>NC_060143.1:393043329-393660829 GCF_021461385.2 Schistocerca piceifrons | reverse complement strand
TACAGGTATCACTTTCAACACTTTAAATTACGTGATACTTTATTTCAAGTGTAAAAAACATGTAAAAGTCACTTCAGCAGATTTCAATAAACGCATCTGCACTATCATAGAAACGCTTACACGTGAAATGTAATGCCATTTCCCCCGACAAAACGCTGAGTACAGCCATAAGCGTAACACGAAACAACCATGTTTTGCCAACATTCACGTGACTTCAGCCCAGAGATGTAGCCACGAAAGTGACGTCAGGGCCAGTCTATTATATTTATGGTCGAAGGTTGGAAACTTTCCTCATGTCAACAGGTTGTAGGTGTCGCCACCGGCGCCAATCTTGTGTGAATGCTCTGAAAAGCTAATCATTTGCATATCACGGCATCTTCTTCCTGTCGGTTAAATTTCGCGTCTGCAGCACGTCATCTTCGTGGTGTAGCAATTTTAATGGCCAGTAGCGTACAAGTACTTGATAATTGGAAGTTCGGTTTGCTTCATTCGTTTTTATAATTTTTATGATCATGACCTACTACTTGTGAACTATTTATATGTGTCCAGCTAATTAGGCTGTTGGAAGTGGACCGTTTAGAAATGAGGCGATCACGCGCTACCGAATGTTCATTTACTTTTCACAAGTCGAACCTGCAGTGTAATTTCCTTATTACGAAGTCCGATTATCATTGGCATTATTAAGCAAATAATTTCTTACATTGCAGTCTAATATTATCATGATCCTGCGTCGCCGAGCCTTTTCGCTCTTCAACGACTTTTCCGCCTGACCTTTACAAGAATTTAAAAAGCTCAGGCAATGTGATATTATTCG
Source organism: Schistocerca piceifrons (assembly GCF_021461385.2). NCBI lineage: Eukaryota > Metazoa > Arthropoda > Insecta > Orthoptera > Acrididae > Schistocerca > Schistocerca piceifrons. The sequence goes on along the minus strand of NC_060143.1, from coordinate 393,660,015 downwards.
ACGCAGTAACAGTCTCAGTTTTATAATTAATATAAAATGTTACGTCGTCATGTCATTATTATACTCCTGGCGTTGTCAGTGTGATGTGCCTCATGTCAAAAAATCACTTCATCATTTTATTTATTCTTTTGGTCGGATACATCAAGAGTCCAAGCCACGCACTCCGCGCTCTGTTATGCTCAATCTGTATGATAGTATGCCTCATGCCAGGATTGATCTGCAAAACCATCAAAAGCATCTGTATTGCGAGGCATTAAACTTTAAATGAACTGACACTGACGATGGAGACGATGGCAGATGTCATGTTTAGGGGGTTGTAGCTACTATCAACGATCTATTTACACGCAGCCCGCTGGTCAGTAGTGAATTTCACAATGGCAACCAGTGACTTCTGGCCACTTGTGCAAGTTTCACAAAATGTCCGTTGTCCGACTCTCTTATTCTGCTCTGGACTAAGGCAACTGATAATACAGCGACACATAGATAAATCGATATACAGAAACTTCACGGTAACACGTCGATGTATGTCGACGATATTAATCAACAGATATATCGATACAATGACATTTAATGGGAATATTGTGTGCGAAAATTTTTTTATATTATTCTTTTTCGCAATTTTCGGTAAATATTTGAAATTTTTGTTTGAAATTGTAGTAGAACATAATTTTACTTTCACTGTGTGATGGAATCTTACTACTTTTTGAGATTTCATCGCGTCAAGTCTTCCTATATGACTGTGTACAGCAAGTAAGGTGACACAAAGAATAAGTCAATTGCACTGGGGGACGGCGCTGTGAATGGAATAACAAGATTTCCTATATGAGGAAATAGGAGACCAATTGCGTTAAATTTTTTTTTAACGCAACTAGTATGCTATTTCTTCACATCGGCATTCTTCAAGAACAGTCGCTGAAACTGATGAACAAAAATCTAAATGGCAATATTGGTCTTTGCTGTGGGTAGAGACGTGCGAGGGGAGATGCTGACGTAATCGACGCTCGGCGCTGCCAGCAAAAATTTCAACGTTTAACGTCAGCACGTGATTTTGACCCTACGACAGCTAGTTTGCTGGCGTTTGCAGAAATGAAACAGAGAACTCGACATGACGTGTCCAGACAAATCTGATATCGAAACCGAACAACGAACCCAGCGGACGCTTTTTATTGCGCCACTTACATGCAGGTACCGTCCACAACTCGTGGTCTTGCGGTAGCGTTCTCGCTTCCCGCGCACCGGGTCCCGGGTTCGATTCCCGGCGGGGTCGGGGATTTTCTCTCGTGGTGACTGGATGTTGTGAGTGTTTCATCATCATTGACTCGCAAGTCTCCGAAGTGGCGTCAGCTACAACGGACTTGCAATACGGCGGCCGAACTTCCCCCCATGGGGCCTCCAGGCCAAGAATGCCATACGATTAAGTCAGTTTATGCAGTTACCATTGTTATCGTCAAACATGAACGAGCGTCGTTTTCCTTTCAATTCTTGCTCTAAGTGGATTAGGCAGGCTGCTAGTTCGTTGACCTACAGAATATCTAATAATAAATCTGTACGTAAATATACTACTCTAAAATGCAATATATTTACAACGTGTAGCCGATTTTTTTTTTTTACAGCGATATATCGGTAAATCCATAATTTCTTCGGTGTATCGAGGGTTGGTAGTGATATTTGTTTAAATCTCGATATATCGGATTCGCAATAATTTTAAAAATATCAACAGTCCTATCCTGGTCCCTGTCCTTGTTTCACTTCTTGCACGATGTAACAGAGTAGCACCGAAGAGCGCCACATAGCCCGTCAGTAGTCTCGACAACGGTAGTAGCCAGGCCGCGCGTTGCACGTGTGTCCTCGGCCGTCACGTGATGGCGCGCTGGGCGTGGCCTGCAGCTATGCGCCGCATGCGTGCCGAGTTCGGTCAGATCCAAGCCTGTGCGTAGCACGCACAACGCCCACGGTCGCCAACCGACATTCTCTGTTCTGTTTGAGACGCGCCTGTGTCTTCATTGTGCCGACGACACGTGATAATGGCAGGGCGGCTGAGAAACTTTACTCACTGAAGAATTAGCGTATATTTACTGAAACTCAGGGAGAAGAAATTCTAACAATACCACCACTTGCAAAGTAGATTAGAAATCAAATTAATAATGTTGCTCAAGCGGTATATGTTCGCTTTATCGGGCAACAACAAAGTTACTGACTGTGGGTGGTATTGTCAGAATGGAGAAAATGAAGTCACTGTAAAAAAGTCATCAATTTTGGCACTTATCTTGAATGGATGCCCACGTAGATTTCGTCGAAGTTGTTAAGGCTCATCTTGTCGATTCTAGGGTGATTCCACTTCGACTGATAGAAGGTCCAGATCTGTATTTTAGCAATATTTGAAGACCTAAAAAATGCGTTTTTCAGGAAATTCTTAATGGTCAAACTATCACAGATCAGAACAATGGTATGGTAGAAATAATTTTTGACTTGGTGTTCACGATCCACATTTTTATTAAACTTCTTGTAAATTCACATATACTTCTTAATCGTCACATCATCAAGGAAACAGTTTTGTATCAATCTTCATATATTTAATTTCCACTTTAACCAAACACAAGACTTGACTGTTCTTTTACAAAGCGAAAAAACAACTTAAATTCTGCAAAGTGAAACAAAGACTGCTCTGTGCGCATTCGCACCAAAACGGTTACAAGTAAGTCAAAGATTATGACAGTCTCACAGACATGAATACACACAAGAACCATATCACTGTAATATATCGATACACAGGAGTACCTATACATTAATAAAACCAAAAATGAATATTGTCACAAAAATATGTCTGTTACTTCACAGAAAAGTAGTACGATACTACTGGTATCGAGAACTGGGGTTGGAGTGCCGTAATGGTCACGTAAATTAAAGAACCATTACAAAATGACGATGGAATTGCAGTTCTGTCAGAGACTGGAAGGACTCAGAAGATCAAATTCAACGGAATGGATGGTGTCTCGAAAAGAGGTTATAAAATGAATAGCAATAAATGTTAAACAAGGGTAATGAAATTTATTCAAATTAATTCAGGCGATGCTGAGCGAATTGGAATGTACAGGGTGTCCCAAAAGTAACAATTTAGTTCCAAGAAAATATTAAGGCAATCAATTATTATATGAATACGTGGTCTCGCGGCGATTCTATGGCTTCCGGTCGCGTCGGATGGTTAAAATCCCACGAGCTTTCGACTGAGCCCTCCTCAGGCATTGTCAAGTGGGTTCGCTGCTATAATCCCGCGTTACTGGCTGTGACTTCACGGGTGCTCTCTTCCTCGCGAGGATTAGGTAGGTTCTGAAGAGATACATCATTTCGTCTGTGTCCGGGCACCCAGCAAAAATACGACTGCTCATGGGGCCTCTCATGGACGATCAAGTCTTCAGGATGCCTGAAGTGTACAAAAAATCATGTCAGTGTGGCTGCTACTATGTCGGCCAAACATTTTGCACTGTGGAATAACACCTGACTAAATACGAGAACACGAGAGGTGTTTACACCTACGCTAGCCAGAAAAATCAGCAGTGGCAGAACATGCTTTATAAAATCGACGCCGGTTTGTGTTCAACGAAACATCTCTCACTATGAGGTCGAAGGGCGTTATAAAAGAAGCTATAAGAATAAAAATATATGAAAACACCATGAACAGGGACGGCGCTTTGCAGCTCAGCATAGCCTGGGTCACCGCGAGGTTGAAGCGGAAGGGACGGACGCGGGACGGAAACACTACCAAAGTTGGCGACGGAGAGAGCACTTGTGACGTCACAGCCAGCCTGCGGCTATATAAACGCGAAGTCACGGCGACACGCCACGGCCAGTCATTTACCACTTGACAATGGCCGAGGAGAACTCGATCGAAAGCTCGTAGGTTTTTAACCACCTGACGGGGCTGGAAGCCAGAAGTGATTTCATTTACCAATTTTTATTTCACTGATCTTTCGGATACTCTCTCTAGAAGAAAGAATAGCCGTTGTTTCCCAGAAACTTAAAGGCAAAAAATATGGGGAGGTGCGTGAGCTGTACTGTAAAAGATGTGGAAAACAGCGTCCAGCAAGCACCAGTATCAAGATTCTTGTCTATAAATTCAGACGAAGTGGAGGTGTACCCAATGGTCGGCCGCAGTGGCCGAGCGGTTCTAGGCGCTTCAGTCTGGAACCGCGCGACCGCTACGGTCGCAGGTTCGAATCCTGCCTCGGGCATCGATATGTATGATGTCCTTAGGTTAGTTAGGTTTAAGTAGTTCTAAGTTCTAGGGGACTGATGACCTCAGATATTAAGTCCCATAGTGTTCAGAGCCATTTGTACCCAATGAAGAATGTCCTGGACGACCGTCAACATCTAATGACACAGTCCATAACATAGAGGAGGCCACTGAAACGTACCTACGTGTTTCCGTTCGTCAGCTGAGCCGTGAGTTGAACATTCCACGAGCCACTGTCTGGAGTACCCTTCACTTTACGCCGAAGATGACAATGTATCGCATCCAGGCAATGCAACACTCTGGAGGAGAAAGACTATGCTATCCTTGTGGAAATGTCTGCTACAGAGTCGAATCCAGTGGGTGGAGTGGGGGGCTGCAGCCTCCCCTCCCCGCCTACAACTACATGTTGCTCTTCTTAATTTAAACAAAAAAGCGTCTTTTCAACAATGCTTTCAGACTCAACACTCTCGAAAAATATTTCGCTATTGTAGTATTGTAACGGGTTTAGTGGTTACATTTAATCTAGAATCAAGACCAAAATTCAGGATCCGACTCCGTTTTGCTGATTTGACACTTGAGGGAGCTTATCACATAACGCCTAAATCTTAAAGCGTCTGTCGTCTCTCGCTTTTTCATCAACTTTACGTGCCAAATCGTCAGGTCCCCCACTTAGTTCCTCAACATGTGGATTCGTTTGGCCACCTTTAAAAGCTCTCACCCATTTCCATACCATCTCATCGCTCAGGTCTCAAGAAGTGTGCTTTCTGCAATTGTTACACAACACTTAAACTATCTAAAGTTATTTTGAGGCGGTAGATATCTACGACAATGGTATTCAGAGCTGGTTGTACGATACGATAAGTGCCTAATATTGGTGGGTATTATGTAGAAACGTAGATTAATGTACAGGCGCTCGTGTACAAATAAAACTGCTAAGAAAATTGTTCTTATTTTATTTTTATTTCAAAATACCACTTAGTTAAAAAACACGCCTCGTAAGTTAAGGACTATCTTGGCTTTCCTTCCAGAGGCAGAACAACTACACTGTACTCGGCACTCATCTCCACGCTGACATTATGGCACCGTTATGAACGCCTCATAAAAGCTACAAGCTTTGCTTCACTGTAGTTGTTGATCTCTTCGATGCTCTTATCGTTTATTACAGCTCCAATTCACTGGGAAAAACCGTCATCACTACTCCCTCCTTTCCTTTCCTTCGCTTGCATCGAGTATGTACTTGTATGTCGAAAGTGTGATTGGTGTAAAGCATGCCAGGTCTACGCTTTGGAAGCAGAGAAGGGAAAAATTACAACACGGTCGTTTCCTCCGTTGCAGATTCTTATATCTTTGCAGTCGACAGATGAAGGCGTATCGATGGCAGAGACCATGGACATGGTAGGTTTAACGACTTCGCCACAAGCGGTTGTAACTGCGCCACGTAACCGCTGGCCGCTTAAGTCGTCCATCCGGGGAATCATGAGTATGGTAACCGCTATGCATGCGACAGCATGTGTACCTAATAAGTTGCAAACGCCGCGCATAAAAACGGGATTTCCTGGTGCTCATACCTCGAGTTCTATTTATGATAAAAAGGTCAAGTGTTTCGGGCAGCCCTTGGGCTAGGGACCATTCGTATACCCAACAGAAGGTTCGGATTAGTGTTACTATACTACAGCACAGCGGCAAAATATGAATATTGCACATTTCCTCGTGCTTGGGCAAATGGAGCAAATCGGTTGGTTCTTTTTGCATTTGATGTCATCTATGATGGGACTGATATGACTTATGGAGGCTCCATTGGGTTCATGGGCGGTTCCTCGGAAAACCTACAAAAAGGGCTTTTTTTTCTTTTACTGTATCTTCGTCGCGATCAGCGGACGAAAAATCAGTCGAGAATTCGCTGACGGCTAGGCACAGCAAATGGCTGAAATTTTTAAGACCTATTCCTAAGATCCAGATCTCGAATCCAGATCTCGAACAACCTTGAAAATTTTCTTGATATCTTTGTCTGTTTCCAAGGTACACAGGTTCAAAGTTATCCAACTTCTATACGTAAAATCCTATATGAGTCAGAATCTAAATAATAAACAACCGCAGGAGATTGCTCAAATTTTAACGGTATATGCTACAGGCATTTATCTAGACGAGCCATCTCTCCGTTTTCAAAATTCTTCATCTGTTGTCAACAAACACCCCAAAATCTTCCGTTTTGTGTATTAAAACCCAACCGCAGCTTCCGAGGCGGCTACGCACAGAAACTGTCTGTAATTTTTACAACGTGTTCCAACGATCCCGATTTCAAAAAGCCTCGAAAATTTTCTTCATATCTTTATTCGTTCCCGAGATACGGAGGTTCAAATTTACCCATCTTGTGAACGTAAACCACATATGTAAAATCAGGTGTGATGAGAAAAAGTAGCTTATAAAGTAATAACGTAGCACGGAGAAATATGCTGTCAGGTGTCTTAGTTATGATCTGGGAACCCTATGCTGTAGTACTGAAGTACTTGCAAAAATTTTTTGCATGTAGAATCCGGTCTAAGGTGTAAAATTACTTTTTCATTATTTCAATTTCACATAAGTAAACTACCTAAATTTTACTGGTATTGACCAATACATTTCTTTTCATGTGAGTTAAAAGCCCTGCCGCAGCAGGGAGAAGAAGGAAGCCAGTACAAAAATGCTCCTATTGGAGCACAAAAAAAGTACAAATATGTTCCTGTATATTTAGAAGACTGACTGAAAAGTGGAGTACGAGCTGCCTAATTTTACCTTCCCCAGCACTTCAAAAACTTTCCCAATAATTTTAGCTCGCTGACATTTTCGCGCTTTTTTATACAGTGGCAGCAGCAAAGAGACGGAAATATAATAATTATTTGAAGATAGTTGACGGTGTTTGTGTTACAGAGAGAGCGGAGACGACAGTGGCTGTCTGAAAGAGAGGGACACAGTGGTAGTGGAATATAAGTGACAGTGAAAGAACAGTCTTGGGAAAAGAGTGAAGGAGACAGTGCCAGGTTGAGTAGGGGGGGGGGGAGGGGAGAGGAATAAAGAGAAAGCGGAAGTGGGTGAGAACCAGTGATAATGACAGAGATTTTGTCCTTACAGAGAGGAAGAAAATATTCTTTGACCCAGAAAACTGGATTCCAGTCATTGCCAACGCCAAGGAGAACGGGCTCGTTCTGAGCAGGATGAAACCAGAGGATTTCAGGGGACTTAGTTCACTAGACGAGGGGTACACGGAGGCTAATTCTAAATAACTATGTATGTCTGGCTACTGAATTCATCCGACAATCCAGCTCCAGCTGCAAGGGGAAGGAGGAGTCGCAACACCCACCGGCCGCGATTTGTCAAAGTATTGGAAAGATGCCGAGATGTGACGGAAAAAATATGCTGCCAGATAACATTACAGTTTTCCTGTCTTACGTGCTAATATTATGCCAGTAAAAAGTACCATCCAGAAGGCTTGCCTAACACGTTATAAAATATCCCACCCGAAAAACGGAATTTCTGTGAGCAACTGCCAAGTGTACAGGGGATTTGCACGTCCGTCTGACAAAACCCATTGACTGAGAACAGAAAGTGTAACCCTGACTGAACATGTTTAGTGTAATTGCAACAAGAATAGTGTTAAAGATTTCCGTATCTTCTTCTGCTGCTTGTGCAAATTCTTATTGCAACAAACACTATGTGCTTTGACCTGCGTTGTTGGGCTACCTCAAAAGAAAGCTTACATATCTGCAACTAAAAAAAAAATGGTTCAAATGGCTCTGAGCACAATGGGACTTAATTGCTGAGGTCATCAGTCCCCTAGAACTTAGAACTACTTAAACCTTACTAACCTAAGAACATCACACACAACAATGCCCGAGGCAGGATTCGAGCCTGCGACCGTAGCGGGCACGCGGTTCCAGACTGCAGCGCCTAGAACCGCTCGGCCACTCCGGCTGGCTATCTGCAGTTAAGTAACACAGAAAAATCAGAACGCCTCAGCTGCACAACGTTGCAACCACACAGATTCAACGTTGTTCGTCTAGGAAAATAAAACAAATAGTGCTATTTTTTCAAAGATAATATAAGTCATTTGTAACAACTATTATAACAGTATGCAAAATGGCATTTTATCCCATACACACTGCCTGCATCAACAGAGCCCAAACCGGTAAGCATAAAATAGTTAAGTATAAAACATTCAGAACAGAGTATCCTTTTGTTATACCAGTAGCAAAATCCTATCTCATTATCATTGCTCGCTGGAACACACTTCATTTGTTCAACCATATGTCAACAAAGACAATTATTGAATGTTTCAAAAACTGAACTGTTAATGTAGACGAGAAAAATTGGCATATAGAGTACACAGCTAATTCCGCAACTGGATTTCCGATTATCTATTTCCAGTTTTAAAATGAAAATAGCTCCTAATGCATTTCTGACTTAAAATATGATTGTAACTGTCTTCATAAACCACAAACGAAACAGAAATACGAGCCACAAATCCGCATAACGCACAGCTGTAACTTTGAGTGCGGCGCATTGTGTTCACAGCGGCCATACGTCAAAATACGGGATGTTTTGAATTAAAGATTGAGAGGTGGCATGAGCCCCCTCTCATATTTCTATCTTAGTCTGAGCTATTCGATCTTCCTCTCTAATTGCATGCGGTGAAAAGTCGACATTCCTTCACATGCGGACTTCCCACGCAGCATCTCTCTTCACCCGGGTGGTCCAGTGACAGGCGGGCTCTGCTGATCTTGAAACGGTTAAGCCGAGGGGTGTGAGGGAGTCGAGTGAATGCTCTCCAGACGCCGACATTGTCATAAAAGCGGCAGACACACGCCCGGAGGGGCCTGAAGCAGCGGCTGGGATAGAGATTACGTTACTTCGCAGAAACTTTTTGGCGGGCTACCAGTGAGGCGTGGGAAAGACTTGTGTTCCCAGGCAGTCTTGGCGGGCAAATTCCCGCGTTTTCTGCAAAATCGTAACTGTGATTGGCTTGCTCAGGGCATAGCTCCGTGACGTAGCAAAATCGGCGCAGAAATTGGCGCCAAGAATCTCCATTGGTGGAATGGTAGTGCTTTGGCAATAGAGTGAATTTTCCGCCGGTTTTCGGGTTGCTGATTGGAACGTTTAACCATGGCCACTGTCTTGGGGGCGGGAATGTTCTGTGTTCGGCTTGTACGGATGCTCTTGAGAAGATTCGGCTCTCGCCTTTCGGTCGGAGTAGGTTACAAGACTGAGCTCTCGCTGCTCTGGACAGCCTGCCTTCCGTTGGCTGTCTAATATACTTTTATTTAATTGTAACTGTTTGACGAAGTTGCTGAAGTTTCGACTTCAACGTAACTTTTCGAGGACAGTTGGCAATTGAGCATTCTGCGTACAAGCGGCATATGTTGGCTGTCTTGAGCACTTTTGGCTAAAGTTGACTGTATCGGAGTTACTGTGTGACTTCGCTTGTTAAAATCAATCACTGTACCGTCAGTGATTGTGTGGCGAGCGTTCTTTGTCTTCCTCAGAGACGCATTTGTGGTGCTAGGAAGTCTTTAGTCTGGAACAACCAGACCAGGATAATTTGTTTCGGGCTATACTCGCGACATTATCATCACCACGATGGGACGCCGAAGCAACCAGCCATCGCCTCCGGTACGCCAGATCGTGTCCTTGCAGTTAAGAAGACAGCTTGGTAATGTACGTCTGCAGCACCGGCAAAGCAGGCAATTTTGCTAGGTGATAATCAGAGCTCAGCAGAGCGCGCCTGTTCGTCCTTTCTAACTTTGTTCTGTCTTGGGTGTTCATTGTCTGAGTTCTCACTTCTGTAGCAGCAATTAATGTTGGGTTGGCTGTGTGTTTCTCTTAAGATTTGAGTTGCAAGGAATTGGCTCCACATACCACTTCATCATAAATGTCACAATCTAGTTTAGGGACAACTTCACCTTCACAGCATTTATTTGAGTATCCAATTTGAGCCAATTTGATGTATTGTAAATGTTTCATGTATTTTGTTTATTATTTTGAGTTTAGCCATAATAAATCATATTGTTATTTTGGACAGAAGTTTCATTCTGTTAATCGGTAGAGCAACCCTATCATTTCTCACTACATTAATGAAATTTTCCTTTATTTAACTTATTTTATCAAATTAAATTATTGGAGGTGCCAAACTCTTTTCTACTCCACTTGCAGGGTCGATTACAGTCAGTTAGCGTTTCTTTTTAATCCATGTGCAACAGCAAAAGTAGGAGCTAGAATAGGTGGGGGGGGGCCTTAGAGCATCATTTACATATGTAGATTCTAGAAGAATTTAGTGTTAAATACACTGCTAGCCCCAGCACCTCGCAAGTTAAGCTTTCAAACCGCTTTAGAAATAATACCACTGGTCAGAATGACGTCAAATTGCTACGGAATATTATGGGAGAAGGGGGAAAATGTATGACTCAAATGGCTCTGAGCACTATGGGACTTAACATCTATGGTCATCAGTCCCCTAGAACTCAGAACTACTTAAACCTAAATAACCTAAGGACATCACACAACACCCAGTCATCACGAGGCAGAGAAGGGAGAACGTATGGCAGAAGAAGAAAAATAGTGTGAAAATTGATCAATAGACGGCGCTGTATCTCTCAGAATACGTAAATAAAAACACCTGTCATGAGCACGACCCATTGAAGTGGGTATAAACACGCCGGGTACGCGGCTTTTCCTCCTTTCGCGTCAGCGACGTTCGCCATGGCTGCCTCAATGCAGGATCGCACTCTGCTTGTAACGCTGCATTACAAGAATGATGACTGTGCACACGTCGCTCCGCAGAAGTTACTGAAGGGTTTGAAAAATGGCCTTGGTCCGATGACTGGCGTGGGTCTGGAGAACAATATTCAGAAAATCGAAATGACGGGGTCTTTTGGTGTGCAACATGGTAAAGGGGGGAAACGAATTAATTCGACGTCAATGGAAGCAGGGGCCAAGGCAATGCAGGGGGAGAAGAGAGGTGGTGTGCAAACGAGTAGTGCACGGAGAATTGCCCGAACATTGGACATACCCGTGAGCACGGTGAGTAAAATCCTACGAAACATCCTTCTTTGCTATCCATTCAAAATTACCCATGTGTACAAGTTGCTTCTTGTTGACCTGCCAGCAAGAGAGACGTTTGCATTAGAATTTCTTGCTCGCATGGAAGTCGACAATGATTGGCCGTGGAACATTTTGTGGACAGACGAACACCACTTCCATCTGACAGGATATGTCAGTACACATAATTGCCGAATATGTGCAACGGAAAATCCACACGCAAATCAACCTGTACCACTTCATCCTGAAAAGTTCACTGGTGGTGTGGGATTACGGCATCATTTATCATAGGGCCATATTTTTTCGAAGAGACAGGTGCTTCCGGTCATGTTACCTGTACCGACACTAGCAAGCGCTGTGAGTGTCTTTTGCGCAACCACGTCATCCCAGCTCTCCAACAGCGTCGATGTGTGGATGGGATCAAACGGTTCAAATGGCTCTAAGCACTATGCGACTTAGCATCTGAGGTCATCAGTCCCCTAGACATAGAACTACTTAAACATAACTAACCTAAGGACGTCACACACATCCATGCCCGAGGCAGAATTCGAACCTGCGACCGTAGCACCAGCGCGGTTCCGGACAGAAGCGCCTAGAACCGCTCAGCCACAGCGGCCGGCGTGGAAGCGATCATTTTTGTACAAGATGGCGTAACTCCGCATTTTGCAATTCCAGTTAAGCAGCTGCTGAAGCGCCATTTCGGAAATGTTAAAATTATCAGCCGCCATTTCCCTACAGCCTGGCTGTCCCTATCATCTGATCTTAATCCGTGTGACTACTGGCTGCGGGGCTATCTGAAAGATGTTGTATTCAGTGTTCCGATTGCAAACATAGCCGCGTTTAAGACATGCATTGCGCAACTCATTCTGAACGTGATGCCGGAAACACTTTGATCACTTGTGGAACATGCTGTTTGTCGATTTCAACTTGTTGCAGAAAATGGTGTACAGCATACTGACCATGTTTTGCGCCAGTCACACGGAAATTAATAATCCGATTTGATTTTGATTGATGCTTTTTATGCGGTTTTTCGCCTCAGGACAATTAAAAACCGATTTCTTCCATCCCATGTGATATGACCTTGCCCTGGTGGGTGTACTTACGTAACTAACAGTATCACACCTGTACACACATGCACAATGAGTAGTACAGTTTGTTTAACGTCAAACTTACCCCTAAGGCATTGTTGTATGATTCATTTGTCGTTTGTAGTCGACCACTATTAAATTATCATGCTTACAGCGCCATCTATTGCAACATTTTGTAACTATTTTTTTTTCTTCTTCCATACGTTTTCCCCCTTCTCCGATAACATTCCGTTGCAATTTGACGTCATTCTGACCAGTGGTGTTATTTCTACAGCGGTTTGTAAGTTTAATTATAATCAGCCTGTATATCAATCACTTACTCGGCCCTCGAAAGAAGTGTCGCTCTCCTTAAAAGCAACTTCGATGTGTTAGCTATATTTCGTACGCAGCAATCTCTGACCTAAAACACACCATACATGAAATGGCCAGTGACTACGATCTTCATTGCAAGCTTTCCAAAATATGCACGGTGTTTTACCATATTTCGAAGTATGTCAATAACTATGGGCAAAAACGAAATTAAAACCAGTTCCCTATCTAGCTGTAATGTCAGACTATAAGATACGGAATCGCGCAAGTCCCAAAGCAGTGGTTTTTAATGTTATACACTAAAAGTTTTTCTGAGCAGCTGAGTACAGAGACGGATGTAGCCAAGCTTCGTCTACATAAAACATTTTTAGGTATATCGAATGGTTCAAATGGCTCTGAGCACTATGGGACTCAACTGCTGTGGTATATCGAATGACTTCCAGTTGATGATAGCAGCAACGCGCCACTTAACCAACTCCGCCTCTCACCGCTTGGGTGGTGGCTACAAACGGATGTGGCGCAGACCACCAAGCGACGCGTCTCCGCCACGGCATCTCTGTGTGAATTGCTTCATGTGTTTGCTGAAGGACTTTTTCAGCTGCAGAGAGGCGCTGTAAATCTATTTTTTTCGCGGTGTCTTCAGTTGAACTTCCTATCTTAAAGCCCATTCTCTCCAATACTTTCATCCTCCCTACGTACCCATTATTAAACACAAGGAATGCATCATAAGTTGCAATTCTGACAACTGTAGACAAGAAGAATTGCTTCTTCATAAACTAGGCAGCTAGTTTGTTATTGCTTCTAAATGGTTCAAATGGCTCTGAGCACCATGCGACTTAACTTCTGAGGTCATCAGTCGCCTAGAACTTACAACTAATTATACCTAACTAACATAAGGACATCACACACATCCATGCCCAAGGCAGGATTCGAACCTGCGACCGTAGCGGTCGCTCGGTTCCAGACTGTAGGGCCTAGAACCGCACGGCCACTTCGGCCGGCTATTGCTTCTAAGATACGGAACCGAGTCACAGACGATCTATAACGTAAACAACCTGCTAGATGCAAGTTTGCTTTAAAGTAATCCATGGAATCGTTGTCCAGAGAACTAGTATTCAACTATTGCTTCAAAAAGTGGTCGTGCCAGGAATGTCGCGTCACACATTAAATTATTTTTTAGGCACTTCTGATGCGATTTCATCAGTGAAATTTCAGGACCTTATTGTCCATTTGTTCATTAGATTGACTGAATATGTCAATTTCCAATTTATTTTTTATTTATTAGTGTAACTCATGGACAATAAGTTCCTGCAGTTTTAATGATGAAATCTCATTGAACGCGCCTAAAAAACAGTTTAATGTGTGACGAGACCTTCCTTCCACGAACTCTTTTTAACTAACGCTTCGGTACTAGCTCTGTGAACAAAGATTTCGTGGACTACTTTCAAGCAAAGTTGCACGATATGCAGCTAGCAGGCTTTATATGTACGCTTTGGTTTTATAGATCATATATGACTGTTTCATATTTTAGAAACAATAACAGCTGCTTTGTTCACGAAGAATCAAAAATGGTTCGAATGGCTCTGAGCACTATGGGACTTAACATCTGAGTTCATCAGTCCCCTAGAACTTAGAACTTCTTAAACTTAACTAACCTAAGGACGTCACACACATCCATGCCCGAGGCAGGATTCGAATCTGCGGCCCTAGCGGTCGCTGGGTTCCAGACTGAAGCGCCTAGAACCGCTCGGCCACACTACCCGGCTCACGAAGAATCGATTATTGTTGTGTACAGTAGTCAGAATTGCAGTTTATGGTGCAGTTCTTGTATTTAATGATGGGAACGAAGGGAGCATGAATAGAGAGAATGGGCTACAAGATATGAAGTTCCACTCAATACACCTTGAGAAAAATAGACTTACAGCGCCTCTCTGCAGTTCAAAAGCCAATTGAAGACCTGGTAAAGGAAAGAACGCAGAGAACAAGCAGCCAAAAGAGAAGCCTTCAAGGGAAAGATGAGTACTAATCTGGGGCCTTCTGAAGAAGTGGCACAAAAAGAAATGTTATGTTTAACTTCAAACTGCATTTCATGAAAATTATGTTTTTAAAGTTTATGTACCTTCCTCTCAGAACCTGTGAACGCTACGGTTATTAATTCTTGTACACTTATTTCTGTATACCCAATAAATGTTGTCGCAAGAGCAAATTTTGAAATTGCGAGTGTAAGCTGAAGTATGGGAGCAAGTGCTTGGAATTTTGCGTGAATTTTATATTACATATTATACTTACAGAATTGCAATTAAAAAAATATTCGAATTCGTTGTGTTCAAAAAACCTCATGAGAGAAGCTTACTAGATGCAAAGGGTTTAAATATATTGAACAGTTTCTGAGAAAAAGGTACACACATTATTTTTTCAAAATAAAATTTATAAATTGCGTAAGAAAAAATGTAATGTATATAACAATGTGTTAATTTCATGTAAAGCATGGTACAAATTTTCATTGCTGTATTCTAAATCGTAAATCTGGATCATTTTCATGAACGTCCCCCCCACCCTCTTAACAGTCGCACGTCCTCTCAGGTGCCCACGCCACGTCATTTTTCGTGAATTGGGCCTTAGTCTTAGATACGTTTCGTGCGTGAAATAGGTGGCGTGACTTGTGTATATTTCCATCGTCAACTTGTCTGGCCTACCTATGTTTTTTACAAAGTATTCAGTTCGATTAAAACATATTCTCGTTGTATAGTACATCATCATGAAGAGAAAAAGAAGCAAACTGTATTTTTATTCCAGAAATGAGCCAGGAAACAACGAAAGGGTGATTTACATCGATAATCGTAATCATTCAGGGTTTGATCTACAACAAAACTGCAAAAATACGTTCGGAAACGAAACATAGATTTACCTCTGTAACCTTATTTCCATCAGAGTTGCAACACCTACCACAGATTTCTACGCTATTACTTCCCTCGTCCTCGAGTTAACAGTGTTGGAATGCTCAGGAAAGTGGTACCTGTCCGCGTACTGTGAAATCTGAAAGCTCCTCTTTGAAAAATTCAAGATAGACAAACCTTACCGGCTTCATAAAAGTACCTATTAATATGGTGCCGCTAAAAAATAATATTAGTCCTAAAACTGCTTGTCAAAGGTCTTCAGTCTTTTGTCTATTGTAGAAAATTTATGTTTTACTCAATTGCTACATTACCTGGAACTTACTTACACAATTCCTACGGTATGTTTGCTGGATATTCCTTTACTTGATGGCCCTTTTATGTCGGCATGGCCGGCCAGAGTGGCCGAGCGGTTCTAGGCGCTTCAGTCTGGAACCGCGCGACCGCTACGGTCGCAGGTTCGAATCCTGCCTCGGGCATGGATGTGTGTGATGTCCTTAGGTTAGTTGGGTTTAAGTAGTTCTAAGTTCTAGGGGACTGATGGCCACAGAAGTTAAGTCCCATAGTGCTCAGAGCCATTTGAACCATTTCGGCATGCCAGTTTCCGCCATTTCACTTTAACAGATCGTACATAAACGGCGTATTTTTGATTCTTCCTCGGTGCGTCGGCGGCTAGAAAAAGCATTTATGTCGCGGCACTTTATCTTCAGAACTGAGAAATCAAATCTGTCATAGACCGCTTGGCCCATACTTCTCGCAATTTCCGCTACGCCAACCGTCCTTTAATGCGTTTGTCAACAGACATTATTGCGCCCATTGATCAATGGTAACGGCATGCCTTAGATTCTCTATACTAATGAAGTCTAATAATGGTAGTAGCGATTAACAAATACTTTGTAACGGTTATGTGTCTCCATAACACCGAATATGTACGACACAAAATTTGGTCGTTACTTCAACAGCCTTACCAAAATTAATTAACTAGAGGAGAATGATGGCTTTCGGATATGCATTGTTCCGCGTATTCTTGAGCAATACACAGAGGAAATGGAGAAATGTAGGTTGTCTGAAACCATTAGAAGCATCTCGAAAGCGTGCATCCCGTTTCAGTGGCCAGTAGTAGGACGTTTTGATTCGGCAGACAGTGCCCTATTCGTGTGTGCACGTGCAGCCCGCCCACTTGTCGCGACTCATAAACTTTTGCCAATAACCAGCCCTCCAGCGCCGCGGAATGCTGGCGGCTGAGCGCTGTAGCGCGCCCGCAAACCAGCTCCAGGCCTGCCAACTGCTGAAACATTCACACCGCCTTTTCAGCTTTTCAGCGCAGCGCGCCAGTGTGTAGGTGCAGGCGCGTAACGGCTTAGCTTCTCTTCGCGGCTACAGCCTGGAAAAAAATCACAGGCCTTCCCATCTCCAGTGAAAGAAAGGAAGCCATAGGGCGTCATCAGTAGGGCCCGGATTTTGATGACAATTCATATTTTTTTCTGAACTGTAGGGTGAATTTTAGAACAATTTATACACAAATCTAGGCATTTTAGAGTCGAAAAATGTATTTTGATTGTGCGTATAAAGTCATATTTCAACAAATTTTAGTAATGGGTCATATTGCTGCTAACTTTTAATATAATAGGTCATATTTCCGTCAACTTTTGCCGAAAATGCATATATTTCTCGTATCTTACGGGACACACGAATAAGAAAACGAATATGTTGCTCACGAGACAATATTTAACGTGCTATTACGAAAGATAAACAGATAAATTAGTACACAGCTTTATTTCTCAGGACTGCAGCAGAAAATCGGTGTACCACAACAGTCGTTTTGCGAACATAAAACATTGTTGAGCAGAGTCGACAATACGCTCTCAGAGCCAACAATGGCGGCTTCTGCCGTAATAATCATCGCAGTCGCACAGATGTTCCCAGTAACCAGTTTGAATACAGCCTTTGCCTTGTTCAACATGCCTAAAGCAAAGTACTCCGGCAGTGTGAAGTTGCGAGGATGTGTTCCAGAATTTAGAGAGATGGAAAAATATTATTTTGTAAACTGTGTGAAGCTAAAGTTAGTGCAGAAAAGCGCTTTAATGTGCAACAACACTGTAATACCGCTAAATACAGCAGCTGTGTGAAACGAAGTACTGAAAATAACAGCAGGCAAACACTGTTATTTGAACAGACAGGTCAATCGTCAGCTGTGCAATCATTCTGCAAGGATTTGTGTGAGATGATGGTTTCCTGCAACATCCCATTGGAAAAGCTGAAGAATCCACGCTTCAGACGGTTCTTGGAGAAGTACACAACACATCCAGGTCCAGATGAATCTACACTGAGAAAGAAATATTTATCCGTGTGCTACAATGATGTGCTCAACAAAATGCGAATTACTATTTCTGAGCAAAAGATCTGGCTGTCGATAGATGAAACTACGGATATTAGTGGGCGATATATTGCAAATGTTGTTGTTGGTGTTCTAAAAGTTGATGGCCCTGGAGATATGTTCCTACTAACGTGTGAAGCTCTCGATAGAGTAAACAATTCGACGATTGCTATTTTGTTTGACAACTCTCTCAAGCTACTGTGGCTGGATAGTGTGAAATGAGACAACGTCTGCTGCTTCTAATAGATTGTGCTTCATATATGGCTAAAGCAGCCAAAGGGCTTCAGATTCTCCGTCCCAGTATAGTGTACGCCACTTGCCTTGCACATGCGTTGCAAAGAGTTGCCGAAGAGGTGCGATCAAATTACCCTGACGTGCACAAATTGATTTCCCATGGCAAAAATATCTATGTGAAGGCTCTGCTACGAGTGCAGAAATTCAAGGAACAAGCACCTTCAACGCCCCTCCCACCTACACCTGTTCTTACACGATGGGGTTCTTGGCTTAATGCTGCCGAGTATTACTGCACCAACTACACCCAAATAAAGACAATCTTCTGTGAGCATGATAACGATGAATCAAGTGTTATCAAAATTGTGAAAGAAGTTTTTACAGATACATTGTCTCGAAACTTGGCATACATCAACGCCAACATTTCAGTGATATCAAAAGCCATCAAACGATGGGAAGCTGTTGGCACTCAGCTATGTGAGGCCCTGAGTATTGTGCAACATGTGCAGAGTGAGTTGGGACGAGCTCGTGGTCATGTGGCTGACGAAGTGAAAACCAAATTGCAAAGTGTTCTCCAACGGAATCCTGGATATTCTACACTGTGCAAAATTAGTGACAGTCTTTCAGCGAATGCGGCAACATTTGAAGATACTGAAACAAAAGCTGAACTCCAGTGACCTGGCTGCCTTCAAATACGTTCCAGTGACCTCTTGTGAAGTGGAGCGGAGCTTTTCCAGGTACAAAACTATCCTCAGCGACAACCGTACATCTTTGACAGTGGAAAACCTGAAAATGCACCTTGTGATCCAGTGCAACTTTGCAGATACTGAAGATTGACACACGGTATTAAAAAATGTAAAATGCTTTAAATACTATGTAGAAATATAAACATTGTTTTACTGTTTCGATAGATGATGTTCTCACTGTACTTTGTGTTTAGAAAATAAAACATTCAGACATCCAAAAAATAGGTACAGATTAGCCATAAACCCCACAGAAAGAAAGAACTATACTAATATTTTGAGAAGCGAATTTTGTATTATTTTATGGTGAATAAAAAATTAAATAAACAAACAAGAATGCTTTAAATAAACTTCTATTAAGTCATATTTTATTTTTAAGGTCATTTTTATGTAAGTTTTAGGTCATTAATGCTTGCATATTTCACTGTTTTTTAGGTAATTAAAACGTGGGCCCTAGTCATCAGTAGAGCAGACCATTCGTTTCTTTATTACGAGCTTCTAAGAAGAAGTAACTCATATATTTAGCTCTATCTCTGTGTGCAGCCGTAGTTTAATCTAAAATTCTTGTGTGTTTATGCATTTACGAGACGTAGAGACGCGTATTTTGATGATTTACATCGTCTTAAGTGCTGTTTTTAACTAATTGTTTGAGGCGGTTAGGGGCTGAATGCTCTGTTCCGATCGACCTGTTTGAAGTACCTTCGCTCACAGCTCCAGAAGGTGCTGACTTTGATCACGGAGCTGGAGGCTGTTGCCAATGGGCTAATACTGTGGGGAGAGGGTTTTGGGGACCCGCGAGATGTCCAGCACGTCCCACGTTTCACACAGTACACCCAGTAGTGTGCTCGGTCACTGTGGTGCTCGTACTGAAGTTTATCCCTCATTCGCTGTCGAGTGAGAGGTCGTTTCAGGATATGGCAGGCAGTGGAAGATTCCGGGATACCTGGCAAAAGGTCTCACCAGTTTGACAAATAGGCTTCAAACGCTGTTGGGGGCTAAAAATTACCCTCAGCCAGCTATAGTCTATTGTACACAAGCTCCAGACATCCCCCACACAGTGATATGACCTATGGCCGATCTCCCACTACTGTATAACGATCTTGATTGTTCCAGGAATGTAGCGGCTGCAACAACTGGGATACATCGCCATCGCTTGCCACAGTAATGATGCGTGGTACCCATACTAACAAATCCAACCTTGCATGAACTATCGCAGCTAGTAAGCCACTACTGCTCTTACTACCCATCCCACTGTCGCAGAGGTTTTTTTCCCACGACACGAGCCTTGGCACTTTTTTCCCTCTGCTCTTCAAATTGCTACCCTTACTCCCGTTTCGTCCACTATCTATCACCTGATGGGCCGTGTTAATGCGTAGTCTTACCCAGACGCACGGATAACATCACAGCCCAGCATCCTGTGA
Source organism: Schistocerca piceifrons (assembly GCF_021461385.2). NCBI lineage: Eukaryota > Metazoa > Arthropoda > Insecta > Orthoptera > Acrididae > Schistocerca > Schistocerca piceifrons. Next base: position 393,639,653 of record NC_060143.1, on the reverse strand, counting down.
TCCATTTACTAGATAACTAACATGTTGACGGAGGTGACAGTAGAACCTTTGGTTTGGTCACCACGTTGGTGCGGGCGTGGAGGGGCCCCATCTCTATTAAATCAGGGGAAGAAATCCAGCGTGCACTCTGTGCGCTTGCCGGTGGCAGGGCACCATCCCACATGTGGAAAGGTCTTTCCGGATGCCACAAAAAGCAAAGCAGGTGGTGGATCATATCAGTACCAACCACGTGTATCACTCCAGATCAAAACAGAACCTCTCCGGTTTCTTGCTGCTATCTGAGGTTGAAGGCAGAACTCACCGTCTGCAGCATTATCGAAAGGTCCGATTGGAGGATATGAATCAGAAGCTCAAATGTTCAAAATATTCAAATGTGTGTGAAATCTCATGGGACTTAACTGCTAATGTCATCAGTCCCTAAGCTTACACACTACTTAACTTAAATTATCCTAAGGACAAACATGCACACCCATGCCCGAGGGAGGACTCGAACCTCCGCCGGGACCAGCCGCACAGTCTATGACTGCAGCGCCCCAGACCGCTCAGCTAATCCCGCGCAGCTATGAATCAGAAGCCCAGACGACTGTGTGACCGTGTGGAGTGCAGATGCGTAGACCTGCATCACAGGGTAGAGGCGTGTTGCGATCCGCTTAGTACATCTGGGGTCCGTTACACACAGAAGGCGGATACACGGGTAGCAAGGGCCGTGTGGAGTGGACTGGGTGTTTTGTTAGGTTAGAAGTCTCGCAAAAGTGCAAGCAGGGATACATTCTTAAACGATGCAGGTCAAAGAAAGGACTAGGGTCTAGAAAACGTAGAAAGCGTAGGTACCATGGTGGTAAATAATCGTGGCTGTATTGCGAAAGAACCAGAGCTCCAAGCTGATGCAGAAGTCGTTAGAAGTACTGAGATAGAGCAAAGCCAGAGTTCAGCAGACGAACGTAATGGTGCACAGAAAGTATAGCCTAAATACAGCTGGGTAGCGTGTTTGTAGTCACACTGAAGTAGGTAGTTGCTGTAGGTTAATATCGATAGAAGTTATACTCGACAGCCAAAATGAAATAATAATTGGATTCTTTAACCAGTCCCCCACCTCCAACCCTCCCGAGTCAGATGTTGAAAGGAGCAAGGAAAATTCGTCTTTCCAGCAGATACCCAACTAATATACATATCTCAACCCATCCACAAAGTGTTGCCGAATATCCTCGTAAAGTCGCTGGTAGGAATAAAGCATCGTCCGAGACAGTACAAAATGCTTTGAGGGAAAATATATCTTCTGCTAATAGGACAGTAGTATCTGAATGTAACTATATATATATATATATATATATATATATATATATATATATATGGCTGAAGCAGAACATCTACGGCTTTACTATGACTGTGTCAAGGCATAAGGCTGGATGAATTCCGACAAAAAGAACGCAAGTTTTGAAATGCCCGCCAATTCAGTTCTAGTAAGTTGGCAGTAAAGAACGTTGCACGATTTTCTTCTGTTTTCTTTGTGGCTGGTAATGCACTTAGAAACGTGTTGTCATAGTGAAAACTTCATTACAAATGTGGTGAATGTTGCGCAGAGACGTAATTCATAGAATAGGTCGACTGTGATGAGACTTGAAACTTCCCCTTTGAACAATTTATACAAGACTGTGCTTATACTGACACACAATGTTTTTAGCGCAACGCAATCTGACTTTCAAAATTCCCTACTAAAGAATGGCCCTGACTAACATTAAACTATACCTTTCACAAATCACTTACCTCACAAAAATCTTCGCTGCTCAAGCTACTGCAATACAGCGAGCGCCACTACTGCCAGCTAAATAAAAGATTCAAACTATGGAAGGCACTAACTACTGATAGGGATAGTTAGCAAATGAAAGATATTAGTAGAGAACAAACAATGTATTTACCTTGATATCATCATATATAAATATAGCAGTTCATGACAAATTACAAATCTCCGCCATCTCTCTCCCCACATCCACCACTGCTGGCAGCTCACCTCCAACTGCGCAACGCTATGCGCTGTTCACAGCCAGCTGCCTAACACTACAATGGCGAGTATTACAACAATGCAAAGCAGCCACAGACTGCACACAGCACAGCCAGTGATTTTCATACAGAGGTGGCGTTACCAATAAAAAAACCTAAACAGCCTACTTACATAGCCCCCATGCTACCAAAAAAAAAATTTTACAAATTTTTTTGGGCACTGGCCAATACATATTTGTTAAAATTTTTTTCACAATTACAATAACAAAGAAATCAAAGGCACACACTTATTGATACAATGTTGGTCAAAAGCTAAAATTTTCTCACAGTCCATAAAGACAGTCCTCATCATTCGTCACAGTAAAATTGCAGTGTTTTTCTCAAAGTCTGACCAGTAAAAGACAATGCACACAGACGTAGTGGATTTCCATGCAGTCTTGAAGAAGTAGTGTTGTCCTTCCAACGGAAAGACAGTGCTGACTCGACATGCAGACAGGTAATGGGCCACAACAGAGTAAACCCACAGCAGAGTCAGTCGACGTTTTGAAGAATATTGGTAGTTAGGTCATCACAGAGCAGACCCACTGTAGTCCTGGTAGAGACAGCCAGCAGCCATCTGTTGCAAATGTGCAGGTGCACAATCACCATCGAAGAGTCTTGCGGACAATATAGCAAGTCCATAAACCACCACTTGTGCACTCACAAAGTTTCTGGAATTGTCCTTAGATCCAGCAATGCTGTTATCCAGTCCCTTGCTGAATCATTAACACACGTGCAAACACTATCAGTCCCTACTTCTCACATATTGTCCATGTACTATGACCAACAGAAACGTGTGCAGTGAAATGTTACTTAATTTGAAGAACTGGTAAAAATTACAATTTGGTAACATAAAAATACAATAACAAAGGTACAAAATACATAATTAAAGAACATAATAATACAGATAACATTTGTAGTACAGGCTTTACAAAAGAATAGAAATGAACATATACATCAGTGTTACAGGAATTATGACATGAGTACAAAAATAAAAGATCAGAATCACTTTCGAAACATCAACTTCACACATGAGCATTAAAACAAAACAGAATAAATAATGTGTAAGCATATTTATAAGGTAAATAACATATTATTAATGCCAATTATATTCGAGGATAACAGTATTCCTCATCATAGTGAATGTAGCTTAATATTAAAAGAAGAAAAAATTCTATGAAACTACACAGAGACAGGAAGAAAACAAATACACAAGGGTACACAAACATATAGTGGGACAATACAAAAGGAAAGGACAGGGTTTGTTGTAATGCAGTATTTTGCAAACAAAACTTTCTTTACTTCTTGGAGATCTCCCTTCATTCAACATTATTCCCAAAAAGTCCTATCTATACCTGCTTTCTGTATTCTATTCATATTTTTTTTCAATATAATTATTTCTCAGTGCACAATACTCATTTTGGCCCAAGTCTGTTTCATATAACTTCGCAACGCATTCTTTACCTACTCTCCATAGTCAGTTTCTTATATAGTCTACCCCTCTTAAGCTAACTTAAATCTACTGAGCTCAGATGCTAAACTAAGGGACGAGGCAATGCAGCAGCACATAAAACAATTAATATAAACAGCAATGAAAAAAAATGGAAAATCGCAAAGCAAGCTACAGTAAATCTAAATTACCAAGCAAATCTACATTACAACTAATATGAGGCAATGCGCAGCAAACAAAAAAATAAATCTGGCTTAGCAGAGTAACACAAATTAAAGTTCAGTAGCACTATGCCTGGCAAACAGCAGCTTATATCTAAACATGACATAGCTCAAGCAGAAAAAATATTACAGTAAAGATAACAATGCAGATAAGGGAAATGTAAAATCACATCTTAATGTCTAAGTAATTAAAGTGGTGCACCACAACAACTTATTGTAAAAGAAATATTACCATGTACTTGAAAAGAATATTATGTATGCAGTTACTGTTACTAGTCCCTTCTTATTGTTCTTTCCTTTCCAAGTGCACCTTTTTTGAAGAATGTGGATCACAAAATTATTATTTAATAGATCTGTTGACAGAAAGTGTTCACATTAGCAAATGCATTTAATTTTATTTTATGAAACCAATGCTGCAACACAGCTGGAAAACAGATCTCAAATGAAATAAGCAATTACGCAAACCAAAGCATACAAATATCTTCAATAGTCATGTGGCATTTCGTAAGTCAGTAGCTCTCAACTCTCGTAGAAAGACACTTGTCATTATCAGGTTTGCAGATGTAAGAATATTTCCCATCAATTCATAAGCATTTCAGTAAATATCATAAATTACGAGCTCCACAGTATGCTTTCGACAAGGAAATGTCAATAGCGAGTATAATGGCCCCCCTTTTTTTTTTTTTACCTGTGCCGCTGAAAGGCTAATGGCTTTTTTTTTTCGGGCGGCTGTCGCCCAGGTGGGTGCCCGCGACGCGTTACGTGCAGGTGGTCACTTAACTTTCTTACGGAAATATTTACGAGAGCAGTTTCCGCTACAGTGACAGTCTCATATAAAATGTTTCACAGGTCAAGAATTTGCGTTGCAAATGTGTAGAAACAAAATGCTATTGATATAACAGTGTCCAAAAAATTTTCGCCAGCATTGTGATACATTCACACATGATTCACACATGTACACACATTTCATAATTCTAAAGTATGATTCTTGGTTTCCAACATACTTTTCCATAAGTCAGAGTCCCTAATCACTATTCATTACTCCTTACCTTATTGTTGTTGTTGTTGTGGTCTTCAGTCCTGAGACTGGTTTGATGCAGCTCTCCATGCTACTCTATCCTGTGCAAGCTTTTTCATCTCCCAGTACCTACTGCAACCTACATCCTTCTGAATCTGCTTAGCGTATTCATCTCTTGGTCTCCCTCTACGATTTTTACCCTCCACGCTGCCCTCCAATACTAAATTGGTGATCCCTTGATGCCTCAGAACATGTCCTACCAACCGATCCCTTCTTCTGGTCAAGTTGTGCCACAAACTTCTCTTCTCCCCAATCCTATTCAATACTTCCTCATTAGTTATGTGATCTACCCATCTAATCTTCAGCATTCTTCTGTAGCACCACATTTCGAAAGCTTCTATTCTCTTCTTGTCCAAACTATTTATCGTCCATGTTTCACTTCCATACATGGCTACACTCCATACGAATACTTTCAGAAATGACTTTCTGACACTTAAATCAATACTGGATGTTAACAAATTTCTCTTCTTCAGAAACGCTTTCCTTGCCATTGCCAGCCTACATTTTATATCCTCTCTACTTCGACCATCATCAGTTATTTTGCTCCCCAAATAGCAAAACTCCTTTACTACTTTAAGTGCCTCATTTCCTAATCTAATTCTCTCAGCATCACCCGACTTAATTAGACTACATTCCATTATCCTTGTTTTGCTTTTGTTGATGTTCATCTTATATCCTCCTTTCAAGACACTGTCCATTCCATTCAACTGCTCTTCCAAGTCCTTTGCTGTCTCTGACAGAATTACAATGTCATCGGCGAACCTCAAAGTTTTTATTTCTTCTCCATGAATTTTAATACCTACTCCGAATTTTTCTTTTGTTTCCTTTACTGCTTGCTCAATATACAGATTGAACAACATCGGGGAGAGGCTACAACCCTGTCTTACTCCCTTCCCAACCACTGCTTCCCTTTCATGTCCCTCGACTCTTATAACTGCCATCTGGTTTCTGTACAAATTGTAAATAGCCTTTCGCTCCCTGTATTTTACCCCTGCCACCTTTAGAATTTGAAAGAGAGTATTCCAGTCAACATTGTCAAAAGCTTTCTCTAAGTCTACAAATGCTAGAAACGTAGGTTTGCCTTTCCTTAATCTATCTTCTAAGATAAGTCGTAAGGTCAGGATTGCCTCACGTGTTCCAGTGTTTCTACGGAATCCAAACTGATCTTCCCCGAGGTTGGCTTCTACTAGTTTTTCCATTCGTCTGTAAAGAATTCGTGTTAGTATTTTGCAGCTGTGACTTATTAAGCTGATAGTTCGGTAATTTTCACATCTGTCAACACCTGCTTTCTTTGGGATTGGAATTATTATATTCTTCTTGAAGTCTGAGGGTATTTCGCTTGTTTCATACATCTTGCTCACCAGATGGTAGAGTTTTGTCAGGACTGGCTCTCCCATGGCCGTCAGTAGTTCCAATGGAATATTGTCTACTCCGGGGGCCTTGTTTCGACTCAGGTCTTTCAGTGCTCTGTCGAACTCTTCACGCAGTATCATATCTCCCATTTCATCTTCATCTACATCCTCTTCCATTTCCATAATATTGTCCTCAAGTACATCGCCCTTGTATAGACCCTCTATATACTCCTTCCACCTTTCTGCTTTCCCTTCTTTGCTTAGAACTGGGTTTCCATCTGAGCTCTTGATATTCATACAAGTCGTTCTCTTATCTCCAAAGGTCTCTTTAATTTTCCTGTAGGCGGTATCTATCTTACCCCTAGTGAGATAGGCCTCTACACCTTTACATTTGTCCTCTAGCCATCCCTGCTTAGCCATTTTGCACTTCCTGTCGATCTCATTTTTGAGACGTTTGTATTCCTTTTTGCCTGTTTCACTTACTGCACTTTTATATTTTCTCCTTTCATCAATTAAACTCAATATTTCTTCTGTTACCCAAGGATTTCTACTAGCCCTCGTCTTTTTACCTACTTGATCCTCTGCTGCCTTCACTACTTCATCCCTCAAAGCTACCCATTCTTCTTCTACTGTATTTATTTCCCCCATTCCTGTCAATTGCTCCCTTATGCTCTCCCTGAATCTCTGTACAACCTCTGGTTCTTTTAGTTTATCCAGGTCCCATCTCCTTAAATTCCCACCTTTTTGCAGTTTCTTCAGTTTTAATCTACAGGTCATAACCAATAGATTGTGGTCAGAGTCCACATCTGCCCCTGGAAATGTCTTACAATTTAAAACCTGGTTCCTAAATCTCTGTCTTACCATTATATAATCTATCTGATACCTTTTAGTATCTCCAGGGTTCTTCCATGTATACAACCTTCTTTCATGATTCTTAAACCAAGTGTTAGTTATGATTAGGTTGTGCTCTGTGCAAAATTCGACCAGGCGGCTTCCTCTTTCATTTCTGTCCCCCAATCCATATTCACCTACTATGTTTCCTTCTCTCCCTTTTCCTACACTCGAATTCCAGTCACCTATGACTATTAAATTTTCGTCTACCTTATTACACATATATATATTCGTCGACACGTCAATCTTGCGATGACACTTCAATATTTCATCATAATAAATACATAGCATAACCAAATTCCTCATATAGCACCAGCTTATTAATCATAAACATACCTCAGCAGCATAATACACATCGTCGTCGTAAAAAATAACATCATAACACCTCAGTCAAATCTCAAAAACGTCGTAGCTTTCTGCAATAATGTCAAAACCTAAAAAAATTCTCTGCTCATGTCAAAAGTGTCATCTGCCTCAAACGTACTTTAAAAATCATGATCCCATACCAAATACATCATTCAAAGCTCTCATAGTATCACAATGGGTCCGAAAAAATATGAACAGTTCACACAGTACAGACAAAATACAATTTCATAAGTGTGAAGTTATCCAACTGTGTAATTGCGTAAACATCTGTCACTGATGTAATAAAAAAATGTTTATCTCTCAGTTAAATGATCAGATAGCTGTGTAATTCTGTGTTAGAGAAATATGGTACCGATGTGTAAAGTTGTATAAGCAAATACCATATTAGCGAGGGTTCCTTGTGGTTGCCACACACATGGTACACAAAGTAGGCATATACCCCCCTGAGGATTAATGTAATTATACCCTCAGGTGTTACAGATTACAGCAATGAAATGAAATGTATCACTGAAAACCTTTGTATCATTGTACTTCAAATATCTTTAAAAATAAATGTTTTAAGTACAAAATTAATCACTCAAATGCGTGTCCTGTAGCGCTAAATGTGCGTCTTGCTATAAGATAATTCTGTGGAAGTGTCGTACTTATCGTCCTCCGAAAGCTAAGTTCTGCAGAAGTCAATGTACTTACCTCATGATAAACAAAAGTGAAATGCATTATGTATAGATATCTTAGTTATTACGCTTATTGCCATGATGAAGAAAGTACTGTGCTGTAACGTATTGCTGTGCTACGGAAAAGGCAATCTCATTGTAGCTATACCACAAAAGTTACTACTAAAACATGTTTTACTTTGCAGAATAATTCAGAAAAACTGTGCAGATATAAAACAGAAACACTGCAAAAGCAACATTGTAAATTGTTACTCATTAGTAGTGTCGTGATAAAATCGTGTAGCTGTCACATAAACTAACCACTGTGCCATCTGGTATCTCACTGAAAGTACTTTAAATCCAGAATATATTTTCAAGTAAACCAAAATGTTGCGTTAAAATCTCATTAGCAGTACTGGTAAATGTTCTAAGTATGTAAGCCTTATAGTCGTTCCATAATCGTGCAACTAACAAGCAAGAATGTACACACACAATAACACTGTGACGTCTGTTCACTATAACAATGCATTTGTAATTTCTGTTTAAAAATTTTCCCTAGGTTCTAGACTGGATATTTAACTTCAAACATTGTTGCATGTTAACAGTTTCTTAAGTCTGACAAAGCATACTAGAAATGTGAAGTGAAAAGTTTTATGGCAAAGACAAAGTTAAAAAGCAGATTATCTTTCAATAAATGGTTTTACATGTGAAATGTGGTGTAAACCTTTACTCTTCCTAGTACGCAGAGTTTCAACTTCAACGCAATTATCATGTGGTATACGTCGGATTCTGTATGGTCCATTGTAAACTAGAAAGAATTTGTGACTCAAGTGTTTCTTCTTATGTGACAATGAATGAGCTTTAATGAGAACTTTCTGACCAATATACAATTTCTTTGCATTTGCTTTACCGTGTAGTTTTCTCCTTTTGTCTGCTGCAGATTTTATATTTTTAAGAGCCAAATCAATTATGTCTTTGTGTCGAAGTTTACGTGTATTCGGGAAAGGTACAAGCTCTCTGATTCTGTTCGGTGGTTCTTCATTCTTCAGTACAAGAGTAAGTGGTAAAGCAGTGGAATCATGAGGCATTTCATTCAGCACGTTTTGTCCCAATGCTGATGCTTTCTGTGACAATAAAGCCTGCAAAGCTTATTGATTTCTTTCATAATCCGTTCGGAGGGGTTACAATGTGGTGAGTACAATGAAATAAAAACAGGTTTGATTTTATGGTTGCGAAGCATGCATGACCAAACAGCAGATCTAAATTGCGGTCCGTTATCTGAAATGACTTTAGCAACGTGGCCAACTTCACGTAAGAAATTTTTTACAAAGGCGTTGGATACAGACCGTCCAGTGGCTTTACGTAACGGTGTGAAAGAAACAAATTTTGAAGTAAGTTCAACAGCAACTAGAACGTACAAAAATCCATTAGATGTTCTGACAAGCGGTCCCAAGAGATCAACAGCAGCAAATTCTTTTAATTTAGAAGGAATGATAGGAAACAACGGAGCACGATGTGAGACAGTACATGGTTTCGCCTTTTGACAAAGTTTACAAATAGACAAGACTCTTCGAATTCTCTTTTCCATATTGTTAAAATAACAAGTCGTTCGAAGAATATGATAACATTTTCGTGGACCAAAATGTGCGTAGCTGAAATGAATGTACCAAATGAGCTTATTAACAAAATCGTCAGGAATGCAAAGTACCCATAGCTTGTCATCAACAGTGCAGCGTTTGAACAGTATGTTGTTTCTAACCAGATAATAATGCCGAATCTGTGTGTGTGTCTTTTCATGCCATTTGCTCTTGATGTCTTTCCAAATCGGATCTTTATCTTGTTCATGAGCAATGTCCTTTAAAGATGTGGTGATGAAGTTTTCAAAGGCGACTTTCTGAATGTAAAGAATACTGAAATTTTTCTCGAGGTTGCCTTCTGTGGTACTTTTCTCAAGCCCAGCCGGTGCGCGTGACAGTGCGTCCGCAACAATGTTCTCCTTGCCGGGAATGTAGACTATTGTGAAGCGGAATTCTTGCAGAAACAATGCCCAATGTTTTAACCTGTCATGATTTAATTTTGAAGACATAAGAAATTGTAATGCACGATGATCACTGTATACTTTTACGTGCTTACGAGAAAGGAAGAAACGGAATTTGTTAAACGCCCAAACGATAGCTAAAGCTTCTAATTCAGTAACGGAATAATTTTTTTCAGATTTTGTTAGCACTCGGCTAGCAAAAGCAATGGTTTTCTGAATGGTAGTGCCATTTTCTATGGCTTCTTGAAATAAATGGGCACCAAGACCGACTTTAGAAGAATCCGTGCTAAGGCAGAAATCTTGTGACAGATCTGGATTGGCGCGTGAAGTAACGCTTCTTTCAAAGAACTGAATTCCAACTGTGCTTGTTCGTCCCAGTTCCAAATAGTATTTTTTCCAGTGAGAGAACAAAGTTTTGGTGTAACAAGAATTTCCATATTCAGAAAACGACGGTAAAAATTTACGAGACCTAGAAAACTGCGGACTTGTCTTTTTGTGGATGGCACTGGAATGGCTCTGATTGCTTCTAACTTTTCAGGATCCGGCTAAATCCCTTCAGAAGAAATAATATGTCCCAAAAACTTCACCTTTGTCCTACCGATTTCAAACTTTTCCAAGTTAACTGTAATTCCAGATTCTGCAAAAATACGTAACAAACTGTTGAGGATGCGATAATGTTGTTCCCATGAAGCTTCTGCTATCAGAATATCGTCCACATATAAGGTGATGTGACGTTTTAAGAACTCAGGTAATATGGAATTTAACCCACGAATGAATGCTGCCGAAGAAATGTTCAAACCAAAAGGAAGTTTCCGAAACTGATAACAAACGCCGAAACAAAGGAAAGCTGTGTATTTTCTACATTCTGGATGAAGTTCGATCTGATAAAAGCTGGATCTGAGATCAATGGAAGACAACACTTTTACACCATTAAAATTTTGAAGAAGTTCTTCTAACGTTTGCGGCCTGTCTGTTTCAGGAATAATGATCGTATTGATTTGTCTCGAATCTAAGACAAGCCTGATCGATCCATTTTTCTTCTCAACAACATGTAATGGATTGTTGTATGAGCTTACTGCAGGCTCAATAATGCCCTCATTAAGCATAGATTGTATTTCTGTTCTAACATGGTCCCTATAATGCGCCGGAATTACGTATGGTCTAACACAAAATTTAGTATGCTCACGAACACGAAATTGGTATTGAAATCCCTTGATTGTTCCTGTTTTATGAGTAAAAACTGTGGAATGTGCTTGTAAAATCTCAAAAAGGTCCTGCCTATCAGTGTCATTACAATTCTCAATTGTTTGAATTTTATTCTGAATTAACTTATTAGTGTCAAATGCGCCGTCGATATCATCCCTGTCAGTACTTGCAGAGTGATTGTTAGTGTCTAGTTCTGTAGAAAAGTCCGAACTGTTGTCTAACAGAAGGTAAAGCCGATTAATTTCCTCGTCATGGTTTGAGAGCCAATCTTCAAATTTCAAAGCTATTCACTTACCTTCTTTCTCTAAACTTATTTCAGCATCGTGAAAGTTTAAGATTGCTTTGTATTCATTCAAAAAGTCTACTCCCAATATAATTTCCGTCGACAATAATGGAACAATGAGAAAGTTCATAGAGAAGCTGTGGCTTTGACAAAAGAATTCTAAATTGGTTTGTTGGCGTACATCTACACTTTTTCCAAAGATTGCACCTTGTAATTTAATCTTACGTAACGGAAGTGTGGGGCGATCGTTCGATTTGTTGCATTTGCTAAAGGCTGTTTCACTGATTACTGAAATGGGACTGCCAGAGTCAAGTACTGCCGTAAATTTTACGTCATTTACAGTAATGTGAATCACAGGATATGCAATGTTGTTATGTTTTACGTCGTGTTCCTGGAGTAAGATGTCCCTAATGTCTTCCATTTTTACGTAATTACTAGCTACGGCAGCTGCGTCGTTAGTGTCATAAGAACGTTTTGTGGCTGCCAGCGGTGTGAGTCATTGCCTATTGTCTCTTTGTTGGCGCGCGTCGTTATTGGGATTTGGAGACCTAACTTCTACAAATTCACCTCCTCGAGAGGGACCTGCTCTGTTTGAATCCCGCCAGTTCTGATGCAATTCAGGTCTGTCGTTACGATCACATCGTCTGTCGTCAGGTCGGTAGTTCCTGTAGTTTCTTTCTTGTCGGTTAAGTGGTGGAGAATTTCTCCCTGAATCGTAACTGCGCGCTGAACTGTTGCGTCTGAAGTTATTCTGTCTCCCTTGATAATAATTATTTTGGTTCCCATATTGTCTGTTTCTCTGATTGTCTCTGTGATAGTCACTACCGTGGAGAGGTGATCTTTCCCTGTAATTATTACTCTGCCAATGGTTGTCATATGGGTGGTGTCTGTTTTGGTCACAATTTGCGTTGTAAGAATAGACCAGTCGTGTCCGGTTATTGTTTCTGTCGTCACGGAATTGTGACGGATGTGACCTGTAATTGTTGTGTCCTTGTTTTCGCGTTCCGCGATTATCAGTGTCAATTTCTAGTTCTTGTAACAGTCCCTGAAAAGCTTCAATGTCGTCTTTGCAACGTCCTGCTAAAATAATATGCCGTAAATGTTCAGGTAATTTGATTAAGCAAATGCAGATGAGTTCTGAGGGGCTGTATGGGTTTGACAGGTACTGATTCTTGTGCAACATGTCTTCAAAATATTTCACAAGACTGGAGAATTCAGGTTGTTCGAAATGTTTCATCATTATGATAGCATGTTTTACTCGGTCTTGTGTGGCTTGAGACCAATATGCTGAGAGGAAGGCATGGTAAAATTCTCCTTCACTGTGGCAATTGTGAATGACCGATCGCATTCTTACAGCTGGTTCATTCTCTAAGTAGCCACACATAAATTCTAATCTGTGTTCCAACGACCAGTTGGGAGGAAAACAATGAGAGAATTGATGGAGCCATGCTTGTGGATGAATGTCGTTGCCAGAATTCTTAAATGTTTTGAATTTACGTGTAGTAATGAACAGCTTATAGTCAAAATCATCATGTCGGCGAGTCGCATATCGGTCATTGTTAGGTTGTGTCGGCCGTTCCATCTCAAAATTCGGTGCACATTGCCAATTTCTTTCATAACTTCCGAAATGCCCTGTGTTATTATTTTGCGGCTTTTCCGTGTTTCTAAGTCCCTCTTCCCGTGTTGGAGCGCCAGTGTCCTCTGAAATACGTAATTCTTGTATTACCTGTGTCAGGTGATCTTGTACTTCCCGGATTTCTCTTTGGTGTTGTGTATTAATTTGATTCTGATTTTGTTTGAATTTTCTTATTTGTTCATACTCTTCTGTGTCAGTGAAGGCTACGGGTCTTGTGTCATTCAGATCATCATCTACCTTTGTAGATAAGTTAGTGACCTGATCCGAAAGTTCGGCTACTTTCTCCGATAGTGTCCTTATTTCTTCAGTGTGTTTTTCTGAACCAAGTTGCGGAGTATCTACTGTGTCCTTAAAGTTTTCCTGAGTTTTTGCAAGTTGCGTAACCGAATCGGTAGATGCAACTGAGTCAAATTTAGCTTGCAAGGTCTCATGATTTTCATGAACAATAATTTGCAGTTCTTTTATGGCTGCTTCGTGATTCTGTAATGCATTTTCATGCCGCGAAAAAATAGGTTGAAAATGCTCACAAATTTGTGTTTTTACGTCATTACAGACTTTTTGACATTTCGATTCAATGTTATGTAACTCAGTAGTTAAATCTTCACGTGTTTGTTCAAGTGTTTGTTCCAATGAGTCTAACTTTTTAAGATTTTGTTCCACTGTGTCTAACTTTTGAAGCTTTTGCTGTGTTTGTCTCTGATTTTGTTCCATTGTGTCTAACTTTTGAAGCTTTTGCTGTGTTTGTCTCTGATTTTGTTCCATTGTGTCTAACTGTTGCTGTGTTTGTCTCTGATGCTGTTCCATTGTGTTTAACTTTTCAAGCTTTTGTCCCATTTGTTGCATTAATTGCAATAACAATGCACTGGTGTCTGAAACATGTTCCTCAGTGCTTTTCGGCAGTGAAGTTGCACCGGCAACATTCACATTTTGACAAGTGGAAAATGTGTCTTGACTCATTTGAGAAAACGGTGGGAACCCAAAACCTGAGTCTGCAGTATTTGCAATATTGTGTTCTGTCATTCCCGATTCCTGAGGCGAGCTGTTGCCGACCAATCGATCGATAACGCTTCCCTGTTCACTACCTGTTTCACTGTCTACAACATTGTTTGCCGCCCGCTCCATTTCCCTATGCGCAATTACCAAATTACTACTTTGAACATTAGTTAATTCATTACTCTGCGGCGCTAACACATTGCTTTCGTCTTCACTGTCATTTCTCAGTTTACTTTGGAGCCTAGTATTACGTTTTTCACACGCCATTATTGTCACAGTATTTCACACGATAACACAGAAAAGCGCAATTTGAAGAGCAAAATAAAATAACATAGCAATGGAAATAATGTCTACTTAATTGCCAGCGCAGCTGCGAAATACTTGGTGCAAATCTACATGCATGCCACAACTGTTTTACTGTACAACAATGAAAAACTACAACTACAAAGGAAATTCTCTCTATAATTACGCGCTAGCAATAAACAATAGCTACACTAATTACACAAACTACAAGAAAAAATCAGAAGATTCCAGTGAGGTATCCTAGGCTAAGGGTCGACATATGAAACGTCCCCTTTGAACAATTTATACAAGACTGTGCTTATACTGACACACAATGTTTTTAGCGCAACGCAATCTGACTTTCAAAATTCCCTACTAAAGAATGGCCCTGACTAACATTAAACTATACCTTTCACAAATCACTTACCTCACAAAAATCTTCGCTGCTCAAGCTACTGCAATACAGCGAGCGCCACTACTGCCAGCTAAATAAAAGATTCAAACTATGGAAGGCACTAACTACTGATAGGGATAGTTAGCAAATGAAAGATATTAGTAGAGAACAAACAATGTATTTACCTTGATATCATCATATATAAATATAGCAGTTCATGACAAATTACAAATCTCCGCCATCTCTCTAGCCACATCCACCACTGCTGGCGGCTCACCTCCAACTGCGCAACGCTACGTGCTGTTCACAGCCAGCTGCCTAACACTACAATGGCGAGTATTACAACAATGCAAAGCAGCCACAGACTGCACACAGCACAGCCAGTGATTTTCATACAGAGGTGGCGTTACCAATAAAAAAACCTAAACAGCCTACTTACAGACTAATCGCTAAATTTGACAAAACCGGTTTGGTTGTGGGCACTGTAGTGCCGTAGGGATTCTCGTGTTAATCGTTCTGCGCGAAACATAGTCATCGTGAGTACCAACGTTGCTGTAAGTCCGGTGAAATACATTCGGCCACGTTTACAGCAGTTAGATATTTCCAGAGTCAATATAACCAATTCTGATAGAATATCTACGCTTTTGGGTGCGTAAGATCGAAGTGACTCAAAAACTGAAGCCAAGCGATCACGAAAAGCGCCGAGCATTTGCCCACTGCTTGCTTGCGAAACAAAGAGCAGACCACGGGTCGCGCGGGGTAGCCGCTCGTCCTAAGGCGTCTTATCACGGTCCATGCGGCTCCCCACGTCGGAGGTTCGAGTCCTCCCTCGGGCACGGGTGTGTGTGTTGTCCATAGCGTAAGTTAGTTTAAGTTAGATTAAGAAGTGTGTAGGCCTAGGGACCTATGACCTCAGCAGTTTGGTCCCGTAAGACCTTACCGCAAATTTCCAATTTCCAGACCACGGTTTCATCACTGATGAGGCGCACTTTTTGTCGAATGCCTTCGTGAACAAGCAAAACTGCTGGATTCGGGACATAGAAAATCCTTGAGTAGTTATGGAGAAGACATTACATCTAGCTGCGGTGACTGTGTCTCGTGGAATTTGGCCAGAAGGTGTAACTGCGCCGCATTTCTTCGAAGATGACTCCGGAAACGCATTAACAGTGGACGGTAAAGGCTACCGCAACATGTTAAAAGAGTTTTGGTGGTATCAACTGGATCGTGTGAGTTCAGTAAAGTACTACAACCTATCACGCATCGATTGCAACAACGGACATGTTACGAGAGAGGTTCCCGGTCCAGATGATTTCTCGCATGGTGACGTAAATTGGTTCACCCAGATCTTGTGATTGCATACAAAGTGATTTCCATCTGTGAGGGTATATTTTGAATTAGAGATGCAAGTATGCTGAAAAGATACAGAAAATTTCCTCGAAAGAACACGAATCTGCTTGCAGACTCATGAAGTGCATTTCATTAATGTCGTATTTCATAAATAAACACAGGTAGCAACAGTGAAATAATATGTAAATTACCTTTCTGTTTATAAATTTGTATGTTACTGTGCACTCAAGAATTGCGTTCCTAATAGGCCATAACCTAAAAAATGTTGCTTAAAGAATGGTATGAAGAAGCCACTAAGAGCCACTGCACCGTGTATTTATTTACCAGTTTCGGTCAAGTCACTATTTCATGCCACAGACATGCCATTTCATCAGGTAAAATGCAGGTGTAATGGTATCCGTGACTTGAAGGTAGTGACTTAACCAAAACCAGTAAATAAGTACACATTACAGAAGCTTTTGGCGGTTTCGTGATGATGATCTTTAGGTACACTGAAGCTGTGCAGTACTGTTTACAGACAATATAAAAGATGTTAACTAATCCGTGACTTGAAGGTAGTGACTTAACCAAAACTAGTGAATAACTACACATTACAGAAGCTTTTGGCGGTTTCCTGATGATTATATTTAGGTACACTGAAGCTGTGCAGTACTGTTTACAGAGAATATAAAAGATGTTAACTAATCTGTGACTTGAAGGTAGTGACTTAACCAAAACTAGTGAATATGTACACATTACAGAAGCTTTTGGCGGTTTCCTGATGATGATCTTTAGGTACACTGAAGCTGTGCAGTACTGTTTACAGAGAATATAAAAGATGTTAACTAATCCGTGACTTGAAGGTAGTGACTTAACCAAAACTAGTGAATATGTACACATTACAGAAGCTTTTGGCGGTTTCGTGATGATGATCTTTAGGTACACTGAAGCTGTGCAGTACTGTTTACAGAGAATACAAAAGATGTTAACTAATCCGTGACTTGAAGGTAGTGACTTAACCAAAACTAGTGAATAAGTACACATTACAGAAGCTTTTGGCGGTTTCGTGATGATGATCTTTAGGTACACTGAAGCTGTGCAGTACTGTTTACAGAGAATATAAAAGATGTTAACTAATCCGTGACTTGAAGGTAGTGACTTAACCAAAACTAGTGAATATGTACACATTACAGAAGCTTTTGGCAGTTTCGTGATGATGATCTTTAGGTACACTGAAGCTGTGCAGTACTGTTTACAGAGAATATAAAAGATGTTAACTAATCCGTGACTTGAAGGTAGTGACTTAACCAAAACTAGTGAATAAGTACACATTACAGAAGCTTTTGGCGGTTTCGTGATGATGATCTTTAGGTACACTGAAGCTGTGCAGTACTGTTTACAGAGAATATAAAAGATGTTAACTAATCCGTGACTTGAAGGTAGTGACTTGACCAAAACTAGTGAATAATTACACATTACAGAAGCTTTTGGCGGTTTCGTGATGATGATCTTTAGGTACACTGAAGCTGTGCAGTACTGTTTACAGAGAATATAAAAGATGTTAACTAATCCGTGACTTGAAGGTAGTGACTTAACCAAAACTAGTGAATAAGTACACATTACAGAAGCTTTTGGCGGTTTCGTGATGATGATCTTTAGGAACACTGAAGCTGTGCAGTACTGTTTACAGAGAATATAAAAGATGTTAACTAATAAAGCAAACTGCAGGAGAAACGTCTTGCATGGTGCGTACTTCAGGCATAACACAGAGCTCTTTAGAATGATGAGGTCGATTGATCTTCAGAGACGCATGTCACGTTAGATGTAGTGCGTGCTCGTACGCAGTCAGAATTTGTCTCCCTTTTTCCGGTTACAGAAACTGTTTCTTAGAATGACATCCAATTACATACTCGACTTCCGGGACCGCTGTCACGCAAGTAGCCACTTTTTCCCGCCACTCTGTTTCGTGTCCCCGAGAAACTCTCTCCACGTTCAGGCCACGGAAATCGTGCGCCTTCATCGACTGACAAATGTATTTTCGAAGCTTGAATGGGAAAGAAAGGATGTTATGGTCCAATCAGTGTTTACAGATTCATTAAGTGGGGCGTACTGTCAATGTAGTGTAAAACATACCAGAATCGACCTTCCCCTCGAGGAAGATACGCTTGGAAGTTGTAAAATACATGCAGAATAAGTCCTTCCACCCAATCATCTTTCCGTGAAATATGTTACTTCACAATGCCAGTGTCCTTAAACGGAAAGACAGTAACGTGTTTCTTCTCACTAACAAAAAGAACAGGGGAAAATACCTCATGGCAGCAACATAAGAAACCCATTGTACTCGGGTGTGTCAAAATTAAATGTTTGGGTTGTGTAAATCCCGATACACCTACAATGCAAACAACTATTTATTTTTATGGCTCTGAGCACTATGGGACGTAATATCTGAGTCATTAGTCCCCTAGAACTTAGAACTACTTAAACCTAACTAACCTAAAGACATCACACACATCCATGTCCGAGGCAGGATTCGAACCTGCGACCGTAGCGGTCTCGCGGTTCCAGACTGACGCGCCTAGAACCGCTTGGCCACACCGGCCGGCATTTATTTTTATGCCCAAACGCGCTTCAGCACACTTCTGCTATCATCAGATCTTGCTGTCTTATGGAGAAGACGTCCGCCCCCGGTAGCTGAGTGGTCAGCGTTTCAGAATGTCAATCCTAAGATTTTCTCCGCTCAGAGACTGGGTTTTGTGTCGTCCTAATCATCATCATTTTATCCCCATCGAAGCGCAAGTCGCCGAAGTGGCGTCAAATCGAAAGACTTGCATCCGGCGAACGGTCTACCCGACGGGAGGCCCTAGTCACACGACATGGAGGAGACGTGCTACTGGCCATTAAAATTGCTACACCACGAAGATAAGGTGCTGCAGACGCGAAATTTAACCGACAGGAAGAAGATACTGTGATATGCAAATGATTAGCTTTTCAGAGCATTCAAGCAAGGTTGGCGCCGGTGGTGACACCTACAACGTGCTGACATGAGGAAAGTTTCCATCCGATTTCTCATACACACACAGCAGTTGACCGGCGTTGCCTGGTCAAACGTAGTTGTGATGCCTCGTGTAAGGAAGAGAAATGCGTTCCATCGCGTTTCTGACTTTCATAAAGGTCGGATTGTAGCCTATCTTGATAGCGGTTTATCGTATCGCGACATTGCTGCTCGCGTTGGTCGAGATCCAATAACTGTTAGCAGAATATGGAATCGGTGGGTTCAGGACGGTAATACCGAACGCCGTGCTGGATCCCAACGGCCTCGTATCACTAGCAGTCGAGGTGAAAGGTATCTTATTCGCATGGCTGTAAAGGATCTTGCAACCAGTCTCGATCCCTGAGTCAACAGATGGGGACGTTTGCAAGACAACAACCATGTGCACGAACATTTCGACGACGTTTGCGGCAGCATGGACTATCAGCTCGGAGACCATGGCTGCGGTTACCCTTGACGCTGCATCACAGACAGGAGCGCCTGTGATGGTGTACTCAATGACGACCCTGGGTCCACGAATGGCAAAACGTCATTTTTTCGGATGAATCCAGGTTCTCTTTAAAGCATCATGATGGTCGCATCCGTATTTGTCGACATCGCAGTGAACGCACATTGGGAGCATGTTTCGTCATCTCCATACAGTGGTATCACCCGGCGTGATGTTATGGGGTGTCATAGGTTACACGTCTCGGTCACCTCTTGTTCGCATTGACGGCACTTTGAACAGTGGACGTTACATTTCAGATGTGTTACGACCCGTGGCTTTAATCTTCATTCGATCCCTGCGAAACCCTACATGTCAGCAGGATAATGCACGACCACATGTTGCAGGTCCTGTACGGGCCTTTCTTGATAAAGAAAATGTTCGACTGCTGCCCTGGCCAGCACATTCTCCAGATCTCTCACCAATTGAAAACGTCTGGTCAATGGTGGCCGAGCAACTGGCTCGTCACTATACGCCAGTCACTACTCGTGATGAACTGTGGTATCGTGTTGAAGCTGCATGGGCAGCTGTACTTGTACACGCCATCCAAGCTCTGTTTGACTCAATGCCCGGGCGTATCAATGCCGTTATTACGGGCCAAAGGTGGCTGGCTGGAGTGGCCGAGCGGTTCTAGGCGCTACGGTCTGGAACTGCGAGACCGCTACGGTCGCAGGTTCGAATCCTGCTTCGGGCATGGATGTGTGTGATGTCCATAGGTTAGTTAGGTTTAAGTAGTTCTAAGTTCTAGGGGACTGATGACCTCAGAAGTTAAGTCCCATAGTGCTCAGAGCCATTTTGAACGGCCAGAAAAAAATGGTTCAAATGGCTCTGAGCACTACGGGACTTAACATATGAGGTCATCAGTCCCCTAGAACTTAGAACTATTTAAACCTAACTAACCTAAGGACATCACACACACATCCATGCCCGAGGCAGGATTCGAACCTGCGACCGTAGCGGTCACGCGGTTCCAGACTGTAGCGCCTAGAACCTCTCGACCACCCCGGCCGGCTGAACGGCCAGAGGTGGTTGTTCTGGGTACTGATTTCTCAGGATCTATGCACACAAATTGCGTGAAAATATAATGTAGTATAATATATTTATCCAATGAATACCCTTTTATCATCTACATTTCTTCTTGGTGTAGCAATTTTAATGGCCAGTAGTGTAAATTCTGTAACATTTGTCCTTCGTCTGCTCGTCTTACTGTGAATCTTCCAGTCTAACGTAACCCACTGTTGCGTTTCAAATTAATGACGTACAAGTTGAAGAGTACCATGATGTTTTAAGTGCTCTCGACCTATGGTTTTAAGTTGCAGATATACAAGAAATTATGTCTGTAGACTGTACTTATCACTTTCAGTCACACTGTACCTCTAGGATTAGGACATAAGTATCGGATTTAAATGCCACAACAGGATAACATTACATCACGACGCGGTTTTATGGATTAGTGTTGTGAGCCTCTCTAGTCTTCTGCTAATACCAAGGCTCAAGGAGGCAGCCTTCCACGACTCGACGTCGCGTACGAGGAATGGTTATCACAACCGTCGATGAACTGCGACGCGACGTGGAGGAAGCGCTATGCAAAGTCGCCGAGACATCCATCACTGCTGCTAAAGGTCATCAACTGACAGTTGTGGAGTAATACGTAACCACAAAGCGTCACAATTCCCTTTGGACGCTGGATAACTTTCTAATACAAATAATTTTGGTCCTCGTTAAATAATGCTAAGGTTAAAAAGGACGAACTACGATGAAGTTAAACAAATTAGTTACAAATTGATACTGCCTTAGATATCGACAGAAACTGTAAAAAGGTAGACTTGGACGGCCAATGGATGAATGTGTGACGCTGCGCCGCAATTTTACCGCGCAGCTGGCAAGGATGGTAAACAAGGGACTTGTCAATACTAGAGAATAAATTCTTTCCGATTTTCATTCCGTGTACTCAGCTGTACAGCAACTATGCCTCCCAGACAGGTGCGTGAACTAGAGATGGGCAAACTCGTTCATCCTTGGCAACTAGTTCACTGGTGATCGCTCTTTTTTGGGAACCGTTCGTTTTTATTCGTTCACCGTTCGTTTGTGCTTGTTATATGGTTCTCATGAAAAATTAGTAGCATAGGTGACTGAAGATGTAAAGCGACAAATAGTTCAAATGGCTCTGAGCACTATGGGACTTAACATCTGAAGTCATCAGTCCCCTAGACTTGGAACTACTTAAACCTAACTAACCTAAGGACATCACACGCATGCCCGAGGCAGGATTAGAACCTACGACCGTAGCAGCAGTGCGGTTCCGGATGAAGCGCTTAGAACCGCTCGGCCACAGCGGCCGGCGAAGGTGCCGAGAAGGGGCACTTGCCTCCCCCCTGGAGTAGTGAGTTTTTATTCATAACAGAACTCTCACACACTTTCGTGATTATGCAAAACCTCTCTTTTAGCCAACTGTAGCGTTATGTGGCTGATCGTAGTGAAATAATATGAGGTGGCACACGAAAAACCGGCCCCGAGTACATACTGCTCGCCAGTTATGCACGATTTGTTGACCGCTACGAGTAGAATAGATAAACATGTAATAATTAGGCAGTGAAGAAATAGCAAATAAGCTAATGCAAACAACTTCGAAACAATAGATGACGATTGGTGGGCGACAATGAGCAGTTTAGTACTCGGGGCCGATTTCTCGTGCGCCGCCCTGTACCACTAAATGTCGTGTGACGACGGCCTCCCGTCGGGTAGACCGTTCGCCTGGTACAAGTCTATCGATTTGACGCCACTTCGACGACTTGCGGGTCGATGGGGATGAAATGATGATGATTAGGACAACACAACACCCAGTCCCTTAGCGGAGAAAATATCCGACCCAGCAGGGAATCGAACCCGGGCCCTTATGATTGACATTCCGTCACGCTGACCACGCAGTTACCGTGAGCGGACACCCTGTCCCACTGAAATAATATTGTATAAGTTATCATAGTCTCTTTACAAAATGTGACACCAAACAGTCGATTATGGAGCGCGGGGTTCATTCGGTTGTAGGTCGGTCTACATTCCATAACAATGAACATGCTCTTTTACCTTGGATCTAAACACGACAGAAAATGGCCACTCGTGTGTGCCGTGCCGACGTCCTTTGCATGTGTAATAACGAAAAAAATCTTGCCTTTTTACAAGTATTTCTTCTGCTATTTACCGAAATAGTGAAGTAAGTTGATATGCCGTTTTGTTACCTGGAAAAATGTATGTAATTTACGTAGTTATAAAATACATTTTAATTACCGGTCATGGATGCTGAATAGAATACGAAAAGAACCGGAAGTTCAGAGCCCAAAAAAGGTTTGAAACTGATCTAGAATGGGCGTGCGCAGCGAACCAAACGAACAACTCGATACTGAACTATGAGTAGTCGGCAGTGGAACTGCGACGAGTGGCCACGCGAAGAAGGACGAGTCCGGCCGAGCGAGACCGAGACAGACGGGAACGGGACCGAGGCTGGAACGAGACCGGTCGACTTGCCGTTGCGGGAAAGAGACCGACCGTTTCCCGTTCCCGGGAACTGTAAGTTGAAATCCGCGACCGAAGTGAACTATGAAAGACCGTTCGTTAGAATTCGTTCCTAGCTCGTTCCATTCATCTTGGTGAACCGTTCCTTTGGACCCGTTAGTTCGCGAACGACCCATTTTTAGCGTGAACAATATATGCAGATGTCAGCGTTTGAGAGACTCAAAGAAGGTGGTTTGAGTAGTCAGTGAATCGCTCGACATTTGAATAGGAACGATGCCACTACTCGACGATATTGGATTGCCTGGATGAACCATTACCGAGCTCAGCGTCAGGAAGGAATTAGTCGACCACGAGAGACGTAAGAACGTGAGGCCCGAGCAATCGTCACAGAGGCAGTCCCGGATTCATCGTTGTTATCGACCAGATGTGCAGCTGGTGCTTCAGTGAACACCATTAATAGATGGTTCACAGAAAGGAGGCTGAGCTCAAGACGCCCCTTGCGCCAACTACCATAGACCTCTGTATACCAACCAGCCCGTTTGCATTGGTGTCGGGTACATCGGCCTGGAATCTCATTGACTGGGGTTGAATTGTCTTCAGTGATAGGTCCCGCTTCGAATTTAGCCCCGGGTACCTTGCTTTTGCCCGCCATTCGGCCCATCAACCAGGTGTGATGGTGTGGCGTGCCATATCATTTCGTAGCAGGACGCCTTTGGTTGTCATCCACAGCGCCTGTAGAGCACATCTGTACGTCGACGACATTCTACGCCCCGTTTTGTTGTTCTTCGTGGCATCCACCCAGGGCTTATATTTCAGCAAGATGATGCCCAATCGCACATGGCGAAAGTCTCTACTGCTTGTCTTCATACTTGCCGGACACTATCCTCGGCTAGGAGGGGCGCCGGATCTCTCGCCAGTTGGGAACGTTTGGGTTTTATAGACAGAGCTCTCCAAACAGCTCGGGATTTTGGTGATCTTAAGGGCCAATTGGACAGAACTGGCACTATACCTCTCAGGAGGACATCCAACAACTCTGTCAAACCGAATAATTGCTTGCAGAGGTGGACGAACGCATTATCTATTTGCTCAGTTTGCGGAGCTCTTTCTCTTGAATAATTCATTCAGTTTTTCTGAAATTGTAATTTTTGTTTGTCTACTCATATACGTCATGTTGTTGTTGTTGTTGTGGTCTTCAGTCCAGAGACTGGTTTGATGCAGCTCTTCATGCTACTCTATCCTGTGCAAGCTTCTTCATCTCCCAGTACCTACTGCAACCTACATCCTTCTGAATCTGTTTAGTGTATTCATCTCTTGGTCTCCCTCTACGATTTTTATCATACACGCTGTCCTCCAATGCTAAATTTGTGATCCCTCGATGCCTCAGGACATGTCCTACCTACCGATCCCTTCTTCCAGTCAAGTTGTGCCACAAATTTCTCTTCTCTCCAATTATATTCAATACCTCCTCATTAGTTATGTGATCTACCCATCTAATCTACAGCATTCTTCTGTAGCACCACATTTCGAAAGCTTCTATTCTCTTCTTGTCTAAACTATTTATCGTCCACGTTTCACTTCCATACATGGCTACATTCCATACAAATACTTTCAGAAACGACTTCCTGACACTTAAATCAATACTCGATGTTAACAAATTTCTCATCTTCAGAAACGATTTCCTTGCCATTGCCAGTCTACATTTTATATCCTCTCTACTTCGACCATCATCAGTTATTTTGCTTCCCAAATAGCAAAACCTCTTTAAGCATCTCATTTCATAATCTAATTCCCGCAGCATCACCCGATTTAATTCGCCTACATTCCATTATCCTCGTTTTGCTTTTGTTGATGTTCATCTGACATCCTCCTTTCAAGACACTGTCAATTCCGTTCAGCTGCTCTTCCAGGTCCGTTGCTGTCTCTGACCTCAAAGTTTTTATTTCTTCTTCATGGATTTTAATTCCTACTCAGAATTTTTCTTTTTGTTTCCTTTATCGCTTGCTCAATATACAGCTTGAATGTACAGTCGTGGACAAAACGAGCGAGACCCCTCGCCTTTTCGTTATGCTGATCCGCATAGCTTTAAAGTCTGCTACACAGCATAACAGGCCAGGTGACGAAGTGCTACCAACGTACTATGCACAGGCGTGAAATTGACAAACTATCCGAACTTTGTCAGACTGTTTTCAGTCATGTGTATGACTATGCTGATCAGTGTGTTAAACACAATACGTAAATATAAGATGTAAATGAAAGAAGAAACGCTAGTTAGTATGAACTGTACTAATAAAAATAAATTTCAGCTTATCGAGATAACATAACTGTTTTAGTAAGACAAAGTACCCCAGATCGTTATGAATGAGCAAAACGGGTTTTAAGGGCTGGGTAGACAGACAGACGGTCAAGAAAGTGAGACTAGTAGGAGGGTTCCATTTTTACCGATTTAGGTGACGAAATTCTAACAACGAAAATAGCTACGACAGTTACTGAAGATGAGGGCCGCATAAATATCCCCCCCCCCCCCCCCCCCCCACTCTTTATTGGAAATGTTCTAGTTGCAGTCGATACATCAGAATATTACTCGTAGCTATGCTTTCGATCCAAATCACGTTTACAGGAATGCAAATAAAATCCATTTGCCTGTACACGTGGTAATTCAGATCCCAGTATTAATGCCACCGCGTTTTAGCAGTGCGAGCATTTGCATTCGCAGGTAGCTTAAGAAACACTACGGGCAATGAACCTTTTCTGGCTGTGGCGAGTCTAATGGAGAATTCGAATCGTTGTAGAATACGTTGGGCAGCTATGTAGCCGTTTATTTCCTGGGGTGGTGCAGAATTATCTACTAAATTTACTCGCTAATAACAGTATTTTGTTATTTCGACAAACATCCCGGATGACTGTCACATAAGCGGTGACATAAAGGTAGAAAATTCTTGTTTTTGAGTCCAGAAAGCTCTGTGCAACGGAAACTGCAGATCATTTTGCCATTTTCATTGCGAAATTACTGGCTTATTCAAGTCTGGGGTAATAATGGAGGGCTGTTTGCCTGGGTTGTAAGCTAGCGTAGTGAAAGGTGTTTGCCACTGCAAGGGAGGTCTGGTTTGTTTTAGGTTCTAATCTCGATGGAGGCAAATAGACTGGCAGTAAAGCAATTTTATGAAATTCTCGCGCCCCCAATACGTTTTATTGCTACCTTTATTCTGTACCGGTGTCCTGTGGATGTAAATATGAAGATCTTGTAGAATTTCATACTTCTCACTGATTACTTTTTCCGCTTCTGTCAGTAACTGAATTGACTTACGTGTGGCACTGAATGATTTTTGACTGAATTTCGTTATGAATTTTCATTCCTTGCTAAATTTGCACATTTTCACGGAAGGTCAGCAACGGTAATCCAGTATGACTGGTCTGAACGTCGACACAGACCGTTTCGCAGCCGAATACGCAGAATTTTTGCTAATTCGTAATGATCTGGGGTACTTTGCCTTACTAAAACAGTTATGTTGTCTCGATAAACTGAAATTCATTTTTATTAGTACATCTCGTACTAACTAGCGTTTCTTCTTTCATTTACATCTTATATTTACGTGTTGTGTTTAACACACTGATCAGCATAGTCATACACATGACTGAAAACAGTCTGACAAAGTTCGGATAGTTTGTCAATTTCACGCCTGTGCATAGTATGTT
The DNA here is from genome assembly GCF_021461385.2 of Schistocerca piceifrons. NCBI lineage: Eukaryota > Metazoa > Arthropoda > Insecta > Orthoptera > Acrididae > Schistocerca > Schistocerca piceifrons. The sequence continues at coordinate 393,612,711 of NC_060143.1, read as the reverse complement.
GGTAGCACTTCGTCGCCTTGCCTGTTATGCTGTGTAGCAGACTTTAATGCTGTGCGGATCAGCATAACGAAAAGGCGAGGGGTCTCGCTCGTTTTGTCCACGACTGTACGTCATATCTACCAATTTCCATCCCATTCGGATAATTCCTTCGTACTGCGTCGTTTTTTTTTCGTAGTGTGTAGATGATAACATGGTCAGAATGATAGTCGTGAGGCAGAATTACAATTAAAAAGACGTTGTCTCAAACTTTGTATTGTTTGTAGGGCACCACAACCCACAGCAAGTTTCGTCAAGCGGGGAAACAAAACACGAAATCTAATTTAAAACGTGAAATAGCCGTCTGAAGATGAACCTAATGGTTCGAAACCCGTAACGGAGCTGTTTATATAAATAGCATTGTAAAAAGTGGCTGGTTATTGTGATCTTCTGTGTAAGTACTATCTATAACGTGGTGCATAAATATTCAGACAATCGTCCAGATACTGACAATTTACATTAAATGCTGAGACCTGTAAAACTGTAGACATCAAAAAACGCAAACTCGTAGTATCAGTTAGACGCAGTTGTAATGAATCGGTACCAGCTTGGAACTGTAATGTCGCGGTAGCCAGGAGCTAGGTGGTGGTGTGGTGGGGGGCTGTTAGATAATAAACAATTAATAGCTTAAAACACATTTATTGCAAATGAAATTTTCCAGTGAATAAACAGAATCTTAATTAAATCTGTAATTGATCACTTCAAAGAAAATTCAATCGCAACTGCTCGTTTAAACCTTGAAACGCTCAGTTAATTTGAAACTCCAGAAAATTACTGTGGCTAAAAGCCAAAGAGTTATTACAGTGACAAAACTTACTAGTGACCAAAGCAAGTCACTAATAGGATCAAGAACCAGTTAAATTCTTACTTTCTAAGTCACTTAAAAAATTACATTTTTCCCATCAGTGAGGCTGCATTTTGTCTAAAGAATTACAATAATAACAAACTTAGGCATCACGCCCAGAGCCAGCGGGCTTAGTCACTGGCATCAGGTGGCGGAATAATTAGACGTAGCGATAACAAAAAAATGGCTCTGAGCACTATGGGACTCAACTGCTGTGGTCATTAGTCCCCTAGAACTTAGAACTACTTAAACCTAACTAACCTAAGGACATCACACACACCCACGCCCGAGGCAGGATTCGAACCTGAGACCGTAGCAGCAGCGCGGCTCCGGACTGGAGCGCCTAGAACCGCACGGCCACCGCTGCCGGCTAGCGATAACAAGGGACCACTAAGCCATGACATACAGAACGTTCGTCAGTCATCAATGCAGGCTCTAGAATTTACAAGCACAGTGATTAAGCTACCTGGAACACATGAAAGAAACATAAGCATAGGCTCGGAACAAATTAACACATGCAGTTTAGAAGGAACCCATTCAGATTTCCACAAATGGACAAAGTTTAACTACTTGAACTTCAGCAAATATTATTCTGATTCAGGAACCAACTCAGAATGATATATCAACAACTCCGACCTGGGTCTTACACAATTAGGTAATTATTTAACCAGAGGCTTCGTCGACTCTGTGACGGTCTTGGCTGCAGATTTCTAGACTTGCGCTATTGGGTGGGGAATTATAGGACGCCCCTAGATACGTCAGAGGTGCACTACACAAAGGAAGCGGCTAGTCGGGTAGCAGAGTACTTGTGGCGTGCACATGGGTTTTTTTTTAGGCTAGGCAGTAGTGCGAGGTGTCCTGATGAACACTCACCAGTCGACGTGCAGGCAGGGAAATCAGGACGCGCTCTGTGTAAAGACACTTCAGCTCTCAAGATATTAGCAGTAAAATTTTAGAGTGTTGGGAATACAGTTCCTGAATTTACTGCTCTCCAGGAAGCGTGTGGCGCACAAATTATTCTCGGGTCTGAGACCTGGCTGAACCCTGAGATAGGGAGTTCTGAAATATTTAGTGAGAGTTGGAACGTGAATCGGAAAGACAGATTAGACACCGTAGGAGGTGGTGTCTTCATTGCAGTTGACAAAAATATTGTGTCTACTGAGGACGAAGTAGAGTGTGATTGTGAAGTTATCTGGACACGTTTAACAGCGCTAGGAGAAATAAAGTTAATTGTTGGTGTTATTACCGGCCACCAGGTTCCACCGTGACAGTTCTAGAATCATTCAAAGGGAGTCTACACTCTGTATCGCAGAAGTACCCGGATCATGCCATATTAGTCGGAGGCGACTTCAACCTACCTAGTATAGACTGGGATGTCTGTGGATTCATTACAGGTGGTACAGACAAGCCGACGTGCGAATTACTTTTGAACACATTATCCGAAAACGGTCTTGAGCAGCTAAATCGACAGCCAACGCGTAATGGAAATATTTTAGATCTGGTAGCTACGAACAGACCAGACCTCATCGACGGTGTCAGTGTTGAGACAGGGATTAGTGATCACGATGTTGTCATTACGACCATAGTTACGAAAGTTAAAAGGTCGGTCAAGAAGGCTAGGAGAGTATTCTTAATAGAAAGAGCAGATAAGCAGTTGTTAGCGTCCCACTTAGTAAATAAATCTACTTCATTTACTTCCGGTACGATGGCCGTGGAAGAATTATGGGCAAATTTTAAACACTTTGTAAATCACGCATTGGACAAGTATGTGCCGAAAAAGTGGGTTACGGACGGAAAAGACCCACCGTGGTTTATCAGCGCAATTCGGAGAATGCTCAGGAAGCAAAAGCAGTTGCACACGCGGTACAAGAAAGATCGGGAGAATGAGGACAGGCAAAAGTTAGTAGAGATTCGTTCTGCTGAAAAAAGAGCGATGCGCGAAGCATTCAACCACTACAACAGTCATACCTTAGCAAAATATCTTGCTAAAAACCCAAGGAAATTTTGGTCTTACGTAAAATCGCTAAGCGGGTCGAAGGCTTCCATCCAGTCACTCACTGATCAGTCTGGCCTGGCAACGGAAGACAGCAAAACGAAAGCTGTAATTTTAAATCTAGCATTTGAGAAATGTTTCACGCAGGAGGATCGTACAAACATACCGCCGTTTGAGTCCCGCACAGATTCCCGTATGGAGGACATAGTGATAGACATCCCTGGGGTTGTGAAGCAGCTGAATGGGTTGAAAATAAATAAATCGCCAGGTCCTGATGGGATTCCAATTCGGTTTTACAGAGAGTACTCTATTGCATTGGCTCCTTACTTAGCTTGCATTACAGACCAATATCCTTAACATCGGTTTGTTGCAGGATTCTCGAACATATTCTCAGTTCGAATATAATGAATTTCCTTGAGACAGAGAAGTTGCTGTCCATTCATCAGCACGGCTTTAGAAAGCATCGCTCCTACGAAACGCAACTCGCCCTTTTTTCACATGGTATCTTGCGAACCATAGGTGAAGGGTATCAGACGGATGCCATATTCCTTGACTTCCGGAAAGCGTTTGACTCGGTGCCCACTGCAGACTCCTAACTAAGGTACGAGCATATGGGATTGGTTCCCAAGTATGTGAGTAGCTCGAAGACTTCTTAAGTAATGGAACCCAGTACGTTGTCCTCGATGGTGAGTGTTCATCAGAGGTGAGGATATCATCTGGAGTGCCCCAGGGAAGTGTGGTAGGTCCGCTGTTGTTAGCTATCTACATAAATGATCTTTTGGACAGGGTGGATAGCAATGTGCGGCTGTTTACTGATGATGCTGTGGTGTATGGGAAGGTGTCGTCGTTGAGTGACTGTAGGAGGATACAAGATGACTTGGACAGGATTTGTGATTGGTGTAAAGAATGGCAGCTAACTCTAAATGTAGATAAATGTAAATTAATGCAGATGATTAGGAAAAAGAATCCCGTAATGTTAGAATACTCCATTAGTAGTGTAGCACTTGACACGGTCACGTCGATCAAATATTTGGGCGTAACATTGCAGAGCGATATGAAGTGGGACAAGCATGTAATGGCAGTTGTGGGGAAGGCGGATAGTCGTCTTCGGTTCATTGGTAGAATTTTGGGAAGATGTGGTTCACGTCTAAAGGAGACCGCTTATAAAACACTAATACGACCTATTCTTGAGTACTGCTCGAGCGTTTGGGATCCCTATCAGGTCGGGTTGAGGGAGGAAATAGAAGCAATTCAGAGGCGGGCTGCTAGATTTGTTACTGGTAGGTTTGATCATCAAGCGTGAATCGCTACTGAGGAAATTTAGAGAACCAGCATTTGAGGCTGACTGCAGTACAATTTTACTGCCGCCAACTTACATTTCGCGGAAAGACCGCAAAGATAAGATAAGAGAGATTAGGACTCGTACAGAGGCATAAAGGGAGTCATTTTTCCCTCGTTCTGTTTTGGAGTGGAAAAAGGGGAGAAGATGCTAGTTGTGGTACGAGGTACCCTCCGCCACGCACCGTATGTTGGATTGTGGAGTATGTACGTAGATGTAGACGGTGTCAGTCACCAAACTTGCCCACGTTCAGCACACTCTAATTACTTCGCAAGTACGAGGACACATTTTATCACAGCCCTGATAACTACACTCAGCTCCTTCCCTGCCCTTTTTTCTCTAAAATCCCATGGTGGCAGTCAAGGAGAGTGCGATAAGGCTGGTAAGTTCCCTCATAAGAATCACAATTTCCCAAGGAAATTTATCAAAGCTCACCATTAAGCAAAGGAAGTCTCGGCAAGCCGGCAGCTGTGCGGTTCTAGGCGCTTCAGTCCGGAAGCGCGCTGCTGATACGGTCGCAGGTTCGAATCCTATCTCGGGCATGGATGTGTGTGATGTCCTTAGGTTAGTTAGGTTTAAGTAGTTCTAAGTCTAGGGGACTGATGACCTCAGATGTTAAGTCCCATACTGCTTAGAGCCAAGTCTCGGCAACAAGCGGACAAGTCAAGTCGGATCCACAGAATGTTCACGCTCCACGCGAGAAGTCAGTGTCGCACTGCCGTTTCGCTACAGCCGTGACTCTTCCCAAGACGTGCAGTAGATGTTTCTGTCCGCTACGTCCCAGGTCAGCAAATCCTCCCGCCACCACGCGTTTCAAAACAGCACGGCGACACGCCAGTGCTCCATCTGTTCGCCACTCGAGTCCGTAGCGAGCGCACGGCCACTGTTAAAGCCGTCGGCACACGGACCGTGCATCCGAACGTTGAGCGTTGAGCGTGCCGAGTTTCTGACGTCATAGCGTGGAATAGCACGTTCGGGAGTCTTTCCGAACGTGCAGAGCAATATCTGGCATGTCAGATATTCTGAGCGTGCGTCTGAGCGTTGACCAATGAGATGGAACACCACCACCTACGTCACACGCACGCCATCTCCCTTCAGTACAGAGTTGTGAGGCGCCATATTGGCATTCATTTCAAGCCTAAATGTATATATGCCGTTTCTGAGCACTAGCAAATTGAGAATCACTGGAAAACCCGTTGTTAGTTGTGTGATTCGATCCAATAAAATTATAAGAAAAATCATATTCGAAGCCAAAGAATTATTGTAACTTGCGTATTATGAGAGTAGGCTATTTGAAGGCAGCGACACACTGAACATCCACCCAAAACACATTGTTCTTGGTACATTTTGTTATAATCAAATTTCAATTAGTAACATAATTATCTACGATTAACGTTTTCAGCAGGGGTAAGATAATATGATTAAACACACGGGGCCTGTTGTCGGTTTAGCGTAATGAGTAGCATCTCTGTCTGACAATGGGATTTTGATGGGGCGGTGGTTCGCGTCGTAACACTTCCTTTTTTTTCCTAACATTCGTGTTTTTATTGGGTTCTGATACTTTATTATTATTTTAATATAAGTATATAATATAATATAATATTTGATGTTATGTAAATATAAGTTCACCTTTTTTTGAGGGGTGACTTCGTTCGAGTGGCTTAATCTACAGGACAGCTTGCGCTGCTTGTATAAAGATATTTTGCTCCTTTCTCTGTTAAGCTTCATAATCCACATATTGCAAAGATTCTGCTACTGGGTAGGAACAGTGATCAAGTAAGGCTGACCTTGGGGTTTTACTAAAATGTGGGAATGATGAAATAATGTTTATCTATGCGGAGAAGTATTCCAAATTTGTACCGAACTGTTTGTAATGGAACTTTTATAAGCCTGTGTCCTTATTGATTGGACATGGTACTTTTCTTTTCGTGTACGATGAAGGAAATGTGCGTTTTAAGAGAGCTAACGTGGGATTATTAAACAGTGTGATTTACGAGCTAGAAACATCCCACTATTGCCGCTAGAGTGCGTTGCGATCGCGTATACCACGTTGGGGCCCACGTACCGTGTGCACAAGTCGCATCGTTCCTGAGCGTTCAGCAGCACGTTGAACTTGGCACGCTCAACGTTAACGTTCGACAGCACGGTCCGTGTGCCGACGGCTTAAGGGCGCACCGGAGCTCAAGCCGTCTCGACGAACGCAATCCCTCCATGCTTTTCAGGTGGCCACTCAGCAAGCGAGCCCTACGGAGCATCTGCTCCCCTCCATCGTACCCTCTTATTGGAAACAAATCGATGACTACTATCGATAAATGAGGCAAAGAAGATATTTGTGCAAAGGTAAATCGCACTGGCGCACCACGGCTCAGTAAGGTAAGACTATGGTGAGAATTTGAGGGGATGTGAAATGGAATTATCACACGGGCTTTAGCCATACGTGTAGCAAGAAGCAGACTTTGGTTCATTGGTAGTAAGCTTGAGACAATGCAGTCAGTTTACAAAGAAAATTGTTTGCAAAACACTCATGCGAGCCACCCTAGAATATTGCTGAAAAGTGTTTGGGCCCATGCCAGATGGGACTAATATGGGATACTGTAGGAGTACAAAGAAGGGCAGCACGAATGGACATAAGTTTGTTTAACCCACAAAGTGTGTCATGGAAATGCTGGAAGACTGATTCATCTATCGTGTGAAGGTCTACTTACGAAGTTTCAAAAACCAATATTAAATAAGGGATCGAGGAATGTACTACAGCTTCATTTGTATCAGCTACTAAGAGATCACGAGACAAGATTAGAATAATTCAGGTATGTTCAGTGAGTTTTAAGAAACTTTAATTCGAGGGGGCACCAAAGAAAACTGGAATATTTTTTTAAAAGCTATGTACTTTTAAATTGTTTACAAAACACCCTCATCCCCTTCAAAACACTCTCCTTTACAACTAATACCATTGTCCCAGCGATGCTTCCACTGTTCGAAACATTTTTTTGTAGTCATCTTTAGAAATGGCTGACAGCTCCTCCCTCGTTATTTTCTTGATATCTTCAATGTTGTCAAATTGGTGTTCCTTCATGGCTCTTCCCGTGTGTGTAAATAAGAAAAAGTCGCATGGAGCTCTGTCAGGCAAGTAAGGTGCTTGGGGCAGTGGAAGCATGCCATTTTCAGCCAAAAACTGTCTAACAGAGATGGCTGTGTATGTAGTGCGTTGTCGTGGTGGAAGAACGAATCTCCTGTCTACCAAACATCGGGTCTTTTTGACGAACACTGTTGCGAAATCTTCTTAAAACTTCCAAATAAAAGATTTGATTGACGGTCTGACCTGGGGGAACAAACTCTGAAAGAACTACCCCCTTGGCATCAAAAAATCTAATCAGCATTGTTGTGGTATTTGATTTGACTTGATGAAATTTTTTTAGAGAGGGTGACGGTGACCTCTTGCATTGGCTTGACTGTTGCTTTGTTTATGGGTCGTAACCATAGCACCAAGACTCATCACCAGTAATAACCTTTGACAGAAAATCTTGATCAGTTTCAAGCTGTTGTCTCAAAGCACATGTTTCAACTCGACGTACCTTTTGATTGGCACTAAAAACCTGAGGGACAAACTTGGCAACAACCCTTTTCATTCTCAAATCTTCCATTAAAATTCATTGAATCGAGCTTCAAGATAACCACTTTTCTCTGACAGTTGATCAATTGTCTATAGACGGTCTGTGATCACAAGTTCTCGAATTGTTTCAATATTTTCCTCGATTCGGGCAATTGATGGACGTCCAGAATGAGTTTTGTCATCAATCGACATGTCGCCATTTTTAAATGGAGCAAACCGCTAGTAAATTTGAGCTTTTCCCCCAGCATCACCTTGGTACGCTGTTTTCAACATTAAATCAGTTTCACCAGCATTTTGCCATGTAGAAAACAAAATTTTACAGCAGCACGTTGTTCACATAAACTTGACACGATAAAAAGCGAAACAAGAACAAAACAGCGCTAGCAAAAAAAATCACTTCAGTTGAACAGAACAAGCCAGGTCGGACAACACAGGCGGCACTGAACTGGCAATGAGTTGCGCTAACACGCCTAGCGACAGAAATGCGTACTACACAACCTCTGCTCACGGCTTTTTGTTTGTTTGTTTGTTTTGTTTTGGTATCCCCTCGTATGTGGTACATTCGGAAATATTACTGTTCACTTTGTGAAGAGATACAGCGTGGAGTCTAATGGGAGAAGCCATTTCTGACTATGGACCGATATTCACTTGTTTCCGCTCGTTACCAATAATGTGTGCGAAGAGCATCTTCATTGAGAATATCAAGTGCTTTAAACCATTTCAAATTCAGTTACATACAACATTTCAGTGATATCTGACTCCGTATAGTACGTCAGCTTTTGTTTACGAACCTGTGATGCACTGACACATTGTCAGGGTGTTAACTATGATTGACTAGGTTGGCTTGTAACACTAATTTGCCCCGTGAAACAAGCTCATGTTACCCTCTGGAAGGATTTTTAAGATTGACCGCGGGTGTGTCTAATGGACAAACGTATCGCACTATCATTTTGAATTTGGTGAAATTAACGGAAAAAAAAACCAAACGGACTTTAACCTTAGGAGTTAATGGAAGTGATAAAATCGTAAGTGAATGCAAAAAAAAAAAAAAAAAAAAAAAAAAAAAAAAAAATAAAAAAGTCGACAGCCCAATTAGGCACATTAATTTGGAAATATACGTTTAAGAAAATTGAATATTGGTTATTGACGTTACTTCCCTTGAGATTTTCCTTTGAATAGCAAACAGGATACAAACTGTCACAGTGCACTCTGAACTGTGTGTAGCAGCAATTACCAATAACGCACACATCAATAAATTATAAGAAGTAATTTTGTACCAAGCTCATACTAATGACAGCTACACTCAAGAGCATTACTTAACCAAATACTGAAATGTTACTGCATGAAGTGCAGAACTAAATTTGGACATGAGGGGCTTTTATTTTAACTGATACAAAAAAATCAATACAGATGAATAATTTCGTAAATACACTGTTGAAGCTCCTCTACATACTTCAGTTTTCCTTAGCAACAGTAATAGTTCAATTTTTTCCTAATAAGTGGAGAATAAGATGGGAACCCATAAATTAGTATAGTTTCTCTAGTCAACTTTCTCTGATTATTACAGTAAAAAAGACTAATTCAAAAAGATAATCATTCACTTTACTTGGAGTAGTTCATAAATTATTTTGTAAGATAGTAAAACAGAACACTGGTCTTAACTAACTTCAAAAAAGGAACCATTCATGATAGAAATCAAAATCACACTATTTTTGAAAATGAGCTTAACCTATGTGCCTTTTTATCACCTGTGAAGCAGGTATTTTAAACAATAATATTTACATCTTGCACTATATTCCTACAAAACTATACTTTGTAGTAAACTAAGGATACTTTAGCAAAAATCCTATCTAACTTCACTTTTGTGGTTTTAACTTTAACTTTTACTACTCCTTTTACATTAGGCAAAAAATCACTTTAAAACACTTGAATGCAAGAGTTGTTCATTTAAATCAGGATATTCGGCTTTAGTAGCACTTAGGTGAGGACCCTGTATAGGTTAGTGATCAGGATAGAAAATATGATTCTGGACACAAATTTGTTTTTGTGAGTATTATTCAGACCACACACAAATTAACCAGTCCATGCCCATACACTGAATGTATGAAGTCAGTGAAGCAGTGGCGAAGATTGGTGGCAAGCAACATGGCGACTACCTGTACTAACGGCTCTTGGTGTTCGAATGCTCTATAAAACCTCTTCTTGGCGTCGGATTTTCACCATATTGGAGCCATTCCTTTTTGACGAGAATACCAAATAATAGCCGGATCCACATCCGAGGCAGATCCATTGTAAAGCAGCTTCCAATTGCCTCTCTTAACACCGTCGAAGTGTACAGTGCTACGGCTAGCCACATACTGCGTACCGTTCACACCCAGGAGCCGTTCAGTTCGACCGCCAAAACCGCCTTTTACATCGCGCCATGCCACTTCCGTTGCGGAAGGACTTCCCTATATCTTTTATGTATTACAAATATAAGTGTCCTAAGCATAACCAGCTTTCAGTATACATTTTCTTTTTATAAACATACAAAAATTACATTAATTTATGATTTTAACAAATCATTTTCCTTTTTTCACATATACATTACAAAACTCTGATTTTCCTGTCACAAACCAAAGACTTTAAATAACAAAGAATACACACTCCATAACTGCAGATACACAGTTACGTAACATAAACCTACTTCTAATCGATATACGTGTTACAGGCTGCAGTGTAAAAGCTGCCAGCACTGACCGAGATAATTTGGAGCAGTTACACCCATCAGTCAACCCACCGTTGCTCTTGATAAAGTGAACGAGTAATACCCTGAGACATGTACGTTTGCAGTGATTTTTAGAGTATGAATGTAGATGAAAATGTAGGATTCTGCGTTAGTTAGTTGTTTATTCATCCATAGATAGTTCATAATAATGTATCACACACGACACCTTCAATGAAAAAGGACACAATTTTTACAAAAAATTAACTAATATAAGCATACCGAGACTGTAATACACCGACGGAAAAAATCCATCACCATCGAAGAGTCGTGCGAGATAAACGGAAGTTGGTAGGCATGTTTCTACATCTGAAAGATGACGTCTATTCAGATCTCGCAAAATTGGCACAAGAGAGACGCTGGTAGCGTCACTATGAGGACGCAAATCAGGTTTGTTTTAAACACACACTATAGCGGTCGTAAATGTTAATTACCTTTGAGATTGGACATAGCGAGTTGATGTTTTTGTACTGTCAACATTGCAGCCCAGTCAGCAATCGTGATAATCTAATATATAAGAAACTACTAGCCTCGATTGCGGTAATGAAACCAGCCTTTACCTAGGTTTCAGCCCAAATAATTGATCCTTCTTCAGAATATGTACCTGAATCTATAATTTGTCTAGGAGAGCATGGTCTAGAAATAATAATAATAGGTTCATGTGAGCTCCCGATGCCCACCGCACGGTGTCCATGGAGACGAGGCGCATGCAGTTAAGTCTTGGTGTGACTTAGTACTTATGTATCACATTTTTAAAATGTGACTACGCCTATTCAGAATGTTTTAGTTTTATTTCTAGACCACGCCCTCTTAGACAAACTATAGTGGTATTTCATCGGCCCCATGGTTACTCTGTAAGATAGCATTATCGCCAAGGAGTATGTGACCGTTTTGTCTCATCAGTTCCATCCCTGGTACAATATTTGTTCCCCAGTGGTGATACGGTGTTCCAAGGTGACAGGTTCCCTGTTCACACAGATCGCATCGTCCAGAACTGGTTTTGTGAGCACGAGGATGGATTTTCACATCTCCCCTGGCCGCTACAGCTACCAGGTCTCATTGTTATTGAATCTTTGTGGTCTACTTTGGAGAGAAAGGTGAGTGATCGCTGTCCATCATCATTCTTATCTGAAATTGTCACTATGTTGCGGGAGGAATTGTATAAGATACCCTTGAAATTGGAACTGTATAAGATTGGAATTGTATAATATACCCTTGAAAACCATACAGGACCTATATGTATTCATTCCGGGACGACTGGGAGCTCTTTTGAATGCCAACTGTTTTCTTACAGCGTATTCGGTATAGTAATGTGTTTTTGGTGTTTCCAAATTTTTTCCACCCCCTTTATATCTACGTCTACGTATCACTTCACAAGCCACTGTACAGTGCATGGCAGATATACTTCGTACCAATATTATCGATTTACTTTTCTATTGGCACAATGAACGATGCCTCTGTACGTGCTCTGTCTCTCTTATTGTATTCTCATTATCTGCAACCAAGAGATGTGATGGTGGTAGCGTAATGGTTGGACATCTAATTTCAATGCAGGTATCGAGAGAACAACGTCTTCTTTCTTCCAAGGATTCCCATTTAAATTTCCCGCGCATTTCTATTAACACTTTCGTATTGGCTACACATAATTGTTATGTGGCAGCTTTTTGCAAAAACTGTCACTAATCTATTCTAGCTCTGTATTTATAATTAAAGTGAGTCGAAAACTATGGCGATTAATGGACGTTTACAGTTTTCACAAGTCAGAGCATTCAAGGAAACTTCTCATACACACATTAATATTTCTAAAATTCATTAAAGTTTTTCTATCGTAATCAGCACCTCTACTCGAAATTCGAAGTACTGTTAATTATTGCTCTGTCCTTTAACTGAGCACAGTTAATTGCTCGCCTTAAAGGTGGCGAATAAGCTACACCAATTGCTACCCGGTTTTACACAACACTACAGACAGCAAAAAAATTAGGAAATCAAAACTAAAAGATAGGCTTTCCAGTAAGTTATCAGTTACGAAAGATTACCTCTATAAATTTGCACATAAATCCGCGGTAACTAATTCGACCAATAAACACTCAAGCCATCCTTCTTCAGTGACATCTGAATCTTCGCGTAGTCGCGAACAGAAGCACGGCAGATCTTGAAGCGAACCGAGGTTCATATCGAGCGACTGAGGACTACGGAATGACTCTCCATATACCGCTGCGGCAGGTCTTATACTGTCGTTGCGGTTCCGCACCGGAGGCAAACAGAACGCCCGTGGTCAGAACGTCGTAAGGGCCGGCAGCGGCGCTCAAATGGCACCCGAGCAATACTGTACTCTGTGTATGTTCCATCAAAATATTGCTTGGACAAGTCTTAAATTCCGACTTCTAGATTTTCCTAAACGACTCTCTAAGCTGTCTCTATTCTACCATTTGCATCTCTGTAATGTCATATATGCTAACGAGCCAAAGAAACTGATACACCAACCTAGCATCGTGCAGGGCCCCGGAGAGCACGCAGAAGTGCCGCAACGTGACGTGGCATGGACTCGAATAATGTCTGAAGTGGTGCTGGAGGGAACTGACACCATGAATCCTGCAGGGCTGTCCATAAATCCGTAAGACTACGAGTGGGTGCAGATTTCTGAACAGCACATTGCAAGGCGTCCCAGATATGCTCAATAATGTTCATGTCTAGGAAGTTTGGTGGCCAGCGGTAGTGTTTAAACTCAGAAGAGTGTTCCTGGAGCCACTCTGTAGCAATTCTAGACGTGTGTGGTGTCGCATTGTCCTGATGGAATTGCCCAAGTCCGTCGGAATGCACAATGGACATCAATGGACGCAGGTCGTCAGACAGGATGCTAACGTATGCGTCACCTGTCAGAGTCGTATCTAGACATATCAGGAGTCACACGTCACTCCAACTGCACAACGACCCACACGATTACAGAGCCTCCACCAGTTTGAACAGTTACCTGCTGATATGCAGTGTCCATGAATTCATGAGGTTGTCTCCGTACCCGTACACGTCCACCCACTCGATGCAATTTGAAAGGAGAGTCGTCCGACCAGGCAACATGTTTCCAGTCATCAAGAGTCCAATGTCGGTGTTGACGAGCCCAGGTGAAGCGTAAAGCTTTGTGTCGTGCAGTCATCAAAAGTACACGAGTTGGCCTTCGGCTCCGAAAACCCATGTTGATGAAGTTTCATTGAACGGTTCGCACGCTGATACTTGCCGATGGCTCAGCATTGAAATATGCAGAAATTTGCGGAAGGGCTGCACTTCTGTCACGTTGAACGACTCTCTTCAGTCGTCGTTGTTTCTGTTTTTTCAGGATCTTTTCCTGGCCGCAGAGATGTCGGAGATTTGATGTATAACCGAATTCCTGATATTCAAGGTACACTTGTGAAATGATCGTACAGGAAAGTCTCACTTCATCGCTATCTCGGAGCTGCTGTGTCCCATCTATCATGCGCCGGCTGTAACACCACCATCAAACTCACTTAAATCTTGATAACCTGCCATTGCAGCAGCAGTAGCCGATCTAACAACTGCGCCAGACACTTGTGGTCTTATATAGGCGTTGTCGGCCGCAGCGCCGTATTCTGCCCTGTATTTGAATACGCATGCCTATACCAGTTTCTTTGGCGCTTCAGTGTAATTACTTGAAGTTTGATACAGCTCCATCAGCACTTTTGATGAACATTGTAATTATATTATTGTAACTTATTTCTAAAGGCTAACTAATCAATAATAATTTTTCAAATTTTCATAAAGAAATCCTTTTTTACTTAATAACTTGCAAAATAAAATACGTAACTTCATAAAAAGCTCGCCGGTATGTTATTACACAAAACCGAAACTAAATGCAAAACTAAAACTTTTTATGTTTAATATTACGCGCTTTTGAAGTTTCATAAAAAGTGGATTTTTGTGGAAACTAATCAGCGCATCATGCTGAAACTCAAAACTGCATAACGTTGGTCTGGTTTTACGTTTTCTGGTTAAGAATTGTGACAGTATTTAAATATTTAATTCTTCTTTAGATCGTTGTGCAGTGCTTTGCCCGAATGCTTGTGTACATATTAAGCGTGGCCCGCTTGAATACGACCGGGTGACTGAGAAGTACCGATGTAATTCACTTGTTGCTATGTAACCATTACGGCTGCTTCCCCACACCATACCACGGTATAGGTGCTTTCAAAAAGTCGATCCCACCCCTGCGGAGCTCGCCTTGTAAAATACAAATACTTATAAAGTCAATTAAAGCATACCTCTTAAATCACTCATGCTAGAAAGTCAAGGATTATTTAAATAACACAGAGTAATTAAGTAAAGCTGTCATCAACTGAAAGGTTGGTCTGAATATCGCAGTGCCTTACTAGGTACGATTCTGCTGAGGGAGGTATGCCGTTGCTTCCTCCGACCTCTGGACTGACTTTCCCCGACAGTCATAGGGGGAGCTACAGGTTAAGGTGGACTCCGAATCCCGGTGGAATCCAGCATTTTTACATGAACAAATATTTCCAGTGAGTGGTAAACGAAGTGAAAAGTGACAGATAAAAATCCTAGGAGTGACGAGGGATCAAACTCGTGTCCTCGTGTCCTGACACTTTAACGTTGACCAAACGTGCCCAGAGTAGGGAATAGTAAAACGTTAACAACATTTAAGAATAAACACCGTTCTACACTAAACTGCATAGTTTAATGATTCTCATAGTGAAATCCTATGCCCAAAACCTGTGATGGACAGTACTTATCTTTTATCCATTTTCTTGATAGAATGACGGATGCCAGTCGAGTTTGTGTGTGTGTGTGTGTGTGTGTGTGTGTGTGTGTGTGTGTGCGTGTGTGTGTGTGTGTGTGTGTGTGTGTGTGTGCTGTGCAGTACAGTGCAGCGTAATGAAGTATACTTTGTGTGATACGACTGAATAATGTTAAAATATTTATTGATAAGAAAATACACTGACGTAAAATAATTCCAACATCAATAAGTAATTAATGTAGTGCAATGGAATTATGGAAATATATTTGTCTAGGTCGTATGTTTAAATAATTAACGTAGCAAGATCACAGGTTAATGTCAGCGTGAGATAAGCCATTGAAAATGTGAAATGCTGATACATCAACAACTGCCAGAATGTTGAACGTACATGCATTGTGTCCTACAAGTGCCGGATGTCAGACTGTGGGATGGAGTTCCGTGCGTGTTGCACTTGGTTGGTCAATACGGGGGTGGTTAATACTGGTCGTGGACGACGCTAGAGTTGTCGTCCGTAATGTCCCATATGTGCTCGATTGGAGGCAGATCTGGAGATCTAGCAGGCCAATGCAACATGTCGACAGTCTGGAGAGCATGCTGGGTTGGGACAGCAGTATGTGGGTGATCGTTATCCTGTTGCAAAACACGCCTTGGAATTCTGTTCATGAGTAGAAGCACTACAGGTCAGATCACCAGAATGAAGTACAAATTTGCAGTCAGGGTAGATATCACGAGAGTGCTCATGCTAGCATACGAATTCGCACTGCAGGCGATAACTCAAATTGTAGGTCCAGGTTGGTTGCAAGCTCTCGCCTTGCCGCCTTCTAACAAATGGTTCAAATGGCTGTGAGCACTATGGGACTCAACTGCTGCGGTCATCAGTCCCCTAGAACTTAGAACTACTTAAACCTAACTAACCTAAGGACATCACACACATCCATGCCCGAGGCAGGATTCGAACCTGCGACCGTAGCGGTCGCGCGGTTCCGAACTGAAGCGCCTAGACCCGCTCGGCCACTCCGGCCGGCTCCTTCTAACATACAGCCATAACTGACACCGAGGCAGAAGCGGCATGTCGCAGAAAACACAAGAGACATCCACTCCGCCCTCCCACGAACTCTCGCTTGACACCAGTGAAGTGAGGAACTACAGTGGTTTGGGGTCAGTGGAGTGTATGCTACATGCGTCTTACTCGGAGCTGTCGTTCAAGTAACCGAACTGTAACAGTTTTATGATGACAGCTGCTGCTGAAATTGCTGCTACAGATACAGTACGATACTCCAGAGCCATACGCCGAAACGATGGTATCCCCTGTCGGTAGTGCCACATGACTGTCCGGAGCTCGGGCTTCTTGCCACTGTACACTCACGTGACCACCGCTGCCAGCAATCATGTACAGTGGCTACAATCTGGCAAAGTCTATCAGCAGTATCGCAGAAGGAACATCCAGCTTTCCATAGCCCTGTTACAGGCGCTCGTTCAAACTCAGTGAGGTGTTGATAACGTCGTCTTTGTCGCCATAAAGGCATTCTTGACTAAAGTAAACTAATCCTGCCTCGGGCATGGATGTGTGTGATGTCCTTAGGTTGGTTAGGTTTAAGTAATTCTCAGTCTGGTGGACTGATGACCTCAGACGTTAAGTCCCATAGTGCTTAGAGCCATTTGAACCATTTTTTCAGACTGGCATCTGATTTTCATGGTATTTATTTTATATGGCCATGCCACTTAAGGTCGCTCCCGTTTGTTTCCCCTAGATATTTTGCGGTAGATAATGTTTCCATCAAACTGTCATCAATAGTGAAATTATACAGCAGTAGATTTCTTTCTCCAGTGAATACGCAACATGTTACATTCACTGCCAACTCTCAGTCACTGCACCATTCATCAATCGTCTGCAGGTCCTGTTACAAATCGCTATGGTATTCTAGGGTTGCTACTTACTTATACACAACCACATCATCTGCTAACACACTTCGTTGAGGCACTCCGGACATAACCTTTACATTTGTCGATTTTGTCCCATTAGGACTACGTGTTGAGTTCTGTCTGTAAGAAAGTCCTGAGTCCAGTAGCAAATCTGGTCCTATACTAAGCAAGTTCTTTTTTTTTCACTAATCAGCAGTACAGGTCGGTGTCAGAAGCCTTCCTGAAGTCAAGGAACATGACATCAATCATAGCGCCGTTATGGATCTCATAAAGGAACAGAGCGACCTAAGTTTCGCAAGATCTGTTTGTGGGTTTTTATGGAGGGGATTTTGGTTCTCCAAAGACGTCGCGATACTTGAGCACAAGATATGTTCCATAATTCTACAACAGACAGACCTCAGCGATACAGCCCACTAATTATGTTTATCTGTCCTATGAAAACGCAGGTTATCCTTCGTTGCTCGAGTGATATACGATGAACTGCTGCTACAACGGGAGCAATTTCTTTTGGTTACTCTCTTTAGAACCTTAGAGGCATCTTATCTGGTCCAGGTGTCTTTCCACTACTAACCGACTGTAGCTGCTTTTCTATTCCGTAATCACTGATCTCAATACCTACAATTTCGAGGTACTTAGGATGTTTGAAAGGAGGGATCGTGTTATGATTTTCCGCGGTGAAACAATTACGGAAGGCGGAATTCAGCATTTCGACCTTCTCTCTGTTATCTTCCGATCTGGTGCCTGTATGGTCACTGAGTGAGTAAATATATGATTTCGATCCGCTTACTGACTTTACATAAGACCAAAACCTCTTAGAATTTCTAGTCAATTCTTTTACTTTCTAAGTTCCGAACTCATCTCTCATTGCTCTCCTTAAGTTCATTTTTCTTTCGTCCATCTTTTGTTTGTCAACTAGATTGTGACTTCTTCTAAACTTGCGATGAAGTTACGCAGCAATTTTCTAACTTGGCTATTAATCCTTGGTTAGTCTTTCCCATCCCTTAATACCTTGCTTGGAACGTACTTGTCTAATGGATATTGAATGACACTTTTGAATTTTTTCCATTCCTCCTGCACGTTATCGTCTAAAGCGCTGAGTATTCGATGTTGGCTGCTTAGATACTCAGCAATTTGTATCCTGCCATTCTTGCTCATCAAAAATATTTTCCTTCATTTCTTACCAGTCCTTATAATAACCACAGTCAGTGATACTTTCACGCCCTTAAGATCACTGATAACCTCCTCTACGTGACTGATTCAAAAAATTTAGGTCTGTTTGTTGATTGGATGCATAAATCATTATCTTCATGAGTTGGATCTCTATCTGCTGGAGGATATTTTCGTACGAAACATTCAGAATAATATCACACCTGATATCCAATAAGTGTGTCACACTGTCTGTGGCAGGAAGGACAGGGCCAAAGGGAGACTGAACATCATTCGTATTGTGAACTTTCTCTTTATTTTAGCGAACACACTAAGTTAAATTTATTAAACACTTATTGGAAAAACACCTCCAGTGCTACTGACTACTCAAAAATGGTTCAAATGGCTCTGAGCACTATGGGTCTTAACATCTGAGGTCATCAGTCCCCTAGACGTAGAACTACTTAAATCTAACTAACCTAAGGACATCATACAGATCCATACCCATGGCAGGATTCGAACCTGCGACCGTAGCAGCAGCGCGTTTCCGGACTGAAGGGCCTAGAACCGCCCGGCCACAGCGGCCGGCTATTGACTACTAAGAAACGAAATAATTTACAATCATAAAGCTGTACAAGATTGATTAATAGCAAACAGATTAAATACAATAATAAAAACTGTAGCGGTACAACAAAAGAGCTAAAAATACTTTCTTGAAAGAAACTTTAAGCTTTACAATCCAAAATAGAAGTATACTTGAAACTCTATTAGTATTTATTTTGTAAGACGGACGGGAAAATGTGTGTGACGTTCCGTCTCGGACAATAATACACTACTAGCCATTAAAATTGCTACACCAAGAAGAAATGCAGATGATAAACGGTTATCCATTGGACAAATATATTATACTAGAACTGACATGTGATTACATTTTCATGCGATTTGGGTGCATAGATCCTGAGAAATCAGTACCCAGAGCAACCACCTCTGGCCATAATAACGGCCTTCATACGCCTGGGCATTGAGTCAAACAGAGCTTGAATGGCGTGTACAGGTACAGCTGCCCATGCAGCTTCAACACGATACCACAGTTCATCAAGAGTAGTGACTGGCGTATTGTGACGAGCCAGTTGCTCGGCGACCATTGACCAGACGTTTTCAATTGGTGAGAGACCTGGAGAATGTGCTGGCCAGGGCAACAGTCGAACATTTTCTGTATCCAGAAAGGCCCGTACAGGACCTGCGACATGCGTTCGTGCATTATCCTACTGAAATGTAGCGTTTCGCAGGGAACGAATGAGGGGTAGAGCCACGGGTCGTAACACATCTCAAATGTAACGTCCACTGTTCAAAGTGCCGTCAATGCGTACAAGAGGTGAGCGAGACGTGTAACCGAAGGTACCCATCACGCCGGGTGATACGCCAGTACGGCGAAGACAAATACACGCTTCCAATGTGCGTTCACCGCGATGTTGCCAAGCACGGATGCGACCATCATGATACTGTAAACAGTTCCTGGATTCATCCGAAAAAAATGACGTTTTGCCATTCGTGCACCCAGGTTCGTCGTTGAGTACACCACCGCAGGCGCTCCTGTCTGTGTTGCAGCGTCAAGGGTAACCGCAGCTGTGGTCTCCGAGCTGATAGTCCATGCTGCTGCAAACGTCGTCGAACTGTTCGTGCAGATGGTTGTTGTCTTGCAAACGTCCCCATCTGTTGACTCAGAGATCGAGACGTGACTGCACGATCCGTTACAGCCATGCGGATAAGATGCCTGTCATCTCGACTGCTAGTGATACGAGGCCGTTGGGATCCAGCACGGCGTTCCGTATTACCTTCCTGAACCCACCGATTCCGTATTCTACTAACAGTCATTGGATCTCGACCAACGCGAGCAGCAATGTCGCGATACGATAAACCGCAATCGCGATAGGCCACAATCCGACCTTTATCAAAGTCGCAAACGCGATGGTACGCATTTCTCATTCTTACACGAGGCATCACAACAACGTTTCACCAGGCAACGCCGGTGAACTGCTTTTTGTGTATGAGAATTCGGTTGGAAACTTTCTTCATGTCAGCACGTTGGAGGTGTCGCCACCGGCGCCAGCCTTGTATGAATGCTCTGAAAAGCTAATCATTTGCATATCACAGCATCTTCTTCCTGTCGGTTAAATTTTGCGTCTGTAGTACGTCATCTTCGTGGTGTAGAAATTTTAATGGCCGATAGTGTAGTATCCTGATTGAGAACAAAAAGGAAAGAAAAATAGGAACAGAAAAGTAATTACTCCTCCTACGAATTATAAAGAAATCAATTCTCAACTATCTGCCTGCGAACTTTTAAAAAAAATTCTCTTATGTCTCCTAACAACTGTTCCCAATGCTCCTGTACGCAACAGACAAATTACCTCGTCTTGTAAGTGCGTGACCAGCAACATTCTAAAATATTTCAAAAGCAATACTGCGATCCATGCAGAGTGCAATGCATGGACAAATTGCAACAATTACTGCCATATTTTTATACATAGAAATTCCATGATCATGCGGGGTTTCGTTAACTAACCTTGAACAATGTAAAGAAAATTAAAGAAAGCAATCGAGTCTACAGACTATTATATTTGCAAAATATTATCTAAAGAGTGACAAACTTTACACAGAATTTTAAATAATTCACAATGTCTAAACTCAATAAACACGTTTCTGGCCACAACAAAGATCCAAATATTACTCTCAATGTATGCATACACAAATCTGACAGAATCCATCCAGTGCGCAGGAAGCCAACAACTACATGCAGCGAAAAGGTAAATTTCCAAAAGTGCTCAAGTAATACTAAACCCTCCTCCGGCGCTACTAGCACGATCTTGGCAGGCTGCGACCTTTCACGTCGCTTGGCTTCTCTCCACCACACACTGCGTCCGACAACTCCCGACTTCCCTCGAAAACTGCTCTCTCGCTACTACTCATGATAATAATATCTCAGACTCAGAGTTTGTGTACGCACACAGCAGAATCACAGACGTCCAATTTTCATACTCCGCAAATAAGCACCATATAAGAAAATTATTACATCGCGGAGATGCGCAAGGCGTGCAAGAGCAAGCAAGTTAAATATTGCATCATGAATGGTACAAATGGTCAATGAGAACCTTCACTAAATTAACAGATCTTAAATCTCCTAGTGTTTCGCCAGTTGAAAACCCAATGGTCCATACAAGGAGTAAGATTAATAAGCATTTAGTTCGCCGAGCCCCACTTAAATAAACACATTTAAGTAAATAAATCTAGTAAGTACTCAACTGACAAATTAGATGGGTAACAATTCAACGATTTACATAAGCTAGAAATAAACAAAATTCAAAGGAGATCTGCAGTAGGCACACAGAGATTAAGAACCAAATAAATACATCGACGTGCTTTACAAACCTGTCTTGGCAAGGCACAATGGGCTCCGAAAGATTAAGTGGTTCAGGACCACCTGCACCCGGCGGACTTGGCTCTGCTTTCGGAAGCTGCGCCTGCTCTACCAGTCAGACAGGTTTCACCAAAGGCCCACCAAAAGAAAGACAAATGATAGCGTAATCAACAGAGGATTACAGAATTTAGTACAGGAGTTGGGCCAGGCGACCACTATAGACCCAACGTTGCTGCACGGCAGTCGAACTGACAGCAACAAGAAAAAAGAGTAAATAATTTTTCGGCGAGTTAATGGAGTCAAAGCAATGAAACTTCTGAGGTGACCAAAATCTAAACACAGTTCCAAATAAAGTTACTGAGCAGGAAGTTCGACTGCTAACCACAAATTGTACCAAACCTACGCCACGTGGGCGAGAGGTAAGTAAGTAAACCCCAAGCTACCGCATTCGGTTGGCTAACAATCCGTTGACTAATAGCAGATAGAACATAACCTGTTGAATAAACCACGTACAACATAGTTGTAATAAACGCAAAATGAAGTCTCCACTGATAAAGAGGCCTCACCCTTACAAACAATATAAAAACACAGTCAAATTTGGTAGTACAAACACTCAATAAGACAATAAATCAATCAGTGCGTTCCAGTAATACGAGGATGAAATGAAACCCTAAATATTTTTTAAAATATTATTTATTGTGCAGAAGTGGTACAAAGCTGTGTCACTTTTCAACATAATCTCCCCCAAGCTCAATGCAAGTCCTCCAGCGCTTACAAAGTGCATAAATTCCTTTAGAAAAAAATTCTTTTGGTAGTCCACGTAACGACTTATGCACCGCGTGGCGTACCTGTTCATCAGAACGGAACTTCTCTCCTCCCATTGCGCCTTTGAGTGGTCCAAACATATGTAAATCACTTGGGGCAAGGTCTGGTGAGTATGGTAGACGAGGAAGGCACTCAAAATGCAGGTCTGTGATTGTTGCAACTGTTGTACGGGCAGTGTGGGGGCTTGCATTGTCATGTTGCAAAAAGGACACCTGCTGCCAGCAATTCACGTCGTTTTGATTTGATTGCAGGCCGCAGATGATTTTTTTAGGAGATCTGTGCATGATGCACTGGTCACCCTAGGCATCTAATGCACCAAAATGACGCCTTTGCGTCCCAAAAGAGAGTCAGCATAACCTTCCCTGCTGATGGTTCTGTTCGAAACTTCTTTGCTTTTGGTGATGACGAATGGCGCCATTCCTTGCTCGATCTCTTCGTTTCCGGTTGGTGGAAGTGAACCCAGGTTTCGTCCCCAGTAACGATACTTGCAAGGAAGCCATCACCTTCTCGTTCAAGCCGCCGAAGAAGTTCTTCACAAGCATCAACACGTCGTTCTCTCATTTCAGGAGTCAGCTTCCATGGCACCCATCTCGCAGACACTTTGTGCAACTGGAGCTCATCATGCAAAATGTGGTGGGCTGACTCATGACTAATCTATAAACATGCTGCATTGTCATTCAGTGTCACTCGGCGGTTTTCCTTCACTATGGCTCCAACTGCTGCAATGCACTATCCTCTGTGTCCTCGGTGGCTCAGATGGATAGAGCGTCTGCCATGTAAGCAGGAGATCCCGGGTTCGGGTACCGGTCGGGGCACACATTTTCATCTGTCCCCGTTGACGTATGTCAACGCCTGTAAGCAGCTAAGGTTGTTCATTTCATTGTAATTTCATTCTAACGAGCTGCTTGGTCACCCATGGAATCTGTTCTTTCGGACATACCATCTTAGTATATATACAACTCGTTGTGCCTGACCTGGACGAGGAGCATCTTCCACTGAAGTCACACCATTTGAGAACTTCCTACTCCATTCGTAGACATGCTGCTGTGACAAATGTGCATCACCGTACTGAACCTTCATTCGTCGATGAATTTCAATAGGTTTCACACCGTCACTACGAAAAAACCGAATAACAGAACGCTGTTCTTCCCTGGTGCAAGTCTGAAGCGGGGCGGCCATCTTTATACTGATACTGCGACGGTATGTCTGCATCTGTTCTAATGTTGCCACCTACAGGCCATTCTGCACGCTGTTTGTAGCACGCTTACCAACTTACAAGATAACAGCGCGAAATTTCGATTTGTTATTACAAATTTAAGGTTTTCATTTGACTCACCGTCGTAGTACATGCAGAGTGTGGCACATGAAATGAACCCACTTAATGTACAAAGGGGCGCCGCCACAAATCCAACGCCTTACAGCAGCCAACTAGGAAGTTGAGACCGAACTTCGCAAGTAACACTCAGATTGGACAATAAAATAAAGAAAAAAAATCAGTAGTTTTATAGGAATGCACACACAATTTTCCTGCCTAGAGATAGTAGCGGGATCTGTAACAAGAAGTTTGATATGTAACCAGAAAACTGTCAAACTAAATAGTCATGGTACTAGGCAATGGCAATTATACACCACTGACCGTTAAAATTGCTACACCACAAAGATAACATGCTACAGACTCGAAATTTAACCGACAGGAAGAAGATGATGTGATATGCAAATGATAGCTTTTCAGAGCATTCACACAAGGTTGGCGCCGGTGGCGACACCTACAACGTGCTGACATGAGGAAATTTTCCAACCGATTTCTCATACACAAACAGCAGTTGACCGGCGTTGCCTGGTGAAATGTTGTTGTGATGCCTAGTGTAAGGAGGAGAAACGCGTACAATTACGTTTCCGACTTTGATAAAGGTCGGATTGTAGCCTATGGCGATTGCGGTTTATCGTATCGCGACATTGCTGCTCGCGTTGGTCGAGATCCAATGACTGTTAGCAGAATATGGAATCGGTGGGTTCAGGAGGGTAATACGGAACGCCGTGCTGGATCCCAAGGGCCTCGTATCACTAGGAGTCGAGATGACAGGCGTCTTATCCACATGGCTGTAACGGATCGTGCAGCCCCGTCTCGATCCCTGAGTCAACAGATGGGGACTTTTGCAAAATAACCGCCTGCAGGAACAGTTCGACGATGTTTGCAGCAGTATGCACTATCAGCTCGGAGACCATGGCTGCGATTACCCTTGACGCTGCATCACAGACAGGAGCGCGTGCGATGGTGTGCTCGACGACGAACGTGGGTGCACGAATGGCGAAACGTCATTTCTTCGGATGAATCCTGTTTCAGTTTACAGTATCATGATAGTATCATCCGTGTTTGGCGACATTGCGGTGAACGCACATTGGAGGCGCGTATTCGTTATCGCCATACTGGCGGAATGGTATGGGATGCCAATGGTTACACGTGTCGGTCACCTCTTGTTTGAACAGTGGACATTACATTTCAGATGTGATACGTCCCGTAGCTCTACCCTACATTCTATCCCTGCGAAACCCTACATTTCAGCTGGATAATGCACGACTGCATGTTTCAGGTCCTGTAAGGGCCTTTCTAGATACAGAAAATGTTCGACTGTTACCTTGGCCAGCACATTCTCCAGATTTCACCAATTGAAAACGTCTGTTCAATGGTGGCCGAGCAACTGGCTTGTCACAATACGCCAGTCACTACTCTTCATGAACTGTGGTTTCGTGTTGAAGCTATTTGGACAGCTTTCTTGTACACGCCATCCAAGCTCTGTTTGACTCAATGGCCAGACGTATCAAGGCCGTTATTACGGCCATAGGTGGTTGTTCTGGGTACTGATTTCTCAGGATCTATGTACCCAAAACTGCGTGAAAATGTAATCACATGTCAGTTCTAGAATAATATATTTGTCCAATGAATACCCATTTATCATCTGCATTTCTTCTTGGTGTAGCAATTTTAATGGCCAGTAGTGTAGCTACGGTTACTGCTGATGCTTGGCCCACTCGCATCCGATAAAGCAAATCGGAAGCTCGCCAGACATATCCAGGTAGGACAGCCTGGTGCCGACACACAACTGCAACACAGAGGCTGTCCGCCGCGCACCTCCAGGTACGGTCGGTCGCTGAAGCACACAACACGCTCCTTCCCTCGGTAGGCGAGGTGATAGTGGCTCGCAATCCAGGAACCCGCCTGCTTGTCTCTTCCTGGTATTGCTGCCACGCTCAGAGTCGGTGACTGTTAACTGCCGAATGTGTTCCAGCCATCGACTGGCGGCACACTACTCGCTCCGTCGTCAGGTTCCAACTCGGTCGCCTCACCCCGA
Organism: Schistocerca piceifrons; assembly: GCF_021461385.2. Lineage (NCBI taxonomy): Eukaryota > Metazoa > Arthropoda > Insecta > Orthoptera > Acrididae > Schistocerca > Schistocerca piceifrons. The sequence continues at coordinate 393,586,704 of NC_060143.1, read as the reverse complement.
GCGATCTGTTTCATCTTCCCGGTCTCACTGCCTTCTAGCCTGCGATCTCCGCGCGAACCACGCCCTGCTAAGGCAAAGATATTCTACTAGAGACCACGGTGCGACCTATCGATCGTGCAACGGTTCAATACGTATCCTTGACTCTCGCACCAGTTTTGATCTCGTTACCCTCCTACCCTATACAGGGCAGGCCAAAGTCTCCCCCTATTGTAGCAGCATGATCGGGAAATTTATTCAGGGAGTTCTGCAAGTCCCCTCTGAAGCTCTCGTCCACAACAGCTTCTGAAGCAGGTGTGCTATAAAAATATCATTAGATTCCGCCACACACCATACAACGGGTCGCTGTGCACCTATATAGATTTGTTTTATTATTTGTCCTTCAGTATGAATATACGATTTACCCATCAACCACAACACTATATAGCTTTGAACAATTACAAAATCAGCAGTTATAGAAAACTGAATATTTTTGAAGAAGAAGTGGACATCTTAATATTTCCTCGATATCAGCAAAAAAGAAAAAGCGTCTTAATTTGTAAACACAGAGATAATAATTCAAGTTTTCTCTACAGAAAAATGTTAACAAACAGGTTTGTAAAGATACGACACTTACAGATACAATTTTATAATTTATGTCACTAATAGGCCAAACCAAGTACAAGGTCGCTAACTAACCGCTTGCAGTATCAACGAACATTTGGTTTTCAATATTTCACATACTGACCGAATTTATAAAGTTAAAATAACCACATAAGTTATACAATAAGAGGTATGATATTTCGTTAAAATTATAACACAATAAAGCAAATATTAAAGTTGTTGTTGTTGTGGACTTCAGTTGAGCAACTGGCTTGATGCAGCTCTAGATGCTATTCTATCCTGTGCAAGCTCCTTCATCTCCCAGTACCTACTGCAACCTACATCCTTCTGAATCTGTTTAGTGTATTCATCTCTTGGTCTCCCTCTACGATTTTTACCCTCCACGCTGCCCTCCAATACTAAATTGGTGATCCCGTGATGCCTCAGAACATGTCCTACCAACCGATCCCTTCTTCTAGTCAAGTTGTGCCACAAACATCTCTTCTCCCCAATCCTATTCAGTACTTCCTCATTAGTTATATGATCTACCTATCTAATCTTCAGCATTTTTCTGTAGCACCACATTTCGAAAGCTTCTATTCTCTTCTTGTCCAAACTCTTTACCGTCCATGTTTCGCTTCCATACATGGCTACGCTCCATACAAAAACTTTCAGAAACGACTTCCTGACACTTAAGTCAATACTCGATGTTAACAAACTTCTCTTCTTCAGAAACGCTTTCCTTCCGATTGCCAGTCTACATTTGATATCCTCTCTACTTCGACCATCATCAGTTATTTTGCTCTCCAAACAGCAAAACTCCTTTACTACTTTAAGTGTCTCATTTCCTAATCTAATTCCCTCAGCATCACCCGATTTAATTCGACTATATTCCATTATCCTCGTTTTGCTTTTGTTGATGTTCATCTTATACCCGCCTTTCGTGACACTGTCCATTCCGTTCAACTGCTCTTCCAAGTCCTTTGCTGTCTCTGAGAGAATTACAATGTCATTGGCGAACCTCAAAGTTTTTATTTCTTCTCCATGGTTTTAATACATACTCCGAATTTCTCTTTTGTGTCCTTCACTGCTTGCCCAATATACAAATTGAATAACATTGGGGATAGGCTACAACCCTGTCTCACTCCCCAACCACTGCTTCCCTTTCGTGCCCCTCGACTCTTATAACTGGCATCTGGTTTCTGTACAAATTGTAAATAGCCTTTCGCTCCCTGTATTTTACCCCTGCCACCGCCAGAATTTGAAAGAGAGTATTCCAGTCAACATTGTCAAAAGCTTTCTTTAAGTCTACAAATGCTAGAAACGTAGGTTTGCCTTTCCTTAATCTTTCTTCTAAGATAAGTCGCAGGGTCAGTATTGCCTCACGTGTTCCAACATATCTACGGAATTCGAACTGATCTTCCCCGAGGTCGGCATCTATCAGTTTTTCCATTCGTCTGTAAAGAATTCGCGTTAGTATTTTGCAGCTGTGACTTATTAAACTGATAGTTCGGTAATTTTCACATCTGTCAACACCTGCTTTCTTTGGGATTGGAATTATTATATTCTTCTTAAAGTCTGAGGGTATTTCGTCTGTCTCATACATCTTGCTCACCAGATGGTAGAGTTTTGTCAGGACTGGCGCTCCCAAGGCCGTCAGTAGTTCTAATGGAATGTTGTCTACTCCCGGGGCCTTGTTTCGACTCAGGTCTTTCAGTGCTCTATCTTGCCCCTAGTGAGGTAAGCCTCTACATCCTTACATTTGTCCTCTAGCCATCCCTGCTTAGCCATTTTGCACTTCCTGTCGATCTCGCTTTTGAGACGTTTGTATTCCTTTTTGCCTGCTTCATTTACTGCATTTTTGTATTTTCTCCTTTCATCAATTAAATTCAGTATTTCTTCTGTTACCCTGGAATTTCTACTAGCCCTCGTCTTTTTACCTACTAGGTCCTCTGCTGCCTTCACTACTTCATCTCTCAAAGCTACCCATTCTTCTTGTACTGTATTTCTTTTCCTCATTCCTGTCAATTGTTCCCTTATGCTCTCCCTGAAACTCTGTACAACCTCTGGTTCTTTCAGTTGATCCAGGTCCCATCTCCTTAAATTCCCACCTTTTTGCAGTTTCTTCAGGGAACCTATATAGATTTATTTTATTATTTGTCATTAAGTTTGAATATACGATTTACCCATCAACACCAACTCTATGTAGCTTTGAACAATTACAAAATCAACACTAACAAATAGTTGAAAATTTTTGAAGAAGAAGTGGACATCTTTAACAATATTTCCTCGATATCAGCAAAAAATAGAAAGCTTCGTAATTTGTAAATACAGAGATAATAATTAAATTTTTCTCTACAGAAAAATGTTAACAAACAGGGTTGTAAAGACACTGAAACCTGGAGTCAAGGGAAGGCAGGATTCGGTTACGATTAAGGACTGGGCCGTAAACAGTTACTATTGGTTGCCTTTTACAGTTACACACATTTATTTTTAACACAGTAATTCCAGACTCAATAATAAATAATAAATACCATACGTAATTAATGAAGGAATAAACAACTGTGTAAATACTAGTGTTTTCAGTGCGTTACAGTTTAGGATATCACCATAAAATACGGATAAAGTTAATGCAAAAAAAGCCACTGTGATCACAGCTGAAGGCCTTAGATGCCAAGAATGGCAATAAATTAAGAATGTTTAAGAACTCGCTGCACTTACAACTTACAGGTATTGAAAAATTAAAAAGTAAGTGGACACAAACACAACAGACGGTATCAGACGCGAGGAATGGAAGTAAATAAAGTTTTAAGGCTTACTGCTAAAATACAAATACCAAATTTTTTTTTCAAAGCAAATGAACACAATCACGGCTGAAGGCCTTACAGTCCAGGAACGGCAATAATAAAAAAAATTAGAGACCTGCTGTAAAACAGCAAATACAAGCAAACGTTAATTAAAAGAAACAAGCAACTGACCACCAAACGAGTGAAATAAGATGATGGTAACCATGTAACACAACCCTTACATTGCTAGATCTATTCCAGAAGGCGACCGGAACTATTAACTAGACATACATAACCTTTAATGTAGGCATCACAAGGTATGGTAATAAATCACACAATAATAAAACACAAGGACCAGTCACAGATGGAGCTCCATGAATCGACCTCTGAGAAGGTCCAGTAACCAAAACTTTCGCGAGCGATCAGATAGGCAGCCAAGAGTTGCATTCACTTCACAAGATGGTAACTCAGACTAGTGGCTGTCTAACGAATGACTAATGATAATCTTGTTACAGCTACGTGACGTCCGATAAACCAAATGCAACGATAGAACAATACGCCAAAGTTGGAACCGGCGGTCTGCACTACGTCCCCAGAATGCTGTGTTTAGAGCGCCATGAACGAGAAGGAACAATCAGCATATTTCCGTCCGATTCCACAAATCCAAAAATCTGAACAAACAAGTCACAGTACAGAACACCAGACAAACTAACAGTAACTCCAACAGAGGGCGGAAACCTACAAACAGTACCAACGCGAGCCGCAGCAGGGCTCACTAAAGGGCCGAGCCAAGTAGAAGGTCGCTAACTAACCGCTTCCAGTATCAACAAATATTTGGTTTTCAATATTTCACGTATTGACCGAATCAAAAAATTTAAAATTGCGTTTTAAGTTATACAATAATAGGTATAATGTTTCGTTAAAGTTTTAACACAATAAAGCAAATATTAAAATTAGAAGCTGTGTTTATAGTACACCAACAAGAAAAGTGAAACATGTCAAAAACTGCACTGAAAAATATGTGTGACGTGGACTAAGGTGCACGAGAAATGTCATAGCTCTATTTCGCAGTTTGTCCACTTGAGGGCACTTGCGTCGCTTATGTTGTAGGCTATTTCATGATTTGCCAGTGCGAGAACACTGTCGCTTCAGGTTTGTTACTGGCAGGGGGGCTGGGGGCATTCAACAAGAGAGCCACATCCTGCGTTGTTGGATGTAATTTTTAATATCAATCATTACTACAATGGCTGTGTTTATACAGTGCCTGTTACATTACAATGTCCTTTAGGCGCACGTGCGTATCTGAAGGAACAGACACCTTTTGATGGTTACAGCTATTGTAAGTATTACGAAATATCGTACATTGTAGCGTACAAGACAAAAATAGAAATTTCTTCTATAAAGAAAGTTCATATTAAATTCTTTTTCTTGGCTAAAAGAATTCCTACATTATATAAGCCCATTTATGATTTTATGCTTCCGTAAATTGTGTTTCTTAAATTGACCCTGACAGTTTAGTATTAATTTTCGTAAATTACTACTTTGCATTTTGAATTTGCTGATACAATAATTTCAACTTTTTTCATTATTTATTTTAACTTAAGTACTAATTTTACCTTATGGAGGTTTGAATGTCATTTTCTGTTACAGTAACTAAAAGAAAATGTATTATTTGTGGTGGAAAAGTTGTAAAAGTATTACGTGAGGTGCCATAACAAAAACAAAAATCAGTGCAAACAAAAACCAGTCCAAAGTTGCAAATTTCGCTTTTTTTTATTCACACGATGACTGGTTTCGGGCCAGAACCCATTTTCAAGTAACATAGTCAAAAATGGGTTTTTCCAAAAATGCAAAAACATGTCAAAATGTGGAAACGAACAGTTACAGCGCATGCTGGAAGTCAGAAAAAAGAAAAATGTTTCCAGAAAAACCAAGGAAAGTGATACAACTGAAAGAATTAATTTATAATTACCTGATAACACTTCACATACGGCGAGCACAGAACAATACGTCCACATTACTGTTATACAGACCTATAATGGAATTTACTTCCGGGATTACTTGATGTTTAAAGGGTGCTTGTACTATTTCAACACAGCTTTTATAGAATTCTGTAAGTCGATTTTCCTCAAGTATAGCATTTTCGAGTTGTGTCACTGTTCTTGTCTGAGAGCGATATATCTTGAGTCAATGTAACACACAGCGCGCTAATTACCCACATTATATTCATAAGCATGAGAACACTTAGTGACTTCCGACGAACTTTACGCATAATCTGAAACCTTCTAAAAATTTTCCACAAAATAATGAAACTACAAATTGTTGTCGCTTACTATATTTTCGCTGTTCAAGAAGTAAGACTTCAGTACATGCATGACATGTTAATTTATTGTTTTTTCACTACTTTACTATTCGCAACACATTTTGCAGACAGTATACACACATACTACTGTATGTACTTGCAAAATTATATCATTGCACGACATAATTTAAGAGATATAATCTCATAAATATTGGAGATGATATGTTCAAACAGAGCGTAAATTTGCCAGACTATAGTCACCCATGTAAAGGTTTTATATGGTTAACGTCAAATATTTGACACATTAACTCATTTGTAACCAGACATTTGAAGATGTTCTTTACGTGGAGTTCCATTCTTGAAGGAATAGGTGGTAGGGATTACTGGTTAACTCCCCAAAAATGGTCATTGCTCTTTGCACAGAGATGAGTCGTCTTATTTTATAATTGACAACTAAATAAAGAATTTATTAGAAGAGCTGTGATGATAGTATTGAACAGTACCCACAGTTTTCTCAGTTCTAAGACAAATTTTGCTGTGTTGCTGCAACACGGAACGAAAGCAGACCAAATCTACTCATATTATAAAAATATATATATGTGTGTGTGTGTGTGTGTGTGTGTGCGTGCGTGTGTGTGTATGTGTTCTCTGCGCAATAATAATCTAGATACTATCGAAGACAGTGCTGCCAAAGCAGAGTTACTAAACACAGCCTTCCGAAATGCCTTCAAAAAAGAAGACGAAGTAAATATTCCAGAATTCGAATAGAGAACAGCTGCCAATATGAGTAACGTAAAAGTAAATATCCTCGGAGTAGTGAAGCAACTCAAATCACTTAATAAAAGCAAGTCTTCTGGTCCAGACTGTATACCAATTAGGTTCCTTTCCGAGTATGCTCCATACTTAACAATCATAATATACAACCGTTCGCTCGACGAAAGATCCGTACCCAACGACTGGAAAGTTGCACAGGTCACACCAATATTCAAGAAAGGTAGTAGGAGTAATCCACTAAATTACAGACCCATATCGTTAACGTCGATATGCTGCAGGATTTTAGAACATATATTGTTTTCGAACATTATGAATTACCTCGTAGGAAACGGTCAATTGACACACAGTCAATTGGAAAACACCGTTGCTGTGAAACACAACTAGCTCTTTATTCACATGAAGTGCTGAGTGCTATTGACAAGGGTTTTCAGATCGATTCCGTATTCCTGGATTTCCGGAAGGCTTTTGACACTGTACCACACAAGCGGCTCGTAGTGCAATTGCGTGCTTATGGAATATCGTCTCAGTTAAGTGACTGGATTTGCGATTTCCCGTCAGAGAGGTCACAATTCGTAGTAATTGACGGAAAGTTCAAATGGTTCTGAGCACTATGGGACTTAACATCTGAGGTCATCAGTCCCCTAGAACTTAGAACTAATTAAACCTAACTAACCTAAGGACATCACACACATCCATGCCCGAGGCAGGATTCGAACCGGCGACCGTAGCGGTCGCGCTGTTCCAGACTGAAGCGCCTAGAACCGCTCGGCCACATCGGCCGGCGACGGAAAGTCATCCAGTGAAACAGAAGTGATTTCTGGCGTTCCCCAAGGTAGTGCTATAGGCCCTTTGCTGTTCCTTATCTACATAAACTATTTGGGAGACAATCTGAGCAACCGTCTTCGGTTGTTTCCAGATGACGCTGTCGTTTATCGACTAATAAAGTCATCAGAAGATCAAAACAAACTGCAAAACGATTTAGAAAAGATATCTGAATGGTGCGAAAAGTGGCAGTTGACCCTAAATAACAAAAAGTGTGAGGTCATCCACATGAGTGCTAAAAGGAAGTCGATAAACTTCGGTTACACGATAAATCAATCTAATCTAAAAGCCGTAAATTCAACTAAATACCTAGGTATTACAATTGCGAGTGACTTAAATTGGAAGGAACACATAGAAAATGTTGTGGGGAAAACTAACCAAAGACTGCGTTTTATTGGCAGGACACTTAGAAAATGAAACAGACCTACTAAGGAGACTGCTTACACTACGCTTGTCCGTCCTCTTTTAGAATACTGTTGTGCGGTGTGGGATCCTTACCAGATAGGACTGACGGAGTACATCGAAAAGCAGGCACGTTTTGTATTATCGCGAAATATGGGAGAGAGTGACACAGAAATGATACAAGGATTCGGGCTGGAAATCATGAAAAGAAAGGCGTTTTTCGTTGCGATGGAATCTTCTCAGGAAATTCCAATTACCAACTTTCTTCTCCAAATGCGAAAATATTTTGTTGACACCGACCTACATAGGGCGGAACGACAGAGCTCGTACTGAAAGATATAGGTGTTCATTCTTTCCGCGCGCTATTCGAAATTGGAATAATAGAGAATTATGAAGGTGGTTCGATGAACCCTCTGCCAGGCACTTGAATGTGATTTGCAGAATATCCATGTAGACGTAGATGTAGATGTGTGTGTTCCACGTCTCATCTAAACCACTCGACCGATTTCAACCCACTAGTGATTAATATAACGGTAGTCTGAATTATTACAATCAAAAATGTCTGAATTTCTTAGTTCTAAGCTATGCAAATGAGCAGAGAAGCTGGCGTGATTGAATCGCATTCGAGTGAAACAGATGCAGACAGATGGGTCTGTGAGCAGCTCGACCACTCCAGCTAATCCCGGGCTGCTATGTGATAGCCATTGAGGCGGCGTGTGTCAACAGGAACAGCTGGCTGTTGTTATCGAAGACCCAGCGAGCACCAGCTGGCTGCCGTCTGTAGTGCAACGTGGATTGCGTACCGAAGAGACGAAGCACTCGCGCGCATGCGCACTCTTCCATTTGGCGTTGACTATTAGTTTGAAAGCTTTCAAGTACAGTATAACCTAGAATGAAATTTTCACTCTACAGCGGAGTGTGCGCTGATATGAAACTTCCTGGCAGATTAAAACTGTGTGCCGGACCGACACTCGAACTTGGGACCTTAGCCTTTCGCGGGTAAGTGCTCTACCAATTGAGCTACCCAAGCATGACTCACGCCCCGTCCTCACAGCTTTATTTTTGCCAGTACCTCGTCTCCTACCTTCCAAACTTTACAGAAGCTCTTCTGCGAACCTTGCAGAACTAGCACTCCTGAAAGAAAGGATATTGCGGAGACATGGCTTAGCCACAGCCTGGGGGATGTTTCTAGGATGAAATTTCAGGAGTGCTAGTTCTGCAAGGTTCGCAGGAGAGCTTCTGTAAAGTTTGGAAGGTAGGAGACGAGGTATTGGCAGAAGTAAAGCTGTGAGGACGGGGCGTGAGTCGTGCTTGGGTAGCTCAGTTGGTAGAGCACTTGCCCGCGAAAGGCAAAGGTCCCGAGTTCGAGTCTCGGTCTGGCACACAGTTTTAATCTGCCAGGAAGTTACAGTATAACCTCGTTAGCGCGAACTCACATTAGAGGAACTCGCGGTTAACGCGAAAAAGATATTGGTCCCGCCAGGAATACATTAGTTCTTCTGGTATGTTTAATCGGTTAACACTAATTTCGGTTCAAGTGAATTACGAAGTCCGTTTAAGTTCCTAGCGTAATTAAAATTCACTGTAACACAAACCTCCGACCTTAGACTATTCTAAAGCGTAATTTTTTTACGGAATGAATGTAGGAAATGTAGCTACAAAACTAATTATACTTATTGTTGACTCGTTTTTAACGTATTATAGGTCGGTAGCCGCGATTATCACCTCAACAATCAGTGTATGCTGTACATTGTAAGACATTCAATAATGTGTGCAGCAGTATTTAGGAATGTACTCAGTGCCAGTTTTGATAGGTGTTCTGTTAGTCGTAGCCGTATCGAGTTGGAATTCTGAATAAAAACTACAATTACAACCGGTACCGTAGCACGCGAAAATGGCGAAGAGTAACAGACAGCTCTAAATGTACAGTTAAAGCTTTAGATTCTACACGAAGCGGACCGTGGTACCAAGAAAACAGAAATTGCAGAGCAGATTGGAATACCTAAATCTACTTTATCTACGATTATTAAGAATCGAGTAAAAATTATTAATGCTGCGGCATCACGTTCTGGAAACAAATCTAAACGACTTCGTACCGCCAAGTATGAAGACATCGAGACGTTACTGCTAGAATGGTTCAATCATATGCGTGCATCTAACATACCTTTAACTCGCCCTGTGATTCAGTCAAAAGCAGATGATATTGCTAAAGATATGGGCATCGAAGACTTCTGCTGGTTGGTTGTATCGGTTCCTAGAGAGACATTCAATTTCATCTGTACAAATTTGTGGTGAAGCAGATAAAGTTGATGAAGAAAGTGCGAACAGCTGGTTGCATGAATTCAACCGAGTGAGGGAAAAGTATGCCTCGTGTGATGTGTTTAACATGGATGAAACTGGGTTTTTCTACAATATTTTTCCAAATCACATCCTAGGGATAAAAGGTGATAAGTGTCACGGTGGAGCACGAAGCAAACAACGTGTGACTGTTGTTCTGTGCCGTAATGATGACGGGAGTGAGAAGTTTCGTCCCTGGGTTATCGGTAAATCCGGGAAACCACGTTGTTTTAAAAACATAAATATGGACACTTTACCTCGCACCTACTCACATCACAAGAAAGCTTGGATCGATGGCACATCATTTCGCAAGTGGCTTCTTCGTTTCAAGAGTCGAATGGTTGCTCAAAATAGACATGTTCTTCTTACATTGGACAGATGTACTGCCCATAACGCTCATGATCTGAACCTATCCAACATAAAGGTTCAGTTTTTTCCACCCAACGCCACAAGCCGTCTTCAGCCTTTCGACCAAGGCATAATCTCTCTCATAAAGAAAGCTTATCGTAAGCGATTTGTAAGAGCTGCAATCCGTGCTGCTGAAAACAATAGTGCAACCCCAAATTGGAATCTGCTTGACGCAATAAAAGCCATCGCAGCAGCCTGGAACTCAGTATCGCCACACCATATAGGGAAGTGCTTTAACAGAGTTTGGAGACATAGCAACAATGAAGATGTCCACGAGTTTGAAGAAGCTACTTCACCTGATGAATGGACAGTTCTGCAGGACGTTGAGAACCCTGGGATTAGTTTCGAAGAATTCATTAATGTAGACGAGGATATTGCCGCATGTGCTTCTGTGGAATCGTATGTGCCAAAAGCTGTGAACGAGGTGCAAGAAGGGCCACCAGAAGAAAGTGAAGAGGAAGAGGATACAGATACCATTCCACCTATCCGTGAGGAGACGTTTACAGCCTTGGACTGTTTAGAACGGTTCGCTTCAACATCCGACGTCACTGCTGGGTATACGGACGGTATCATTACAATTGGTTGTGAAATTACAAAATATTATCGTTCCCATGAACGTCAGCGGACCATGGCCGAATTTTTTCTAAGAAAGTAACGCACGTAATTTGTGAGCACTTGGATTTTACAATCACTTTATAGTGTTGTATGTCTACAATAACGTGATTGATAGTGCAGAGCCGGTCAGGGTGGACGAGCGGTTCTAGGCGCTTCAGTCAGGAACCGCGCCACCTGATACGGTCGCTGGTTCGAATCCTGCCTCGGGCATGGATGTGTGTGATGTCCTTAGGTTAGTTAGGTTTAAGTAGTTCTAAGTTCTAGGGCACTGATGACCTCAGAAGTTAAGTTCCATAGTGCTCAGAGCCATTTGAGCCATTTTTGATAGTGTAGTGTATTACACATTAGTGTACTGATGTACGTGTATACTTATTAAAATCTGTGTTTTTCACTCAACACGAATTTTTTTTAACACAAACTCCTGATTTTTCGGTCCCTTCGGGTTCGTGTTAACGAAGTTTTACTGTAGTTCTTCACGCTGCTACTTAGTTCTTAATCATAGCTAACACTTGGTTCAAGAATCATAAAAGAAGGTTGTATACATGGAAGAACCCTGGAGATACTAGAAGGTATCAGGTAGATTATATAATCGTAAGACAGAGATTTAGGAACCAGGTTTTAAATTATAAGACATTTCCAGGGCCAGATGTGGACTCAGACCACAATCTATTGGTTATGAACTGTAGATTAAAACTGAAGAAACTGCAAAAAGGTGGGAATTTGAGGAGATGGAACCTGGATAAGCTGAAAGAACCGGAGGTTATTGAGAACTTCAGGGAGAGCATTAGGGAACGATTGACAGGAATGGGGGAAAGAAATACAGTAGAAGAAGAATGGGTAGCTTTGAGGGATGAAGTAGTGAAGGCAGCAGAGGATCAAGTAGGTAAAAAGACGAGGGCTAGTAGAAATTCTTGGGTAACAGAAGAAATACTGAATTTAATTGATGAAAGGAGAAAATATAAAAATGCAGTAAATGAAGCAGGCAAAAAGGAATACAAACGTCTCAAAAGCGAGATCGACAGGAGGTGCAAAATGGCTAAGCAGGGATGGCTAGAGGACAAATATAAGGATGTAGAGGGTTATCTCACTAGCGGTAAGATAGATACTGCTTACAGGAAAATCAAAGAGACCTTTGGAGAACAGAGAACCACTTGTATGAATATCAAGAGCTCAGATGGAAACACAGTTCTAAGCAAAGAAGGGAAAGCAGAAAGGTGGAGGGAGTATATAGAGGGTCTATACAAGGGCGATGTACTTGAGGACAATATTATGGAAATGGAAGAGGATGTAGATGGAGATGAAATGGGAGATACGATACTGCGTGAAGAGTTTGACAGAGCACTGAAAGACCTGAGTCGAAACAAGGCCCCGGGAGTAGACAACATTACATTAGAACTACTAACGGCCTTGGGAGCGCCAGTCCTGACAAAACTCTACCATCTGGTGAGCAAGATGTATGAGACAGGCGAAATACCCTCAGATTTCAAGAAGAATATAACAATTCCAATCCCAAAGAAAGCAGGTGTTGACAGATGTGAAAATTATTGAACTATCAGTTTAATAAGTCACGGCTGCAAAATACTAACGCGAATTCTTTACAGACGAATGGAAAAACTAGTAGAAGCCGACCTTGGGGAAGATCAGTTTGGATTCCGTAGAAATATTGGAACACGTGAGGCAATACTGACCCTACGGCTTATCTTAGAAGCTAGATTAAGGAAAGGCAAACCTACGATTCTAGCATTTGTAGACTTAGAGAAAGCTTTCGACGATGTTGACTGGAACACTCTCTTTCAAATTCTGAAGGTGGCAGGGGTAAAATATAGGGAGCGAAAGGCTATTTACAGTTTGTATAGAAACCAAATGGCAGTTATAAGAGTTGAGGGGCATGAAAGGGAAGCAGTGGTTGGGAAGGGAGTGAGACAGGGTTGTAGCCTCTCCCCGATGTTATTCAATCTGTATATTGGACAAGCAGTAAAGGAAACAAAAGAAAAATTCGGAGTAGGTATTAAAATCCATGGAGAAGAAATAAAAACTTTGAGGTTCGCCGATGACATTGTAATTCCGTCAGAGACAGCAAAGGACTTGGAAGAGCAGTTGAACGGAATGGATAGCGTCTTGAAGGGAGGGTATAAGATGAACATCAACAAAAGCAAAACGAGGATAATGGAATGTAGTCGAATTAAGTCGGGTGATGTTGAGGGTATTAGATTAGGAAATGAGACACTTAAAGTAGTAAAGGAGTTTTGCTATTTGGGGAGCAAAATAACTGATGATGGTCGAAGCAGAGAGGATATAAAATGTAGACTGGCAATGGGAAGGAAAGCGTTTCTGAAGAAGAGAAATTTGTTCACATCGAGTATTGATTTAAATGTCAGGAAGTCGTTTTTGAAAGTATTTGTATGGAGTGTAGCCATGTATGGAAGCGAAACATGGACGATAAATAGTTTAGTCAAGAAGAGAATAGAAGCTTTCGAAATGTGGTGCTACAGAAGAATGCTGGAGAATAGATGGGTAGATGATATAACTAATGAGGAAGTATTGGATAGGATTGGGGAGAAGAGATAGATGTTTGTGGCACAACTTAACTAGAAGAAGGGATCGTTTGGTAAGACATGTTCTGAGGCATCACGGGATCACCAATTTAGTATTGGAGGGCAGCGTGGAGGGTAAAAATCGTAGAGGGAGACCAAGAGATTAATACACTAAGCAGATTTAAAAGGATGTAGGTTGCAGTAAGTACTTGGAGATGAAAAAGCTTGCGTAGGATAGAGTAACATGGAGAGCTGCATCAAACCAGTCTCAGAACTGAAGACCACAACAACAACAACTTCGTTCTTTGCTAAGTGCGCCACTAAACGTCGCATGAAACCACCAATAATACCTGGAATGTCTCGTAATCAAGGCGCATGCACATAAAGTGGCATTTATTGCCTATTGCTCACACTTCCTGCGACTTCAACGTCCGTAGCACACTGCAACTAGGCGAAAAACATCCAGGAGCTGGAAGTACGAAATACAGCTTTACAAAGTCCCGAGTTGTCTTTTTTCTTATTATTTTGACTGAAACTTAAAATCCCGAGTATACTTTGTGAACTTAAGAACAGACTTTTGAAAAAATAAAACCTCGCTTATATCCCTTTCAGTGTTTGTCCGCTAGAGAGCAGCCATTCCCACTTTTCTAACGTAGCTGTCGTGTTTTGGTTGAGGTTGCCATAAGATATTGTCTTTACTGGTTGCAGCTTTGAGATTCTACAACAGAACGAGTGCTTTTAAGTTTCTCTCCTGCATTGTTGTTTAGGCAGTGCTTTCGAAAACTGATGGCTATAGTTATCCTGAGTTTGACATCGAATTCAGTAGCTCAGAAAGTGAAAAATAATATGATGTTGCTTCATTAGAGACCGAAAGCGACGGCAGTGAGTCAGATAACTGACAGTCGTTCGTCAGTGACGTGAGGTAAGTACGTCCACTGTGCTCCAGCCAGCTCCTCCAAGATTCCATCCACAGGAAACCATTGTGAAATACATAGTTCGGCTTCATACATACACAGGAACCAAAAAATGACCCTAAGTTTCAGGATACTTCAGTCGAAGACCAATGTACAAGTATACTCGGGATTTTATTAATGGTGCTCTTCGAAAACTTGTAAGTCATTATTCAGAGCTTTAAAAGCTATCTTTACGGATTAGGGCTACACGCAATGTTACTCATTATAGGACGGTTTTCATTAATAGAAAATGCTATTTTTATGGAACATAATTTGTAAAAAAAAAAAAAAAAATCAGTATGTTAAGGGATGAGATTCCTGCTTAGAATAACTCTAAAAACTGTCAGCTGACTGCGTTGATATGAACCGGTGGCATGAAGAAGGAAACGATTCCACATTTCGGCCAAAAAAACCGAGATTCCCATTTATACCACTAGGGTAAATACGTCTATGAGTATAGAAGGAACTTAACGATGTTGCAGATGCATTTTGTGGGGTACTTGTTGCAAAGAGTAAGAACAAGAAAAAGCATTCCTGGAATATTTTCGTTCTTGGTCTCCGTAGTCACGTAACGATCTGATATCCCAATCTGGTTTGTGCACTGCTCTCCCGCAAATATAACGTGTTAACTACTCGGTAGAAATGAATCAAATTGCGGGAGCTTGTTGCCAGAAGTCTCCCAGTCGCGCGTCATATGCCGTGAGGTTGGCGTGTCTACAGTGCCAAAAGGGAGGTGGCCTCTCAACACGAGTTAATTGAAGGAACGCGAAAATAGTGTGTGTCAATCAGCGATCAGTTACTGTGCACTGTGGTGGTGGTGGTCTTCATTACAACGTGGCCCAGAGACAACATCTGGGTGACTTCACACGTGAAAGAAACATCGGGAATCAGGAGGAAGGACGAAATGAAACGAGTGACGAGTGTAGCTGCTACTTTGCGTAACAAGCAAGGATTGGTTGGTTGGGTGATTTGGGGAAGGGGACCATACAGTGGGGTCATCGGTCACATCAGAGTGGGGAAGGATGGAGAAGGAAGTCGGCCGTGCCCCTTCAAATGAACCGTCCCGACATTTGCCTGAAGCGATTCAGGGAAATCATTGAAAACCTAAATCAGGTTCTTTCGGGAACAGATACCATTTTCATATAGTTAAAGGCTACCCGGCCATTGACCTTCTTCTGTGCGAATGCGCACACTTTGCTCGAACTCTTGCGGGACTGGTCAGCTTAGTCTGGCGCGAGTAATGTGTGAATGGACAAATATCTATTAGGAACACTACGAATGTAGGTTGTGGACAGTTGGGAATGTGGGTCTTACGGGATGCGTGCAATGGATAAGTCACTGCAGTCGCACTATCCTCTCTGCCCTCGATGGCTCAGATGGAAAGAGCGTTTGCCATGTAAGTAGGAGATCCCGCGTTTGAGTCCCGGTCGGGGCACACATTTTGAGCTGTCTTCATTGATGTATATCAACAACACCCGTCGGCAGCTAAGGGTTTCGATTCAATTATCATTAAATCAGGATGGCCGGACACGGGTTTGAACCGTCGTCCTCCCGAATGCGAGTCCAGTGTGCTAACCACTGCGCCACCTCGCTCGGTCAGGGAAGGAAGGACCCCATGTCAAACAGCACGTGGAATTGCAACCACGTTTAAAGGGACTGCAAGGCACGCAAACTGATGCTTCACGCCGACAAGGTGGCTGCATGGGGGCTGCATCTTCCCCGACGACGAGTATATTGTGTTCAGTTCAAATGGTTCAAATGGCTCTGAGCACTAAGGGACTTAACATCTGAGGTCATCAGTCCCCTAGAACTTAGAATTACTTAAACCTAACTGGCCTGACATCACACACACATCTGAGCCTGAGGCAGGATTCGAACCTGCGACCGTAGCGGTCGCGCGGTTCCAGACTGCAGCGCCTAGAACTGCTCGGCAACTCCCGCCGGCCTATTGTGTTCAGTTGTTACCCTCACGTCGGAGCCACAGTTTGTGAGTTAAACATGCGTTACATAGGTCTCGACCGCAAAACATTTATTTCGATTGTAATCGGTATCTGTCAGGTCTCTGTACGCCCATCTTTTCGGTGATGGTTGCAGGACTCGGCTGTTCGGTACAGGATGTCAAATCAAGCACCTTTCAGCCGTCTAGTTTCCAAACTTATTTTATTTGGTTACCAGTTTCGGCGATTTACTACGCCATCTTCAGGCCCCTGACCGACGTGTATGAAGATTCCACCTCGGTTCTGGTCAAAACAGGGACCAGCAATACTGATATTAGTAGATTTACGCTTGCTATAGCGATCACTTCAACCATCATTAGCCGACAGTTTGGTAACAACTGAACACAGTTTGGTCGGGAGATATTGGTTGAAGTGATCGCTAGAGCGATATAGAATCTTCATACACGTCGGTCAGGGACCTGAAGATGGCGTAGTAAATCGCCGAAACTGGTAGCCAAATAAAATAAGTTTGGAAACTAGACGGCTGAAAGGCGTTTGATTTGACATCCGGTTTCTGTCAGTGTTTAACCATGCTCAGCCCCTCATAGTATGACGGTAGATGGTGGCGGTGAATGGAGCAGGTGACTCCATTAACGTTCGTGGAGTCACATCACCTGCTCCATTCACTGCCACCACCTACCGTCACACTATGAGGGGCTCAGCACGGTCAAACACTGACTGAAACAGGTTACCATCGAAATAAATGTATTGCGATCGAGACTGTTCGAATCCGTTTTTAAAGCAATTTTAGCGAGATCGCTGTTTCTCCATGACGAATGTTCTAAAAAGTTACTGTATATGAGGGTGTTGACAACATGGGGAGTGGACCAACAAAGAATGGGGTCGCGTGTTCTTTTCACATTAGAGCAGATTCTGTCTAAACAGCGATTTTGGACGTACCTTCATATGGCGAAAGGGGGGAACACGTACGAGGGGCGTTTGTAAAGTCCGTGCAAAAATAAAAACTAGTTACGTGTTTGGGGTAAACCTTTTTTTTATTTTTCGACATAGTCTCCTTTTAGACTTATATACTTCGTCCAACGCTGTTTTAATTTGTCGATCCCTTCCGAATAATAGGAATTGTCCAAGTCTGCAAAATAGCTATTACTTGCTGCAATCATCTGCTCGTTTAAATAAGATCTTTGTCCCGCTAGCAACTTCTTCAAATTGGGGAACAAACAGTAGTCCGAGGGAGCCAAGTCTGGAGAATAGGGGGGATGTGAAACGAGTTGGAATCCTATTTCCTTTAATTTTGCGACCACAACTGCTGAGGTATGTGCTGGTGCATTGTCGTGATGGAAAAGGACTTTTTTGCGATTCAATCGCCGGCGTTTTTCTTGCAGCTCGGTTTTCAAACGGTCCAATAACGATGAATAACATGCACCTGTAATAGTTTTACCCTTTTCCAGATAGTCGATGAGGAGTATTCCTTGCGAATCCCAAAAGACAGACGCCATAGTCTTTCCGGCCGAAGAACTTGGTGCAGATTCTCCCTTGGTAGCCCATTGTTTAGATTGTTGTTTGGTCTCGGGAGTATAGTGATGGGTCCATGTTTCATCCACAGTGCCGAAACGACACTTAAAGTCCTGCAGATTCTTCCAGAACAGCTGCAAACCATCCTTGCAACACTTCACACGACTCCGTTTTTGGTCAAGCGTGAGGGATCGCGGAACCCATCTTGCGGATAACTTTCTCATGTCCAAATGTTTATGCAAAATATTATGTCCCCGTTCATTCGAGATGCCCACAGCACTAGCAATCTCACGCGCCTTAACTCTTCTGTCATCCATCACCATATCATGGATTTTATCAATGATTTCTGGAGTCGTGACCTTCACAGGGCGTCTAGAAGGTTCAGTATCACGTGTGAACATATGGCCACTCCGAAAATTTTGAAACCACTTACAAACTGTTCTAATCGAAGGTACATAGTCACCTTAAGGTTTATCAAGCTTCTCATTAGTCTCATGAGGCGTTTTGCCTTTCATGAAGTAATGTTTAATCACCATGTGAAATTCTTCTTAGTCCATTTTTTGACAATCACTCGACTTTCTCGACTCACACGAATGCCAAACACAAAGAAATAAACCAATATGTCTGAAACTTGGTATTCGTTCTTTCCAAAGATGCTACTAACTAAACATGACCTCGATACTCACCCCTGGTGCCATCTCTCGGACTTTGCACGGACTGTTCAAACGCCCCTCGTAATGCGGCTAGGAACATTGTCGAGCATGATCATTTCGGTGATCCAAATGTTATGGTCTTTGCGTGGGTGTACTAACCACCAAATCTTTGAACACGGTACACTTACCACTCAGCCTTATGGTGCCATTCTACTCCTTCCCTATACAAGGGTGTTCTCGGTCCTGACTGCGTTTTTATGGATGACAATGCGCGACCGCATCAAACAGGGCAGGTGGAGGAGCCATGGAACTAAAGGATATTCGTCGAGTGGACTGGCCTGGCCGTTCCATCGAACACGTGTAGGGCACTGTGAGGAGACGTACTGCAGAATATCCACATGCACCAACAACCAACACTTGTCAGCCTTGCGGCCAGCATATGAGGACGTTGCAGAACACGCATTGCTGCCCCTGGTAATCACGGACCTTATTAATAATCATGCCCCGTCTTTTTTAATGTCCAGTGAGTCATCATGAATCGCAGGGACTTCAGTGTAATTATCGTCTTTGAATAAAAGTACCGTTTCTGTTCGTCTCGTTGCGTATTTCTTTCAGTCATCTTCTGTACTAAACTGTAGCAGTTTTTTCTGTGTATGGTCCAAGTCTTATCGAGCTCTGTTATTCGGCAGTGACACATCATGCGAAGTTTTTTTCTTAAATTTTCCATACCAGAGCATTAATTACTGCTATGGTGCTTCAACTTCAAGGCTGAGGATTAATCGAAGAAATCAAACATGCAACCAAGACCACTTAACAACTTTGTTTTGTCACGTTCACTTAATGCAGTTTTATAAGAACAGGTCTTTTACAGACTCGCTTAAAATGGTGCAGATGTGAGCGCTACAGTCAGCCGTTTATTCCTCTTCTACGTACTAAGTGCACGTTAGACACATTCGGACGCATACTACTGAAACCTTTGCGCACCTGCAACACTGCAGTTATCGTGTGATCCGGCTTACACTAATGGGCCTAAATTATACTACTGCTTTCAGCCTCTTGAAAACAGAAGAAAGCCTGAAACCCTTCATCGGAAAATTGTGAGAAAGTGGTTGGTTCCCACATTTCTGCCCTTAATTGTGGTCTTACATGATGTATTTCGCTGATATGTCGAACAAAATAGTGTTAACAGGCAGGGCCTTTCTGCAGTTTAGGTGGTTATGAGTTCCATGGACAATGTTCAATGTAAACGTGATTTGTGCCACATCTAAACTGAACTTTTTTATTGAGTCATCAGTCTTCTGACTGGTTTGATGCGGCCCGCCACGAATTCCGCTCCTGTGCCAACCTCTTCATCTCAGAGTATCACTTGCAACATACGCCCTCAATTATTTACAGAATGTATTCCAATCTCTGTGTTCCTCTACAGCGTTAACCCTCTACAGCTCCTTCTAGTACCATAGAAGTTATTCCCTGATGTCTTAACAAATGTCCTATCATCCTGTGACTTCTTCTTGTTACTGTTTTCCAAACATTCCTTTCCTTTCCAATTCTGCCCTGAACGTCCTCCTTCCTTACCTTATCAGTCCACCTAATTTACAACATCCGTATGTACCACCACATTCTTCGATTCTCTTCTGTTCCGGTTTTCCCATGTGCTCCAAACGTACACATCTCATAAATTTCTTCTTTAAATTCAGGGCCATGTTTGGCACTAGTAGACTTCTCTTGGCCAGGAATGCCCTTTTGTGCCAGCGCTAGTCTGCTTTTGATGTCCTCCTTGCTCTGTCCGTCATTGATTATTTTGCTGCCTCGGTGGAAGAATTCCTTAACTTCACCTGCTTCGTGACCAGCAATCCTGATGCTGTTCTCATTTCTGTTTCTTCTATTGAACTGCAGGTTCACGAATTTCTGTCAGAAATTTATTAACATGTCTACCACATGCCAGCCATCTATTGGCCCGTAGATGGCAAAGCATTGTGGTTCAATAATTCCCAAACGTTAATCAACGATCTATCAAGTAAATGCGACGGAAATTTGCGTTTGAAAACACTACTGACATCTAGCTCGCTTTTCGTTAAGGAAATTATCAAAAAGATATTTAGCTATCACCAGTGACAAATTGCCTTTTACTTCAGGTTAGCCCATGTAACTGTTGTGCTTCTGCTATAGTACTTTTGAATATTTATATTACTTCAGAACTTAAGTAGACTATTGACAATAGTGAATAAATGCACAGCACGACAGTAGCCGTTGAAAATTATTTCTGCTACATGTATTTGTGCAAACTGCTTGCATAAGTCAAATTATCTTAGTTTGTGCAATAACACCTGTCATTTAAGTGAGGCACTGTGACACATTTTCATCCCTTAATAAATTTACGGATGAAAATATGTGATTTGACATCATCGTATTTGGCTACTATTCTCATGGCAAAAGCAACTGTAAAATACTTCAGTGGGTGTAATATCGTTTTTGCAGTTGACAGTTTCATCAATATGCACGTCCAGAGACTTAAAGTATTCTAAATTCTTTTCTGACTTTTTTAGTATACTTCATTAAAGGAGATTTGCATTTTTCACTGTAGAAAGACGTCAGTGATGAGTTTCCTCAATGTTTAAAACAGGCCCATATGTGGACAACCGATTAACAACTTCCACAAAAACTTTTACAACTTTCTGTATTAATGATACTTTGTTCGTCTTAACCACAGTACTGATAACGTCTACAGAAAGAACTGATTCTGCCTCCTTATAATTGAAATGGTACTCAGTCCTCACTGAACAAAAGCAGCAAATAATTCATGATTGAGCCTTGAGGACTGCCCAAGGTTTCAAACATATAACTGAATAAGTTGTATTAAGTTATTCGTTTTGCGACATATACCAGTTACTAACTATTACATAAACATTGTTTTTATTTTCTGTATTGCTACTTCTTAGCTCTACTTGACAACAATATTTGTATGCTGTTTACCTTACAAATAACAATGTGGAATGCTACTTCCGAGTGAATTTATTATCAAGCTGAAATATCAAAAATTGAACACTGTCGACCTGTTACATTAGCTTGTTGTTCTATTTCAGATACACATGGTGTTTCATTCAAGGTGTTTTTCTCTGTAAGTTAAAAGGAATAAAACTATAGGTAGATAAACGAAGGAAACGTTACTCTATCTGTGGACTTATGAACAAAGTTTATATACAGTTAGTTTTCGGAGTTACATTCTTTAAATAAGACATTCCTTTTTCGCGTCACGTATATGATGTATTTGAAACAAATGTGTATAAATCGGTTTGTATCAGTTTTCTATCAGTTTCAGTGACGTCAAATATTTAGGCGAGGAAGCAACATATTTTTTATCTTGTGACGATGCCAATCATTGCTAACATTTCTATGTGATTCTTCTGCTACGCTTATAGAGTCAATTTATGTTATTAATCATATGTTTCTCATGTCACATGGTTCAACACTATTACTTATACTGCTGTAACTTATCGTAACGCTCTTACTCATAAACATCCACGTCCTCTGTTTTATTGGATCAGTCTGCTGACGGTCCCAATGATCTAAACCGGTAATTGAATCAAATAACGAAATTTTCGATCAATGCCTATTTATTTTCTACGCATTCTTAAACACTGGAGCGCCGCAATCTTAAAAATTATCATGTCACCCCTTATCTAAATAAACTATGTTTTTAATTCCGCAGGAAGAGCTGCGTTTTTTGTGTTTATCTTTGTAAATAAATTTCCTTTCACTTATTATTTTGTAAGTTACAGAGAAAAGCTTCTCACTAGAAACACCGTATATACTGGATAGGGACGGGAAAAACCGATCGGTTAAAACCGATACTGGTATTTTAGTTCTGAATAACGGGTATTCTTCGGTATTTGTTTGGTCTCCGTTATAACAGGTTTTCTCACCGATAAATGAGTATAAAACCCATGTATCAATTTGACATAGCAGTGGTACTAAAATTTTTGGTTTTTGACAAAACTTAAAAAAAAGAAAGAGTTTGGTAGACCGCTTTGTGGCTTCTGAAAGATTAATAGCATGTTTGAATGATATTGTTTCTGATGAAAAGACTAAAAGATCCACACATTATAGATCAGTTATTTGGATACAGATTAGACAGTAAATGTTGGCCAATAAATGAATTCTTTATTGAAATTTTAACTACTGTCATGTAATTGTTGCTGGTCAGTTTTAGGTTTTGCCCACCGTCTAAATTGTTCATTTGAATTTTTGTAACAGCATTTTTGGCTTTGTCAGATGAAAAATAATTTGCATTCCAATTCCTGTTCAAAAATAAAGACATATATTTGACCATAAAAGGTGTTTTTCATTCTAAATGGTTAAAGGAAAGGAGAGCTACAAATTTTACACAAAAGCTTATTATCTGTCAGTCATTTCAATGAAACAATAAAAGAGAATGGACGTTACGGCAAGAGCAATAAATTAAAAACTTAACGATTCATTCACAGTATATAATGAAAACAGAAATTAGCTGTTTTACTGCCTGTGTCTACACAATATGTCTTTACCTCTTTTTAGCGCTTAGAAACGAACAGCTTAAAACGATAGAGTACTAAAACCTCCTTTAGCACAGAATATTCGTAATGGCCAAATAGTGGTATGATCCTCGGTTACAACGTGATTCTTAACAGAGATTTATAATATTGGGATCAGTATGAGAATACTCATGAATCTGTTGGAATATTCAAACCCTCATTACGTTTCGAGGAAAGCAGGTTGGGCTAAGTTTTCTTTTATTTACGTATTTTATTTGAAATTTTGATTCTAATTATTTTCACGAAGACGTTGAGGGAGACGTAGAATACTTCAGTCTTTGTGTGATGTTTGCATTTATTGTTGGAAATAACAGCAAAAAAAAGGAGAAAAAGCCGGAAACGTTATTTCAGAAACCGGTTATTTCGAGCGGTTTTAACAGTTGGGTTAAACTGAGGACGAAGAAAACCGATGTAGCCGAAAACGAATTGCTTCAGTGATAACAGTGATCACTAATACTGTGAGGGGTTAGGCAACCATGAACTCTCTTAAAAAAATTAAACGTAAACGTTTTCAAGAGCTAAATCGGCAAAGGACACAGCATCGAACCCTGTGGAACTCCAGTTTCAACATTCAGTGACAGCATATATTTGGTGCAATTCGTCAGAGAGAGATGGTCGCTCGGCCCCTCCTGAGGCCAGAGAAGCGACGCGCGTGCCTGCCGCCCAGCCACGAGTACTCACGCCGTGACGTCGGCGGGGCGTCGACGTCTGCGCCGGCAGCGGCGCGTGATGCCGCCGCGTCCATCAGGGGGAACTGGCGCCTCCAGCAGGTGGCGGCTGTGGGCGCGCGGGAATCGATAGAGCGCCGCCCACCCGCGCCGCCCACGGCACTCCTCCGGCGGCGCACCGGTCATCGCGCATGCCCGCCTCAGTTCATCGGACCGGCGGTGTAGTTAGTGTGGCCAGCGCAGCTCCTGCTTAATTACCATTGCTCCAGTCCTCCAACCAAACGGCGCAATATGTTAAAAAGTCATCTCCGAAATTTTTCGACAAAAATAATTAAAATTCTTTTATAATTACATTAATGTGAACACATGTCTAAAACCATAACTAAGTAGGCTTCTGCGGACGGTTTAAAGATGATTAAAACTCTTGTGGGTGTTATACTGCGTCATGGTACAGAATTCTTTAATTAAAAACTTCCCACCGTATTACAACGGCCTTCTTCATCTACATGTACATGACTACTCTGCAATTCACATTTAAGTGCTTAGCAGAGGGTTCATTGAACCACAATCATATTATCTCCCTACCATTCCACTCCCGAACAGCGCGCGGGAAAAACGAACACCTAAACCTTTCTGTTCGAGCTCTGATTTCTCTTATTTTATTTTGATGATCATTCCTGCCTATGTAGGTTGGGCTCAACAAAATATTTTCGCATTCGGGAGAGAAAGTTGGTGACTGAAATTTCGTAAATAGATCTCGCCGCGACGAAAAACGTCTTTGCTTTAATGACTTCCATCCCAACTCGCGTATCATATCTGCCACACACTCTCCCCTATTACGTGATAATACAAAACGAGCTGCCCTTTTTTGCACCCTTTCGATGTCCTCCGTCAATCCCACCTGCTAAGGATCCCACACCGCGCAGCAATATTCAAACAGAGGACGAACGAGCTGTCTCTTTAGTGGACTTGTTGCATCTTCTAAGTGTCCTGCCAATGAAACGCAACCTTTGACTCGCTTTCCCCACAATATTATCTATGCGGTCTTTCCACCTGAAGTTGTTCGTAATTTTAACACCCAGGTACTTAGTTGAACCGACAGCCTTGAGAATTGTACTATTTATCGAGTAATCGAATTCCAACGGATTTCTTTTGGAATTCAAGTGGATCACCTCACACTTTTCATTATTTAGCGTCAACTGCCACCTGCCACGCCATACAGCAATCTTTTCTAAATCGCTTTGCAACTGATACTGGTCTTCGGATGACCTTACTAGACGGTAACCGGCCGGTGTGGCCGTGCGGCTCTAGGCGCTTCAGTCTGGAACCGTGTGACCACTATGGTCGCAGGTTCGAATCCTGGCTCGGGCATGGGTGTGTGTGATGTCCTAAGGTTAGTTAGGTTTAAGTAGTTCTAAGTTCTAGGGATCTGATGACCACAGATGTTAAGTCCCATAGTGCTCAGAGCCATTTGAACCATTTGAACTAGACGGTAAATTACAGCATTCTGCGAACAACCTAAGATAACTGCTCAGACTGTCATCCAGGTCATTTATATAGATCAGGAACAGCAGAGGTCCCAAGACGCTTCCCTTGGGAACACCTGATATCCCTTCAGTTTTACTCGATGATTTGCCGTCTATTACTACGAACTGCGACCTTCCTGACAGGAAATCACGAATCCAGTCGCACAACTGAGATGATACCCCATAGGCCCGCAGGTTGATTAGGAGTCGCTTGTGAGGAACGGTGTCAAAAGCTTTCCGGAAATCTAGAAATACGGAATCAACTTGAGATCCCCTGTCGATAGCGGCCTTTGCTTCGTGCGAATAAAGAGCTAGCTGCGTTGCACAAGAACGATCTTTTCTGAAACGATGCTGATTACGTATCAACAGATCGTTCCCTTCGAGGTGATTCATAATGTTTAAATACAGTATATGCTCCAAAACCCTGCTGCAAACCGACATCAATGATATAGGTCTGTAGTTCGATGGATTACTCCTACTACCCTTCTCAAACACTGGTGCGACCTGCGCAATTTTCCAATCTGTAGGTAGAGATCTATCGGTGAGCGAGCGGTTGTATATGATTGCTAAGTAGGGAGCTTCAAGGAAAGGCTAGTTTTTGTGGGGGAAAGATGGCTCTGTTTATTGCAGACGACCGGTGTCAATACCCAGCTCAGAAGTAATCAGTTCTGTACACGCTGGCTCCCCGTGCCTACCGGATAAGTGACACTAACAACATTAAAGGATAATTTAGGATGGTACACCTCACGTTTCGCGCCAACTGTAACGACAACAACGTTATAAAAAAGGCGACCAAGAGCAACCGAAATAAAACTACAGGAGAGGGCAAGGAACATAAGCTTCCATTAGTGCGCTTACCATATGTGAAGGGCGTCAGTGAACGGCTAGCCAACGTCCCCCGCCGACGAGGATTGAAACCGATTTGCCGCAGCAGCCAAGGGATCCACAATATGATGGGTTCCACCAAGAATGCAGTCAACTAACTAAATACTGCAGGAATATATGAACTATGTGTGAGTGCGGGCCTGCCTTTATAGGGGAGACAGGGAGGCCAGTTAGCACCCGAGTAGCAGAATATAACCGCTATGTGCAATTAGCACAGCATAATGAAATCGGCGATAGCTGTACATCACCGCGACATTGAACAGCCTGTTTTGTTCCAGGAAACCCGTGCGCTGGCGACAAGTGACGTGGACGCGCCAACACAAAATTTGAGAGGCGATTGAAATTATTAAGCTGCCTGTCAACATCGACAGAGAGGATGGCTACAAACTTGATTTCCTGGCTGCCAGATGTCCCAGTCCAACGGGCCGCGAGCGGTCATGGGGCAAAAGCTTCATCGGGGATGGACGCGACAGCCTAAACAAACATCAATAGAGGAACTGTCAGCTCATTTGCGCGCACACCAGGAAGAAAACGTGCACACTGCTGATTTACACACTGTTGCCAATCACTGACAAGCGGGCTAGCCCGCCAATAGCTTCCATCCTATACTCCTCCTTTCGTCGTGACTAACCTATGATGCTTTGGGGCCAATTATGTTTCATAAAGGTGAAGTTTGGCACCGATCGTCTGCAATAAATAGAGGCACATTTCCTCCACCAAAACTAGTCTTGCTCCGTGAAACGCCGTTGTAATCACCTTTTGCAGCGCGGGACTGCAGGAAGAGCATGGTTTCAGAAAACATCATTCTTGTGCAACGCAGCTGGCTCTTTATTCGCACGAAGTAATGACCGCTATCGACAGGAGATCTCAAGTTGATTCCGTATTTCTAGATTTCCGGAAAGCTTTTGACGCTGTTCCTCACAAGCGACTTCTAATCAAGCTGCGGGCCTATGGGGTATCGTCTCAGTTGTACGACTGGATTCGTGATTTCCTGTCAGGAAGGTCACAGTTCGTAGTAATAGACGGCAAATCATCGAGTGAAACTGAAGTGATATCAGGTGTTCCCCCAGGGAAGCGTCCTAGGACCTCTGCTGTTCCTGATCTATATAAATGACCTGGGTGACAATCTGAGCAGTCCTCTTAGGTTGTTCGCAGATGATGCTGTAATTTACCGTCTAGTAAGGTCATCCGAAGACCAGTATCAGTTGCAAAGCGATTTAGAAAAGATTGCTGTATGGTGTGGCAGGTGGCAGTTGACGCTAAATAACGAAAAGTGTGAGGTGATCCACATGAGTTAAAAAAAAAAAATCCTTTGGAATTCGATTACTCGATAAATAGTACAATTCTCAAGGCTGTCAATTCAACTAAGTACCTGGGTGTAAAAATTACGAACAACTTCAGTTGGAGAGACCACATAGATAATATTGTGGGTAAGGCGAGCCAAATGCTGCGTTTCATTAGCAGGACACTTAGAAGATGCAACAAGTCCACTAAAGAGGCAGCTTACACTACACTCGTTCGTCCTCTGTTAGAATATTGCTGCGTGGTGTGGGATCCTTACCAGGTGGGATTGACGGAGGACATCGAAAGGGTGCAAAAAAGGGCAGCTCGTTTTGTATTATCACGTAATAGGGGAGAGAGTGTGGCAGATATGATACGCGAGTTGGGATGGAAGTCATTAAAGCAAAGACGTTTTTCGTCGCGGCGAGATTTATTTACGAAATTTCAGTCACCAACTTTCTCTTCCGAATGCGAAAATATTTTGTTGAGCCCAACCTACATAGGTAGGAATGATCATCAAAATAAAATAAGAGAAATCAGAGCTCGAACAGAAAGATTTAGGTGTTCTTTTTTCCCGCGCGCTGTTCGGGAGTGGAATGGTAGGGAGATAGTATGATTGTAGTTTGATGAACCCTCTGCCAAGCACTTAAATGTGAATTGCAGAGTAATCATGTAGATGTAGATGTAGATGTACGAGGTGCATTCAAGTTCTAAGGCCTTCGATTTTTTTTCTCCGGACTGGAAAGAGATAGAAACATGCGCATTGTTTTAAAATGAGGCCGCGTTCATTGTCAATACGTCCCAGAGATGGCAGCACCGTACGGCAAATGGAATTTTACCGCCAGCGGCGAGAATGAGAACTGTTTTAAATACTTAAAATGGCGACGTTTTCCTTACTTGAACAGCGTGCAATCAGTCGTTTTCTGAATTTGCGTGGTGTGAATCCAATTGAAATTCATCGACAGTTGAAGGAGACATGTGGTGATGGAGTTATGGATGTGTCGAAAGTGCGTTCATGGGTGCGACAGTTTAATGAAGGCAGAACATCATGTGACAACAAACCAAAACAATCTCGGGCTCGCACAAGCCGGTCTGACGACACGATCGAGAAAGTGGAGAGAATTGTTTTGGGGGATCATCGAATGACTGTTGAACAGATCGCCTCCAGAGTTGGCATTTCTGTGGGTTCTGTGCACACAATCGTGCATGACGACCTGAAAATGCGAAAAGTGTCATCCAAGTGGGTGCCACAAATGCTGACGAACGACCACACGGCTGCCCGTGTGGCATGTTGCCAAGCAATGTTGACGCGCAACGACAGCGCGAATGGGACTTTCTTTTCATCGGTTGTGACAATGGATGAGATGTGGATGCCATTTTTCAGTCCAGAAACAAAGCGCCAGTCAGCTCAATGGAAGCACACAGATTCACCGCCACCAAAAAAATTTTGGGTAACCACCAATGCTGAAAAAATGATGGTGTCCATGTTCTGGGACAGCGAGGGCGTAATCCTTACCCATTGCGTTCCAAAGGGCACTACGGTAACAGGTGAATCCTAGGAAAATGTTTTGAAGAACTAATTCCTTCCTGCACTGCAACAAAAACGTCCGGGAAGGGCTGCGCGTGTGCTGTTTCACCAAGACAACGCACCCGCACATCGAGCTAACGTTACGCAACAGTTTCTACGTGATAACAACTTTGAAGTGATTCCTCATGCTCCCTACTTACCTGACCTGGCTCCTAGTGACTTTTGGCTTTTTCCAACATTGAAAGACACTCTCTGTGGCCGCACATTCACCAGCCGTACTGCTATTGCCTCAGCGATTTTCCGGTGGTCAAAACAGACTCCTAAAGAAACCTTCGCCGCTGCCATGGAATCATGGCGTGAGCGTTGTGAAAAATGTGTACGTCTGCAGGGCGATTACGTCGAGAAGTAACGCCAGTTTCGTCGATTTCGAGTGAGTAGTTAATTAGAAAAAACATCGGAGGCCTTAGAACTTGAATGGACCTCGTAGAAGAGAGTGAATGAGGTTCTGGAAAGTACCGACAGGGATGTGGAGACATGTCGTCTCCAGTTCGTGGCCAGCTGCGCTACGTTTCTATTTTGGGGATCCATTGAGCGAGCAGCCCCATCGAGGTGGATCCACAGATATCGATTGGATTTAAATCCGGGAGGTTTGTTGGTCAGGGAAGTACGGTAAAATCAACGTGGTTCTCTTCAAACCGTGCACGTACGCTGCAAGCTGTGTGACATGTTGCATTGTCTTGCTCGTAGACGCCATCGTGCTGAGGAAAAAAGAAACTGCATGTAGGGGTGGACATAGTCCCCTAGTATAAACGTATACTTATGTTAATCCGTTGTGCCATGAAAACCTTCCCCAGAAAATAACACTCCCTCCTCTCGCCTGCACACTTCCGATGACTGCTGCAAGTTGTTTGCTATCAGATATTTCACGCCGCTTCTGAATCGTTTGCCTTCTTGTGGGCAGGGAGGCATTTGAGCGTCCGGTCGCCGGAATTGTGTAGACTTTTTGCCGTTGCATTTTACTGCAGCGTTGCCCGGGGAGCACCATCTTGGAGGTTGTCTACACGTCTGGCCGGAACATCATGGGGGTGCGGAGCTAATACACTAAGGATGTCAGCATTAGCCCTCGTGTACAGTGTGGCTGAATATTGTTCACCAGTCTGGGCGAAAAGTGCGCATGTAAATAAAGTAGACACTCAATTGAAAGAGACGATGAGAATTATCTAAGGCACCCTTAGGGTTACCCCATGTGACTGGCTCCCAGTCCTTGCCAACATAGAACCCCCTGATATAATGCGCTCCATGGCGACCTCAAGAATCTATAGGAAGATCGTACACAATCCAGAACTCCCTATACACCAAGACTTATCATTCATCAACAGGCTAAAATCTAGGACCCCCTTTTGGAAGATTGGCAGGGAATTACAGGAGTTCGACCCAAAGCTAGCCTGGGGGGAATCATGGCGCAAAGGGACACACAAGAACCAAAAGCTTATCGATGACCCCAGCAAGAAGATAAATGGTTTTGATCTCCCTCGGAAGCTCTGGGTTGCCTTAAATCGCCTTAAAACAAGCGTGGGAAGATGCAAACATCTAATGAATAAGTGGGGACTTGCGGAGAGTCCTGTGTGTGAATGTGGTGAAATCCAGACAATGGACCACCTGTAAGTAGGCTGTTTATGTTTTCTGTATGTAAGTAGGCTGTTTATGTTTTCTCTATGTAAGTAGGCTGTTTATGTTTTCTCTATGTAAGTAGGCTGTTTATGTTTTCTTATTGGCAACGTTACGTAGCGCTCAATATGAAAATCACTGGCTGTGCTGTGTGCAGTCTGTGGCTAGTTTGCATTGTTGTCTGCCATTGTAGTGTTGGGCAGCGGCAGCTGGCTGTGAACAGCGCGTAACGTTGCGCAGTTGGAGGTGAGCCGCCAGCAGTGGTGGATGTGGGGAGAGAGATGGCGGAGGTTTGCAGTTTGTCATGAACTGATATATATATATATTATGATTTGTGATGATATTAAGGTAAATACATTGTTTGCTCTCTATTAATATCTTTCATTTGCTAACTACCCCTATCAGTAGTTAGTGCCTTCAGTAGTTTGAATCTTTTATTTAGCTGGCAGTAGTGGCGCTCGCTGTATTGCAGTAGCTTGAGCAGCGAAGATTTTTGTGAGGTAAGTGATTTGTGAAAGGTATAGTTTAATGTTTGTCAGGGCCATTCTTTAGTAGGGAGTTTTGAAAGTCAGATTGCGTTGCGCTAAAAATATTGTGTGTCAGTTTAAGCACAGTCCTGTATAATTGTTCTAAGGGGACGTTTCATATGTCGACCCTTAGCCTAGGATACCTCACTGGAATCTTCTGATTTTTCTTGTAGTTTGTGTATTTAGTGTAGCTTTTGTTTATTGCTAGCGCGTAATTGTAGAGAGAATCTCCTTTGTAGTTGTAGCCTTTCATTGTTGTACAGTAAAACAGTTGTGGCATGCATATAGATTTGCACCAAGTATTTCGCAGCTGTAATTAACAAGATATTATTTTCAGTGTTATGTTAATGTGTTCTCTTATTTTTGCTCTTCAAATTGTGTTTTTCTGTGTTGTCGTGTGAAATACTGTGACAATAATGGCGTGTGAAAAACGTAATACTAGGCTCCAAAGTAAACTGAGAAATGACAGTGAAAATGAGAGCAGTGTGTTAGCGCCACCGAGTTATGAATTAACTGATGTTCAAAGTAGTAATTTGGTAATTGTGCATAGGGAAATGGAGCGGGCGGCAAACAATGGCGTGGACAGTGAAACAATTAGTGAAGAGGGAAGCATTATCGATCGATCGGTCGGCAACAGCTCGCCTCAGGAATCCGAAATGACAGGACACAATTTCGCAAATACTGTAGATTCAGGTTTTGGGTCATCACCGTTTTCTCAAATAAGTCAAGACACATTTTCTGCTTGTCAAAATGTGAATGTTGTCGGTGCAAATGCACTGCCGAAAAGCGTAGAGAAACAGATTCCAGACACTAATACATTATTATTGCAATTAATGCAACAAATGGGACAAAAGCTTGAAAAGTTAGACACAATGGAACAACACCAGAGACAAACACAGCAACAGTTAGACACAGTGGAACAAAATCTCAAAAAGTTAGACACAGTGGAACAAAATCTCAAAAAGTTAGACACTACACTTGAACAAACACGTGAAGATTTAACCACTGAGTTACATAACATCGAATCGAAATGTCAAAAAGTCTGTAATGACGTAAAAACACAAATTTGTGAGCATTTTCAACCTATTTTTTCGCGGCATGAAAATGCATTACAGAATCACGAAGCAGCCATAAAAGAACTGCAAACTATTGTTCATGAAAATCATGAGACCTTGCAAACTAAAATGGACTCAGTTGCATCTACCGATTCGGTTACGCAACTTGCAAAAACTCAGGAAAACTTAAGGGACACAGTAGATACTCTGAAAATTGGTTCAGAAAGACACATGGAGGAAATTAGTTCATTATCAGAGAAAGTAGCCGAACTTTCGGATCAGGTCACTAACTTATCTACGAAGGTAGATGATAATCTGAATGACACAAAACCGGTAGTCTTTAATGACACAGAAGAGTGCGAACAAATTAGGAAACTGAAACAAAATCTGAATCAAATTAATACGCAACACCAAAGAGAAATCCGGGAAGTACAAGAACAGCTGACACAGGTAATACAAGAATTACGTATTTCAGAGGACACTCGCGCTCCAACACGGGAAGAGGGACTTAGAAACACGGAAAAGCTGCAAAATAATAACACAGGGCATTTCGGAAGTAATGAAAGAAATTGGGAATGTGCACCGAATTTTGAGATGGAACGGCCGACACGACCTAACAATGACCGATATGCGACTCGCCGTCATGATGATTTTGACTATAAGCTGTTCATTACTACACGTAAATTCAAAACATTTAAGAATTCTGGCAACGACATTCATCCACAAGCATGGCTCCATCAATTCTCTCATTGTTTTCCTCCCAACTGGTCGTTAGAACACAGATTAGAATTTATGTGTGGCTACTTGGAGAATGAACCAGCTGTAAGAATGCGATCGGTCATTCACGATTGCCACAGTGAAGGAGAATTTTACCATGCCTTCCTCTCAGCATATTGGTCTCAAGCCACACAAGACCGCGTAAAACATGGCATCATAATGATGAAACATTTCGAACAATCTGAATTTTCCAGTCTTGTGAAATATTTTGAAGACATGTTGCACAAGAATCAGTACCTGTCAAACCCATACAGCCCCTCAGAACTCATCCGCATTTGCTTAATCAAATTACCTGAACATTTACGACACATTATTTTGGCAGGGCGTTGCAAAGACGACATTGAAGCATTTCAGGGACTGTTACAAGAATTAGAAATTGACACTGACAATCGCGGAACGCGAAACCAGGAACACAGCAATTACAGGTCACATCCGTCGCAATTCCGCGATGAAAGAAGTAATAACTTTACACGACAAGGCTATTCTCACAACACAAATCGTGACCAAAACAGACACCACCCGTATGACAACCGTTGGCAGAGTAGTAATAACTACAGGGAAAGATCACCTCTCCGTGGTAATGACTATCACAGAGACAATAAGAGAAACAGACAATATGGGAACCAAAATAAATACTATCAAGGGAGACAGAATAACTTTAGACGCAACGGACCAGCGCGCAGTTACGATTCAGGGAGAAATTCTCCACCATGTGACCGACAAGAAAGAAACTATGGAATCTACCGACATGACGACAGACGATATGATCGTAACGACAGACCTGAATTGCATCAGAACTGGCGGGATTCAAACAGAGCAGGGCCCTCTCGTCACGGTGAATTTGTAGAAGTTAGGTCTCCAAATCCCAATAACGACGCGCGCCAACAAAGAGACAATAGGCAATGACTCATACCGCAGGCAGCCACAAAACGCACGTATGAAACTAACGACGCAGCTGCCGTAGCTAGCAATTACGTAAAAATGGAAGACATTAGGGACATTTTACTCCAAGAACACGACGTAAAACATAACAACATTGCATATCCTGTGATTCACATTACAGTAAATGACGTAAAATTTACGGCAGTACTTGACTCTGGCAGTCCCATTTCAGTAATCAGTGAAACAGCCTTTAGCAAATGCAACAAATCGAACGATTGCCCCACACTTCCGTTACGTAAGATTAAATTACAAGGTGCAATCTTTGGAAAAAGTGTAGATGTACGCCAACAAACCAATTTAGAATTCTTTTGTGAAAGCCACAGCTTCTCTATGAACTTTCTCATTGTTCCATTATTGTCGACGGAAATTATATTGGGAGTAGACTTTTTGAATGAATACAAAGCAATCTTAAACTTTCACGATGCTGAAATAAGTTTAGAAAAAGAAGGTAAGTCAATAGCTTTGAAATTTGAAGATTGGCTCTCAAACCATGACGAGGAAATTAATCGGCTTTACCTTCTGTTAGACAACAGTTCGGACTTTTCTACGGAACGAGACACTAACAATCACTCTGCAAGTACTGACAGGGATGATATCGACGGCGCATTTGACACTAATAAGTTAATTCAGAATAAAATTCAAACAATTGAGAATTGTAATGACAATGATAGGCAAGACCTTTTTGAGATTTTACAAGCACATTCCACAGTTTTTACTCACAAAACAGGAACAATCAAGGGATTTCAATACCAATTTCGTGTTCGTGAGCATACTAAATTTTGTGTTAGACCATATGTAATTCCAGCACATTATAGGGACCGTGTTAGAACAGAAATACAATCTATGCTTGACGAGGGCATTATTGAGCCTGCAGTAAGCTCATACAACAATCCATTACATGTTGTTGAAAAGAAAAATGGATCGATCAGACTTGTCTTAGATTCGAGACAAATCAATACTATCATTATTCCTGAAACAGACAGGCCGCAGACGATAGAAGAACTTCTTCAAAATTTTAATGGTGTAAAAGTGTTGTCTTCCATTGATCTCAGATCCAGCTTTTATCAGATCGAACTTCATCCAGAATGTAGAAAATACACAGCTTTCCTTTGTTTCGGCGTTTGTTATCAGTTTCGGAAACTTCCTTTTGGTTTGAACATTTCTTCGGCAGCATTCATTCGTGGGTTAAATTCCATGTTACCTGAGTTCTTAAAACGTCACATCACCTTGTATGTGGACGATATTCTGATAGCAGAAGCTTCATGGGAACAACATAATCACATCATCAACAGTTTGTTACGTATTTTTGCAGAATATGGAATTACAGTTAACTTGGAAAAGTCTGAATTCGGTAGGACAAAGGTGAAGTTTTTGGGACATATTATTTCTTCTGAAGGCATTCAGCCGGATCCTGAAAAGTTAGAAGCAATCAGAGCCATTCCAGTGCCATCCACAAAAAGACAAGTCCGCAGTTTTCTAGGTCTCGTAAATTTTTACCGTCGTTTTCTGAATATGCAAATTCTAGCTACACCAAAACTTTGTTCTCTCACTGGAAAAAATACTATTTGGAACTGGGATGAACAAGCACAGTTGGAATTCAATTCTTTGAAAGAAGCGTTACTTCACGCGCCAATCTTAGCTCATCCAGATCTGTCACAAGATTTCTGCCTTAGCACGGATTCTTCTAAAGTCGGTCTTGGTGCCCATTTATTTCAAGAAGCCATAGAAAATGACACTACCATTCAGAAAACCATTGCTTTTGCTAGCCGAGTGCTAACAAAATCTGAAAAAAATTATTCCGTTACTGAATTAGAAGCTTTAGCTATCGTTTGGGCATTTAACAAATTCCGTTTCTTTCTTTCTGGTAAGCACGTAAAAGTATACAGTGATCATCGTGCATTACAATTTCTTATGTCTTCAAAATTAAATCATGACAGGTTAAAACGTTGGGCATTGTTTCTGCAAGAATTCCGCTTCACAATAGTCTACATTCCCGGCAAGGAGAACATTGTTGCGGACGCACTGTCACGCGCACCGGCTGGGCTTGAGAAAAGTACCACAGAAGGCAACCTCGAGAAAAATTTCAGTATTCTTTACATTCAGAAAGTCGCCTTTGAAAACTTCATCACCACATCTTTAAAGGACATTGCTCATGAACAAGATAAAGATCCGATTTGGAAAGACATCAAGAGCAAATGGCATGAAAGGACACACACACAGATTCGGCATTATTATCTGGTTAGAAACAACATACTGTTCAAACGCTGCACTGTTGATGACAAGCTATGGGTACTTTGCATTCCTGACGATTTTGTTAATAAGCTCATTTGGTACATTCATTTCAGCTACGCACATTTTGGTCCACGAAAATGTTATCATATTCTTCGAACGACTTGTTATTTTAACAATATGGAAAAGCGAATTCGAAGAGTCTTGTCTATTTGTAAACTTTGTCAAAAGGCGAAACCATCTACTGTCTCACATCGTGCTCCGTTGTTTCCTATCATTCCTTCTAAATTAAAAGAATTTGCTGCTGTTGATCTCTTGGGACCGCTTGTCAGAACATCTAATGGATTTTCGTACGTTCTAGTCGCTGTTGAACTTACTTCAAAATTTGTTTCTTTCACACCGTTACGTAAAGCCACTGGACGGTCTGTATCCAACGCCTTTGTTAAAAATTTCTTACGTGAAGTTGGACACGTTAGTAAAGTCATTTCAGATAACGGACCGCAATTCAGATCTGCTGTTTGGTCACGCATGCTTCGCAACCATAAAATCAAACCTGTTTTTATTTCATTGTACTCACCACATTGTAACCCGTCTGAACGGATTATGAAAGAAATCAATAAGCTTTGTAGACTTTATTGTCACAGAAAGCATCAGCATTGGGACAGATATTTACACTTATTTCAAAACGTGCTGAATGAAATGCCTCACGACTCCACTGCTTTACCACCTACTCTTGTACTGAAGAATGAAGAACCACCGAACAGAATCAGAGAGCTTGTACCTTTCCCGAATACACGTAAACTTCGACACAAAGACATAATTGATTTGGCTCTTAAAAATATAAAATCTGCAGCAGACAAAAGGAGAAAACTACACGGTAAAGCAAATGCAAAGAAGTTGTATATTGGTCAGAAAGTTCTCATTAAAGCTCATTCATTGTCACATAAGAAGAAACACTTGAGTCACAAATTCTTTCTAGTTTACAATGGACCTTACAGAATCCGACGTATACCACATGATAATTGCGTTGAAGTTGAAACTCTGCGTACTAGGAAGAGTAAAGGTTTACACCACATTTCTCATGTAAAACCATTTATTGACAGATAATCTGCCTTTTAACTTTGTCTTTGCCATAAAACGTTTCACTTCACGTTACTAGTATGCTTTAGAAACTGTTACCATGCAACAATGTTTGAAGTTCAATATCCAGCTAAGAACCAAGAGAAATTATTTAAACAGAAATTACGAATGCATTGTTATTGCGAACAGACGACACAGTGTAATTGTGTGTGTACATTCTTGCTTGTTAGTTGTACGATTAGAACATTTACCAGTACTGCTAATGAGATTTTAATGCAACATTTTGGTTTACTTGAAAATACATTCCGGATTTAAAGTACTTTCTGAGAGATACCAGATGACACAGAGGTTAGTTTATGTGACAGCTACACGATTTTTATCACGACGCTACTAATGAGTGACAATTTACAATGTTGCTTTTGCAGTGTATCTGTTTTATATCTGCACAGTTTTTCTGTATTATTCCGGAAAGTAAAACATGTTTTAGTAGTAACTTTTATGGTGTAGCTACAAGGAGACAGCCTTTTCTGTAGCACAACATTACGTTACAGTACAGTACTTTCTTCATCACGGCAATAAGCGTAATAACTAAGACATTTATACGCAAAGCATTTCACTTTTGTGTATTATGAGGTAAGTACATTGACTTCTGCAGAACTTAACTTTCGGAGGACGATAACTACGACACTTCCACACAGATTATGTTGCAACAAGACGCACATTTAGCGCTACAGTACACGTATTTGAGTGATTAATTTTGTACTTAAAACATTTATTTTTAAAGATTTTTGAATTACAAAGAAAGTTTTCCGTGATACATTTCATTCCATTGCTGTAATTTGTAACACCTGAGGGTATAATTACGTTTATCCTCAGGGGGGTACACGCTTACTTTGTGTACCATGTGTTTGGCAAGCACAAGGAGCCCTAGCTAATATGGTATTTGCTTATACAACTTTACACATCGGTACCATATTTCTCTAACACACAAATTACACAGCTATCTGATCATTTAACTGAGAGATAAACATGTTTTTTACTACATCAGTGACAGATGTTTACGCAATTACACCGTTGGATAACTTCACACTTATGAAACTGTATTTTGTCTGTACTTTGTAAACTGTTCATATTTTTTCGGAATCATTGTGATACTATGAGAGCTTTGAATGATGTATTTGGTATGAGATCATGATTTTTAAAGTACGTTTGAGGCAGCTGACACTTTTGACATGAGCAGAGAATTATTTTAGGCTTAGAAATTATTGGAGGAAGTTACGACGATTTTGAGATTTGACTGAAGTGTTATGATGTTATTATTACGACGACGATGTGTATTATGTTGTTGAGGAATGTTTATTATGCTACGTATTTCTCATGATGAAATATTGAAGAAGTGTCGACGAATATGTATATGTATAATGAGGTAAGGAATAATGAGTAGTGTTTAGGGACTCTGATTTATGAAAAGGATGTTGGAAACCAAGAAACGTACTTTAAGAGTTATGAAATGTGTGACTGTATCACAATGCTGACCAATATTTTTTTTGGACACTTATATTTATAGGATTTTGTTTCTACAGATTTGCAACGCTAATTCTTGACCTGTGAAATATTTTTATGTGCGACTGTCTCTGTAGCGGAAACTGCTGTCGTAAATATTTCCGTAAGAAAGTTAACGGACCACCTACACATAATGCGTCGTGGGCACCCAGCTGTGTCAGACGCCTGGAGAAAAAGCCATTAGCGCGTGCCTTTCAGAGCACAGGAAAACACCTGGAGAACAAGCCATTAGGGTGTGCCTTTCATCGCTAATGCGACACCCTCGTTACTTGAAAACATATGATTACTCGCACTTTGTGCTAATTGCTGAAATGCTTATGAATTGATGGGAAATATTCGTACATCTGCACACCTGATTATGACAAGTGTCTTTCTATGAGAGTTGAGAGCTACTGACTTACGAAATGCCACATGACTATTGAATGATGTTTTTATGCTTTGGTTTGCGTAATTGCTTATTTCACTTG
This sequence comes from Schistocerca piceifrons, assembly GCF_021461385.2. Classification (NCBI taxonomy): domain Eukaryota; kingdom Metazoa; phylum Arthropoda; class Insecta; order Orthoptera; family Acrididae; genus Schistocerca; species Schistocerca piceifrons. Next base: position 393,547,302 of record NC_060143.1, on the reverse strand, counting down.
ATATCTGGTTTCCAGCTGTGTTGCAGCATTGCTTTTATAAAATAAAATGCATTTGCTAATGTGAACACTTTCTGTCAACAGATCTATTAAATAATTATTTTATGATCCACATTCTTTAAAAAAGGAGCACTTGGAAAGGAAAGAACAATAAGAAGGAACTAGTAACTGCATACATAATATTCTTTTCAAGTACATGGTAATATTTCTTTTACAATAAGTTGTTGTGGTGCACCACTTTAATTACATAGACATTAAGATGTGAATATACATTTCCCTTATCTGCATTGTTGTTTTTACTGTAATATTTTTTCTTCTTGAGCTATGTCATGTTTAGATATAAGCTGCTGTTTGCCAGGCATAGTGCTACTGAACTTTAATTTGTGTTACTCTGCTAAGCCAATTTTACTACGCATTGATTTTTCATGTTGCTGCACATTGGCTCATATTAGTTGTAATTTTGCATTTTATCTGTTAATTTAGATTTACGGTAGCTTGCTTTGCAATTTTCCAATTTTTTGGTAATTGCTGTTTATATTAATTGTTATGTGATGCTGCATTGCCTCGTCCCTTAGTTTAGCATCTGAGCTCAGTAGATTTAAGTTAGCTTAAGAGGGGGTAGCCTCTAAGAGAATGAGTTGCGATGAATTGGAAGAAATGCATTGAGAAAACAGGTTTAGGTAGGATTTTCTTGGAAATAAATGTTGAGGTAAGAAATGTGTGAACATATAAATACAGAAAGCATGCTTAGATAGAATTTTTTTGGTGGAAACAAAGGATGAAATAAGAGGAAAGATATATGAAGTTTTGGGTTGGACTGCAGTAGCAAATGTTACACTGAAAACGAACCCTGTCCTTTCCTATTGGTGTTATCCCACTATGTGTTTGTGTACCCTTGAGTATTTGTTTTCTTCCTGTCTCTGTGTACTGTTTCATAGAATTTTTTTCTCTTCTAATACTAAGCTATATTCACTATGAGGAGGAATACTGTTATCCTCAAATATAAGTTGCATTAATAATATGTTATTTTCTTTGTAAAGTTGTTTACAATTCTGTTCTGTTTCAATGTTCATGTGTGAAATTAATGTTTCGAAAACTATTCTCATTATTTTATGTATGTACTTATGTCACTATTTTTGTAACACTCATGTATATGTTTATTTCTATTCTTTTGTAAAGCCTGTACTACAAATGTTATCTGTATTATTATGTTTTTAATGATGTATTTTGTACCTTTGTAATTGTATTCTTATGTTATAAAATTGTAATTGTCACCAGTTCATGACATTATTAACTTGTTAGTTACATTTCACTGCACACGTTTCTGTTGGTCATAGTATGTGGACAATATATGAGAAGTAGGGACTGTTAGTGTTTGCACGTGTGTTGGTAATTCAGCAAGGGACTGGATAACAGCATTGCTGGTTCTAAGGACAATTAAAAGAAAAACTTTCTGAGTGCACAAGTGGTGGTTTATGGACTTGCTATATTCTCTGCAAGAATCTTCGATGGTGATTGTGCACCTGCACAGTCGCAACGGATGGCTGCTGGCCGTCTCTACCAGGACTACAGTGGGTCTGCACCTCTGGTGGCCCACCAATACCATTATCTCTACAAGGACTACAGTGGGTCTGCATCTATGATGACCTACCAACGCCATTATTTCTACAAGGACTGCAGTGGGTCTGCACCTCTGGTGGCCCACCAATACCACAATCTCTACCAGGACTCCAGTGGGTCTGCTCTGTGATGACCTACCTAACAATATTCTTCAAAACGTCGAATGAACTCTGCTGTGGGTTTGCTCTGTTGTGGCCCATTACCTGTCAGCATGTCAAGAGTCAGCACTGTCTTTCCGTTGGAAGGACAACACTACTTCTTCAAGACTGCATGGAAATCCACTACTTCTGTGTGCATTGTCTTTTACTGCTCAGACTTTGAGAAAAGAAACGGCAGTTTCACTGTGATGAATGATCAAGACTGTCTTTATAGACTGTGAGAAAATTTTAGCTTTTGACCAACATTGTATCAATAAGTGTGTGCATTTTATATCTTTGTTACTGTAATTGTGAAAAATTTTTGTCAAATCTGTATTGGCCAGTGCCCAACACCATTTGTAAAAATTTTTTGTGGGGAGCATGGGGGCTATGTAAGTAGGCTGTTTATGTTTTCTGTATGTAAGTAGGCTGTTTATGTTTTCTCTATGTAAGTAGGCTGTTTATGTTTTCTCTATGTAAGTAGGCTGTTTATGTTTTCTTATTGGCAACGTTACGTAGCGCTCAATATGAAAATCACTGGCTGTGCTGTGTGCAGTCTGTGGCTAGTTTGCATTGTTGTCTGCCATTGTAGTGTTGGGCAGCGGCAGCTGGCTGTGACCAGCGCGTAACGTTGCGCAGTTGGAGGTGAGCCGCCAGCAGTGGTGGATGTGGGGAGAGAGATGGCGGAGGTTTGCAGTTTGTCATGAACTGATATATATATATATTATGATTTGTGATGATATTAAGGTAAATACATTGTTTGCTCTCTATTAATATCTTTCATTTGCTAACTACCCCTATCAGTAGTTAGTGCCTTCAGTAGTTTGAATCTTTTATTTAGCTGGCAGTAGTGGCGCTCGCTGTATTGCAGTAGCTTGAGCAGCGAAGATTTTTGTGAGGTAAGTGATTTGTGAAAGGTATAGTTTAATGTTTGTCAGGGCCATTCTTTAGTAGGGAGTTTTGAAAGTCAGATTGCGTTGCGCTAAAAATATTGTGTGTCAGTTTAAGCACAGTCCTGTATAATTGTTCTAAGGGGACGTTTCACACCTACTGGTGTGTGAAGTGGTAGGATATAGTGGTGAACTGAAGAACATACATTACTTGCCTGACCTAGCCATAGATTGGCTCAAAACTATAAGTTGCATTGTGTAGTGTTGTAATTTCCTGGTGGATTGTAATGACACTGTAATATTTGCCTTGTACATGCCGAACGAATAAATAAAAATTTCACGCCGACACGCCAACATCTGTTCGATGGAGCATAAAGCGTGACTCACTCGAAATGGCCACTTGTTGACACTCTGTGGACGTCCAGTTACGATATTGACGCGGAAATTCCAGCCTTCGTCGCCGATGAACAGCAGTCAGCTTGGGCGCATGAATCAGGCGACTGCTGCAGAGGCCCGTAAGTAGCAATGTTCCCAGAACAGTCGTTGGGAAGACGCTGTTGGTAACCTCATGGTTCATCTGGGCCGTCAGTTGCTCAACGGTTGCACATCTCCATAGCCGTCGTTCACCCCTGTCGTCTAAGACCCATGGTGCACCACAGTTCCCTCGGAGCCGGTTGTCGATAGCGCCGTTTTGCGGTGCACGGTATACCTTAACGGGGACAGTTTATAAACTCAGCCGTCTCGGATTGGCTTCCACATTTTTCCCGAAAGCCAATGAAAGCCAACGATAACGCCCTTTTCGAATTCTCAATTTGTGCATTGCAGCGACTACCCGCTATCGTCCGCGTCTGTTGGCAAGCAGTCTGTCACTGAAGGCCATGTCGACCTGTTTGATATGTGTAGCATTGTACCAATCAGGGTTAGGTACGATATCATCGATTGATTGGCTACACCATAAATTTCATAACACCTCAGTTTGTCCAGGGCAGCGGACAACAAAAATATTAGTCAACAGAGCCAAATTTCAGCAGCACATTGAGTAAAATTTCTTTTAAGACCCAACAATTTTATATTTAAACTATACAGAGAAGTGCTTAATTAGGGCAATTCTTTCCTAAAAGTCCTCAACCTGATAGAGGTATGTTCGCTGAGGTCGACCCCTTCCACGTTCGTCTTGCATACTTGTTCCGTGTATATTCTTTCATTCATCCTCTCTATATGTCCAAATCACTGCAACATACCTTCCTCAGTCCTCGACACTATGCAACGGTACTTTCGCGTTCTCGTCAATACGGTACCAGAACCTTTAAGTTCTAGCACTGTAAAGACGGAAGATCCGCGATTCGGAATGTGCAGTAAGTAGCGGCAGGAACACCACCACAAAATCATACAGCACTAACACTCCAAATCATCGACTCTCGGAGAGAGATTTTTAACCGTGTTCAACCCAGTGGTAAAGTATCGAACTATTTTTCTCCAAATCATACAGTTTGGGGGAAAAGCAATGAGAATAATTACTTTTGGAAACCTTTTATCAGACAAAGCCTGTTATAGCAACAAACTATTTCGCTTAATAAAACGGCCGCCAGCCCAAATCGGGCACAGTGTGTACACAAAAAGATGAAGTCAAGTTTCGACACTGAATAAATAACTACTTTCACTTACTACGGTCACTTGGCAGTAAGTATCATTAATCCCACTTTCTGTTACTTATGGAATTTATCACTATACTTCAGTAATTATTTAAAGAAGACACACATATGTTTCAACAAGGATACAAAAAAATATTAAACTTATAGCTATCATTCATATGACCAAAACTATTATTTAACAAGAGTAAATTTCATTTCTTTAGGACTGTTATTTGTTAACGTTTTGCTAATACCAATATTTGTTTGTTTTTTTTTTTGGACATGGAGAAGTAACATGAACAATTACTGTTAAAATTGTTGCAGTTAAACAATTATGCTACTTTACTTTCAGAAATACTATTGAAAACTTAACCTCCTGACCACGCAAAGCAGTGGCCTTAAACTGATACGTGCAAATTTTAGTATTTAATAATTATCTTCGGAATTTACTACCAAAACAGTAATTTACTATTATTCGAACTTCAATAAACATCAGGATACTCGCAATAAATTCGTTTAGGTAAGGACCCTACTGAGGTAAATGACATAGGAAAATCACGGTTAAACACAAAGGTATATTTAACACTTATATTCCACTGATTGAAGATGGATGGTTCATACTGTGATACACTTCTAAATGAATTACTTTGCCTGTTATTGATGTCGAAGGTGGCGTGAGGCGGTGCTGCGTAGTAACATTGCGCAGGTACGGCTCTTGATGTGCATAGCTCTGTCTTCCTCTTGGTGGCGACGATAAAATTACAAATTTCTGAGCTATTAATTTATTGCCGTACTGCGCCAATCATGTAGAACACGTCCGAGGCCAAAAACCCAGCCTTGCAGGTAAATTCGGGGCTTGACCAACGTAATGCGTGTTCACCACTTGCAGGACAGCTACCGACTATATGAGCCACTTGCGCGCCAAATCTCACTCGCGCGCCCCACCACCTTTTCCATTCCACCACAGAACGGAGTTCCGTTCTACCTAGGATCCCTACACCTTTTCAGTTTACACTTCTGCTTGCAAAAACCCTAAGTATGAACCATCTACAATTGCATGACAGCATATACATACAAAATTGACATAAATAATTACAGTTGTACTTGAAATATTACATAATTACTTACAAAATATGTTTTAATACATTTATTCCACCAATGTCAAAGATGTTATTTTAAATAGATAAACTACGCTTAACAAAAGCTTACTTTCGTTATAGTATTTTCTTAATTTTTCAAAACCATTATGGAACAAAAAAAATTTTAAATATACAGATTAATGGCAGTATTATATTTACAATAGCATTACAACTACATCTCCTTTCACCCCAGGACGTTGCCTAAATTATCTTAACGAACTTTACTGAAAGTTGTAAGTCTTACAAAATTAAACTATAGGTACATTGAATAAAACTGCGACATCATATTTAATAACGATATTATTTATTGATAAAACTAGCTGTGTACGTGGCGTTGCCCAGATATGTATTTATCCATATCCTCCTCCCCCAGTCTCTGACCATCTGCTCCCCCTCCTATCTCCGCCTCTCTCCACCTCCTCCTCCTCCTCCTCCTCTCATTGCCCATCTGCTCCTCCCCCCTCTCTCCATTAACTCTCCCCCCCCCCCCACTAAATTCATCTGCTGATGCATTCTACGTCACTCTCCAACTCCTCCCTCTCTGTCATCTCCTGCACCCCTTCCCTCTGTCAGTCTCGCATGTCTTCTCTCTGTCGATCCCCTCCACCCACTCTTTCTCTATCCACTACCTCTTCCCACATTCTTCTTCCCCCCCCCCCTATTTGTGTCCATCTCTTCCTTCCCTCTCTCTGTCTCCACCCAGGCCCCAATAGCAGGCTGGTGGTTCTTACCCCCACAGTATTCTCTTTTCAGATAGTATGTAATACGTGAACCAAGTTTGCTTGAAATCGATCCAGGGTTTAGGAGGGGTTTGTACCCACAGCTTTGCCACCGTGTGCACATGTCACATACATTTCACATATTTTACACGTATATTTACATATATTTTCACTTTATCTGTAGCGAATTTCGCCTTGCAGTTTCATTTTCACGTAGCTCAATTTTTATGATGTCATATCTCCTGAAATACTTGTCATACAACGTCATAATTTTTGTAGGTATATTCAGCGGCGTATGTGGATACTGTCTCTGGAATTTGTAGCGAATTGTGTTAGTAGCAAAGAAGTAAAATATTTAAATGCAATGCATGATGCCGTAGTTTTTCGCTCATCTCAGTGATTATGACGTCATATTTCCTGAAATATGTGTCATACAATGATATAATTTTGTAGGAACATTCAGCGGGGTATGTGGATACTATCTGCGAAGTGTGTGCCGAATAGAGGTAGTAGCAAGTAAGTAATAAATATAAACATCATTCATAATGCAGCAGTTTTCTAAGCATGTCAGTATTTATCACTTCATATCTCCTGAAATATGATATAACTTTGCAGGTACATTCAGTGGCCTACGTCTATACTACCCGCAATAAGTTTCACGAATACAGTTAGTAGTGAAGAAGTAATAAATTAAAACTTTGTGCCTGATGCAACCGTTTCACTGCATGAACAGTGGAAATTCAGTAAGTGACATTTTCTCTCCTAATTTTGTAGGTGTAGTCAGTGAGAAAAAGTTTCGCTGAGATTTGAAATTATGTGTTAAGTTTTTTACAAATTGTGGATGAATAAAGTCTGGGTATACGAGGTTTGTACCAAAAGTAAGGTTCCCAATGACCTACAGCCTCGAGGGAAGGTGCCGTGTGCAGTGGGTCCCCCGCTCTCGAACCCACCCGCCCGTCCACGATTCGCTGCGTCGCTCAGTATTGGCTTGGCAGCCGTCAAAGATCCAAGTGTTGATCGCCGCTCCTGCCAAGTGCGAGGTTCGAGCAGTAATCCGGTTTCTCCACGCAAGGAAGTTACCGCCCCTGGAGATTGATCAGCAACTGACTGAGGTTTATGGTGAAGAGTGCTTGTCCATTCAGCACGTTCGCAAATGGTGCAGGGCTTTTGCTGAGGGTCGCGCGAAAATTCAAGATGAAGAACAGAGTGGAAGATCGCTGGTTTCGGGTGCGATTGCCCAGAAGATCAACAGTGAGCTGTTCAAAGGTCGGAGGGTCACTGTCCGTGAAATTGTTGAATGCATTCCTGAAGCGTCCTACAGCACAATTGAAAGAACTTTAACAGAAACGGTGGGTTATGGCAAGGTGTGTCCTCGCTGGGTCCCCGAGATGCTGACTGGCAGACACAAGGAGCAACGCCTTGACTGTGCTCGCAAGTTTCTTCGAGAGTGTGAGGGGGGAGGCAACAAGGAGTAGTTGTTGGACTGGGAGATAAAAGGTGGTTGTTTCATTATACCCCTGAAACAAAACAACAATCTCGTCAGTGGTTTAACTCTGGTTCACCACCACCAAAGAAATTCAAACAATGGAGTTGGCAGGAAAGGTTATGAAGACTATGTTTTGGGATTGGAAGGGGGTACTCCTCATAGATTTCATGCAACCTGGGATGACAAATCAGACAGATATTGTGAAACACTGAACAAACTCCTGAGAGCAATCCAGAGTCGCCAGAGACGACGACTGATGGAGCGAGCAGTGCTTCTTCACGACAACTCTCGACCTCACGTCGCTCGTCAAGCACAGGAGCTTTTGAAGAAATTTGGGTGGACTGTTATGCCCCATCCTTGTACAGCCCAGACTTAGCCCCCAGGGATAATCATCTCTCCCCCAAGCTAAAGGATCACTTAGGTGGCAAACGCTTCAAGAGCGACGATGAAGTCTGAGCAGAAGTCACACTCTTCTTCAACAAGTTGGTGGAAGACTTCTTTGACTTAGGAATACAAAAGTTGCAGCACCATTTTCAAAAGTGTGTCGAAAAAAATGGAGACTATGTTGAAAAATAAACAAAAGGGTAAGCTTTTCAACGATGTATAAAATAATAACAATACACAATGTTTTCTATTTGTAAAAAATATGGAACCTTACTTTTGGTACAACCCTCATAGAAGGCTATACTTCTTTTTCACCCACACCTGCACCACTCTGGTAGGTAGTTGGTTCTTACCCTTACAGCGATTCTTTCCAGACAGTAAGTGATATTTGTGCTAATTTTGTTTTAAATGGTCCACTGGCTTAGGAGGAGATGTAAAGCACGCATATGTGCATACATACATAAATAACATTTATGTAATATGTATGGGTTAAACTGTAAGGTATTCATAAAATTAAATCATTAAGATATCTGTGGACAATGGCCTTACATCTCCTCGAAAACTTTGAATAACTCAAGTTTGTATTTTGTTGTTTTAAATTTTAGGCATGTTTCCGGTTGTCATCAGCAATGCGACTCCTCATTTCAATCTTCATATGATTCATGCTTGAAAATGATTGTTCCCATGAATATGTAGGCCAGTATAAGGAAAGAACAGCAAACGCTAGTTTTTTCAGCTGATTACATGAGTCATGAATATTATGCAAGATGTTGAATATACTGTGAAGATACGAATTGGCGCTATGCGTTGACATTTTACGTTTCTGGAAATGTATCTGCCCGACCGCACGTGGAATTTTGTGGAGAGTCACACATAAACGGTCCAGGAGCCGCGTGTGGCTCGCGAGGTAGGGTTCGCCGACCACTGGCGTAGGAGAATACTGTGATTCACACAGTCAGATGCATTAGGTACGTTACAAGGAAATAGCAAGTGGTGCCATTTTGCTATTTAATGTTTGTAAAATTTATTACACCTTTTCTGATACCCGAATTGTAATTTATTGAAGATATTGTTTTTCAGGTGGGATACTTTCTAGAATACACCATCTTAACGACAATGTTTGAAAATGACGTCAGTAGTGAGACGGGTCGCTAGCTGTTGGTATCCCATCCGTCATTTTTCTTATAGAGATATTTAACAATGTCATATTTAAATTTCACTGGGAAATCTCCAGAGTTAGTGATGCATTGCGTATTTAAGAAATGACAGCTTTCATTCTGTGGAAACAAGCTTTAATACCCTGATGGAGACACCACAAAATTCAAACGGTCCTTTATTTTTTAGAGAATATACCAGATGAACAGAAACAATTTGAAAAGCTTGTAAGGGTATTGTAGGGTGCCTTTTGCTGGGAAATAATTTTCAGGAAAAAAAGTCGATACATTGCACCGTTTCCGATTTACACTCTTGCCCATAAAATTGATACACCACGAAGATGACGTGCTACAGGCGCGAAATTTAACAGACAGGAAGAAGATGCTGTGATATGCAAATTATTAGCTTATCAGAGCATTCACACAAGGTTGGCGCCGGTGGCGACACCTACAACGTGCTGACATGAGGAAAGTTTCCAACCGATTTCTCATACACAAACAGCAGTTGACCGGCGTGCCTGGTGAAACGTTGTTGTGATGCCTCGTGTAAGGAGGACTTTGATAAAGGTCGGATTGTAGCCTATCGCGACTGCGGTTTATCGTATCGCGACATTGCTGCTCGCGTTGGTCGAGATCCAATGACAGTTAGCAGAATACGGAATCGGTGGGTTCAGGAGAGTAATACGGAACGCCTTGCTGGATCCCAACGGCCTCGTATCACTAGCAGTCGAGATGACAGGCATCTTATCCGCATGGCTGTAACGGATCGTGCAGCCACGTCACGACCCCTGAGTCAACGGATGGGGACGTTTGCAAGACATCAACAATCTGCACGAACAGCTCGACGACGTTTGCAGCAGCATGGACTATCAGCTCAGAGACCATGGCTGCGGTTACCCTTGACGCTGCATCACAGACAGGAGCGCCTGTGATGGTGTACTCAACGACGAACCTGGGTGCACGAATTGCCAACTGTCCTTTCTTTCGGATGAATCCATCTTCTGTATACAGCATCATGATGGTCGCATCCGTGTTTGGCGACATCGCGGTGAACGCACACTGGAAGCGTGTATTCGTCATCGCCATACTGGTGTATCACCCGGTGTGATGATATGGGGTGCCATTGGTTACACGTCTCAGTCACCTTGTAATGTTGTTACTTTCATTTTTCTATGAAAGCGGTACTGCTAGACAATAAAAGCGGGTTAAAAGCTGTGAGCTATCTGACGAAGTTAACCTTGCATTACTGCGCAACTGTTTCACCAGGTATCCAGTCTAGCTTACCAAATTTCCAACCAGACTAACATTAATTATGATCTTTTAATAGTCATACGACAACCGGTGATATATATATATATATATATATATATATATATATATATATATATATATATATATAAAAGAGATTTTTAATAAAAAGAAATAAATCAGTTTATATTTGGAAATTTATTTTAACATTGATCATTGAAATTTCAGCATATTAAACTCGAGTCGTAACTAAGCTGGTGCCTTATTTAGGATTGTGAAAATGTGAGATTGTAATCTTACGGAACACATCAAATATGGAGCCAAGATTGGGAGACTGCATACAACACTGCATTCATAAAATAACACACGAAGAACGTTGAAACATATGCAAGAGGAAATTAACCACAACCAACCGATTCAATTTTCACCCAAAGAAATTACGTTCGTAGCACAATCTTGTCCGTCATATAATTACCACACACTGGTATACTAAATTCATATTAACTCTTTGTGAAATCTTCCCGAAAAGAATAGCTGAGGGCTACTTTGATGATTACACCACATGCTTCACGTGGTCAACTTGGTTTACACAAAGAGTGTAACTCCACAATAATTTTGATAATTAAAATAAATTAGACCGAAAAGCAATTTACAAAAGAAAAACCTCGATCTGGTTACTATCGTCTTACTATTAACCTGATGGGTCAAACAATTGTATAAGCACGTGGTACTGGTTTCACAAAGTACACCCCACGTGGGTTGAACATAAAGAAAAGTTGCTATATTGAAAAATATTGTCAAGACGAGACGTTATAATCTCACGCACGTTCGCATTTAAGATTGATGAACTTAGTTAGAGTTACTGATCAGCACGTGGTGCCACTTTACTCACAAAATAGTGACAAAGCAACTACCGGAATATATTCTGAACTTCACACGAGAATTACACTGCGCTGCAATTTAAGATAACATTAGATATTTTAGAGCTAAACCTGAAATAAAGGTGATTAAATTTTCAGTTAGGCTGAACTTAAGAAATCCATTGTCCTACGGACTTAGCAGACACGCGCTTAGCCGGAGATCTTACCACTTCAGATGCTCGCCACGGACAGACTGACTTGGTCCCTTTCTGAGGGTGGCTCACAAATACAAACGGAAGTGGCCAGAAGGGCAGCTTCCTATACCAACATGACAAGAGACAGACAGGACCATACTAAGGATAGAAACCTCTCTGCTTTTAGAAAGCGTAGCTACCTGTTCCGACGTTGGTCCTACTGTTCTCTAGCAAACAGGCTTGTCTGCTACCCTCAAGCATGCAACTAGAAATACATTTGCTCATTCATCCTCTCACACAGAAGGGAAGGGGGATGACAGTATCTTATCATATACAGTATATAAAAGAAAGCTGATGTAGGTTCCGTATGAGACTGTGTGACATGAATTACATATAAACTGTGTTTTAAAGTGTAGTAGTGCGACAGATCGTTCTTGTTTGTGTGTAAAAGTAACACGTTCCACTACTCAGTCTCCTCCCAGATAGTCAGAAACGCCACAGTAAATTTAGAAGAGGAATTTATGCCGTAAATGACAACAGATTTAAGAAATCAAACATGAAAGGAATCCAACAGAGACCTTTCATAACCCCAACGCTCCGGGAAAAGACTGTGCAGGGAATTTTCTGGCCATGCTAGGACATTCCCAAGCAGGCTTCTCACACCCAACTTATACCAAAAATGTAAAGAAAAGGCAAAAGGTCACCAGCTGCTTGCTAAAACACAATAATTTCAACACATCTTTAGAATCTACCAATTTCAAGGAGGAAAAAAAAACAATCTGTGACACCTATTTAAAAGATATTGTAGACTTAATTCGGTCAGCAAGTAAAAACAATGGTTCTTGTGTCATTAAAATGAAAACAATTCCTGGTTGTTACCCTTATGGAGTTCACCAGTATTTGCTCATTGCAAGAGCCAACTGATCACAGGAAAATTTATGACTGTTTATTAACAAGTAAAATTTATGAAAATAGCGAAGGTGCCACAGTAATTAAAAAAGAACATGAAAATAACATCAGTATTATAAAGCAGAACATTACAATGCACAATCCACAAAAGCAAAAAAAAGATAAGAGAAAAAAATATGTTTTACAAAGTGGTTATCGCAAAAAAATTCTATATCTTATAAAACTAATAATTTGTAGAATTAAAATAACTATGTGGCACTAATTTAATCACTCTACTATATTTCAATTAGTTAGCAAACAATGAGCACTGTGTCATTATACTGAAACTACAATAATTATGTGATTGTTACCATTAAGGGGTTCCTCACAATAAATATGCCCCATGCAAAGGCTAATCGACCACAGTCCAATGAGAATGAATAGCTATCTGACTGATAAATGAAGCAATACCACTTGAATGAATTTACGAAACAAAATATCACAAATCTAATACATCACACAAGAACAAACATTGATCAATAAAACAGCTCTGAAAGTACAATAGTCAACATATAAAAAAACACCAATAAATAAAACACCTGCAAAATACAAGAGTCAAAGTCTAAAAAAAAAACAATAAATAGAACACCTGCAAAATACAAGAGTCAATCTAATATATACCAATAAATCGAACCCCTGCAAAATACATGATCAAAGTTTCTCTGAAAGAACACACGAATATGCATTGGACTAAGAACTGTATAATCACTGTTCACTGGCACACTCAGCAGTTCCACTGTTTCGAGGCACAATATAAGAGGAGGGGGGGGGGGGGGGGTTCGTCGCCGCAGCTGTCAGTAGGGATTTTTGTCCATCTGTTGCGTGCAATCCCGCCGTCTCTGCCCTCTCATGAAGTTTCTCTTGGTGGCCCCTTGTCACGTACATCTCGGTTTGGTTCCATGTTTGTGTTGTCAAACTCGTGCGGTATCCTCGTTTGACACGCCAGGTTGATATTCCTGGGCAAGGATGACACTTAATAGCTCTTCTTTGTACCCTCTTAGCGACCAGAGAACATCGAACCATGATTTACTGTCGCTTGACAGTAGGCATCCGTCAGGAAATGTCGATAGGCGTCGTTGACGTCTGCCAGCTTCTCTGGACAGTACGTGTCAAAAGGCTCCACGCCCTTTGTGTTGTTACATTCTTGGATTATCCTCAATTGGCTCGCCGGTTTGGTATTCCTGGGCAAGGATGACACTTAGTGGCTCTTCTTTGTGCCACCCTTAGCAACCAGAGAACATCGATCTATGATTTACTGTCGCTTGACAGTGGGCATCCGTCAGGAAATGTTGATAGGCGTCGTTGAAGTCTGCAAGTTTCTCTGGACAGTACCTGTCAAAAGGCTCCACGCTCCTTTATCCCCTGTCTTCTGTCGTTTCACCGCGCCCGTCTCGCCACGGTCGCGTGCGTGCGGTGCGTTGCCAGCAGATGGATTTCCGCGCGGTGGACCGCTCGCCCATCTCAGGTCATCGCCTCTAGGAAGGGTCGCACGGGGCGGCCGCCCATTAGCTCCAGGTGCAAGGGAAAGTGTTTGTCGCTTGCCCTTCTTTTGTTGTCGACCGCGCTCCCGAAGTGGCCCGGTTGACAGCGTGTCCTGCTGGGAAACCCGCTAGTTTACAACTAGCTCTCCTCCTCGCTGCTCCCGCTGTCTCGTAAGAGTTTAGCCGGTTCGCTTTCACGTTCTCAACTGCATTCACAGAAATTGTTTATCATAGTTATGTGATTACAAAATGTCATACATAATACCACTTCGTATTGTCTTTCACAATTTTTAAGAACGAAAGTGAGACTTAATTTTTTTTAAATAAAAAAAATTACATGAATTGACAATATAAAAATAAAAGTTAAATGACTTGACAATATAAAAAAATAAAAGTGAAATGACTTGACAGTATAAAAATAAAAATTAAATGAACTGACAATACAATATTTAAATCCACATCACTAATGTGGTTCACTTACGTTTTAATAAATCAAATGCTACTTATTAATTCACTAAAATGAATAGGATTATGCCTTGTGCAAGTATAGGTCAAGACAGCATAGGGTTCACATGTTATTTACACACACACATGCACACCTGTTGTCTATTCTACAAACTAACTACCCATAAACATGCATTACTCAAAATTAAAGAACAATGGTTATTTACACGCCAAAACATTTATACCAGTTGACACACCTGATAAGAGACTCGCAATAATACATTTATCATACTCATACATTCACACATGAAACAGTAAGAAAATTTCATCTAAAATTACGTTATCACAAGAATTAATCACGCAGATGACTCTGAGAACGGTAAAAATATCTGCATTATACAGGTTATACTACATTTTCTTACCCATTTTGCTGCGATTTCGTTCCTTCTTGAAGTTACCTTTCGCTTCCAAATCAGTTATTTCGCCTGTGGTGGTTATTCTGGATTCATTTCTCATGAATGGCAAAATTGTGGTCACCTCTATTCTGTAAAACAGTTTCAACATAACATGTTGAACTCACAACAGACACAAAAGATCCGGATCCTCCTGTAGTTTAAATGACAAATGTTTTGCTTCATCCTTATTACCTTAAACCAAGCTTTCCTTCGGTCCCATAATCAAAATTATTTAATCTTCCTCTACCTTCAAGAGGGAAATTTCCTCAGTACAAATCATATAGGCTGCAGTGCATCCCGCACCAGCGAAAACAGTAAGCTGTAACGCTCACAGCATCAGCAAAACACATAAACGTCGCTTTTCTAGGACAAGTATTAACGCAGAATAATTTTTTAGGCTTTGGCTGAACATCAATCAAGACTACAGAAAGGATCCATATTTCTGTTCCATTCTCCATTTGCTGAAAAACTGCTCGTATTTGACGACCACAATAATATTTCAGGGCCACGTAAATTACACAAACCACAATTCTTCTTTCACCTTGAAGGGAATCCATATACTGACGAAATCCACAGACAGCACTTTACGTACTCAGCTATAAAGAACAAAAAAGACATATATCATCAATATTAACATATTAGCGTATATTGGGAAGTCATTGGTTAAACAATCGTGTTATCGCATCCTGTTTTCAAGATTCCAAACTTACTCATTCCTTTCTCAGAGTTCTCCTATCTTAAAATATTCATACAGCACGCATACTATAGTAAGAGATCCTCATTTATACTGACAGATATAGAATAGTAATAGATAGATAGTAGCACTGAAAGCAGAAAATCGGAAACACAGCTACTAACAGCTGGGGACCTGGGTTTGCCAGACCCATAATACCCACAGATCGGATATTCCCCTGAGTTTTGCATTAATTCAACACAGATCTTGCTTCCCTCAGGAGCGACTCTTTTCAATTTACACAAAAAAACATAAATAGCATTTCACTCGTTCACAAAGAAACCTTTTATCTTCACGTTTGGATCAAACTAAATCCTAATTGCACAAGGAAAGAAAAAAAATTAAAACATCACTTCAGTCAATCACATAGAAACATCTTTATCATTAATTTTTACCAACATATTATTCAAAATGCATATATCACAAATGTAAACTAATCAATTGTTTCTCTTCACCGTCCTCTCTACTCCTCACTGCCCTTTCTACTCATTTGCCATTTCGCTTATTTGTTCCGACTGGGAGCCTTCTGCGCAGATCGTTTGTCATTGCCGGTTTTGTTCATTTCCATTTGCTGGATTATGTCTACAGTCCTATTCCCACCGTATTCATCGTAGTATCGATTCTGGTTGCCGTACCTGTAGCGTTCACGATCTTGTCCACGTCCTCGATCATTTCCGTTGTTCCACCTCTGTTCGCGACTGTTACCCCAGTTTCTATACGGCCGGTCCCGATTATTGTTCCGTTCGCGTCGCGACGACCAGTCACGCCGTTGATTAGTACTACGGCCACGACTGCGATCGCACTGCTGTGCCCCGTAATAACTTTGCGTTTGATTAGGCAGGAATTCTGCTGTATTATATTCCAACTCTTGGAGAAGTGTCTTAAACGTTTCCACGTCCTCTTTGCATCGTCCTGCAAGAATGACGTGGCGCAAGTGCATCGGCAATTTGGTGATGCATATCCTAATTAGTTCCGCAGGCCCGTATGGGTCGTATAAAAATTGATTTGCCTGCAGCATGTGGTCGAATAGGCGTGCTGGGCTGCCGAAACCAGACTGGTTCAAATTTGGCAGCATAATTATGCCATGTTTGAGCCTATCTTGTGCCGCTTCCGACCAATAGGCGGAGAGAAAGGCTTGTCGAAACTCCCGAGTGGAGTTGCAGTGACGCGCTGCCGACCTCATGCGAATCGCCGGTTCGCCTTCCAAATAGCCACACATATATTCTATCTTATGTGAACTTGCCCAGTTGGGGGGAAGACAAAACTCAAATTGCTCGAGCCATGCTAGTGGATGTATTCCTTTTTGCGAATTTCGAAATATCTCAAACTTTCTCACCGTAAGGCAATGTTTGAAATCAAATCCCCGCATTTCCTCCTGGCGAGGCCCTTGAATGTTTCTATTTTTCTCATGTCTGCCCCTCAAAATATATTCTTCCCTGTCGTCAAAATCTCCCTCGTGGCCGGAGTCCCTCTCTGCACTGTCTGTACGGCTATTTTTTGTGCTATTGGCGAGTTCGGTATCACACGCCATGCGGTTTTCCAGATGCGCCACGCGTTCTTGTAATTCGCCTGTTACAGCTTTATGCCGCCTGTTCACTTCGGACTGTCCCTTCTGAAATCCAAGAAGCGAACGCACTTCTGCGGTCTCTGCGACCACTACCGGTGTAGTATTGTTCTCGCTTTCCATCATCTTCATTGTGCCTACGATGTCCGCTGATGCCGCAATCTTATCATGTATTTGTCTGTTGCCCTCCGCCCCAGTCTGCTTCAATCGTTCTACTTGCTGTTCGAGAGCGTGAATCGCTTGACTGTTGTCCGCTACTGTGTTGCTAATGGACGCTGGACAATGCGTTTCCGCCTCCTGGACCCTCGAGAGTACCTGCTGGTGTTCTCTTTGGCATTCTTCTCTCAGCGCTTGGAAATTCCTAAGTAGCTGTTCTTCGCTCTCTTTCGATTCCGCATCTCGACTCCGCTTGCCCTGTTCTCAGGCTTGCAGACGATCATCGATTTGTTCAAATGTACGGCCCATATCACTTTTTATTTCACTTGCCAGATTGTTTATTCTTTGTGAGATATCATCGGACACTCTCTGCATCGACTTGTCAACTTTATTTGTCTGCTGGATTAGTTTTTCGTCTATTTGTTCGCCTAGCTCACGGATCGATTTTACAGATTTCTCTGCGTTTTCTTTATTTTGCTGCAATAAGGCTTTCATGAGTTCTGCCAAATCAATTTGGTTGGTTGGAGGCAAACTAATTTCTGGCTCTGATGTGAGCCTGTTCATCCCGTTTTGCATTTCCTCTGAAGTATTCGCCATCGCATTTTCGGAACCGTCCGGCGTGTTAATATTCGAAATCAAATTATCCCCATGGTCCATGTTGCTTAAGTTGTTGGACCGCCTACTTTTAGCTTGGTTACGAGTCTGCATTAGTTCAATTTATGCCCGGTACGCAACACACTAATCAGAATAAATGTAACCCGCAAAAATTACGACAGTCACACGAAAGGTACCCAACCTAGTACGCACTTTTTCACACGCAAAACAAATTTATATCTTTGATCGAAGTCAGTACAATTAACAAGCGAGGAAAAAAAACACACACATATAAAACACACAAATATAGAAAACAAAACAAGACAAACAACACAACGCCGCTCAACAACGCCGTGAATCTTTTGAAAGTCTGCTCAGAAACAACGCAGAAGTTGTTTGAGCGCTGCAGGGAAAAAAAATTAAGATTATACAACGCTTGCAAGCTAACGTTTCAGAGATTCCAGAGTCTAGCGGGATCACAGAACAGGGTCCCCATGTGTAACGTTGTTACTTTAATTTGCTATGAAAGCGGTACTGATAGACAATAAAAGCGGGTTAAAAGCTGTGACCTATCTGAGGAAGTTAACCTTGCATTACTGCGCAACTGTTTCACCAGGTATCCAGTCTAGCTTACCAAATTTCCAACCAGACTAACATTAATTATAATCTTTTAATAGTCATATGACAACCGGTGATATATGTATAAAAAAGAGAATTTAAATAAAAAGAAATAAATCTGTTTATATTTGGAAATTTATTTTAACATTGATCATTGAAATTTCAGCATATTGAACTCGAGTCGTAACTATGCTGGTGCCTTATTTAGGATTGTGAAAATGTGAGATTGTAATCTTACGGAACACATCAAATATGGAGCCAAGATTGGGAGACTGCATACAACACTGCATTCATAAAATAACACACGAAGAACGTTGAAACATATGCAAGAGGAAATTAACCACAACCAACCGATTCAATTTTCACCCAAAGAAATTACGTTCGTAGCACAATCCTGTCCGTCATATAATTACCACACACTGGTATACTAAATTCATATTAACTCTTTGTGAAATCTTCCCGAAAAGAATAGCTGAGGGCTACTTTGATGATTACACCACATGCTTCACGTGGTCAACTTGGTTTACACAAAGAGTGTAACTCCACAATAATTTTGATAATTAAAATAAATTACCACACACTGGTATACTAAATTCATATTAACTCTTTGTGAAATCTTCCCGAAAAGAATAGCTGAGGGCTACTTTGATGATTACACCACATGCTTCACGTGGTCAACTTGGTTTACACAAAGAGTGTAACTCCACAATAATTTTGATAGTTAAAATAAATTAGATCGAAAAGCAATTTACAAAAGAAAAACCTCGAACTGGTTACTATTAACCTGATGGGTCAAACAATTGTATAAGCACGTGGTACTGGTTTCACAAAGTACACCCCACGTGGGTTGAACATAAAGAAAAGTTGCTATATTGAAAAATATTGTCAAGATGAGACGTTATAATCTCACGCACATTCGCATTTAAGATTGACGAACTTAGTTAGAGTTACTGATCAACACGTGGTTCCACTTTACTCACAAAGTAGTGACAAAGCAACTACCGGAATATATTCTGAACTTCACACGAGAATTACACTGCGCTGCAATTTAAGATAACATTAGATATTTTAGAGCTAAACCTGAAATAAAGGTGATTAAATTTTCAGTTAGGCTGAACTTAAGAAATCCATTGTCCTACGGACTTAGCAGACACGCGCTTAGCCGGAGATCTTACCACTTCAGACGCTCGCCACAGACAGCCTGACTTGGTCCCTTCCTGAGGGTGGCTCACAAATACAAACGGAAGTGGCCAGAGGGGCAGCTTCCTATACCAACATGACAAGAGACGGACAGGACCATACTAAGGATAGAAACCTCTCTGCTTTTAGAAAGCGTAGCCACCTGTTCCGACGTTGGTCCTACTGTTCTCTAGCAAACAGGCTTGTCTGCTACCCTCAAGCATGCAACTAGAAATAGATTTGTGACTCTTGAAGTTTTCCCGGCGTATCGAATATTCCACAAGATTTCGGGATTGCAGCCAGATCTCATCGACTTCTTTCCACGATATCTCGGCTGACAACCTTACAGCCATCTTCAGGCGAGTGTTTGACACTGGAGATTGCTAGTGCAAGTCGCTCTATTTATACGTAAAAGTGCCGCAGGCGCGCATGGGCAAGTTACCGTAGCATGCGCGCCACCTGTCGATTCCAAGGCCCTCTACAATATTACTGCATCTATGGAGCGCAATCGAATGCGTGAAAAAAGTAAAACATGCACGCAGACGTGTCCAAAACAATAAAATGCAAAATTTCAATATTAAAATTACTTGACGCTCGACGTGTCAGAAGCCATAAAAAGTTTTCTTTTGGTTGAAATTAAAGAAATCAACGGGTCCCAGGCCTTATTCAATAAAAAGCCGCCATCACGATTAATGAGTTTATCCGCTAAATGTATTTCCACGGATTCCTTCACAACTGAATCCCAGAAGGATCTCGATGGGGCCAAGATTTTCGTGGCCGAATAATCCATAGTATGTCCTGTGGAAATACAATGTTCGGCTATAGCCGACTTACTTGGCTGTAAAAGGCGAGTGTGGCGCTCATGTTCAACGCAGCGGTCGTGTACTGTGCGTGTGGTTTGACCAATGTAGGCTTTCCAACACTCGCAAGGTATTTTATAAATTCCAGCCTTCCGTAATCCCAGATCATCCTTGGCAGAGCCCAGAAGAGCACGAGTCTTTGTAGGTGGCCGGAAGATTGCTTTCACACGATGTTTCTTTAATATTCTGCCTACTTTCGATGAAATGTTCCCGACATATGGGAGAAATGCTCTGGACTTAAACACCTCCTTATCCTCTTGATCTTGTTGATGGTCATGTTTTTTCCTCCTTAAAGCAGTACTGACCTGATGTGCAGAATATCCGTTATGTTGAAATACCGATTTCAAGTGCTCTAATTCGTCTGCAAGGCTGTCTTTATCAGACACGACATGTGCCCTATGCACCAACGTTCGAAGGCTGCCCATAGTTTGTGACGGGTGATGACAGCTTGACACCTGCAGGTACAGATCCGTATGCGTGGGTTTTCGATAGACCGAATGCCCCAATGACCCATCCACCCTGCGTTTAACCATGACGTCCAGAAATGGTAGGCAACCATCTTTTTCGACTTCCATCGTAAACTGAATGTTTGTGTGGATGGAATTCAGATGTTGTAAAAACCCTGAAAGCTCTTCTTCACCGTGAGGCCACACTACAAAGGTATCGTCCACGTACCGCCAGAAGACTGTTGGTTTCAACATCGCCGAATCGAGAGCCCTCTCCTCAAAGTCTTCCATATAAAAGTTTGCTACCAGAGGGGACAGAGGACTGCCCATGGCAACACCGTCAAGTTGCTCACTACTCTTGATGAACTGTGGTATCGTGTTGAAGCTGCATAGGCAGCTGTACCTGCACACGCCATCCAAGCTGTTTGACTCAATGCCCAGGCGTATCAAGGCCGTTATTACGGCCTGGTTGTTCTCGGTACTGATTTCTCAGGATCTATCCACCCAAATTGCGTGAAAATGTAATCACATGCCAGTTATAGTATAATACATTTGTCCAATGAATACCCGTTTATCATCTGCATTTCTTCTTGGTGTAGCAATTTTAATGGCCAGTAGTGTACTTAACATTGAAGTTGTGCCAATCAGGCTGTTGCGCGAACAAATTAAAGCGTCCCGCTACATGGTCTCGCCATACGTGTGCTTCATTTGGTTTCCTAAAACCGAACAGGAAAGCAATACAAAAACTGGACGTGGGACGGTAGTAAGCATCGAACCCGAGCTAAAATGGCTGAGCGGTCTCGCGTGAAGTCATCTGCGCTATGAGAACAACTCTGGCAGCCCACTTGAATGGTCTCATTGGCTAACTTCAATGTTAATTTACTCGCAAAGGGTACAATGTATCGAATTTTTTCTTAATAACGCACAACGGCCTGACTGGCTAACTTCAATGTTAATTAACTTTGGAAGGGCATTAAGTATCGAACTCCTTTCTTAATAATTATTCCTCAGCACAACCCACCTTGTAACATCCTTAGAAGCTTTTCTAATCTTCCTGCATAATTTCCTTTATTCAGAAAGAGAACTGTATGAGATAGCCATATGACTGAACTTTATGCGCTTTGATTTTTCAGCATACTGCTTTCATTTTCTTCATGTACTATTTGTCTCTATATTTTTTACTACATTTAAGAAGTGGTGGTCAAACATTCCTGCTGTCTATAACTGAACATTTATAGCACTTCCATTAAAGCCAGTACTGATGTAAACCTGTTCTGTGGCCTTTTGTCCTGTCTCTCGATTCACACATTCCATATAGACTTCAACATGTTGTCAGAATTACTGATACCAGACATAATGCGAATGTTCATTGATTTTTAATAACTTTCCTTAATAATTATGACTAGTTCTTGTAGTGGGTTTTCCTGACAGGCAAACTGTTGAATCCTCAATTGTCTGTCTAAAATTTCCCCTGCCTGTTGTATAAAGTAGTGTTCATTGTTTCCTTCAGGTAATCTTTCATAGTTCCGCTCCATTTATTATTTAAATTTTAGCTTCACTACAGTTTTATTAGAATTTGTCTAGTTAATCTCGTTTGTTCGAAGCTTTTAATGAGCCAGTAGAATTTTGGTACGCATTTTCTTGTATCCATATATATGTCGGTATACTTTCCAATTTCTTAATTTACCCTTAGTCTGTAGGTTTCTTCTTCACTATAATTTGGATCTAAAATTCACCTGATTACTTTTCGTTCTCTCTTTTGGATTTCTTCAATGTCTCTCACTGAGCTTAAAAAGAATGTTTCAGCCCCATAAAGATACTTTGGTTTGATTAGAGTGTTTTGGTGTCTTAGTTTTGTGTATTTTGAGATGCGTTTTTTTGTTATCAATACCTTATGTAAGTCTGAAAGCTGTTTCCATTTTAGCCGGTCGCGGTGGCCGAGCGGTTCTAGGCGCTTCAGTCCGGAACCGCGCGACTGCTACAGTCGCAGGTTCGAATCCTGCCTCGGGCATGGATGTGTGTGATTTCCTTAGGTTAGTTAGATTTAAGTAGTTCTGAGTTCTAGGGGACTGATGACCTGCGACCGTAGCGGTCACGCGGTTCCAGACTGTAGCGCCTAGAACCGCACGGCCACATCGGCCGGCTGCAGAGATGTCGTAGATTTTATGTCTTACCGGATTCCTGATATTCACGGCACGAATGGTCGTACGGGAAAATCTTCACTTCATTGCTACCTCGGAGATGCTGTGTCCCATCGCTGGTGCGCCGACTGTAACACGACGTTCAAACTCACTTAAATGTTGATAACCTGTCATTATAGCGTCTATAACCGATGTAACAAATGCGCCAGGCCCTTGTTGGCTTATATAGGCGTTGCCGACCGCAGCGCAATATTGTGCCTGTTTACATATCTCTGTATTTGTATAATCAAACTATACCAGTTTCTTTGGCGCTTCAGAGTAGATTTAAGTGTTAGGAAGTCCTTTCTGAAAACATTTGTATGGAGTGCAGCCATGTGTGGAAGTGAAACATGGGCAATAAACAGTTTAGATAAGAAGAGAGTAGAAGCTTTTAGAAGTAGTGCTACAGAAGAAAGCTGAAGATTAGATGGGTAAACCACGTAACTAATGAGGAGGTACTGAATAGAATTGGAGAGAAAAGAAATTTGTAGTACAGTCTAAGAGGAGATCGGTTGATAGGACACACTGAGACATCATTTGACTACCAATTTAATAATTTGGGGGGGGGGGGGGGGGGTTGGGGATAAAAATCGTAGAGGGAGATCAAGAGATGAATATAGTAAGCAGATTCAGAAGGATGCTAAGTTGCAATAGTTATTCGGAGATGAAGAGGCCTGCACAGGATAGAACAGCACGGAGAGCTGCATCAAACCAGTCTTCGGACCGAAAACCACAACACTTCGGTAGTCACGTGTCAACGTCACAGGACGGTTCGAAGTGAAGATACTTGCGTTTGTGTGTGGTGCGGGGGAGGAGCTAGGGAATTCTACGGTAGGCTACTGACTGTACTGCTCTAGAGAATGAGTGACAGGCAACAGCGAATATTTAACTTGTACCCAGTGCAGCGTTTTCCTGCAACAAGATGTCTGCCGCCCGCCTGTTCTCTCGTGGCCACATATTTATGTTGGTGTATCCTGTATCCTGGTTGAAGACTTCCAGCATAAAAAGTCACCCTCATTTTGCCAACGGCCTTAAGAGGGTGGAGCAACGGACAGAGGTTCAGGGCACTATTGTCCTAGGAGTAGGAAACTGCCCCTAAAGGCGGAAAAATCAACAATAATCAACGGCATGAGGATGCAGAAGGCAATGGCAACCACTGCTTTAAAGACACGTAACGTGTATCCACAGATCATTTGGCCTGTAATTGAAGAAGTGACATGATGATCCCACCATTGGCAAAAGTTTCCGGAATAGTCCCCCATTCGGATCTCTGGGAGGGGACTGTCAAGGGGGAGGTTACCATGACAAAAACATTGAATAATCAACGAAAAGATAACATTATAAGAGTCGGGGTGTGGAATGTCAGAAGCTTGAACGTGGTAGGGAAACTAGAAAATCTGAAAAGGGAAATGCAAAGGCTCAATCCAGATGAAGTACGGGTCATTGAAGTGGAAAAAGACAACGATACGTTATGAATAGGAAGGTAGGGCAGAGAGAGTGTTACTGTGAACAGTTCAGTGACAGGGTTGTTCTTATCAGAATCGTCAGCAAATCAACACCAACAACCATAGTTCAAGCATACATGCCGACGTCACAAGCTGAAGAGGAAGAGATAGAGAAAGTGTATGAGGATATTGAAAGGGTAATACAGTATGTGAATGGGGATGAAAATCTAATAGTCATGGGGGACTGGAATGCACTTTTAGGGGAAGGGGTAGAAGAAAAGGTTACAGGAGAATATGGGCTTGGGACAAGGAATGAGAGAGGAGGAAGTCTAATTGAATTCTGTAACAAGTTTAAGCTAGTAATAGCGAATACTCTGCTCAAGAATCACAAGAGGAGGAGGTGCACTTGGAAAAGGCCGGGTGATACGGGAAGATTTAAGTTAGATTTCAGACAGAGATTCCGAAATCAGGTACTGGATTGTAAGGTGCACCCAGGATCAGATATAGACTCAGATCACAATATAGCAGTGATGAAGAGTAGGCTGAAGCTTAAGACATTGTCAGAAAGAATCAATACGCAAAGAAGTGGGATACGGAAGTACTAGGGAATGGCGAGATACGATTGAAGTTCTCTGAGCATATAGATACAGCAATAAGGAACAGCTCAGTAGGCAGTACAGTTGAAGAGAAATGGACATCTCCAAAAAGGGCCATCACAGAAGTTGGGAAGGAAAACATAGGTACAAAGAAGGTAGCTGCGAAGAAACCATGGGTAGCAGAAGAAATACTTAAATTGATCGATGAAAGGAGGAAATACAAAAATGTTCTGGGAAACTCAGAAATACAGAAATACAAGTTGCTGAGGAATGAAATAAATAGGAAGTGCAGGGAAGCTAAGACGAAATGGCTGCAGAAAAAATGTGAAGACATTGAAAGAGAAATGATTGTCGGTAGGACAGAATCGCTTTGGAGGACTTTAGATCAAATAAGGCAGAAGGGATAAAAAACATTTCATCAGAATTTCTAAAATTATTGGGGAAAGTGGTAACAAAACGACTATTCACGTTGGTGTGTAGAATGTATGAGTGTAGCTACACACTATCGGACTTTCGGAAAAGCATCATCCACAGAATTCCGGAGAAAGCAAGAGCTGACAAGTGCAAGAATTATCGCACAATCAGCTTAACAGCTCATGCATCCAAGTTGCTTACTAGAATAATATACAGAGGAATGGAAAAAAAATTAATGATGCGCTAGATGACGATCAGTTTGGCTTTAGGAAAAGTAAAGGCACGAGAGAAGCAATTCTGATGTTACGGTTAATATTGGAAGTGCCGGCCGCTGTGACGGAGCGGTTGTAGGCGCTTCAGTTCGGAACCGCGCTGCTGCTACGGTCGCAGGTTCGAATTCTGCCTTGGGCATGGATGTGTGTGATTTCCTTAGGTTAGTAAGGTATAAATAGTTCTAAGCCTAGGGGACTGATGACGTCAGATGTTAAGTCTCATAGTGCTTAGAGCCATTTGAACCATTTGAATATTGGAAGCAAGACTTAAGAAAAATCAAAACACGTTCATAGGATTTGTCGACCTGGAGAAAGCGTTCGAGAATGTAAAATGGTGCAAGATGTCCGAAATTCTAAAAAAAGTATGGTAAGCTATAGGGAGAGACGGGTCATATACAATACGTACAACATCCAAGAGGGAATAATAAGAGTGGGCCATCATGAACGCTCGTATTAAAATGCGGATAAGAGAAGGATGTAGCTTTTCGCCCCTACTGTTCAATCTGTTTATCGAGGAAGCAATGATGGATGTAAATAAAGGTTCAGGAGTGGAACTACATTTCATGGTGAAAGGATATCAATGATACGATTCGCTGATGACACTACTATCTTGAGTGAAAGTGAAGAAGAATTAAATGATCTGCTGAACGGAATAAACAGTCTAATGAGTACAGAGTATGGTTTGAGAGTAAATCGGAGAAAGACGAAGGCAATGAGAAGTAGTAGAAATGAGAACAGCGAGAAACTTAACATCAGGATTCATGGTCACGATGTATTTGAAGTTAAGGAAATCTGCTACCTAAGCAATAAAATAACGAGTGACGGACGGAGCAAGGAGGACATCAAAAGCAGACTAGCAATGGCAAAAAGGGAATTTCTGGCCAATAAAAGTCTACTAATATCAAATATCGGCCTTAATTTATGGAAGAAATTTCTGAGAATGTACGTCTGGAGTACAGCATTGTATGGTAGTGGAACATGGACTATGGTAAAACCGGAACAGAAGAGAATCGAAGCATTTGAGATGTGGTGCTACAGAGGAATGTTGAAAATTAGGTGGGCTGATAAGGTAAGGAATGAGGAGGTTCTGCGCAGAATCGGAGAGGAAAAGAATATGTAGAAAACACTGAGAAGGAGAAGAGACGGAATGATAGGATATCTGTTAAGACACCATGGAATAACTTCCATGGTACTAGAGGGAGCTGTAGAGAGCAAAAACTGTACGGGAGACAGAGATTGGAATATATCCAGAAATAACTGAGGACGTTGGTTGCAAGTGCTCATCTGACGTGAGATGAAGAGGTTAGCACAGGAGAAGAATTCGTGGAGGGGCCGCATCAAACCAGTCAAAAGACTGATGACAAAAAAAAGAAAAACAAAAACCTGGTGTTAAAAGAGCTGCGGTTGGCGGAGACGTGTGCCTGTTGGACTGGGATCACTGGCAGCCAGGCTGTTGGCAACTTTCAGTCATTCTCCCTGTTCATGCAGTTTAATTATTTCAACAGCCTGTCGTGTTTACACTGCTGAAACCATGTCTGCGTTGTGTAGCGTCCCGCTCGCTATACATCGCTTGACCAAGAAGGTAAAACACCCAGAAGGCGTGGTCGGATATCAATGTAACTTCGTATACAGGGTGTCCCAGCTATCTTGTCCACCCAAAATATCTCTGGAACAATAACAGCTATTGGAAAACGGCTTTCACCGGTATCAATGTAGGGCTGGGGCCCATGAATGTACATATTTGGAAACATTCTAAAACGAAAGCATATGTGTTATTTAACACAAACTTATGTTTTTTAAATGGACCTACTATATTTTTTCTTCAGCAATCCATAGCATGACGAAGCACATACACAATGGCGTTGATTGCATCGCAATATTCCCATTACATCCCGAGATATTAAGACGCGAAGTTGGCGCTTGAAACACCCGACATGCGCTGCTAGCGCACGTCCTGAGGCTCAGGCGTGAACCCCATGCTGACCGTAATCGCGATGTGATTGACACGCGTAATCACACTTCCATACTTATCATGAGGTCCGAAACGAATAATACGGTCAGCTGCCATCATGCATTAAAGTCGTACATTCCAGCAGGTATTTATCCCATAGGCTAGGCGTGATGTGGCTCTGTAACATGACAGGCACAATGGGTCATCCAACGCATTAGATAAACCTTATATTGGGTGTGCAGGATAAAGAAGACAACCTGACGGGTGTACACCGATCGGTACTGGTTCATATTGTGTACGTAGATACGTAAAACGTGCAAGAGGGAAACCATTATGTGCTTATGAGAGTTGATGGCAGCAGACCGTATTATTCGTTTCGGACCTCTTGATAAGTATGGAAGTGTGATTACACATGTCAATCACATCGCGATTACGGGCAGCATGGGGTTCATGCCTGAACCTCAGGACGTGCGCTAGCAGCGCATGTCAGGTGTTACAAGCGTCAACTTCGCGTCTCAATATCTCGGGATGTAACGGGAATATTGCGATGCAATCAACGCCATTGTGTATGTGCTTTGTCATGTTATGGATTGCTGAAGAAGAAATATAGGAGGTTCATTTAAAAAAAACATAAGTTTGTGTTAAAAAACACATATGCTTTCGTTTTAGAATGTTTCCAAATATGTACATTCATGGGCCCCAGCCCTACATTGATACCGGTGAAAGTCGTTTCCCAATAGCTGTTATTGTTCCAGAGATATTTTGAGTGGACAAGACAGCTGGGACACCCTGTATATACATGCCATCGGCGGGTAAGTAAATGATTAGGGTTGCAATTCTCTGCGACAAGTAGAAGGTCTGTGAAAATGCATTAGTATAGTTCACGTTTAGAGTTTTTTACAGGCCTGGTAGTGCATATAAGGGGCGTGAACGGGTTTAGGTGTTGACTGATCA
The DNA here is from genome assembly GCF_021461385.2 of Schistocerca piceifrons. Taxonomy (NCBI): domain Eukaryota; kingdom Metazoa; phylum Arthropoda; class Insecta; order Orthoptera; family Acrididae; genus Schistocerca; species Schistocerca piceifrons. The sequence goes on along the minus strand of NC_060143.1, from coordinate 393,518,553 downwards.
CCTTTAAGGATATTGAGATGCCGCGGTCTCGTGTGAGACAGTGATATCAGCTCTTGATGGAACTGGAAAGTGTCCTCTCTGCAGGTTTCCATTTGGTTGGCTGGTGAAATCTCGTACCTTTCAGATTTTTGGGGCATTCAGATGTGACAGTGGCTCTATGTTGGACTGCTCGTTAACGTGTGCACAGACCTACGCGCCGCAAACGTTCCAGTCGATCACGTTTGACTACCACAAGGCATGAACGCCGTATTGCGCGTCAAGCGCATTGTAACCTCTTAACATCTCGCCTGCCGTAACCTCTTAACATCTCGCCTGCCACCCGAGAACAAAAAATGGTCTCCTTGCAGCGTCTCTAAGTCATTCCACACCATTGGTCAAAGAGAGAGAGGTCCTATTCTTCCAATGTTTTGGAGGGACACAGCGCCACTCCGCCTTCAGCCGTGATGTGCGGATCCATCAGATCTTAAACATCTCTCCTGCCACCCGACAACAAAAAATGGCCTCCTTGCAGCATCTCTAAGTCATTCCACACCATTGGTCAAAGAGAGAGAGGTCCTGGTCTTCCAATGTATTGGAGGGACACAGCGCCACTCCGCCTTCAGCCGTGATGTGCGGATCCATCAGATCTTAAACATCTCTCCTGCCACCCGACAACAAAAAATGGCCTCCTTGCAGCGTCTCTAAGTCATTCCACACCATTGGTCAAAGAGAGAAAGGTCCTGTTCTTCCAATGTTTTGGAGGGACACAGCGCCACTCCGCCTTCAGCCGTGATGTGCGGATGCATCAGATCTTAAACATCTCGGCTGCCACCCGAGAACAAAAAATGGCCTCCTTGCAGCGTCTCTAAGTCATTCCACACCATTGGTCAAAGAGAGAGAGGTCCTGTTCTTCCAATGTTTTGGAGGGACACAGCGCCACTCCGCCTTCAGCCGTGATGTGCGGATCCATCAGATCTTAAACATCTCTCCTGCCACCCTACAACAAAAAATGGCCTCCTTGCAGCGTCTCTAAGTCATTCCACACCATTGGTCAAAGAGAGAGAGGTCCTGTTCTTCCAATGTTTTGGAGAGACACAGCGCCGTTCCGTCTTCAGCCGTGATGTCTGGTGATTGCTGGTAGTGACTGGGGAACTCTGACGGTACAGTGGTATGTCATGGACTTCCTGCGTCCTCATTTTTTATTTATTTACTTGCACGTCAAGTTCCTTAGGACCAAATTTAGGAGCAAATCACCAACTTCATGGAACGTGTCAGTAGATGAAATTGCAACACAAAAGTAATAACAGATAAAAATGAAACGTTTATGAACCCGAAAAAAGTCAAGCCATAAGTTTAAGTAAATGCAATCAACAATACAACAAGAATCGGCTTAATTTTTCAAGGAACTCCTCGACAGAATAAGAGGAGGAAACTCATCAGCTTCGATTTGAAAGCGCATGGATTACTGCTAAGATTTTTGGATTCTTGTGGTAGCTTATCAAAAATGGATGAAGCAGTATATTGCATTCCTTTCTGCACAAGCGTTAAGGAAGTCCGATCCAAATGCTGGTTTGACTTCTGCCGAGTATTAACTGAGTGAAAGCTGCTTATTCTTGGGAATAAACTAATATTGTTAACAAGAAATGACAATACGGAATATATATAATGAGAAGCCAATGTCAAAATACCCAGACTCGTGAGCAGGGGTCGACAAGCAGTTCGTGAGCTTACACCACTTATTGCCCGAAGCGCCCGTTTCTGAGCCAAAAATATCTTTTTAGCCCTTTCTTTACCAGAGTAGCTTATAAGAAACATCGTCTTTCCATAGATGTATTTTGCATCAAACCGATTTTAACTTCTCTTTGCCACTGTTTACTTGAAGCTCCATCCCAGTAGTGACTGTTCCTGACAACAAATGGCAGGAACTAACGCGCGGGAAGAAGGAAACAATTGTTGAGCGTGACTAGTTGCTGCAGTCTTCATTGTGAAGAATGGATGATAAAAACGCGTAAAATACGTAAGTTTTGCACTTTCGTTTACAGTGAAATAATTATCATGTGTTGTGACAATCCTTCCTGCATAAGTACATCATACATTTGACTTGCATAATGATTTCCAGATAAAATCCTTATGTTGCTTCAAAGCAACAGTGGAATTGAGTGGAAATTACGTAATATAATGCCTCGCTTTACAAATCTATTGATGTAGGTGTTTGAAATTTTGCTTTGCAGGTATAAAATCACATTCTAGACACTTTTTAAATATTGCGCCACTATGTCTGGCTTTTTGACTGATGTTGACCTAGAATATGTTATGAATTTACCCGATAATGAGTTCAATCCATACACTGATGTCCCTGATGGGGATATATCAGATGTTGGAGACGAAGATAAAGATGAAACTGTCGAAATTGATGAAAGTTCTCGAGCTATTTCCGAAGTAGCTGTCATGAATTTCATTCAGATGGTGGAATTAGAGAGGAGCAAGAGACAGAATATGCATTTCCAAAGGTAGGGATCACTAACAGAAGTAACAATATTGAGAAAGTACATAAGTATAATTACGTATTTTGGACGTCAATATCTTTAAATTTCAGGCTGATGCAGTCAGGAGTCGTAAACTTATTGATTCTCAGCCAAAATCAGATGTAATCCACAACAAACCAAATGAAGGAGCACCATCTACACGTGAGCAGCAGCAGCAGCAAGTAAAACATAGATGTAAGCGCAGTGATTATCAATTTAGAAAAACTGATTTTGTGGTACAAGGCACAGAATGGAAAGGATCACTTCCACCACCACCAGTAGAGGAAATGACACCTTTGCAATATTATAAAATATTTATGAATAATGACGTATTTGAACTCATTGCTGAGCAGTCCAATATCTTTGCTGTGCAGAAAGATTCAGTTTCTTTGCAGACGAGCAAAAATGAAATGGAGCAGTTTGTTGGTATTTTACTGCACATGGGCATAATCAAAATGCCTTCCAATCATTTATACTGGTCGAATGAGTGTAGGTATTCACCAATAGCTGATGTGAGGAGCAAAACTCGCTTCTTCCAGCTACTGCGGCATTTTCATGTTGTCAATAATCAAGTCTTGCCTGAAGCTAATAGTAATAGTGACAGACTCTTCAAGATTCGCCCACATTTATCTGCATTGCAGTCAACATTGAAGACACTCCCTCCAGAAGAATACCAAGCTGTCGATGAACAGATAATACCATTCAAGGGTAGAAGCGGTTTGAAACAGTACGTAAGAAATAAGCGTCACACGTGGGGCTACAAATCTTTTACGAGAGCTGGTGCTTCAGGCACGATGTATGATTTTGAAATTTATGTTGGCAAAAACACCTGCAGTGATAGAGGATTAGGTTTGTCTGGGGATATTGTTTTGGCATTGACGGAAACATAGCCAGAGAAACAGCATTTCAGAGTGTTTGCTGATAGTTGGTTTTCGTCTATACCATTAGCAATTGCCCTGTAAGAAAGGGGCATTGAATTCTGTGACACTATCAGGAGAGACAGGATGGGAAAATGTCCCTTGAAAACTGAAGTGGAGCTCAAGAAAACTGGACGTGGCTCCTGTGACTGGAGAATGAAGACAACAAACAATGTATCTTTAGTACGCTGGTTTGAGAGAAAATGCATAAATTTCGTGTCAACATATCCTTGTGTTGAGCCCATGGCAACATGTAAACGCTATTCTACATCTGAAAAGAAATTCATTGATGTACCTAGACCTTACATAGTGGAAAAGTACAACAAACATATGGGGGGCGTGGACCTCGCCGACATGTTGATAGAACTATACCGTATCAACTTGAGGTCACGGAAGTGGTATATGCGCATTGTGTACTGGTGTTTGTCTGTAGCAGTTGTCAATGGATGGCTACTCAACTGACGTCATATGGTCCAACGTGGCAAAACCTCAAAGATGTCACTCCTGCAGTTCCAAGCTAATATTGCTGCAGGTCTGCTACTTGCGGGGATATCAGCTTCCCAAAAGAAGAGAGGAAGACCAAGTTCTGAAATGTTGACTAGGACTCCTGCAGCAAAAAGGACTGTATGTGCAGCTCCAGTTATGGATGTGCGTTTTGATGGGTTCGAACACTTTGCAGATATGGTAGAGAAGAAAGGTCGATGTAAAGTTTGCATTAAGTCTACTACACAAATTTTTTGCACCAGGTGTAAAGTGCGTCTGTGTCTCACAGTAAATAAGAAGTGTTTCCACATCTTTCATGGAATATAATAACCTCATGAGGAGAAGATACAACACACACTGTTGTCTGACAAGATACGTGAAAGTAAAACAGTGAAATGTTTGCAGTACAAAAATTTCAAATTTTTACTAATACACAGAGTTGAATTTGTTAATTACTCGAAGGAAAATTACTCATCGCCACATTGTCAATAATAAAAATGCTGTGCATAGACTTCTAAGCTGTAACATGTGATATATAAACCAATATTTTGCTTAAATGAACCCATGCTTATTGAATTTTGTTTCTATGATGTCACTACCTGTAAGAACCACTGTTGCTTAAAAGCTAAGAACCACTGTTGCTTAAAAGCAACATTCAAAAATTTTTGGAATAAAACATATAAAAAAGATTATATCATATTTTACACATATGCACCTAAATAAGTGTAAAAACGAATGCAGATTTTTTTTCTCAAAACTTTGAAATTCAGTAAAGAAAGGGTTAGAATGGAAGGAGTTACCCCAAAATATATTACCAAACGACATAAGCAAATGAAAATAAGCAAAGTAAACTAATTTTCGCGTCGAACGATCACTCACTTGAGATACCGTTCGAATAACAAAAATGGCAGCATTAAGTCTTTGAACAAGATCCTGAACGTGTGCTTTCCACGACAGTTTACTATCCATCTGAACACCTAGAAATTTGAACTGTTCAATTTCACTAACCATACGCCCATTCTGTGAAATTAAAACGTCAGGTGTTGTTGGATTGTGTGTTAGAAACTGTAAAAACTGAGTCTTACTGTGATTTAGCGTTAGTTTATTTTCTACAAGCCAAGAACTTATGTCATGAACTGCACTATTTGAAACCGAGCCAATGTTGCACACAACATCCCTTACTACCAAGCTAGTGTGTCATCAGGAAACAGAAATATTTTAGAGTTACCCGTAACGCTAGTAGGCATATCATTTATATAAATAAGGAACACCGACCCTGGGGCACCCTCCACTTGACCGTATCCCACTCAGACCCCCCCCCCCCCCCCCATCACAGCCATTTTCAACACTGTGAGTAATGACCTTTTGCTGTCTGTTGCTAACGTAAGAGGTGAACCAATTGTGAGCTACTCCCCGTATTCCGTAATGGTCCAACTTCTGGAGCAATATCTTGTGATCAACACAATCAAACGCCTTAGTTAAATCAAAAAATATGCCTAGCATTCGAAACCTTTTATTTAACTCATCCAGTACATCACAGAGGAACGAGAATATAGCATTTTCAGTTGCTAAACGACTTCTCAGGCCGAACTATACATTTGAAATCGCGTGATTTACAATGATAAATTATCCTTACATACACAGTCATTTCAATAGCTTTAGCAAACACTGATGGCATAGAAATAGGTCTAAAACTGTCTACATTATCCCCTTCTCCCTTTTTATAAAGCGGCTTTAATAATGAGTACTTAAGTCGTTCAGGAAACTGACGATTCCTACAGGAAAATTACAAATAGGGCTAAATACAGGGCTAACATGTGCAGCATAGTACTTTAATATTCTGCTAGGCACGCCACCATGTCCATGAGAGTCCTTAGTCTTCAGTGATTTAATTATTGACTCAATCTCCCACTTGTCTGTATCACAGAGGAGTATTTCAGACATCAACTTCGGAAAGGCATTTGCCAAGAGAGTTATATGATTCCCTGTAGAAACTAATTTTTTATTTAATTCATCAGCAATGCTCAGAAAATGGTAGTTAAATACTGTACATATGTCTGATTTATCAGTAACAGAAATATTTTTACTACGAACTGACTTTATATCGTCGACCTTGTGCTGCTGACCAGACACTTTCCTCACAACTGACTGTATTGTTTTAATTTTATCATGTGATTTAGCTATTCTATTTGCATACCACATACTCTTTGCCTCCCTAATAACATTTTAAGCACCTTACAGTACTATAAGTAAAGGGCTACTGTATCTTGATTGTGACTATTTCCATTTTGATATAATTCCCGCTTTGTTCTACATAATATCTTTATCCCACAAGTCAGCCATCCAGGCTGCCTTTTGCTGCTAGTACCCCGTTTAGAACGTTATAATGGAAAGCAAGTCTCAAAGAGGATGAGAATTGTGTTAAGGAAACCATTATATTTGTCATCTACGTTATCGGCACTATAAACATCCTGCCACTCTTGTTCCTTTATGGAGTTTAAAAAACTCTCTACTGCTGTTGTAGAGTGCTTATCCATATACGGCACGTATCTCTATGAACAGTCTGCGTGATGTTGAGTTACTCCATTGAAAACCAAGATCCCACAATCTGACCCTGATAGAATACGTGAAGGACTTGTTTGGACATCAACTTTGTCTCGGTGCTAGAAAGTATAGCACATTGGGCCCATTGTTTTTCTATGTAATCAATGATGTCACTCGGCCTCAGCCCTTATGTCAACAACCACTCACATGTGCCTTTAAGTTATTTTAATACAAGTGTAACTTAGTATCTTAATGTACACAAACCATTCTCTTACGCTGTTTCAAACTGACCACCCCTCCCCATCCTAAGTAGCCCACTTGTGCTCTCCTTAGGGTAAACAGTGACATCACTTTACGCTTTGCAAGTGTAATTTATAACCTAATGTTAACAAGCTGTTCACCAGCACTCTTATCATTTATTTGTCAAAGTCCCGAATCTTTGTAAATCTTGCCCCTTTTCAAGTTATCGCCTGCCTCTTCCCTACCTCTCTTTCTTTCTCCACTCTTCATTTTCCTCTTGGTTGAAAAAACTGGCAGGAAATTCAGATGGGTGCTATCCTGTTAGCTGAATTACTATAATTTAATGACATCAGGGCTGCCCAATGGAATTTTCTGCAAACACTCCAACATATGAAGGGCTTATTTCAATAGTGGTACACCTCCATTTTTGTTCGTTGTGAGATACAGAGTCCTAAAGTTAAATGACCGCTGAAAAATCTGCAGTTGAGATACCAGAAATATTCAAGCATATGACTTCTTGCTAGAGATGAACCTTTCTTTCTGTTTGTTTGGATCATTAATTGCAGAAGCATTAGGCAAAAAAGTGGAAGTAATGGACTCGAACCACTATTGAAATAAGCCCTTCATATGACCACTTTCCATTTCTGTGTTTACAGTTTTTTTGTTATAATTTTATGTCGATTTTCTCCCAGTATTCCAAATAAACACTTCTCATTATTATTAAGTGTACCTAAAGTATTATAATACTTTACATAGACTTAATGATACACTCCTGGAAATGGAAAAAAGAACACATTGACACCGGTGTGTCAGACCCACCATACTTGCTCCGGACACTGCGAGAGGGCTGTACAAGCAATGATCACACGCACGGCACAGCGGACACACCAGGAACCGCGGTGTTGGCCGTCGAATGGCGCTAGCTGCGCAGCATTTGTGCACCGCTGCCGTCAATGTCAGCCAGTTTGCCGTGGCATACGGAGCTCCATCGCAGTCTCTAACACTGGTAGCATGCCGCGACAGCGTGGACGTGAACCGTATGTGCAGTTGACGGACTTTGAGCGAGGGCGTATAGTGGGCATGCGGGAGGCCGGGTGGACGTACCGCCGAATTGCTCAACACGTGGGGTGTGAGGTCTCCACAGTACATCGATGTTGTCGCCAGTGGTCGGCGGAAGGTGCACGTGTCCGTCGACCTGGGACCGGACCGCAGCGACGCACGGATGCACGCCAAGACCGTAGGATCCTACGCAGTGCCGTAGGGGACCGCACCGCCACTTCCCAGCAAATTAGGGACACTGTTGCTCCTGGGGTATCGGCGAGGACCATTCGCAACCGTCTCCATGAAGCTGGGCTACGGTCCCGCACACCGTTAGGCCGTCTTCCGCTCACGCCCCAACATCGTGCAGCCCGCCTCCAGTGGTGTCGCGACAGGCGTGAATGGAGGGACGAATGGAGACGTGTCGTCTTCAGCGATGAGAGTCGCTTCTGCCTTGGTGCCAATGATGGTCGTATGCGTGTTTGGCGCCGTGCAGGTGAGCGCCACAATCAGGACTGCATACGACCGAGGCACACAGGGCCAACACCCGGCATCATGGTGTGGGGAGCGATCTCCTACACTGGCCGTACACCACTGGTGACCGTCGAGGGGACACTGAATAGTGCACGGTACATCCAAACCGTCATCGAATGGAGGGACGAATGGAGACGTGTCGTCTTCAGCGATGAGAGTCGCTTCTGCCTTGGTGCCAACGATGGTCGTATGCGTGTTTGGCGCCGTGCAGGTGAGCGCCACAATCAGGACTGCATACGACCGAGGCACACAGGGCCAACACCCGGCATCATGGTGTGGGGAGCGATCTCCTACACTGGCCGTACACCACTGGTGATCGTCGAGGGGACACTGAATAGTGCACGGTACATCCAAACCGTCATCGAACCCAACGTTCTACCATTCCTAGACCGGCAAGGAAACTTGCTGTTCCAACAGGACAATGCACGTCCGCATGTATCCCGTGCCACCCAACGTGCTCTAGAAGGTGTAAGTCAACTACCCTGGCCAGCAAGATCTCCGGATCTGTCCCCCATTGAGCATGTTTGGGACTGGATGAAGCGTCGTCTCACGCTGTCTGCACGTCCAGCACGAACGCTGGTCCAACTGAGGCGCCAGGTGGAAATGGCATGGCAACCCGTTCCACAGGACTACATCCAGCATCTCTACGATCGTCTCCATGGGAGAATAGCAGCCTGCATTGCTGCGAAAGGTGGATATACACTGTACTAGTGCCGACATTGTGCATGCTCTGTTGCCTGTGTCTATGTGCCTGTGGTTCTGTCAGTGTGATCATGTGATGTATCTGACCCCAGGAATGTGTCAATAAAGTTTCCCCTTCCTGGGACAATGAATTCACAGTGTTCTTATTTCAATTTCCAGGAGTGTATGTTAAAAGATGTACTCACTGCACAGTCAGTAAGTGCCACACGGAACTCTCCACCCTGTGCCAGACGAGTTGCTAAGTGAAGCACCACTCCATTCACCCCATGTCATAGCTGTCGAATTTTCTTAGTGTTAGGAATGTCATGGCTGTCAAATTTTATTAATTTAAAGAGATGTTGTACTGTCGTATTAATGTAACAACTGGTAAGGCTGTGAAGAAACTTTATTAAGAGTAATATCAACACAATGCACAGGCTTTGTGTGGGGAAGCGACGATGTGTGTAGCATAGTGCTAGCAGCAAGAGGAGCAAGTGTAACACTTTCCACGTGCAGAACCAAAGGTGGTCAGAGCACAGCCATGGCCACTGCCCTACAATAACACGCCTGTGTGTAATATTGACCAAACAGCCAAGGCAATAATTCGGACATATCCGAAAGTACAGATACCATCTTCTTATACAGGGTGGTCCATTGATAGTCACCGGGCCAAATATCTCACGAAATAAGAATCGAACGAAGAAACTACAAAGAACGAAACTCGTCTAGCTTGAAGGGGGAAACCAGATGGCGCTATGGTTGGCCCGCTAGATGGCGCTGCCATAGTCAAACGGATATCAACTGCGTTTTTAAAAAAAATAGGAACCCCTATTTTTATTACATATTCGTGTAGTACGTAAAGAAATATGAATGTTTTAGTTGGACCATTTTTTTCGCTTTGTGGTAGATGGAACTGTAATAGTCACAAACATGTGACTCACAATTTTAGACGAACAGTTGGTAACAGGCAGGTTTTTTAAATTAAAATACAGAACTTAGGTACGTTTGAACATTTTATTTTTGTTGTTCCAATGTGATACATGTACATTTGTGAATTTATCATTTCTGAGAACGCATGCTGTTACAGCGTGATTACCTGTAAATACCACATTAATGCAATAAATGCTCAAAATGATGTCCGTCAACCTCAATGCATTTGGCAATACGTGTAACGACATTCCTCTCAACAGCGAGTAGTTCGCCTTCCGTAATGTTCGCACATGCATTGACAATGCTTTCACGCATGTTGTCAGGCGTTGTCGGTGGATCACAATAGCAAATATCCTTCAACTTTCCCCACAGAAAGAAATCCGGGGACGTCAGATCCGGTGAACGTGCGAGCCATGGTATGGTGCTTCGAAGACCAATCCACTTGTCATGAAAAATGCTATTCAATACCGCTTCAACCGCACTCGAGCTATGTGCCGGACATCCATCATGTTGGAAGTGTATCGCCATTCTGTCATGCAGTGAAACATCTTGTAGTAACATCGGTAGAACATTACATAGGAAATCAGCATACATTGCACCATTTAGATTGCCATCGATAAAATGGGGGCCAATTATCCTTCCTCCCATAATGCCACACCATACATTAACCCGCCAAGGTCGCTGATGCTCCACTTGTCGTAGCCATCGTGGATTTTCCGTTGCCCAGTAGTGCATATTATGCCGGTTTACATTACCGCTGTTGGTGAATGACGCTTCGTCGCTAAATAAAACGCGTGCAAAAAATCTGTCATCGTCCTGTGATTTCTCTTGTGCCTAGTGGCAGAACTGTACACGACGTTCAAAGTCGTCACCGTGCAAATTCCTGGTGCATAGAAATATGGTAGGGTACAGTCGATGGTTATTTAGCTTTCTCAACAACGACATTTTTGAGATTCCCGATTCTCGCGCAATTTGTCTGCTACTGATGTGCGGATTAGCCGCGTCAGCAGCTAAAGCACCTACTTGGGGATCATCATTTGATGCAGGTCGTGGTTGACGTTTCACATGTGGCTGAACAATTCCTGTTTCCTTGAGTAACGTAACTATCCGGCGAACAGTCCGGACACTTGGATGATGTCGTCCAGGATACCGAGCAGCATAGATAGCACGCGCCCGTTTGGCATTTTGATCATAATAGCCATACATCAACACGATATTGACCTTTTCCGCAATTGGTAAACGGTCCATTTTAACACGGGTAATGTCTCACTAAGCAAATACCGTCCGTACTGGCGCAATGTTACGTGATACCACGTACTCATAGTACGAACAAGAGTTCGGGCATTGTTTGTGCATCCGTACAGAAGAAGGTGGTCATATGGCCGGTGAGCCTTAACTGTATACAGGGTGGTCCATTGATAGTGACCGAGCCAAATATCTCACGAAATAAGCATCAAACGAAAAAACTACAAAGAACGAAACTCGTCTAGTTTGAAGGAGGAAACCAGATGTCGCTATGGTCGGCCCGCGAGATGGCGCCGCCATAGGTCAAACGGATATCAACTGCGGTTTTTTTTTTAATACGAACCCCCATTTTTACTACATATTCGTGTAGTACGTAAAGAAATATGCATGTTTTAGTTGGACCACTTTTTTCGCTTTGTGATAGATGGCGCTGAAATAGTCACAAACGTATAAGTTCGTGGTATCACGTAATATTCCGCCAGTGTGGACGGTATTTGCTTCGTGATACAGTACCCGTATGAAAATGGAGCGTTTACCAATTGCGGAAAAGTCGATATCGTGTTGATGTATGGATATTGTGATCAAAATGCCCAACAGGAGTGTGCTATGTATGCTGGACGACATCATCCAAGTGTCCGGACCGTTCGCCGGATAGTTACGTTATTTAAGGAAACAGGGTATGTTCAGCCACATGCGAAACGTCAGCCACGACCTGCAACAAATGACGATGCCCAAGTAGGTGTTTTAGCTACTGTCGCGGCTAATCCGCACATCAGTAGCAGACAAATTGCGCGAGAAAAATAAAAAATGGGCGTTTCTATTAAAAAAAACCGCAATTGATATCCGTTTCACCTATGGCAGCGCCATCTAGCGGGCCAACCATAGCGCCATATGGTTTCCTCCTTCATACTAGACGACTTTCGTTCTTTGTAGTTTTTGCGTTTGATGCTTATTTCGTGAGATATTTGGCCCGGTCACTATCAATGGACCACCCTGTATACAGAGTGGTCCATTGATCGTGACCGGGCGGCGAGTAATGAGTATAATGGGCAGGGGCACTATGAATATAGAGCGGGACAATAAGTTGCGAATGTGGGTCTCACGGGGGGCGTGCCAGAGATACGTCCCAGCAGTCGCACTATTCTCTGTGTCCTCGGCGGCTCAGATGGATAGAGCATCTGCCACGTAAGCAGGAGATCCCGGTTACGAGTCCCGGTCGGGGCACACATTTTCAACTGTCCTCGTTGACTAATATCAAAGCCTGTATGCAGCTAGGGGTATTCATTGCATTGTAATTTCACTATAATACATATTTGCTGTCGGATTCCGTGTTTCTGGTATAACTCCCAACAACTGAGCTACCCAAGCGCGACTCACGAACCGACCTCACAGCTTCACTTCCGCCAGTACCTGGTATCCTACTGTCCAAACTTCACAGAAGCTGTCCTTCAAACCTTGCAGAACTAACTCTCATGGAAGAAACGATATTGGGGAGACGTGTCTCAGCCACAGTCTGGGGGATGTTTCCAGAATGAAATTTTCACTCTGCAGCGGAATGTGCGGTGATATGATACTTCCTGGCAGATCAAAACTGAGCGCCAGACCGAGACTCGAATTTGGGACATTTGTCTTTTGCAGGTAAGTGCCGTTCTAAATGAGCTATCCAGGCACGACTCAAAATCGTCCTCACAGCTTCGCAGTCTGGGCCTCGTCTCCTACCTTCCAGACTTCACACTTATAATACAACCTGTAGTTTTCTGCCATTGTGGTAAATATTAATATAACGTTCTAGTACATAGTATACTCAAAAGTACTACTCTGCTCTTAAGGCGATGCATTTACTATTCATTATAGTAACTGTTGGACCTAAAATGAAACATTTTTCTTCCCAATTCTTAGAATTCGGTATGCGGCGGCGGTAGGGTGAGTGGACTGCTGTAGCCTGTTGTGGGTTTATGTACCACTGCGAAGCCTCTCCGTCGTTTCTAGGTCCCCACTTCAATGCAATACGCTAGAATGTTACTGCATAGCTTAAAATTCAGGGCTTTATTTGACTGCTCATGATAGTAGTTAAGCTTTAAACTCACAAACATAATGCGTGTGAAGTTGGCTAATAGCGGCGGAATTACATCGTTTGGCAAATGTATGCTACATTTATTATGGTAATCTGAACGAACACCTTTGTCGTTTAACCCGCGCAAGTGTGTATACACTACTCATCAAACGATCGTTTCGAAAACATTGCAACTGCTGTATTCGTCAGTTAATTCCTGAATACTGTGGTAGTGAATTTATCTGCTGAAAAAAGACACATGCAAATACCCAGACAATTATCATTTGAAGTTTTAATATTTTTCAGAAGTTAATGTTTATACCTATTATTGTTTTCCCCTACGACTATAGACATAGGGAAACAATGTTATTTATTTTTACATTTTTACCAACACTTCACGAGCCATCTTGTTTATTACTGAGATTTATTTTCCTCGGATATTTCGAGAGGCTCCGTTTTTCTCGTTTATTAACGCTATACGCGAGAAAAGAGCATAAAATCTAGCACAATATGGGTTTTGGAGTTATTACGCGCTATCTAATCTCCAATTGAGTCAATAAAAAGATATCTGCAGAAGACTCAGCGAGGTATACCCGCTCGATTATCTAACTGTACCAGCCTCGTGAAAAGAAATGCAGCTTCGTTGGATTATCACCTTTAGGAACTATCGACTGATACCAAATTTTTTCCTGTAATGAAATTCGCTGAATCACAACCTGTCCACAGGCCGCGAAGATGCAGGCGCCGTAGAAATGCGCGACAATACATGAGGCTGCCACCAGCACTTTTGAATCCCCATTTTCTGCTACATCCTCCATACACACCGTATTATAATGGATGTACGTATGTATGTGCATTTGTGTATTCCATATCTCCTCCTAAATCGCTGGACAGATTTAAACCAAATTTCAACTAAACACGTATCTTGTCTGGAAAGAATCGCTATGGGGTAAGAACCACATACCTATTAAACGGATGATGGTGTCGGTGTAAAAGTAGTGTATCCCACGACACGGCAGTACCCAGACTTCATTCATGAATATTTGAAAATGAGAGTGACTTGCAACAACTATACGCATAATTTATCGCTGACAACCCCAACAAACTGATGAATGGAAAGAAAGTTTATCACTTACTACATTTTTGCTGTTCGTGTCGTAAAACAGCAGCGTAAAGCATGAGGTAGTTCTTTACTACTAACTGTATCCACGACTCATTTTGCAGACGGTATTCACATGCACCACTGAATGTACAAGCAAAATTAAATCACTGTACGACACATAGTTCATGATATACCACGTCATAAATACTGAAATGCGTGAAAAATTACCGCATCATGCATGACGTTCAAATTTATTGCTTCTATGCCACTAACTCTATTCGCAACACATTCCACAGACAGTATCTACATATCCGCTGAATGTACCTACAGAAAAGTATCATTGTACGACACATAGTTCAGGAGGTATGACATAAAATACTGAGATGCATGAAAAATTATCGCATCATACATGACGTTCTAATTACATTAATGCATGTTGTATGCTCTTTCGAACATCTCCGAAAGAACGGACACCATGCGGAATCCGCTGCGTTGATACATATTACGTAAACTGTGGGTGAGGGGGGGGGGGGGGAGAGAGAGAAAGGAAAATAAAGGGACGGAACTGATTATATCAGCTGCATGGGGACTTTATGCGGAATCGGCGCCGATGAGTGAAAATTTGATCAGGAACGGGATTCGAACTTGGGAGTTCGTGCTTAGTAGGTGGTTGCGTTAACCCCCGTGACACCCGGACATGGTTTTAATCGCAAATGCGCGGACTATCTCGGCACGTTCCTCAGCCAACTCGCACTCTCACCTAGCCCCACACCTCCCTGCAGTCCTCGTGCATGTCCTCTTTGCTCGCTAATTTTAGATTCCCGCTGGTGATCGAATGTAAACGTGCAAGTATATCAAATTACATGAATGCGTGGTGGCTCTTCTTTCGGACATGTCATACACTGAAGAGACAAAGAAACTGGTACACCTGCCTAATATCGCGTAGGGCCCCCGCGGGTAAGTAGAAATGCCCCAACACGAGGAGGCTTCGACTCGACTAATGTCTGAAGTAGTGCTGGATCGAAATGATATCATGAATTCTGTAGGGCTATCCATAAATCCGTAAGAGTACGAGGGGGTGGAGATTACTTCTGAACAGAACGTTTGCAAGGCATCCCAGATATGCTCAAGAGAAAGTGTTTAAACTCAGAAGAGTGTTACTGGAGCCACTCTGTAGCAATTCTGGACGTGTGGGGTGTCGTATTGTCCTGCTGGAATAGCCCAAGTCCGTCGGAACGCACAGTGGACATGGATGGATGCAGGTGATCAGACAGGATGCTTACGTACGTGTCACCTGTTAGAGTCTTATCTAGACTATCAGGTGTCCCATATCGCTCCAACTGAAAACGCCCCACACCATTATAGAGCCTCCACCAGCTTGAACAGTCCTCTGCTGACATGCAGGGTCCATGGATTCGTGCGGTTGTCTCCATACCCGTACACGTCCATCCGCTCGATACAATCTGAATCGAGACTCGTCCGACCAGGCAACATGTTTCCAGTCATTAACAGTCCAATGACGGTGTTGGCGGGCCCAGGCGAAGCGTAAAGCTTTGAGTCGCGCAAGTCATCAAGGGTATGTTTCGTTGAATGGTTTGCACCCTGACACTTGTTGATCGCCCAGCATTGAAATCTGCAGCAATTTGCGGAAGGGTTGCACTTCTGTCCCGTTGAACCATTCTCTTCAGTCGTCGTTGGTCCCGTTCTTGCACGATCTTTTTCCGGCCGCAGCGATGTCGGAGATTTGATGTTTCACGGGATACCTGATATTCACGCTACACTTGTGAAATGGTCACAGGGGAAAATACCCACTTCACCGCTACCTCAGAGATGCTGTCTCCCATCGCTCGTGCGTCGAGGATAACACGTTCAAACTCACTTAAATCTCGATAACCTGCTATTGTAATAGCAGT
This sequence comes from Schistocerca piceifrons, assembly GCF_021461385.2. Taxonomy (NCBI): domain Eukaryota; kingdom Metazoa; phylum Arthropoda; class Insecta; order Orthoptera; family Acrididae; genus Schistocerca; species Schistocerca piceifrons. Next base: position 393,502,369 of record NC_060143.1, on the reverse strand, counting down.
AACCGATCTAACAATTGCGCCAGACACTTGTTCTCTTGTAAAGGCGTTGCCTACCGCAGCGCCGTATTCTGCCTGTTTACATATCTCTGTATTTGAATACGCATGCCTATACTAGTTTCCTTTTCGCTTCAGTGTATATTTAATTCGCCTCGATGGTTAATGAACCCACAACCTTCAGTGCAGATGCACATTTATGTCCGATCTCCAGTGGGAATCTAAAATTAGTGAGCAAGGACGACACGGATGAGTACTGCAGAGACGTGGTGGCACTAGGTGGGAGTCTGGATCGGCCGAGGAGCGTACCGAAATAGTCCGCGCATTTGGGATTAACACTGTGCCCAGATGGCGCAGTGGTTAATGAAACCGCCTAGCATAGCAAGCAGGAGATCCCGAGTTCAAATCCTGGTGCATCTCATATATTCACTCGTCGCCGCTGATTCTCCATAAAGTCTCGATGTAGCCGATATTATCAGTTCCTTCCCTTCCCTTCCCTTCCCTTCCCTTCCCTTTCCTTCCCTTCCCTTCCCTTTCCTTTCTCCCCCTCCATCTCAATTTACATAATGCGACGTTTTAATTTATTACGTATGATTTATATTCACAACACTTTTCGCAGACATTGTTACACGTAGCGCTGAATGTACCTTGAAAAACGTATTATTGTATGGCATATACTTCAGGAGATACGATGTCACAAATTTTGAGCTGCTTGAAAATGAAGCTACAAGTTGAAATTCGCTAGAGATAGAAGTAAAGTAAGTGCAAAAATACGTGTGAAATATGTTAAATATATGTGAGGTACTGTACATGACATACGCATACGTGGGAAAAGCCACAGGTAAAAATCTCATCCTAAATGCCTGGAACGATTTCAGTCATATTTGGTACACACACCAGTTACGATCTCGAAATAAATACTGTCGGGATAAGAACCACTAGCCTCCTGTTGATGCGGCAGTGATAACGTGGAGTTGGAGGAGGGGGGGGGGAGGAGATGGGCAAAGAGGGAGAAGAATGAAATGGATACACGTAGAAGGAGTGTAGGAGATGGAAGGCGAAAAGAATGAGGAGTGTGAGGAGGTGAGGAAGATGAGGGCGAGGAGGAGAGAAAGAGGAGGGTCAGGAGGAGATAGAGAGAGAGAGAGGGAGGGAGGGAAGAGATAGAGGGAGAAAGGAAACAGGAGATAGGCACACAATGGAGGAAGGGGGAGATGAACAGCGAGATGGAGGATGAGAAGATGGACAGAGAGAGCGGGAGGAGAAGATGGACAGGGGGGAGGAAAAGATGGAAACAGAGAGTGGAGGGAAGAAAAGATGGAAACAGAGTGGGGAACAGGAGATGGACAGAGGGGGAGGAGAAGATGGACAGAGAGAGGGGAATATATCAGATGGACAGAGAGAGAAGCAGGAGGAGATGGGCAGAGAGAAGAAGAAGGATAAGGAGATGGACTAATAGTTGCGACTATGGAGAACAGCTGTATAAAGGAATGACGACATTGAAAATATCCAACTACGAATGTTTTGAGAGGTGGTAGTATGAACCAAAAAAAGAAAAAATTGTCCGGCTCTAAAGTGCATACCTTAAGAGCAACGAGCACTCGCTCTTCATTACTACTGTGAAACACATCTCTTCTAATGAACAAGTGCTCGTAGCGCTTAAGGTATGTATTTTAGAACCCGCGTCTACCGGACGTCGAAATCAGAGAGCTAGCAGCAGAAGAGGACAACAGCCAGAGGTGTCAGAACTATTTTCCTTTATAATTTTCGAATCGGTCATTTCCGGAGCAGGGTCCTTACCTCAAACTGAAACATTTACCCACAATCACTGAAAGTTTGTAACATCCTCACGGAATCAGTCTGTATGTTCAGTGATGGTGGGTGTCTTACGTGCATGTGAAAGGATGGAAATTGTTTCAGCAAATGGAGCTGCGTCAAAACCCGTAATCCTTTACTTTAATTTTTTTGCTAAGCAAGCCACATAACATTTAGTAATGAGATTAAAAATTTTGAAACCAGTCATACGAATAAAAAATATCCTATCAATAGCTGTACAGAAATCTGTTGTCTTCGTTGATAGTTCATAAGGTAAATAGTCGACCTAATGCGTCTGGTGTAGAAACATGGTATAAAGAAGTAGCCTTCAGGTGTACTAACAGTGCTCGTGAGGGTCCGTGAATGAAATAATTCAGGAAGACAATGGATGACCTTATTTCAGTTCAGTGACAGTTCTACTAAAGTTAGTAAGAGGGAGATTGCTGCAACATGGTCGCAATATTTTTTACTTTAGTATTTTAAATATTTTATGTGATACTGCGACCGTAGAAGGATTTTAATGAAATTAGTGTCCTAACAAATTGAAAAAAAAATTGTTTTGTCCCTGTGTACCTTCTACAATGTTAGCATATAGCACCCGTTCTCCATAAGCTGACTGCAGCGGATGACATACGTTCTTCTGGTACCCTAACTGGTACATTGTGGATGACGACTCTCTTCTGAACACATCGCGTCATTCAGCACCAACTATTTAGTGGAAACTGAGACCGTGTGGATGTGAAGACAGATGAAAAGCAACCGAGATGCGAAATACTGATTCTCTTTTGCTTTTTTGTAGTTTTACTGTGTAACTTCAAGTTTTTCCTACGCTGATAGTGGCTGGATGTTAGTTGCAGTATCTCAAGGTACGTATGATTACGAGTGGCAGGAGTGCTAAGCACTTGAAATATAAACCAGTGCTTGTGAAACCAACGTACACTGCACTCGAGTGTGTTATAAACGCCAGTCTAGCGTGACAACTTGTTATCGCAGAGAACATCTGCTTATTATGACGCATTCGCGTAGGCAGTGTCTCACTTGCAGGCATCTTAGTAGATTAAAGCTAATTTGCGTCAGTTGTACATTCCGTCAGCAACATTAGGCAATGCTGACTTAAGCACATCTCTCGTAACATTGTCACCTTCAGTCAAGTACACTGTCGGGAGTAGTTAAGTGTGAAATGTCGCTGATAAAAGCACTGCAGAAGACACTGTTTCATTTTACATACTAGGAACACTCATAAGGCACGGAGAGAATTACAATCTATATCTACATTTATAATCTGCAAACCGTCATATGGAGCATGGCAGAGGGCAGAGGTTCATATACTAAGAACATTCATAAGGCATGGAAAGAATTACGATCTACATCTACATTTATAATCTGCAAACCGTCATATGGAGCATGGGAGAGGGTACCTTATTCCACTACTAGTCACTCACTTGCCTCTTCTCGGTTGGCTCTACAGTCCTGTAAGAACCTTCGCCTCCTGTATCACCTGCCTCCAATCTTCTCTGTCCATCGCCTTCGTTCTCCAATTTCTTATTCTCATCGCCTTTAGATCTTCTTTCATATCGTCCAGCCACCTTTTCCTGGGTCTACTTCTTCTCCTTCTCCCGTCGGGTTTTCCCATGCAAACTTTCTTGACACTCCGAGTTTCTGGCATTCTGATTATCACTGTTAGCATTCAACCGCGATTCTTGGTACATATATTTTAACAACGCGTTTCAAGAGATAATGCTCTCATCATAAGGTTGTAAAGTCTATGTCATGAAATTAAACGGACTAATTTCATGACATAGACTTTACAACCTGATGATGGGAGCATTGTCTCTTGAAACGCGTTGTTAAAATATATGTATAAGAATCGCGGTTGAATGCTAACAGTCATAACCAGTATAACGACAACCGCTACCTCGACTGCATAATGGATTACACTAAATTTCTGGCATTCTCTGCACATTGTCTGCCCATCTTATTCTTCCCTGCTTAATTTTAACAACAGTATCCATCTGTCCAAAATGTGTTTGTAATTCTACATTTGTTCTCACTCTCCATCCACCTTCCTCTCTCATTGCTCCAAAAATCCTTCTCAATATGTTTCTTTCCCATATCAATAACCAGTTCTACTCCTTTAACGTCAGTACCCAGCCTTCTGATCCATATATTACTATAGGTCTTAATATGGTCGTGTATATTTTGATTTTTGTATTCCTACTAACATTCCTGGAATTAAATACATTCTGCAAGGCAAAATAGCAACGATTTCCACTCGCTATCCTTTCTTGAATTTCTACTGCCACTTTATTGTCCTCCATTATTACAGAGCCCAAATATTTAAATGTTTTCACTCTTTCATATTCTTTCCCATTCATTGCTATTGAATTCTTTTGTCCCTTTATATTGGGCTCCCCCATCATCATATACTTTGTTTTGTTTATGTTTACTTCTGAACCTACTTCGCTTGCTGCTTCCTGTAACGTATCGTAGTTCCCCTTCAGTGCCCTTACATTCCTTGCCATTAATGCTACATCTTCCGCATATGCTACCACTTGAACTTGCCGATTAAGTATTGTTCCTCCTGCGTTTATCGGCATTTGCCACATCACCTTTTCTAAAACTAAATTAAATGACATTGTAGAGATCACATCTCCCTGTCGTAGCCCCCTCTGCACCTGGAATTCGCCAGACAGTTCTTGCTCTATTCTTACTTTACACACTGTTGTTTTCATTGTCATGTCTGTTAAATTGACCAGTTTTAGTGGGGTTCTAAATTCCTTCATGATCTGTATAATTTTCTTCCTGTGTATGCTGTCGTACGCTTGCTTAAAATAAATGTACAACTGATGTAGTTGCTTGTCATAAACATAAAACTTCTCCAGCACTTGTCTTAATAAAAATATCTGATCCATCGTGGATCTGTTCCTCCTAAATCCAGCCTGACAGTCCTCCAATATCCCTTCTATCATCCCTTCAAGTCTGGAGGCTAAAATTTTACTAAATATCTTATATGTTGCGTCAAAGAGAGTGACTCCACGATAATTGCTACATTCTGACTTGTCGCCTTTTCTACGTAATAATTCCCATGTTCCAATCCTTAGGCATTACCTCCTTGATCCATATTTTCTTTGTCAATTCATGGACTGCGTCCTCCATTTTCTTTCCCCCATATGTAAATAATTCGGCCTCTATGCCGTCTTCTCCTGCCGTTTTTTTTATTTTTTAGGCTCTTGATAGCCTTCTTCACTCCCTCTAGCTCTGGTACTACTTCCTCTTCCCTTCATTCTCAATCACGCAAACGGAGTGAGCGAAATGTGACTATCTATACGCTTTGTAAGAGGTCCATGACTAAGGAATTTATTGCTAGCGCACTCGAGCAGATGTAATTTCGATGGATTGCTTACGCGCTGCTTGCGATATATATGCTACAATAGAATCGCAGACCAGAGAGCAGTGTCGGCAGCAGTAGGAGTAGCAGCTCGCGGTCGGGCGGTTGGGCCGGTCGTGGACTGCGATGGGGGTGCCTGGCTGATGTAGTATAAGGTAAAAGCAGCCGCGCGCATATGTAATTTGTAACAACTGATTTTGTGCTATTGTTATATCAAGTCCCTTATAAAGATAGCTTTTGAAAATCATTCATCTGAATTTAAAGATTTTACTAATTTGTCCTATCCATGGTCATCCCTATTATCGTAAAGAAAAATCAGTTGTTTCTTTTTATACATAACAAATCTAGAAGCCAGCATTGCACTGGGCTGTGCCAGAAAAATTTCTTATAGGACCAGATATACACGCGTTATCCGGCGACTTCATTGAGGTAAGAATTTTCAATATGTTCAGAATAATCTTTCAGGGCCATGACGCAGCACTGCTGACGTCCAAAATTTACCAGTTTAAATTCACAGTCAGTTAATTATTGAAAGGTTATATGTGAGTCACACTTTTATTGAGAGGTTAGTCAGATTTTTATTGCGAGGTTGGGAGGTTACTGCTTCTGTGTCTGCCCCCGGTAGCTGAATGGTCAGCGTGACGGATAGTCATTCCTCTGAGCCCGGGTTCGATTCCCGGCTAGGTCGGGGAATTTTCTACGTCCAGGGACTAGGTGTTGTGCTGCCCTCATCATCATCCTATCATCCTCATGGACTGCAGGTGGCCGATGTGGCGTCAAATTGAAAGACCGGCACCCAGCGAACGGTCTGCCCGACGGGGGGCCCTCGTCATACAATTAAATAAATAAACACGCTTCCGTATGAGTTATAACTTGTCCTGTGTTCGCGGCCCTTACGCGAAATGTACTCGTACGGCGGAGGCAGTAGACTCGTTCTGCAGTCCTTTATACAGAATGTTACAAAAAGTTACGGCCAAACTTCCAGGAAACATTCCTCACACACAAATAAAGAAAAGATGTTGTTATATCCTAGCCAGTAATGCCACCCGAGCCCGCTGCCAAAAGGTTGGCAGCATCAAAGTCCGGACGCCGTCCGCATAAGCAGCGCCAGCGAGACAGGAAATCGCCGCAAGTCTGCGCGCGCCACCGCTGGCTTCTGGGTTCTTAAGCGCTGGAGTCGCGAGCGCTAGGACAGTCCTGTATTCGCCGCTCAGTTGTATACTCGCCACCGAATTGTGTACTTGCTAGTCAGTTGTGTGTTCATCGCAGCAGAGTTGTTGTTTGTCGTCAGCCGACGCTGACGTAGCCGCTCCGACTCGAACTAGACAGATTTCTGTAGACCCGGAGTTCACTACTGTGTTGCTGTATCTTCGTTAATAAAGATAAGTACCGACTTTTATTTAATCAGAGTGTTTGAGTTTTCATCTTTCTGTTCACTGTTCCAGCGGACCGGTCGGCCCGCTATTAAAAGTGTGGCGGTGACTTCGTAAGCCGTTTCTACAGCGAATTGCTTGTCGCTACGAACGCCGCCACAAAACTGGCGACGAGGACTTCCGAACTCGTGTGCAGGGCTGGTTCAACTTGTTTCTTGTTATACTTATTATAGAGATAAAATTTTGGGGGCTGGTTTAATTTGTGTTCACTATGTCTGCCGAATTACAACAGTTGATCTTGTTACAGAGTCAGCAAATACAAAGTCTGGTGGAAGCAATCGCCAAACAAGCGGCTAATCCTCCAACACAAAAGGAACAAGCACAGGCAGCACCACCTTTCCGTGCTTTTGATGCATCAAGAGAAGAATGGCGAGAATATTTCGCGCAGTTGCAGGCGCACATGACAGTCTACAAAATCACGGGTACTGAGCGGCAGCTTTATTTAATTTCCACTGCAGGCGTGGAAGTCTATCGACTACTTTGTAAGTTGTTCCCGGAATCCAAGCCAGAAGCTTTAGACTATGACGTTGTTGTTAACAAGCTTGCTGAGTATTTCGAGTCGCGAGTTCATATGGCAGCAGCCAGATTCAAGTTCTTCAGATTAAAGAAACTGCCACATCAATCTAATAAACAGTGGTTAACAGATTTACGGGGCCTCACCCCGTCAGTGCCGATTTAATTGTGTGTGTGGAGCTTCCTACAGTGATGTCATGTTACGAGACGCTATTACTCAAAACATTGCAGATTCTCGTGTTCGTGCTGGTATCTTAAAGTTGCCTGACCCGTCATTAGAGACTGTGATGAACATCATTGAAGCCCAAGATACTTTTGACTATGCTGAGTGTGAGTTAGATCAGCCATGTATTTCTCAAATTGCCTGTGCTAAGCAAGTTATGTCACGCCCGCGGCCCCACCGGCAGAGTCAGACTGTAAACACTAGCCGGCCGCGTCATGTTAAACACATTCGTCAGCCGCGTGTGCAAAATGATAGAGTTAAGTCTTGCCCTAAGTGTGTTCTTGCTCATCCTCGTGAACGTTGCCCGTTAAGAAACGCGGTTTGTCACTTTTGTCAAAGGAAAGGACACATCCAGACTGTTTGTTTGCGTAAACGCAAGAACAATTCTAGTGCTGCCCAGCCCATGGATATCCATGTTCTTCAAAGCCAGCCCGCCCAGAAGGTCGCGTTTAAAGACTCTTCCACGGTTCGTGTGGGTAATAAACTTGTTCGCAATAAGCCGCCCACCCAGCCCTCTGCTATGCGACCCAGGCGTAATTCAAACGCTGTAAAAAGTAATGTACAGACTGCAAGTGAAGCGGGAGTTGTTGTTCCACCCGCCCAACCCACGAGTTGTCGTAAGCAGCGAACACGCGCTAAAGGCGCTGATTTTGTGTCTTCCGCCTCCGCTGCACCGATCCAGAGACAGTGTAATAAACTCTTTGTGAAGCTACGCATCCAGGATAAGACCTTCAATTTTCAATTAGACGCTGGTGCGTCTGTGACTCTCATAAATAGTGCTACGTATGCGGCTATCGGTCGCCCTAAACTTTCAGCGGCAAAACATTCTTTGGCTACTTATAGTGGAGAACAAATTCCTGTGTTAGGTGTATGTAGCGTGCCAGCCACATTCCGTGGCAATTCAAAAACAGTTTCATTCACAGTGCTCCGCGCTACAGACAGTGTAAACATTTTCGGATTAGACTGTTTTGACTTGTTTGGCCTGTCTATCCAAGACAATGTGTTGCAAATTAATTCTGTTGTTGTTCCTCAAGACAGCATAACCGATTTGTGTAAACGATACAGTGACATATTTAAAGACGAACTAGGTTGTGCTGCGAACTTTGCCGCTCATATTACGTTAAAAGATAATGCTCAGCCTCGATTTTTTCGTGCTCGTCCAGTGCCTCACGCCCTCCGGGCACCTGTAGCAGATGAACTTCGTCGTTGGCAAAACAACGGTGTTATTCAACCCGTTTCAGCGAGCCAGTGGGCTTCTCCCTTAGTTATTATAAAGAAACCGTCTGGCAAGTTACGTTTGTGTGCTGATTTTAAGTCGACAGTTAATCCTCAGACTGTCATTGATTCTTTTCCTTTGCCTAGACCGGACGAGCTGATGGATAAGTTAGGGGAAGCTCGTTTCTTTTCCAAAATTGATCTCCGTGAAGCATATTTGCAATTGCCCCTCGACGAGCAATCACAACAGTATTTTGTCATAAACACGTCGTTGGGGTTGTTCCGTTTTCTGCGTTTGCCTTTTGGTTGTGCGTCAGCTCCAGCTGTTTTTCAGCGTTTTTTTGTCACAACTTCTGGCTAATGTGCCATCGTGTTGCAACTATTTAGACGAAATTGTTGTGTCCGGTCGGACGCCTGCTGAACATTCTGTAATTTGGAGTGTTTGTTTACAGTGTTGTCTCAGGCAGGCCTACGTTGCAACATCGATAAATGTTCATTTTTCCTTACGGAGATGGAGTATCTGGGACATGTTATTAATGCTCAAGGCATTCATCCCTCCCAGTCACATTTAGCAGCTATTCGTGATTTGCCCGCCCCTCGCAATCTGCATGAATTGCAAGCAGTTCTTGGCAAATTGACATATTATATTAGGTTTATACCTAATGCATCACAGATTGCTGCACCGTTGCATCGTCTCCGCCGTAAGAATGTTCCGTTTGTGTGGTCAGCTGATTGCCAATCAGCCTTTCAGCAGCTTAAAGAGGCTTTATTGAATGATCGTTGTCTGGTCCATTACGACCCTACCAAGCCTCTGGTGTTAGCTTGTGATGCCTCTTCTTTCGGCCTCGGTGCTGTGTTGTCTCACCGAGTCGGTAACACCGAACGTCCTATTGCGTTCGCATCTAAATTGCTAAACAAAGCTCAGTGTAATTATAGCCAATTGGACAAGGAAGCGTTGGCTATTGTGTTCGTTGTCACAAAATTCCATCACTACCTCTATGGTAGACCATTCTATTTAGTAACAGATCACAAGCCCCTGACGTCACTGTTTCATCCGTCTAAACCAGTTCCTCAGCGGACAGCTCAGAGACTACAACGTTGGGCTCTTTTGTTATCACAATACCAGTATGAGATACTGTATCGCCCTACAGCTCAGCATGCAAACGCTGACGCGCTTTCTAGATTGCCGATTGCTGCGGATGATGTCTTCGATTCCTCTGACGACTCTTGCCAACAGATTGACGCCGATGAGCATCAATCCCTCCGGGATTTTCCGATTGATTATCGTCAGGTGGCACGTGAGATAGCTACGGATCCTCATCTGAGTTTACTATTACGTTTTGTTCAACGTGGTTGGCCGTCCAAGGCAAAGGACATATCGGATCCTGTGGTTCGTCGCTACTATCCGCAACGTCATCTGTTGTCTGTTTCGCACGGAGTTTTGCTGTTACGCACCGAGAATGACCATCTTCGTGTAGTGGTTCCCCAAGTGCTCCAATCCAAGGTCCTCGACTTGTTGCATCAAGGTCATTGGGGAGTGGTCCGCACCAAGCAACTTGCCCGCCATCATTGTACATGGATCGGCATTGATAAGCAGATTACGCAGATGTCTACAGATTGTTCGACGTGTGCCGAACACCAAGCTACTCCGCCTCAACGCTATTTTGAGTGGGCACGCCCTGCCGGTCCCTGGCAGCGAGTACATATTGATTTCGCTGGTCCATATTGGAATTCTCGTTGGCTCATCGTGATAGATGCATTTAGTAATTTTCCGTTTGTTGTGCCCATGCAGTCTACAACGTCTGCACAAACTATACAAGCGTTGACTTCAATTTTTTGTATTGAGGGTCTTCCAGACATTTTAGTGTCTGACAATGGTCCACAATTTACCTCTGCTGAATTTGAAAGTTTTTGTTCTGCCAATGGCATTCGCCATGTTCTTACTCCGCCGTTCCACCCTCAATCGAATGGTGCAGCGGAACGTTTTGTACGCACATTCAAGGATCGTATGGACCGCCTTCGTGCTACGCACTCTCGTCAGCAGGCCCTCATCACGTTCCTGTCGTCGTACCGGACCACGCCACGCGACGGCCCTTCGCCTGCGGAGCTTCTCCACGGCCGTCGTCATCGCACCCTACTACGCTTGTTGCACCCCCCGGATCGGCCCGCCGCTTCTGAGCATCGCACGCGTTTTCAGCGCAACGACGCCGTTTTTTTTCAGAGTTTATCACGGTCGCCGTCGTTGGGAACGTGGTACCGTGATAAGTGTCCAGGGTCGCGGTTTTTATACTGTTCAAGGTGCTACTGGGGTGCACAGGAGGCATCAGAACCAGTTGCGCCGCGCTGGCCGCCCGGATTCTGCCGCTCGTTCTTTGTCCACAGATTTGGTCCGCGGCGGGTTCCAGCCGCGCCTTCCGACTTCGCTGCCGCCCCAGGGCAGCAGCAGCAGCCGTCGCCGCTACCACGCCGACAGCCCGTCCCGTTGATACCTCCCGCGCAGCTTCATCCGGGAGCGCCCCAGGTGGTCGCTCCGGCGCCTGTGGTCCCTCTTCAGTCGCCACCGCCTTCGGAGCTGATGGACGTCGACCCCTCAGCCGGGCCGCCTTCCCAAGCGCTGGCTGTGCAGCCTGTCCTGCAGCCGCTTTCCTTGGGCACCCCCAAGGAGTCTGACACCGCAGCGCCTTGTCCGGCGCCCACTCAGCAGCCGTCGACGCAGCGTCAGGAGACGCTGCCTCTCTTCGTGGGTGCCGACGCCCCGTCGCGTCCAGTACCAGAAGCTGCGCCCGTGGTCACAGGCGTGCGCCCTGACCTCGGTTTTCAGTCGGTGTTTCCCGAGGCCCCGCGCAGCCAATGCTGGGATGCGGACCGGGGACTGCCACCGACAACAGTCTCTGCCCCGGTCTCTTCTGCTACGCCTGCGGCCAGACCCCTCCCCCGCCGTCGACGCTCGCCACGTCATTATTCAACGACGGTGCGGCGATTTGGGGGGGAGGAGTGTTATATCCTAGCCAGTAATGCCACCCGAGCCCGCTGCCAAAAGGTTGGCAGCATCAAAGTCCGGACGCCGTCCGCATAAGCAGCGCCAGCGAGACAGGAAATCGCCGCAAGTCTGCGCGCGCCACCGCTGGCTTCTGGGTTCTTAAGCGCTGGAGTCACGAGCGCTAGGACAGTCCTGTATTCGCCGCTCAGTTGTATACTCGCCACCGAATTGTGTATTTGCTAGTCAGTTGTGTGTTCATCGCAGCAGAGTTGTTGTTTGTCGTCAGCCGACGCTGATCTAGCCGCTCCGACTCGAACTAGACAGATTTCTGTAGACCCGGAGTTCACTACTGTGTTGCTGTATCTTCGTTAATAAAGATAAGTACCGACTTTTATTTAATCAGAGTGTTTGGGTTTTCATCTTTCTGTTCACTGTTCCAGCGGACCGGTCGGCCCGCTATTAAAAGTGTGGCGGTGACTTCGTAAGCCGTTTCTACAGCGAATTGCTTGTCGCTACGAACGCCGCCACAAAAGATGTTATGTGGACATGTGTCCGGAAACGCTTAATTTCCATGTTAGAGCTCATTTTAGTTTCGTCAGTATGTACTGTACTTCCTCGATTCACCGCCAGTTGGCCCAATTGACGAGGATCCGCACGCAATTGTGCAATCACGTCATCAACACAGATTTTCTGTGAACGTTTGGGTAGGCATTGTTGGTGATGTCTTGATTGGGCCCCATGTTCTTCCACCTACGCTCAATGGAGCACGTTATCATCATTTCATACGGGATACTCTACCTGTGCTGCTAGAACATGTGCCTTTACAAGTACCACACAATATGTGGTTCACGCACGATGGAGCTCCTGCACATTTCAGTCGAAGTGTTCGTACGTTTCTCAACAACAGATTCGGTGACCGATGGATTGGTAGAGGCGGACCAATTCTGTGGCCTTCACGCTCTCCTGACCTCAGCCCTCTTGACTTTCATTTATGGGGGCATTTGAAAGCTCTTGTCTACGCAACCCCGGTACCAAATGTAGAGACTCTTCGTGCTCGTATTGTGGACGGCTGTGATACAATACGCCATTCTCCAGGGCTGCATCAGCGCATCAGGGATTCCATGCGACGGAGGGTGGATGCATGTATCCTCGCTAACGGAGGACATTTTGAACATTTCCTGTAACAAAGTGTTTGAAGTCACGCTAGTACGTTCTGTTGCTGTGTGTTTCCATTCCATGACTACTGTGATTTGCAGAGAAGTAATAAAATGAGCTCTAACATGGAAGTAAGCGTTTCCGGACACATGTCCACGTAACATATTTTCTTTCTTTGTGTGTGAGAAATGTTTCCTGAAAGTTTGGCCGTACCTTTTTGTAACACCCTGTAGATGACCTACATTTTCCTATAATTCTCCCAATAATCCGAAATCGACCACAACAGTTCCTCACTACCAATCTTACCTGTTCATTTGATCTCATATCGCTTTCCAGCATTATGCTTAGATATTTAATTGAGGTGACTGGTTCAAGCAGCACACCACTAATACTATATTCGAAAATTAAAGGCTTTTTTTCCTACTCATCTGCGTTAACTTACCTTTTTCTATATTTGGAGCAAGCTCCTGTTCATCACACACAACAGAAATTTTATGTAAGTCACCCTGCCTCCTCTTATAGTAACTCAACGATGACACTCTCCCTTAAACTAAAACTGCGTCCTTAACAAGCAGTCGCAAATCGCTAATCACCCTATGTGTCAGCTGGTTTATGTACAGGATGGTTAAAATTGAAATATCGCTACTTGAGAGGGCGCCCTTGAAAAACGAGTGATCGAAGGAGAATGGAACATTGCGGGAAACATTTGTAAGGACATTCTGAAGAGAAATATAGAATAAACCAGTGAAAGAAGCACATTTTAATTTCCGCAGGAGGAGGTAACATTAGTTGATTGCGTGCCACTTTTATGTTCCAGGTTACAAACATTGGTCAGTGTGACGACCACCTGCATCCACGACAGCTGGGAACCGCATTAGACATTGCTCTCCCGCTGCCCGAAATATCTCAGATGGGACATTGTCTGCCTCCCTCACTATGTTCATCTTGAACCTCCTAAAGTGGTTCAAATGGCTCTGAGCACAATGGGACTTAACATCTAAGGTCATCAGTCCCCTAGAACTTAGAACTACTTAAACCTAACTAACCTAAGGACATCACACACATCCATGCTGAGGCAGGATTCGAACCTGCGACCGTATCGGTCACGAGGTTCTACACTGAAACGCCTAGAACCGCTCGGCCACACCGGCAGGCGCAATTTGGAACGATCGGCCAGTTTTCTGTCTACACCGGCTCAAGTAGCGAGACCACCTGATTACAGAGAACAGTAGCTTCCTACCACACTTCCCTGAGACATGGTGACTGTTACGGCGTACAGTCAGCGCCAGCACGCCAGTCGGGAACGACAGAGAAGAGACGGCTGTGAGAAGTGGTCAACCAATCGCACGCTGACCGACCTCTCTCCAGGACGACAACGCCACAGCAGCGGCCCCTGGATGAAGAGGACATAAGCACCGCGCCCGACTGGTGGCAGACACTTCGATAGCGCCGGCACGGTAGCTCAGCGTGTTCTGTCAGGGCTGGTCCCCGGCGGAGGTTCGAGTCCTCCCTCGGGCATGGGTGTGTGTGTTTGTCCTTAGGATAATTTAGGTTAAGTAGTGTGTAAGCTTAGGGACTGATGACCTTAGCAGTTAAGTCCCATAAGATTTCACACACATTTTTTTTTGTTCTGTCAGAGTGCTGCTGGCCTTCTGTGACGTCCGCCCAGATCAAACGCAAAAACAAAAAACAAAAAAATAGCAGCTTCAACCTTAACCACTCCGTTAGCTATTTGTACGTAGCACAGACTTGTGTTTCTCTATTCTGAAGAGGTCTGATTATTTTGCATGTTGCCCTTTGTTTGCGACACATATCAAAGTTAAGGAACTGTAATTGTCTCTCGTAATGAAACTCATTAATACGAGTTGTTTGATTGTTTGTCTAGCGAACCGAGTATGCAGGATTCCTAGACACAACAGTGATGATACCCTTTTCCCTGAGAATATTTGCCATCCAGGACAACGTACTGGGTTCTATTACACAAGAAGTCTCCAAGTCATCCACATAGATAAGAACCTATTCTGTACGCTCTGATCTTCGTTAACAATCTTCAGTGGAGCACTGTGTACAACACTTTCCGGAAATCGTGGAATATGGACTCGGCCGGTTGCCTTTCACCCATAGTTCACAGGATATCGTGCGAGAATAGGGCAATCTGAGTTTCCTACGAACGACGCTTTCTAAATCCGTGCTTATTTGTGGAAAGACGCTTTCTATTTCAAGGAAATTTATCATCTTCGAACCCAGAATATGCCCAAGAACTCTGCAGCAAATCGACATATCTGGTACACAAGTTTAGTAAACCGGGTTTAGAAAAAAGAAATAAAAGTCTGATAGGATTATACAGGATCGAAATTTCTTGCTGCGACATTTTACATTTGCACGTCTGTAACTATGTAATGCGTTTCCTACAACTGCCATTATATGGTCGTTCCACTTCAGAACGATGTCTACATACTATCTGATCAAAATTAACTAATCATATATTAGTGGACTTTGCTACTTACAGTTACTGCCGCTGCTTAGTGATGGAAGGTACTTCGGTACAATTATCATAACTGCCACCCACCCCCCCCCCCTTCCCTCCCGCGTACTGACAAAAGGAATAGAACGTCTGTCAGTGAACCTCCGAAACAGCAATTTCTCTGATTTTTTTCGTTGTGGTCATTCGACGAAGTGTATAAGGGAGGAAGTAGTATGTTGCCTGACTCGGCACTTAACCAATAGAAATTTTATGGGTAATCCTCTACGGTGTACACAACGTCTCCCTCAAAACCCCTGCCACAGGAATTTGATAAACAATTATGTGATGTTCTCGAGTATATTAAACGTACCCAGTAAGCAACCCGTACAAGACGAGCAGTACTTAAGAAAAGTCTCTCATGAGTGAATTAGGTTTCCTTAGTATTCTTCCAGTGAATCTCAGTAGAGCATCTGCGTTTCCTACAACTGCCATTATATGGTCGTTCCACTTCAGAACGATGCCTACATACTATTTGATCAATATTAACTAATCATATATTAGTGGACTTTGCTACTTACCGTTACTACCGCTGTTTAGTTGATAAATCCCTGAGATAAGATTTAGCAAAAGAAATGGCTGAGCGATGCACGGCTTTATTTGAAACTGTGGCTCTTTATAGCCTAGGGGTTGAGGTGTATGCGACTGCTCTTCCGTCCATTAGCTAATTTAGCTGAGGAAATTGTTATAGGCTGTGACTGATCAAACACTCTAAGCACTGGCACGTTATGCAAAGTTTAAATATTAACAGACTTCAATTAAATATAATAATAACAACAATAATAATATTATAACAAAGGAACTGTTATTTCTATTAAAGTTCAGAAAAAAAACATGTTTTTGAACGACTAGAGATAGGACGTTCACATTCACAGGAGATGTACATTAGCATGTTCTACAGAAATGATTAGCATTTGGCCCGCGGGTGCAACACCAACTACCAGTAAAATGTGCCTACGGCTTCCCGTTGTCGCCAGTAAAACGAGGGTAATAGGTCAACGTGGCTTCAGCAGACGTGCGGGATACCTCCCAGACGTATGCCTGAGCCGTATCGTCAAATTAGAAAGAGGGCACGTTATTTGCATGAGAGAATGTGTTGCTGTCTATGTGGGACGAAGTGTTTCGGCAGTGTGAAGGTTGTGTGCAGAATGGTTCACGGAAGGCCGTAGAACTCGACGAGATGGGTCAGGTCGCAACACGCAGACCATTCCCCGAGAAGATCGACATCTCATCCGAATGGCATTGCAGGACAGATCTGCGTCCTCCTCAGCTCTGACGCTACCGTGGAACAGTGTAACACATCGTACACTATCAGGGGTGACAGCCCGTCGCCGTTTATTACGGCATGGGTTAAGTGTGCTTCGTCCACTTCGCCTATCTTTGACGAATGTGCAGGAACATTCTAGACGGTAATGGTGTTTAGAACGATGTCACTGGGGACAAGAATGGCATCTCATAGTGTTTTTGGACGAATCCAGGTTGTGTTTGTTTGAAAATGACGGCCGCAAATTGGTTCACCACAGACAGGGGGAGAGGCATCACAGTGACTGCATCCACACAAGACATACAGTGCCAACTGAAGGCTTTATGGTGTGGGATACTATTGGGTACAACACAAATTACAGTTGGTGTGTGTCCAGAGTACTGTGACCAGCATGACCTACGTGAAAGACATCCTGCGACTCGTAGCCATACCTTTTCTGCACAACATCCCAGATACGATTTTTCAATAAGACAATGCACGATCACATGTCACTGCACGAACACGTGCCTTCTTGGTTCCACAGGATCTCTGCCTTTTGCATTGGTCCACCAGATCACCAGACTTGTCGCCATTCGAAAATGCGTGGGATATGGTGAAACGATGTGTGCAGCGTTGTGGCCCTTTGCCAAACACCATAAACGAACTTTAGAACCTGGTGAATGCAGCATGAATGGCTATACCAAAGGACGCCATTCGGGCGGTATGCGCGTCAATGCTATCACGCTTGGAACAAGTTATCGGGAGCCATGGTAGATCCTGTGCCTATTAGGCAACAGGACACATGTTTCACCGAGGTAGCCGAAATTCTCATCATTTCTGCAAAACATGCTTATGTACATGTCCTGTGAATATGAACGACCTATCTCTGGTCGTTCAAGGTGTTCTGTTTTTTCTGAACATGAGTGTGCAATGTTTATGTTGAACAAACTGATAATCTATCCAGTTAGTCATTTCTAAGAAATACATAGCGATGGTGGTCCTACAACAATTCTGTTTAAGGGGACCTGGACGTGAAATGACTGAAATTTTCGAAAACATTTTTGTTTGTCACCAGCTGAAAAACAATTTTATTCCGTTTCAAAAAATGTATTTTTTATCTACTTTTCAGTTGTTCATTTGGTCTTAAACGCTCTTTGAACAAATGTCTGCAAACCAGCCACACTAATGCGATAGGCAAGGAATATCACCATGAGCCTTTCTTCCCTGCCACTGTCATGGAAACAATAAAGCCAAAATACAGGTACCTTGTAGATACAAAATTACTTTGCAAGTGTCTACATGGCCGTACACAAAACCCTAATGAGAGTTTCAAAAGCTGCGTGTGGCAACGAGTACCGGTACCAAATACAGTGTTTGTTGGATGGACAGTACTCAAAATGGGTGTGAGGGATGCTGTCATCTGTTTCAGTGATGGTGTAATCAGCAGGACAAAAGTAATGGACAAATTAGGCATCCAGCCAGTAAATAATATGATAGCTGCTCTGAATGCCATAGATCGTCAGCGACTAGTTGAAGCTGAAACGGCTGTGGAAGCCACCGCTAAAGAGTTCAGAGTAAGGAAAAGGCTTCTGAAGAAGTCTACAGAGGATAAAGAAGCAACTGACCAGCACGATTATGCTGCTGGAATGTCTCATTTTCTCGAAACTACATTTTCAGAACGTTAGGTACATATAACTCCACAATGGTTTAATCCATGTTCACCAAATTTCAAGTGAAGAACGGGATAGTATATTCGTATTATGCCTAATACATCGCAGAAATGATCTATGTTTGTCATTCTGTACATAATTTTAGCGGTATTTTTTAGACAAAATAGTAATGTGGTATAATAAGGGTTTTTCTGTTTCCTCAGATATACTCCATACTACAAAACGAGAGGCATAATGTGTTCCTATGAATGTTGACAGCAGCCTGCCACAGTTTTAATGCTATTTGATGATGGACCAGAAAATGGTACCAGAATGGGAACGTGTATTATAAAAACATCTGTTAGGCAGAATACTGTAATTCTTAAACCATAACAGATATTTCAATACGTTTCCTTCTACAACTTGAGTTAATTCTATTCATGGTAATAAACCACAACTTCCTCCGCATTGTACATCAAGAATAATGTGCACTGAGAGCGAGACATAAAAATGCAGCCCGTTCACGTCCAGGTCCCCTTAACAAGAAGTAAAAAAAAATGGTTCAAATGGCTCTGAGCACTATGGGACTTAACATCTATGGTCATCAGTCCCCTAGAACTTAGAACTACTTAAACCAAACTAACCTAAGGACAGCACATAACACCCAGTCATCACGAGCCAGAGAAACAAGAAATCAAATAATAAAAACATTCAGCTGCAGTAAGGCTTACATAACTTCGTACCAGCTTTGGGATAAGGTAGAATTCTGGTCAGGCATGCACTTTCAGGAATGTCCACAAATTATTGCCTCTCAGCTGCTGCTTTACGACAGGGACCATTGTCAGGGTGATACAGACAACAATCGGCTTCGAGCTGTACAGGTGTTGCAATGTAATCAATCGTGTTATCAAGAGGTGCCGAGAGGGTTCGACCTACGGTCCGCTCTTTAGAGATATTGTTTTAGAATCCCTTCTTATATACGGGAACGATTCCACGGCCAGCATAGTTTCTTACATGGACAATTTTTTGATTATTGTTTCTAGAGATAACAGGGGATTGATGAGAAACGTGCATGTGGTGTCAAATGCAACATGACACAGGGATAATAATGGAACAATATGTACATCCACACCTATTTTAAACATTGGTGTCTACTATATCACAGTGCTGCTCTTTTCAATGCTCTTTTCTCGTGCTGTCGATAACCACTACAAAAATACAGTGTTCGTTTTTTTTCATAATTGCAATTGCTATTTAACGCTTTAGATAAAAATGTTAATTGTGTGCCAAACTACTTGCCATTTACACTCTACCGTTTAACGAAACAGTTTGGGAATTTTAGTGACAAGTTAGGTGGGCTATATGTGTACTTATTTCCATTGTTTCAGTATTGTAAATGTCGCCGGTCGTAGTGGCCGTGCGGTTCTAGGCGCCACAGTCTGGAGCCGAGCGACCGCTACGGTCGTAGGTTCGAATCCTGCCTCGGGCATGGATGTGTGTGATGTCCTTAGGTTAGTTAGGTTTAATTAGTTCTAAGTTCTAGGCGACTGATGAACTCAGAAGTTAAGTCGCATAGTGCTTAGAGCCATTTGAACCATTTTTTGTAAATGTCGACAGACACGTAGCAATCGCTTTCTTCACATTACTGTTGCACTTGTCATTCTGCACGTACAGTATGTGATTGGTGAAAAGTCGGGGCGGGTAAGAGAAATACTGTCCACGTCCGCACCGCATCCGGAAGTCCGTTATCAGCATTCTCAATCGAAAGTCTTTTATGCGCACCTACGGGCATTAAAACTTTTTTAACCACTTTAAACCGGATTTTCATCTTTTCAAGTCGGACCTCGAATTACATTTCGTAGGCAAAGAAAGTAGAGGGTGATCATGTCCACATATTAATACAAGAGCCTCGCGTATTGGCCGCGCGGTATGAGGAATCACATCACGGACAGCGCGGTCCCTCCCGCCGGAGGTTCGAGTCCTCCCTCGGGCAAGGGTGTGTGTGTTGTTCTTTGCGCAAGTTAGTTTAAGTAGTGTGTAAGTCTAAGGATCGATGACCTAAGCAGTTTGGTCCCTTAGGAATTCACACACATTTGAACATTTAATACAACATAGGGGGCGTGCTGAGAAGTAATGCCTCCGAATTTTTATGAGAAAACTCTGAAAGGTTTTTGAATAAAACAAACGTTATTAACATTCTACATCTTAATTCTTCATGTCGTCCACACATGGAACACAATCTCCTCCAGCATGACATTGCTAGACCACATATGAGCGCTGTCACATCTGCAACTATTCCAGGCCTTAGGTTTACTGTCGTCGGTCATATCCTATATAGTCCCGACTTGGCTTCATCCGATTTTCATCTGTTTTCAAATCTAAAAAAAAAAAAAAAAAAAACTTCGGGGACTTCACTTTGGTAGTGATGAAGCGATGCAAGCAGAGCTGAGGTTGCGGCTCCATCAAAAAATTCAAACTTTCTACAGTGACCGTGTCAACAAGGTGGTCTCTCGCTAGGGGAAATGTGTTTGTCACCAGGGAAATTATATTGAGAAATAAATATGAGACATGAAGAATAAATATACAAAATGTTAATGACTTTTATTTTAATAAAATGCTTTAAGAGTTTTCACATAAATTTTCAGATGACTACTTTTCAGTAGGTCTTTGTAGCATGTCATATGAAAAAGAGCGTTTGGTATCATTGGCCGGGAGACCCCTTGCGGAGCAGGTCCGGCCGCCGTGGTGCAGGTCTTATTACATTCGACACCACATTGGGCGACCTGCACGCCGGATGAGAATGAAATGATGATGAAACCAACACAACACCCAGTCCCTTAGCGGACAAAATCTCCGACCAAGCCGGGAATCGAACCCGGGCCCGTAGGACGGCAATGCGTCATGCTGACCACTTTTTCTTTTTTTTTTTTTAAATCTCATTTTGTTCGTTTTTGTTCGTTGTATCTGCTCTGGGCGGACGTCGCAAGACGCCCGTTTCAGTTCGTCGTTGACCCATTAACTCAGTTTTTTTTATTACAGAGAGCAGCTAACCCTCTGACCGAACAGGCTGAGTTACCGTGCCGGCTCCACTCAGCTATAGGGACGGCCAGCAGATCACCTCATTGATATGGTCCATAAGGTACAAATTTCTATCGTGACTATAACGGGTATCACAAAATTTTCTTGGGATATTGTTGCAACACTGGGAAGTCAAATAAAGTCGTGTTATAAATTATTGTACGAATTGCGTATTGTTAAAAGTTAGTTATGTAGTTCATTTATAACATTTACGTTGATAGGCCACAACGTTAAATCATTTTAACGTACTGCACTTCTCATTGTACTATGTACTGCACTGTGTACTTGTAAATACGTACACTGAGGAGACAAAATATTATGACCACTGGGCACCAATAAATTGAATGCCAGTTGGTGGCTCTGCGGGCATGTGACGTGGTAAGGAAGGTACGCTGTGAGATTCAGCTGCCCCTACCGGTAGGTTTTATGCAACCTGCAACACCTCCAAAAACACATGTAAGATTTTCGTATCTTCTCGCTCGCTACAGAAAAAAATGATGCTGGACCTTTTTGTAGGGAATTTAATGTTGTTAAATTTCGTAGTGAGATAGGTTTTCGTTGACAGCAACAGTTTTCGAGTTGTTCAAGAAAAAAGCATTTGAAAGTCACTTTTGTATGTTTTCTTGAATAATTCGAAAACTACGGCCTCTAGCGAAATCGTATTCCAGTATAAAGTTTAACCACATTAAATTGCGGGTTGCTTAAAACCCATGGGTAGAGAGAGGTAAACTAGTCACCTTGTATAGACCTAAGCAGAATAGAGAAGAATAGGGAATCGTTCTAGCGACAGTATGGGTAGCAAATGGGGGAAATCGGGTGGCATATGCGAAGGGTAGATTATTATGGCCTGGCATCTTAGAACGAGCATCTCAGAGACGACAAAGCTGTTCGGATGTTTGCATGATGCGTAGTGTTTGAAAGGAGATGTAGGCAACAGGAATGCTAAGAGGTGTTCGACAGCCACACCTCGTCATAGGTCGGAGGTCCAAATGGCCCTGAGCACTGTGCGACTTAACTTCTGAGGTCATCAGTCGCCTAGAGCTTAGAACTAATTAAACCTAACTAACCTAAGGACATCACACACATCCATGCCCGAGGCAGGATTCGAACCTGCGACCGTAGCGGTCGCTCGGTTCCAGACTGTAGCGCCTAGAACCGCACGGCCACTGCGACCGGCTAAGTCGGAGGCTAACACGCTCTGTAAACCAAGATAGGTGACGGTTTGTGGCAGATCTGACGACAAAGTACAATGATGGTGCAGGAACAAGTGCTCCTGAGCACTCTGCTCAGTGCACATTATACGGAGCTCTGAAGCAGGTTGGGATTGATGACCATAGATGTTAAGTCCCATAGTGCTCAGAGCCATTTCTGAAGCAGGTTACCCTACATGTTCCCATGTAGACCCAGTGACACCAATATGGGCACGGAATCAACTGTATTGAACCATGGATCAATGAAACGTGTTGCCTACTCGGATGAATCACGTTTCTTGTCATTTCTCTTCGATGGTCTACATTGTGAAGTGTCTCTTATTTTGAGGGGTATTTATTTTCCAAATTTAACGTTTATTGAACCTCAGCAGGCAGCCAAAGTCAATTCGCTGCACCAAGCAGTGCTGCAGATTAAGCCAGCAGTAAGTAACAAGCTGGTTCTCACGGAGGGAGAGGTATCAACCATACCATATGGCACGATGATGAGTCACAAGAGTCGAGAGGTGAACGCGAGTCTTGAGAATGGATCATACTCGACAGCAAAGGTTTAGATGTGGGGGAACCATTAGTGTTCTGACGCGAAGCGCCGATTTTACTTTATTACATATTAACGAGTAAAGCCTCTTTTTGCATTACTGGTACTTGGAGGATCCTACGGGTTATCAGCGTTTCACAACAATAATAACACTATGCAGTAAACTAGTAAATTCAGTAAACAAATGGTTATTATTAACTTGCCGAAATGTATGGAGAGCTAAGAAGTGTTACGACGTAAGCAAAAGGTTTCGGCTGCGTGCCAGGCTCGCCATTTAGCGATAGTATGTACTCTTAGCCTGTTCATATGTGAGAGTCGGCAATAAAATGTATTCGGCTACTATTTGTATATAATACTCGCCTGTACCATTCTCTCAAAACTTATAAACTTTGTAGAAGGAGTCATTTCATAAAACTAAATTGCTACTATTTTACAAAGAAATGGCTCCTAATGACATCCCCGGAGTCACTTCATAGAAATGAGCTGCCCGCACCACTAATTACAATCTCAGGTCGCTGTTTGCATCTTCAGAAGAATCCAATGCGCTAACGGATCTGCTTTTGCGAATATCATCCACAAGAACTTCACAGAGTACAGATAGGAGGAAACACTAATCCAAGAAAGGATCATCTTAACTAGTGCAGTCTCTGGTGGGAAGGCTTGGCCAGTATACTGTACGTCACCTACAACACGTCCTACGAAATCGCGATTAGAATGAGAAACTTGTATGGAGGTTTAAATACGCGAGGGGAGTTTGCAGCATCTACATTTACATATACGTACATGCTCCGCAACCCATCATATGGTGTATGGCGGAGAGTACCATGTACCACTACTAGCCATTTCCTTTCGTATCGCACTCGCAAATGGAACGAAGAAGAAGACGTCTGTATGCTCTAATTTGTCTTATCATGTCTTCACGGTCCTTACTTGTAATGTACGTTGGCTGCAGTCAGCTGCTAATGCCTGTGGTCTGCATTTTCTCAGTAGAGTTTCGCGAAAAGAACGCCACATTTCATGGTGGGATTCCTATTTGAGTTCACGAAGCATCTCCGTACATTCGCGTGTTGACCGAATCTACGGTTAACAAATCTAACAGCAAACTGTTGTTAAAGATGTTAATCTGTAATTTCGCAGGTCCGTTATTTTACCCTTCTTATACAGTACGTACGAATCGCTTGCTCTTTTTTTCCAACCGCTTGGGACTTGACGGTGGGCGAGAGATTCGCGATAAACGCAAGAGAGGTACGGGACCAGTGCTGTGGTCTTCGTAGAACCGAACTGGGATTCCGTCTGGACATGGTGACTTACTTATTTTCAACTTTTTCTGCTGTTTCACTAAGACAGGGAAGCCTACATCTATGTCCTCCATGCAGAAGTCTATGTGAAGGTCAATAGATTATATGACTGAACGATCCTCCGGCGTGAATGATTTTTGAACGTGAAATTTAAGACTTCAGCTTTCGTTTTGTTGTCTTCTATTGCCACACCAAATTGGTCGACGAGTGACCGTATAGAAGACGTCGATCCGCTTGGTGATTTTATGTAATACCTGAATTTTCGTGGATTCTTTGCAAAACCTTTAGCTTTGACGGTGGAATTTTTTTGTTTCGCACACCGACCTTTTTATAGAAGCACGAATTTCTGTCAAGTTGCGCCTGGCGACATTTCCACGTTCACTTTTGACCCCAGATTTCAACAATTTCTGCTTCCTGAGCATTTTTCCGGATTTTATTCTTAATTCACGGTGGGTTTTTTTTCGTACTTAATCCACTTACTGGCACATACTTATGCAGAGTCCAATTTACAATCAGTTTAAATTTTTCCCGTAATTCATCACGATGTTCACTCACCGTTTAAGTAAGAGTCTAATGACTGCTTATCTATTCTTTCCAGTGTAAATACTCTCCTAACCTTCTTGGTGGATTTATTACCTCTAAACATCATCACTTTGATGACCTCATGAGCACTAATCCCTGTCTCTGCAGTCACACTGTCGATAAGGTCAAGCGTCTTTGCAGCTGCAATGTCTAAAACATTTCCATTTCGTGTCTAAAATATTTCCATTTTCTGCTCAAGACAGCTTTTGCAAAACGAATTCAAAACTACTTCACAAGACTGTTTCTCCATACTACCTGCAGTGAATCCATGGACACCCCAGTCTATACTTGTTAGATTAAAGTCGCCTCTAACTAATATTGCATGATAGGATGTTTTTGCACTACTGAGCATTGACTTAGAACAATTGTGCAACAGTTAAGGCATAATCAGGTGGCCAGTAAAAATATGACGATAACCTGAGTTCACCTAAACTGGATACTCGTGTAGAGGTAGCTTCACAGCTAGATTCGATTTCGACCTCAACAGAGACAGTAATTTTGTCGACTGCAATGAACAGTCCGCCTCTTACAGCGTCTAACCGTTTCCGATATAAGTTCTGTTGCATTCGCCTGGTACTCGATTCCTCCACACACCAGGCACGCCGTGCGGGCAGCCTCTAGAACAGGAGCACTTGCGTAGACGGCTCTCATCAAAACAGAGATATTTTCCTTGTGTGACTCGCAGAGTCAAGAGGATAACCATCCGCGCCCGGCTGTTTAGGCCACAGCCACACCGTGTGAAGTCAGTTACGTGCTACCTTCAAGTCGGCAGTACCAGCAGTTCCGTCAGCCCGGATCAGTAGTTCAGCATCAGCGGTACCAGTTGGCGGTACCAGCAGTTTCCTCTCAGCGCTGCACGCCGGCAGACACGGTCCAGGTCGCGGTGGTCTGCACCAGCAGCACGTCAGCCGTCACACACTGGCAGCACCGGCCCAGATGCGTCCCAGTCTTCACGCCACTGCCTTCCAGAACACTAGGGTTCGTCGTGTAGGCACGTCACAGACAATGCCACACGAGAGATATTACTGTTGTACGCAGTTGTGTAAATATTCATCCCAGGACGAGCACACTTACGTTCCACGCCTCGTTAAACATTTCGGCACTTTCTGCTTTGGATTTCATCTAGTTCTCGGTTCCCAGAATGATGCGAGCGAGAACTTTCCTCGAGGCCAGTAAATTTAGAGACTTCGTTACGAATGCTTACTGTTAAAATTCTGGTAGCCAAGTGCCCTTACTCTGTATAATGATATTAACGAACAAAATCAACAGATGTGAATGTAATTTCAGGTAAACACAAGTAAGTGTGATAGAGCCGTTACTGTTTACTATATTTATAAATGATCTAGTGGATAACGCCAGAAGTGCCTTGAAGCCGTTCGCAGACGATGTGGCTGTCTTTAAGAAAGTTGCAACGCCCGAAGACTGAAGTAATGGAAATGAGCGTTTGGCGTCATTGGCCGGGAGGCCTCTTGCGGGGCTGGTCCGGGCGCCCTGGTGCAGGTCTTATTACATTCGACGCCACACGGGCGACCTGCACGCCGGATGGGGATGAAATGATGATGTAGACAACATAATACCCAGCCCCTGAACGAGAAAATCTCCGACCCAGCCGGGAATCGAACCCGGGCCTGTAAGCCGGCAATCCGTCACGCTGACCACTCAGCTATCGGGGCGGGCAAAACTGAAGTGAGTTGCTGGAAGGCCAGCAAAGGTTTGGTGATTGGTGTGGGGACTTGCAGTTGAGGCTGAACGAAAATACAGGTGACATATTGCGCACAGATGGGCGAAGAAACGCACCACTAACGATTACAGTATTGACGAAAACTCGCTGGAAACACCATCTATCGTAAAATACCTGGGAAGAACCATCCGGAACGATCTAAAATTGCATCCCCACATAAAATAAAGTGTTGGAAAATCAGAAGCCAGACTGAAAACCATTGGGACAATTTTAAGGAAATGTAATTTATTCGCGAAAGAGCTTCTTACAAAACACAATTCTTAACAATTTCTCATCGGTTTGGGACCTTTATCAGTTTGAGTTAATACAGGGTGAGCCAGAATACGCAACTCTAAATTCAAAAATATTCAAATCTTTATTAATGTGCTCATAAAGTACACATTAACAACATACAGGGTGAACATTAATAAAACTGACAAACTGCAGAGACGGATTTCTGCCTGTAAATTGAGGAGAAAAGTCCTATGAACATGTGTTCGGAAATGCATCGTTGCAATGGTAGATGGCGCTGATGAATGAAAGTTCATCTATCCATATGCTGTGTCTGTACCCTACATATGACGTTTATGCAGAGTGATGATGCCAGTTTGGTAAAGGTCGCTTCGTCGTTTTGAGGACTGATGAGAGTCTCATAATTGTGAAGGTCTGGTGCAAAAACCATCGACAAAACCTTCCCACTGAGGGAAATAGGCTGCTCATAATTCTTGCACTTGGTGCAGGCGAAAGGGATATAGCGGTTGTCATGCAGGATGCACATGATTGTCCTTTGGCTTTCACCATGTGGCCAGATCACTTGCCTAGATCTTGTACTAGGGTTCGTCACAATATCTTGGAGAACCTGCTCCTCCAAATCTGATG
Source organism: Schistocerca piceifrons (assembly GCF_021461385.2). Lineage (NCBI taxonomy): Eukaryota > Metazoa > Arthropoda > Insecta > Orthoptera > Acrididae > Schistocerca > Schistocerca piceifrons. The sequence goes on along the minus strand of NC_060143.1, from coordinate 393,474,937 downwards.
CACGCCCAGTTCGTCGCCTCCCTGCACGTTCGTCCGTCTTAAAGGAGCCATGATCACACAAACGCCCAAAAAGGGCTTAAAATGTTGTGTGATGTGGTTGGTGTCTTTTACTATACTTGTCGTGGTATAACCGTGATGCCTCTCGACCGTATCTGTGTGCTTGGCCATACACAAACACCATCTCGGCTTGTTTCCGACACGAATACCGGACCATTCTGGAGCTCACAGTAAACTGTCTCAGTCACACAGTCTGCAACACATAAGGAACCACGGGACGTGGTCAGTCGAACTTTCATTCGCCAACGCTATCCACCGTGGCAACGATGCATTTTCAGACACGTGTTCATAAGACCCTTTTTCCTCCATTTCTAGTCAGGAACCCTCTAACATTCTGCGTGGTGTCTGTTTGTTCTGTATCGTGTCTCCCTACCACTTTCGCGCAACGACGCTCTGAGCGTGTTTTTTAGGGAATTGACTAGTTTGAACCTGGGACCTGTTGCTGGTAAGGAGACGCCAGGCCACACATGACATGTAGAGTTCAGAAGAGTTCAGTGAGACTAGCGATGATATAACCAAATACTTAATGATTAGCCGGCCGCGGTGGCCGTGCGGTTCTGGGCGCTGCAGTCCGGAACCGCGGGACTGCTACGGTCGCAGGTTCGTATCCTGCCTTGGGCATGGATGTGTGTGATGTCCTTAGGTTAGTTAGGTTTAAGTAGTTCTAAGTTCTAGGGGACTGATGACCTAAGATGTTGAGTCCCATAGTGCTCAGAGCCATTTGAACCATTTGAACTTAATGATTTCAGCGTCAGCTTCACTGCACTCCCTGCAAAAGAATCTTAATACTAACTAAATTTAATGGAAGGGGTTCAAGCCTTTCCTATTTTTAGTTAGCTGGTAAAATAACGTCGAAAAAGCAGTTAAGTTTAACATTGGAAATTTTATTCTGCTCACAAAACATTGTTTATAAATTGCACTATTGATAAAAGGAAATGTTTTAATACAGGATGGTAAAAAGCAACTGCGTTCAACAAAAGTGTGAACGAATATTCCCTGAATGGGTTTCCAAGTTCTACAATGGATCGAAGGATGACCTATGCCATATCACATCTATAATCTAGGTTTAAATTAAGTTTCACAAAAGAGAAAACTATCAAAATGGTCTACAGTGACCCTCAATTATCTTTAATTGCTTATCTAACTTGTCGTAAATTACAGTGGCTGATGTGGCTTCTCAATAACTATATAACAGAAAAATCATCGCGTTTCAGATTTTTACTTCAAGTGGCAAATGTGTACACCATGAGCTTTAATTGACGATCGACACTAGTATTACGCAAAAAGTGGGTGTAACAGATGAGAATTCTGCAGTTCTGAGTGAAGTTTTATGTGCTGTTATGTGGCATCGCGTGCGTTCATTACCTTGTCGGTGTTCGTCAGGGGGCGGCGGACAGCGCAGCTCCGCTCACCTAACTTCTCCTTACTACAATTTACCGAAGTTGGTTTAAAAAAACTATCTGGCTGTGTTTTCATCTGACCAATCAGGGTCTCAATGTTAACCTTAAGCTCCGCCTACAAAAGTTCTGTCTATCCAATGAGAAACGTTATACTTTTCGTGGTGGGACAATGTTTTTAAAGTTTGCAACGTAACAGAGACGCGAAAAAGTCTCACGCTAAAACTTGCAGCTGATGTGGTCCTTTTAGTGTTATCGTAAGATCTATACTGTTCTTCTGAAGGGCTCTATCTTTTAACATGGGCTGGGGGGTGGTCCTGACGTAACAGAGACGCGAAAAAGTCTCACGCTAAAACTTGCGCTGCGGCTGGGGTGGCCCTTTTAGTGTTATCGTAAGATCTATACTGTTCTTCTGGAGGGCTCTAGCTTTTAACATGGGCTGGGGGGTGGTCCTAGCGGTTAGCTGGCAACGTGGGTGTCCGTCCCTTATCGTAGGGCCTTCAGCTTAACACGGTTCTGCTCTCGGCTTCTCGTTTCTCCCCTCGGAACTGCGTCTGTCTCACGGTGGGAAGGTATGACATGCATTTAGGCATTCTTGTGTTAGTCTGTGGTATTCCATTTGCTGACTCGTTGCTCGTATTACTTTGGTTAATTTAATGTCACGATTTGTTCGGAGCTATGTGACACACTACTGGATTTGCTTATCATGTCAGGGTTTTCATGGAAGGTGTTGGATTTGCCTGACACCTTCTCGTAACAGATGTTGGAAATGTGCTTCACGAGCTGCATCACCGGGCTCAACACGATTCCTCATGTTAGATGCTCCTTTTAGGATGGTCGTTACAGTTAAGCGAGATATTTTGTCTTCAATGGTGGGCTTCAGTTGGTCTATTGTGTGAGAGTTGTTCTTACAGACGTCATCCTTCAGATGTCCCCAAAGAAAAAAGATGGAGGGAGATAAATCTGGGACTACAGTTCCTTTGCGCGAAACTGCACACCAAGCTGGAACCTTCTGTGAACGTATGGGGTCTCATGGAAAACGCGAGGTTTTTCTGAACTGCAATATATGCCGTTCTGTCTGTTTGCATACCACTTACATGAAATCATGCTTCACCAGATTAGAAAACATAATACAGCTATAAATACACTTGTTGTAGCTGGGATTCACAGTCATAAACTTTTTGAAGGACATCATCTGTATGCCAGTGACTGTTATACGTTTTTATTACACATTATTGCAATTTCGGCCTTAGGCCATTATCAAGTGCTGATATTACGGCTTTAAGCCATATCAACGTAATGTGTCGGCTTACGTTACGTTGACATGGCTTAAAGCCATAATATCAGCACTTGATAATGGCCTAAGGTCGAAATTGCAATAGTGTGTAATAAAAATTTATAACAGTCACTGGCGCAAAGATGACGTCCTTCAAAAATAATACAACACCCGAACACTGTTGCGAATAAAACCATTGACACTAATGGAGTCTCTTTCCTCTGTCTAGTTCTCGTATCTCATGCAAATGTGAATGCGATACGGTCGGAGTTTCAGCTGCTTTGTGGCACTGTGGGCACTCCCATAAGACATTCCAGTTTGCTGACACAGTTTTCGTATCGATTTCCCTGTTGAGCGTAACAAGGCTGCGCGGATATTTCCCAATGAGGCATCACTTGTCACCGAAGGTCGGCCGAAACGTTCACATACATTCGCACTACCAGTTTTTCTGAAACGAACGACTATGAGTGAAATCGTTAATTTGTTAGGCACCCCCGTTTCAGAAAAAGCTACGCGAAAGTCTTCCTGACATTTAAGATTACGATTTGAAGTAATTCTCAAGATTGAACACATGTTCAGGCTGGAGAAAATGCATATTTGTTCGCACGCAGCTAATTCAATATTGACATCGAAAGGGCGGTAAAGTGCTTGGGTACCATGTGCTAATGGAGTCCCACAATGTCATCCGTTGGCAACAAAAACATTCTCGCCGTTAAGAAACTCAATATCCCACCACGCTATTTTTTTTTTTTTTAAGTTTAGGATTGCGCATCTTCTGGCTCACCTTGTACAACTGTTTGACAAGCTCGAACGAAGAGCGGCGCGTTTTGTCAGGGTATCGTTTACTGGGAGCGAGAGCATTGCACAGACGCTAAAGAAATACCAGTGCTAGACACTTCAAGAGAGGCGTTGTGCATCAAGGATGGCTTTACTGTTGTTATTTCTGTAGACTAAGTTTCGGGAAGAATCCACAACTGACTTTCTTTCACAAATGACCACAAGGAAAAGATCCGAGAAATTCGAACTAATATGTAGATTAATCGCCACTCACTCTTCACACGCACCATTCGCGAACGGCACAGGGAAGAAGGGATCATATAGTGGTACCAGAAGTATCCTCTGCCACACACCCTCAAGTGGGTTGTTGAGTACAGATGTAGATGTAGACGCAGAGCTCTGAAACATCTTTATTGACTTTAGTTTTTCACAACCCTTAATCACACATTTATGAAACCTTAGCCTCCGCCTGCCCAGATAAAGCAGCTATATCTGATCACGATCAAACACACGTAAATGGAGTAGGCCAGTGATACCGATTTGTGGTTCAAATGGCTCTGAGCACTATGGGACTCAACTTCTGAGGTCATTAGTCCCCTAGAACTTAGAACTACTTAAACCTAACTAACCTAAGGACATCACACACATCCATACCCGAGGCAGGATTCGAACCTGCGACCGTAGCGGTCTCGCGGCTCCAGACTGGAGCGCCTAGAACCGCACGGCCACTTCGGCCGGCCCGATTTGTGGTTGTCGGATATGTTCTGCGGGAGACGAGTTTGTAATCTGGAGTGGAATCGGTGCCCTTCTGTTCTAACATCGACAGGTGTCGCTCATTCATGCAGCTGACGTTGTGTTTTGCCTCTGACAGACAACGCAGTAATTGAGTAACAGTGCTAAAAATAGCTGAAAACACCGAGAATTGCATTGCCGAACGTTTAATGCACTGCACGGCGATCCAAGCTTCAGTCGCTAATGTTCACATTTTCCACGTGTAGGTTTCATCCGCTGCAAATCCGTTAACAGAGCAGGGTAAAATTTGAGCGTCATTAGATGGGGACTTAAAAATAGAAAAGTTAATTCAAATACATTTTTAATACTGTATACTATTTTGTCGAAAACTAACTTTTTAGGACCGTGGCTGAATATAAATGTAGGTTGATTATGTAGGTTGACACTTTCATAGAAAAAGACGACAACCAGTCACTTTTAGTAATGCATTTTATTTAAGCGCCGTAAACAGGTTCTATCCGACAGATTCATCGTCACACGACTGTTCCAAAATGCAAATTTTGTTTGAAGGTGACATAGATTTTATGTTCGTTGTTCCCCTTGTGGTGAAAGATTCTTGGGATGGTGGTGCCCTATGGGAAAAATTGATGTTAGAAATGACATATTTAAACGTAACTGTCCTTCATAACGATCGAACAGAATTTAATCCATTGTTTAAGACTGTACTAGTAATAGTAGTAATAGCAGTAGTACTTAGTCGAAAATGTCGCGTAATTTTGTAGGGATGTTTTCGATTTGTATTCACGAAACCCTGTAGAGTATATGCAGCACATATATGATTCGTATACAACAACATCGCGTAAAGCGCCACACACACACAAACACCAAAAAGTTTTTGCCTCGTAGGAAATGTGCCAAAAAAGGTGGTATCACAAATACAACAGCGCCAAAGAAATTCCCTCTCAGAGGTATTACAATATATACACTGATTTGACATTAAAAATTTACAAAGAATATGCCTTTAACATCCAATAACCCGCCAGGGTAGCCAAGAGCACTAACGCGCTGCTTTCTGGACTCGCATTGACGACGAGGGCCGGTGTGCCAGGCAGCCTGGATGTGGTTTTTAGGCGGTTTTCCACATCCTGATAAGTGAATACCGGGCTGGTCCCCACGTTCCGCCTCAGTTACACGGCTCACAGACATCTGAACACATTCACACTATTCCACGGATTACACTAGACGCAGACAGTTGGGGTACACTATTTCCTTCCCCGGGGCGTACAGGGTGGCGGCAGGAAGGGCATCTGGCTACCCCTTAAAATTAGCATGCCACATCCGATTAACCAGCAGACGCCGCCAGTCGGGATTAAAGCTTGGAAAGAGAGAGATGCCTTTAACATTCAGTTACCACTAATTACAAATAAACTCAACAGATGTACCAACCAGTTTCTTAGGAAATGTTACTCGAGCAACATACAAACATTACGGTAAACAGAGGGAACAACATAAGTCGTGTTTACTTTGCATACTGTGGTTATATGCGCATCATAGAAATGCTGCATATACAATGGATAGCAAAAGTCGCAGAATATGTCCTAATAGCATGTTGGACCTGTGTAATCCAGCAACTAGACATAACATGGACTCAACAAGTCGTTGGAAGTTCCGTACAGAAATATAGACCCATGCTACCTCTATAGTCATCCATAATTGCGAAAGTTGCCGATGCAGGATACTGTGTATGAACTGACCTCTCCATTATATCCCATAAACGTTCTATGGAATCCATGTTGGGCGATCTGGGTGGCCAAATAATCCGCTCGAATTGTGCAGAAAGCTCTTCAAACCAATCGCGAACAATTCTGGCCCAGTGAAATGGCGTGTCATTGTTTGAATGGCTGCAAATGGTCTCCAAGTAGCCGAACATAACCATGTCCAATCAATAATCGGTTCAGTTGTACCAGAGTATCCAGTCCATTCTACCTAAAGATAGTCATGACCATTATGGAGTCAGAACCAACTACCACAGCGCCTTGCTGACAACTTGGGTCCATTGTTTTGTGGGGTCTGCACCACACTCGAACACTACTATCAGCTCTTACCAAATTAAATCTGGACTCATCTGACCACGTCACTGTTTTCCAGTCGTCGAGGGTCCAATCGATATGGTCACAAGCACAGGAGAGAGGCTGTAGGCGATGTCGTGCTATTAGCAAAGGCACTCGTCTCGGTCGACTGCTGCTGTAGCCCATTAACGCCAGATTTCGTCGCACTGTCCTAGCAGACACGTTCGTCTTACGTCTCACATTGATTTCTGCGGTTGTTTCACGCAGTGTTGCTTGTCTGTTAGCACTAACAACTCTACGCCAACGTCTCGGTCGTTAAGAGGAGGTCTTCGGCCACGTCGTTGCTCGTGGTGAGATGTAATGCCTGATATTTGGTATTCTCGGCACTCTCTTGACACTGCGGGTACCGGAATACTGAATTCCCCAACGATTTCCGAAATGAAATGTCCCATGCGTGCAGGTCAAACCATTCTGCAATCAAAGTCTGTTAATTGCCGTCGTGCGACCTTATTAACGTCGGATACCTTTTGATATGACTCACCTGAGTACAAATGACAGCTCCACCAACGCATCACCCTCTTATACCCTTACGCCCAGAAAACGTACGTAAACTTCAAGCAAATGTGCATCTTGTAAACAGACATTTGAAAAAAATGGTTCAAATGGCTCTGAGCACTATGGGACTCAACTGCTGTGGTCATAAGTCCCCTAGAACTTAGAACTACTTAAACCTAACTAACCTAAGGACATCACACACGTCCATGCCCGAGGCAGGATTCGAACCTGCGACCGCAGCGGTAGACATTTGAAGACAAACCTGACGGTCAGAAACCGGTTACGGCGTTATATTTACTTAAATAAATAGTATTATTAACAATAGGTGGCTGCTATCCTTTTGAAAGAATCAACCCACATTTGTAATAATTTGAACAATATTTCATACAGAAGTTAGGAATGCCTCGTAAGTACACATTAATAATTATTTCGAAACTACTAATTTGCGGACATTTTTGTTTCTTCTCCCGCATATTTTCACCCTTGTCAGTTTTTGCTATTAATTATGATACAACCTTTATTCTACTTTCTTATCTAATGAGATATCTGATAAAAAAATAAAGTTACAAAATGTTTTCCTTTCTTGTTTCACGGTAACATTATCGCAAAAGAATCTACCTTTATACGCTTGACGACAACTGAATTAGCGCGTATTCTAAAGAACATTGGTGCGCCTACATGTCTCGCAAGGGGACCGCGCATGCTTGTCGTCACGAATTTCGTCCAGATTTATGGCATATGCAGTGCTCGGCCAGAAATGAAAGTGACAGAAGTGGGCGCTCCAGATGGCCAAGCGTTTACAAAAAAACTAACATTTTGAACCCGGGCCGGGCTAGGTATGAGTCATTTATACTAGCGTAGCTTGTCAGCAGTGGTGGGCGCAACGGAAATAGTACAGAGCGATAATCCGGGTGTTGTGGGTTCTACATCTTCATCTACTTAGTGTAATATTAGTAATTTTCGACTCACAAACACTAATATACGCTCAATAGTAAACGCCTGATGGCCTAAAGTTATCGAACAATTGTAAAGTAAGAGAAATGAACCATTGCATAGCAGCGACAGAATCTATTATTCTTTATCTTTGCCGTTCTTGCGCGGTGCCTGTAAATCTCTATGTACGTGTATCGATTAATGATATAAAATAGAATTCTGTTCTTTCAAGACAAATGAGGCATTGGGCGCCTCACCTTTTACTGTTTGTATTTCATGAAAGGTGGACGCGGACTTGCTGCGTTCCGCATCGGTATTTTATACTTTATGTGAAAATATTCAGTAACTAAGCTAATTGTTATTTTTACAATCAGAAAACATGTAGTTTCTTGAAATTGATTACGAAAAGAGAGCATCAAGAGGACATTTTGACTGTTATGTATAAAGTATTTAACCACAATGGTCATCTATTGTAATTTAATATGAAAATTAAAAAAGCCTGTGTTAAATATAAGTGTGTTTATTTTAGTAAATTAACCTTGATTATTTCCATCTCCTCATTTACTTCAATGATAATTATTTCGTGTTACTTCTTCACCAGAAATTACGATCACGCTGATGGGCCGAATGCAGCATGAGGCAGAAGGAACATTATCGTTTTCCTATTATTTCTGATCAACACTTTTTTTTTAATTGTGTAGTGTTGCCTTTCTTTTAAAGTCTATAAATCGTCTGGTCCCTTAGTGTTGTTCCGGGTATGACTACATCACGAATATAAAAATGCACAGAAATGATAATGTTTCTTCTGCACGATCTCAAATAAATCAATCTGCTGCTCTTATTCAGGTATTTAATGCTCAACGTATGTTATTATAATAGTGTAATCAATCCCTGATTCTGTTGCCAAGTGGTCCACTAAAATATTCACTTTTCGACATTTTTTAAAAAAAATATATAAAATAAGCATTCTTTTTCGTTTCTCCCCCCAAGAGCAACGCTACAATAGATACCGCGAAAACCACCGTATGGTGCGTGGCGTAGGGTACCCTGTACCACTACTCGTTATTTCCTTTCCTGCTCCACTCACAAATAGGGCGAGGAGAAAACGGCTATCTATACGCCGCCGTATGAGATCTAATTTCTCGAATCTTATCTTTGTGGTCCTTACGCGAAATGTTTGTCGGCAGAAGCAGAATCGTTCAGCATTCAGCTTAAATTCCGGTTCTCTAAATTTTCTCACTATTGCCGTCTCCTTAATGCTTGCATGTTGATCGAACCTACCAGTAACAAACCTAACAGCCCGCCTCTGAATTGCTTCAATGTCTTCCTTTAATCGGATTTGGTGCGGATCCTAAACACTCGAGGAGTACTCAAGAATAGGTCACACTAACGTCCCACATGCGGCCTCCTTTACAGGTAAAATCTCCCGGTTAACCGACGTCGACTATTCGCCTTCCCCATCACAATACTTACGTCTTCGTATAATTTCATATCGCTTTGCAACGTTACGCCCAGATATTTTCGAGCTGCTATGCAACCTTCTTTCTAATTCTCAATTTTCACGCCACATACACTGCAAGTAAACAGAAATAACGATTGGTATATTGCATTTATCAATATTTTTATAAACGGTATAAAAAGATAAGGCAAAGGAAAATTTCGGATTGCGTTAAATTTCCAAGGAAGGAATGTATCTGCAGCATACACGAGAACTCTGCAAATAAATTTTGCAGGAGAGGATTGTAAGGCGTGCAGGACAACTTCATATATAAAATTAGATCCTTTTTTTATTATTTTACAGTAGACGATTTGCACACCCTATGGTTATAAAAACTAAACTCCTCCCGAACAGGCCATGAAGGCCCAAAGGTACCGACCGGCCGCCGTGTCATCCTTAGCCCACAGGCGTCACCGGATACGGATATGGAGGGCATATGGTCGGTACACCGCTCTCCCGGCCGTTTTGTCAGTTTACCAGACCGGAGCCGTTATTTCTCAGTCAAGTAGCTCCTCAGTTTGCGTCACAAGAGCTGAGTGCAGCCCGCTTGCCAACAGCGCTCGGCAGACCGGATGGTCACCCATGCAAGTGCTAGCCCAGCCCGACAGCGTTTAACTTCGGTTATGTGAGGGGAACCGGTGTTACCGCTGCGGCAAGGCCGTTGGTACCTATGCCTACACTCATCGTAAAAATAGAGGAAACAGTAATTTTATCGGCAACTTTACACGTTATAAACGCCGCATTTCTACAAATTTATGGTTGTTTTAAAGTTTCTAGTAGAAAAACGAATATGGTTTACATTCATAAAAGGTTCTCTCATATTGCACAGTTTGGCAGCAAACCGCGTGCAGCACTAGCTTTACGTACTTACAATGCCTTCTTGGTAACTATTTGCAGAGTCTTCGTGAACGCTGTAAGAACAATAGCTACTTAGAAATTTATTTACAATCGAAAATCATTTGCCTTCTTTTTAAGTCTTTTATGAAAATATCAATAAATACGATGTGTTAAGCATCATTTGGGGTTGTCTGCTATGTATTATACAGTATGTTTACTTATTTTTTATTTGGCCCTGTAGGTAACTTGAAAACTGAAAATTTAAAAAAAAAACAGTTTCCGTACTGCCACTCGATTCCACGACCCTCGCATTTACCGTTGTCCTCTTTCCGCAGCGCCAGCTGGTCACTGGAAGCTACACCGGTATAAGTGGCTCATGCCTTGCCAAAACTTCTTTTTTTAGAATTCCGTACTTCAGTCGCTAAAAACTTAATCCTTATAGGATCCCTTTGTTGTCCTTCGGTCTGTCTTTAAAAATAGACTCAAACAGTTTCGACCGCGAAAACATTTAGCTTGGGGTAACTGACCATATTCAGACCCTCATACCACGATGGTTGGCGGTGACGGTGAATGGAGTGGGTGTTGTAACTCTATGAACGTCATCCGATTTTTGTCAGACAGCAGTTCTGCACGGTAAACGTTCTCAGAAATTTCTGTCTGTCTGACTGACTGTTAAAAATCCTTTCTCCCAAGTAATGGAAAAATCCAAAATTCTCAACCTGTAATTACGAGTATATCCCAGATATTTGTAATTATAACACATAAATTGCCATTAGAACTTACATTGCGTTCATCGTCCGTCAAAAGGGCAATAGAAAAATATTACTGCTTGCAAATACACATTACTGGCCATTAAAATTGCTACACCAAGAAGAAATACAGATGATAAACGAATATTCATTGGACAAATATATTATGCTAGAACTGACATGTAATTACATTTTCACGCAATTTGGGTGCATAGTTCCTGAGAAATCAGTACCCAGAAAAACCACCTCTGGCCGTGATAACGGCCTTGATACGCCTGGGCATTGAGTCAAACATAGCTTGGAAGGCGTGTACAGATACAACAGCCAATGCAGCTTCAACACGATACCACAGTTCATCAAGAGTAATGACTGGCGTATTGTGACGAGCCAGTTGCTCGGCCACCGTTGACCAGACGTTTTCAATTGGTGAGAGATCTGGAGAACGTGCAGCAGTCGAACATTTTCTGTATCCAGAAAGGTCCGTACAGGACCTGCAACATACGGTCGTGCATTATCCTGCTGACATGTAGGTTTTATCAGGGATCGAATCAAGGGTAGAGCCACGGGTAACACATCTGAAATGCAACGTCCACTGTTCAAAGTGCCGTCAATGTGAACAAGAGATGACCGAGATGTGTAACCAATGGCACCCCATATCATCACGCCAGGTGATATGCCACTATGGCGATGACGAATACACGCTTCCAATTTGCGTTCACCGCGATGTCGCCAAACACGGATGCGACCATCACGATGCTGTAAACAGAACCTGGATTCATCCGAAGAAATGACATTTTGCCATTCGTGCACCCAGGTTCGTGGTTGAGTACACCATCGCAAGCGCTCCTGTCTGTGATGCAGCGTCAAGGGTAACCGCAGCCATGGTCTCCGAGCTGATAGTCCATGCTGCTGCAAACGTCGTCGAACTGTTCGTGCAGATGGTTGTTGTCTTGCAAACGTCCCTATCTGTTGACGTAGTGATCGAGGCGTGGCTGCACGATCCGTTACAGCCATGTGGATAAGATACCTGTCATCTCGACTGCTAGTGATACGAGGCCGTTGGGATCCAGCACGGCGTTCCGTATTACCCTCCTGGACCCACCGATTCCATATTATCCTAACAGTCATTGGATCTCGACCAACGCGAGCAGCAATGTCGCGATACGATAAACCGCAATGGCGACAGGCTACAATCCGACCTTTATCAAAGTCGGAAACGTGATGGTACGCATTTCTCCTCCTTACACGAAGCATCACAACAACGTTTCACCAGGCAACGCCGGTCAACTGCTGTTTGTGTATGAGAAATCGCTTGGAAACTTTCCTCATGTCAGCACGTTGTAGGTGTCGCCACTGGCGCCAATCTTGTGTGAATGCTCTGAAAAGCTAATCATTTGCATATCACAGCATCTTCTTCCTGTCGGTTAAATTTCGTGTCTGTAGCACGTCATCTTCGTGGTGTAGCAATTTTAATGGCCAGTAGTGTATTAAGTTGTTTCCATGTTTCGTCCGCGGCTCGTGGTCTCGCGGTAGTGTTCTCGCTTCCCGAGCAGGGGGTCCCGGGTTCGATTCCTGGCGGGTCAGGGATTTTTCCTGCCTCGAGATGACTGGGTGTTGTTGTGTCGTCCTCATCATCATCATTCATCCCCCTTACGGTCGGAGGAAGGCAATGGCAAACCACCTCCACTAGGACCTTGCCTAGTACGGCGGCGCTGGTCTCCCGCCTCGCTCCCCTACGCTCTGTAAAGAAGTATGGGACTCATCATCATCATTCCATGTTTTAGTAAGTAAATGAAACTGTTTTATTAAATCTCCTCTCTCTGCACATAAAAGGTCTTCCCTGCTCCCTTCTTTTTGTATGTCCGGGCTAGTCTCAGGAGCTGCTGTGGAAATTTGGCACGATCTTGGAATTTCCGGGACCGATATCTTGCCAGTATCGAAATCGTTAACAGGGGAAAATCGTCGAGATTCTCGATCCCGGGATGTATGACCTGTCTGTATACGTAATTGTATGGATTCCTCGGGCGCGAGTCCTACTCGCATTTGGCCAGTTTTTTTTAATCGTTCGGCTTTCTGGGGCTCCCACCTGCGCCACTTCCATTTCTCGCCATGTCCTGCATACACCAAAAATCTAGACGCAGTCGGTAATTACGAGTAGGCGCAATCCCTTTGTCAGTGGTCGGTGTGTCTGGCTGTTACGCAGCTCCGATTCCCGGTACTGGCAGGGATTTTTCCTCCGTGGGAGGAGTGGTACTGGTGTACTCAGCCTCGAGATACCAATAGACCAGCTACTTGAAAGAGAGGTAACGGCTCCAAGGTCTAGAAAGCCGACAACGGTCGGCAGAGCGGTTGCCTAACTCTCGCTTCTCCGCACCGTATCCAGATGACGCCGTTGGCACAGCACGAGACGATTCGCCCATCAGAGCCGGAACGTGGAGCTTTTGGTTTGCTGAAGAACAACCTCTGAATGAAGAACCGTCAACCGACACATGGAAGATTTGGCGGGTTACAGACTCTGCTAAGAAATGACAAATGATGTACCATTGACGTACGCGAATCTCGAGGAATTTAAAGACGCTGAAGAAGTGTAGAGCTGGAAAAAAAAAATTAATATGAAAGGGGACTCTCTTTCATAAGACCTTGAAATCTTATCTTTATATGACAACATAACAATCAAATAGAATAATAAGATCAAGATCATCTGTAATAATACTTCTCTTTTTTTTCATCTCTCTTCTTGTGTTTGTGTCTTGCCTCTTAATATTTATTACCGGTATTCAGCTGCTAACTTATATTGAACTTGGGTAGCATCCATTTCCTTGAGCTATATGTAAAGCGAAGATATGTGAAACTGAGGGAAGATAAAGATGTCATTAGTAGTACAAGAGTATTAAGGTATTTTTCCGCTGTTCAAAAGAAAGTTTTGTGTTAAATAAATGTGACATATCAATTTTTATGAATAAAAAGAGATTATAATATATTAGACAGGAGTCAGTACATTCTTCATGCGAAGTTCTGAATAAATCGTAGTATTTATTTCCAAACAATGGAAAGTCCAGTGGAAAATTACGAAAAGGATAGATTGCTAATAGCGGTAAAGATAGCATGTTTAATCATCTTATGGTGCAGTTCTTCTTGTTGTATCCGTGCTTGCTACGAAAATGGGATGAGAAGTTCTGCCTTATGCAAGACACCTTTTTTCTGTTTTGTTTCACCCATACATGTTTCTGCACTTTTGTGCTATCATCAGTGGGTTTAATTAGCAGTAATGATGAACGGCAGAAATAAGACTAGCGATAAGCTTAACATCAAAATTGGGGACCACAAAGTAGACGAAGTGAAGCTACTTTGGAGGCAAAATAACACGTGACTGACGGAATATGGAGGATATAAAAATCAGATTGGCACCGCGGTATTGACTGTCTAGGCACGGTTGAACTACAGACGACACGAGCCTTGTACCTCCTTCCTCGTGGAATGACTGGAAATGATCGCCTGTCGGACCCCCTCCGTCTAATAGGCGCCGCTCATGCATGGTTGTTTACATCTTTGGGCGGGTTTAGCGACATCTCTCAACAGTCAAAGGGACTATGTCTGTGATACAACATCTATCTTCAGGAATTCTGGGAACCTGGCTGATGCAAAACTTTTTTCGATGTATGTGCGCTTCAGCCTGGAAACGCGCGACCGCTAAGGTCGCAGGTTCGAATCCTGCCTCGGGTATGGATGTGTGTGATGTCCTTAGGTTAGTTAGGTTTAATTAGTTCTAGGGGACTGATGACCTCAGATGTTAAGTCCCATACTGCTCAGAGCCATTTTTTTGATGTGTGTAATTGATGACTTAGGGTGCAGTTGCTACTCCGAGATGAGAAGTTCCACACGGGTGAGGAATTCGTGGGGGACGCACCAACCAGTCAGAAGACTGATGACCCAGACACACAAATAAAAGTCAAGTTCGAGTAACATACAGGGAATAGAAAGCAAACAACAGTAGCAAATGTGACTTTCGCTGAAGAAATCCTCAGTGCTTCGGCAAAAGCTTGAAAGATATAAAAAAATCTAGTACACGAATAGTTCAGGAAGAAGTTGAAGTGAAAATTCTAGAATACCCGCAGAAATAATTGGTCGTTAGGTCATGTTTGAAATAGAAATGTTGGATCTTTCACGAAATATTTCAGTAACGATGTTTCTTAATCAGTTTTAAAAAGTAAAGTTGTTGTTGTTGTTCTTGTTGTTGTTGTGGTCTTCAGTCCAAAGACTGATTTGATGCAGCGCATCATGCTACCGTAACCTGTGCGAGCCTTTTCTCCTGAATAACTCTACTCCAACGTACTATTTTCTGTAAGTCCATCTGTATACAGGATGGTTGCCGGACCACGGCTGTTCAGTATATAATGTCGAATCAAAACACTTTCAGTCGTCTCAATTTCCAAGCTTTATTTTATTTTTGCTAACGGTTTCGCTGAAACTGACACCATTCGAAATTTAGACGGCTGAAGTGGTTTTCATTTGACATTTTACTGCATCTTCTTACTGAATTCATCTCTTGGCCTCATTCTACAATTTTAAGCTCCCTCCCTCCCCCCCCCCCCCCCAACCACACGTACACACACACACACACACACACACACACACACACACACACACACACACACATTTTCCTCCAATATTAAACTGGTTGCTTTAGTGAAGTTGTGCCGCAAATTTCTTGTCACTCCAGTGCTATTCAGTACCTCCTCATTAGTTACACGATTTACACATCTAATCTTCAGTATACTGTAGCATCACATTTCAAAACTTTCTATTCTCTTCGTATTTAAACTGTTTAACGTTTATGTTTCACTTACATACATGGCTACACTCCAGATGAATACCTTCAGGAAAGACTTCCTAACACATATCTATATTTCATGTTAACAAATTTCTATTCTTCAGAAACGCTTTTCTTGAAGTTGCAAGTCTACTTTTATATCCTCTCTAATTCGGCCTTCATCAGTTATTTTGCTGCCCAAATAACAAGAGCTATCTACTATCTTAAGTGTCTCGTTTCCTAATCTAATTCCCTCAGAATCACATGATTTAATTCGACTACTTTCCATTATGCTTATCTTGTTTTTGTTGATGTCCGTCTTATATCCGTCTGTCAAGATACTGTCTATTCCGTTCCACTACTCATTTGCTGTCTCTGATAGAATTACAATGTCATCGACAAACCCCAATGTTTTTATTCCTCTTCCCTGAACTTTAATTCCTACTCCAAACTTTTCTCTGGTTGCAAAAATGGTTCAAATGACTCTGAGCGCTATGGGACTGAACATCTGAGGTCATCAGTCCCCTGGAACGTAGAACTACTTAAACCTAACTAACCTAAGGGCAGCACAGACAGCCATGCCCGAGGCAGGATTCGAACCTGCGACTGTAGCTGTCGCGCGGTTCCAGACTGAAGCACCTAGAACCGCTCGGCCACAGCGGCCGGCCTCTTTGGTTTCCTTTACTGCTTGTTCAGCGTACAGATTGAATAATATCTGGGATAGGCTACAACTCTGTCTCACTCCCTTCTCAACCACTGCTTCTCTTTTGTGCCCCACGTCTCTAATAACTGCCGTCTGGTGTTTAGACAAGTTGTAAATAGCCTTTCGCTCCCTGTATTTGATCCGTCCTACCTTCAGGAGTGTTCCAGTCAGTGTAGTCAATAGCATTTTCTATGTCTACAAATGCTATAAACGTAGGTTTGCCTTTCCCTAACTTATCTTCTGAGATAAGTCGTAGGGTCAGTATTGCCTCATGTGTTCCAACATTTCTCCGAAATCCAAACTGATCTTTCCCGAGGTCGGCTTCTACCAGCTTTTCCGTTCTTCTGTAAAGAATTCGTGTTAGTATTTTGCAAACATGATTTATTAAACTAACAGTGCGTTAATTTTCACACCTGTCAGAAATTGCTTTGTTTGGGATTGGAATGACTATATTACATTCTTTTTGAAATGTGAGGGTGTTTTGCCTGTCTCATACATCTTGCACGTCAGATGCAAGAGTTTTGTCATGGCTGACTCTCCAAAGGCTATCAGTAGTTCTGACGGAATGTCTTCTCCTCCAGGGGCCTTATTTCGACTTAGGTCTTTCAGCGTTCTGCCAAACTGTTCTCGCAGTATCGTATCTCTCATCTCATCTTCATCTACGTGCTCTTCCTTTTCTATAATACTGCCTTCAAGTTCACCTCCCTTGTATAGACCTTGTATGTACTCTTTTCACCTTTCAGCTTTCTCTTCTTTGCTTAGTACAGGTTTCCCATTTGAGGTCTTGATATCCATTCAGCTGCGTCTATTTTCTTCAAAAGTCTCTTTAATTTTCATGTAGGCGGTATCTATTCCCCCTCCCCCCTAGTGACATACTCGTATGCTTATAAATCGCTAGATTTGTCCTCTAGCTATTCCTGTTTAGCCTTTGTGCACTTCCTGTCACTAATTTTTTTGACGTTTGTACTCCATTTCGCCTGCTTCATTTGCTGCGTTTTTATTTTTTCTCCTTTCATCAATTAAATTATCTCCTGTGTTATGCAACGATTTTTACTAGGCCTTGTCTCTTTTATCTATTTGATCCTCTGCTGCCTTAACTATTTCATCTCGTAAAGCTACCCATTCGTCTTCTACTGTATGCTTTTCCCTTGTTCCAGCCAAACATTGCGTAATGCTCCTTCTGAAACTCTCAACAACCTCTGGTTCTTTCAACTTATCCAGGTCCCATCTTCTTAATTACCTACCTTTTTGCAGTTTCTTCAGTTTAATCTACGGTTCACAACCAATAAATTCTGGTCAGAGTCCACACCTACCCATGGAAATTTATTAAATTTAAAATCTGGTTCCGAAATCTCTTTCTTACCATTATACAAGTAATCTGATATGTTGTAGTGTCTCCAGTCGTCTTCCATGTATAAAACCTTCCTCCATGATTCACAAACCAATTGTTAGCTATGATTAAATTATGCTATGTGCAAAATTCCACCAGGTTTCCTCTTTCATTCCTTTCCCCCAGCCCGTATTTACCTTTTTTTCCTTCTCTTTCTTTTCCTATTATCGAATTCCAGTCCCTCATCAGAACTAAATTTTCGTCTCTAACAATCTGAATGATTTCTTTTATCTCATCATACATTACAAATTTGTATTACTGTGGTAGATGTGGGCTTCGTGTTTATCTAGGCTACGATAAGGCGTCCACTATGCTGTTCATAGTACCTTTTGTGGACTGGCAAGATAGCCAATCCACAAGGACGGGAGGCCGAAGGGCACGCGTTTAAGCTCACGCAGGATGGCGTGAGGTCTGGAACAGGTCAAGGTCTTGTAGTAGCAAAAATAGTACGTAGCTTCTGGAATACTTAACTTTAATCCATAATTTGGTGAACATCGGTCTGACGGTACATGCATCACAAGATAAATAGCAATTGATAATGGCGCCTTGCTAGGTCGTAGCAAATGACGTAGCTGAAGGCTATGCTAACTATCGACTCGGGAAATGAGAGCGTAATTTGTCAGTGAACCATCGCTAGCAAAGTCGGCTGTACAACTGGGGCGAGTGCTAGGACGTCTCTCTAGACCTGCCGTGTGGCGGCGCTCGGTCTGCAATCACTGATAGTGGTGACACGCGGGTCCGACGTATACTACCGGACCGCGGCCGATTTAAAGGCTACCACCTAGCAAGTGTGGTGTCTGGCGGTGACACCACAGTAGCTTACCTGCATTCCTATTTTCTTATTCATTTTTAACCCATCCCGGCATTGCTCCTGAGTGACTTCGTATTTATAACCCTGTATTCACCTGATCAGAAGTCCTGTTTCTCCTGCCATCGAACTTCACTAACTCCCATTACGTCTAACTTGAACGTATCCATTTACTTTTTAAAATTTCCTAATCTCTCTGCCCGACTGATATAGACTTCCACGTTACGATCAGTAGAACGCCAGTTTTGTTTATCCTGATGACAACACCCTGCTGGGTAGCCCCGCTCGGAGATCCGAATGGGGTACTATTTTACTTCCTGAATATTTCAGCAAAAAGAACAGCATTATCATTTAACCATACTGTAGAGCGTCACACCCGCGGGAAAAATTACTTGCGAGTAGATGGAACGTACTAGTAAGAAATCTAGCAACACGCCTCTGAATAACTTCGATGTCTTTCTTTAATCCGACATGGTGGGGGTCCCAACATTCGAGCAAAACTCAAGAACATGTCGCAGAAATATTCTCCTCGCCATCTCCTTTATAAGAGTAGATGAGCTATACCCTCCTAAAACTCTTCATAAACCGAAGTCGGCCATTCACCTTCCCTACTAACGTCCTTAGGTGCTCATTCCATTTCATACCACTTTCCAACGTTACACCTAGGTATTTAATTGATGCGATTGTGTCAAGAGGCACACTACTAATGCTCTGTTAGAACATTACAGGAGTGTTTTTCCTACTCATCTGCATTAACTTAGATTTCAGCCTAAGCAGCCACTCACGGTACCAACTAGAAATTCTGTTTATGTCCTCCTACAGTCACTCAGTGACACCTTCCCTTACATCACAGCGTCATCAGCGAACAGCCGCAGATTGCTGCTCACTCTGTCCGTGGGGTCGTTTTAGTATACAGAGAACGAGAGCGGCACTGTCACACTTCCCTGGGGCAGTCCTGACAAAAGCCTACTCTCTGACCAACACTCGCCGTCGAGGACAATATACTTAAGAAATCTTCAAGTCACTCACATATCTAGGAACATAATCGTTACGTTCGTACCTTTGTTTACAGTCTGAAGTGGGGCTCCATTTCAAATGCTTTTTGCAAATCTACACTCATGCTCATAAATTAAGGATAATTGCAGAATGTGGTGCCATACAACGTGGCACTACACAAAACTGGAGCTAATAGCATAGGCACATAGGGAACACACACGACACAGATCTGTAAGTCCACGGTTTTGGTGGTAAGTTGAAAAAATGGCTCTGAGCACTATGGCACTTAACATCTATGGTCATCAGTCCCCTAGAACTTAGAACTACTTAAACCTAACTAACCTAAGGACATCACACAACACCCAGTCATCACGAGGCAGAGAAAATCCCTGACCCCGCCGGATAAGTTGAGAAAACCGTCCCGAAACACATGTGCTACAAAACGTCACAGTTTCCTGCGCGTGTACCCCGACATCAATATGGGATATGATCACCATGCACACGTGCACAGGCCGCACAACGAGTTGCCACACTCTGGATCAGGAGGTCGAGCAGCTTCTGGGGTATAGCCTCCCATTCTTGCACCAGTGCCTGTCACAGCTCCTGAAGTGTCTTAGGGGTTTCAAGACGTGCAGCGATACGTAGACCGAGAGCATCCAGACGTGCTCAATGGGGATTAGATCTGGAATAGAGGCAGGCCACTCCATTCGCCTGATATCTTCTGTTTCAAGGTACTCCTCCACGATGGCAGCTCGGTGAGGCCGTGCGTTATCATCCATCAGGAGAAAGGTGGAACCCACTGTACCCCCGAAAAGGCGGACGTACAGGTGAAAAATGACGGCCCGATACACCTGACTTGTTACAGTTCCTCTGTCAAAGACATGCAGGAGTGTACGTGCACCCCACACCATCAAACCACGACCTCCATACAGGTCCCTTTCAAGGACATTAAGGGGTTGGTATCTGGTTCCTGATTCACGCCAGATGAAAACCCGGCGAGAATCACTGTTCAGACTATACCAGGACTCGTCCGTGAACATAACCTGGGACGACTGTTCCAATGACCATGTACTGTGTTCTATACACCATGCTTTACTGGCTATCCTGTGACCAGGGGTCAGTGGAATGCACCTTTCAGGTCTCCGATCGAATAAACTGTAGTGTCGGTAGCTGGACCGACACCGTGATGTGGATTGCTGAAAAGGAAAGCTTGACTACGCGGTAGCCGATAGTGCACGGCATACAGCAGACGGGCGTGAAGTCTGGAACATGAGAACTTATAAATGAATACGAAGAAAAGTATGTAGATGCTTTTTACTTAACTTTTATTTATTCCTTGGAATACATCTCTCTTGAATACTCGTAAGCTATAGGCACTGATACAAATGGCTCCTTGCTAGTTCGTAGCCATTAACTTCTGATGGCTATTCTGTCTCTCGGCTAATGAGAGAGAAAGGCTTCGTACAACTGGGCGATAGCTAGGTTCGCGTACAACTGGGGGTAGCTTGGTTCTCGTACAACTGGGGTCGAGTCCACTTTCGTATCACGAGACCTGCCTTGGTGGTGGCGCTAGGTCTGCGATCACAGTGGCGACACGCGGGTCCGACATGTACTACATGGACCGCGGCCGATTTAAACTACCACCTAGCAAGTGTGGTGTCTGGCGGTGACACCACATTCCTCCCCCGCAAATCGGCGAACGGTCGTGTAATAAGGCTTCCGCCCGCCGTGGGGAGGACCACATGTTGACGTATGCGATGAGGTGGGGAGCCTAACAACAGGCGAGGCTGTGCCACCCGCACCCGGCCATCCGGTCCGAGGGGAGCTAGGAAACGCCTGCAAAACTAGTCCAGGGTGCACGTCAACATGCGGTGTATGCGCCCGTAATAAGACATGAGGGACCGAAGGGTCGATGTCCATGGCGTCGGGGTAGCCGACGCGCGATGACGTCATGTGGTCCGGAGCGGGCGGGCGTTCCATGGCGGAGGACAGCTGGTCACGGGAAGCGATCGGCGGCGCGTGACGCTGGGAGGCGCTTGGCGGCTGCAACGAAGCGTCGAATGCGGTCGGCGGCGGCGGCGGCTGCTGCTGCTGCTGCTGCGGCGGCGGCGGCGCGTCGCCATGGGGCAAAATGGAAGGCATCGTCGGTAACACCTGGGGATGAGGCGAGCCAGTAGATGGGTCCCCAGGGCGCTGACCGGACGGCACCGTCGCTGAAAGCAGACGGGGAGCGGCAGAACCCGAGCGACGACAGAGGCGCAGCTGATTGAGATGCCGACGCACCTCACCAGAGGCCCCCAAAACCAAATACATCGCGCGGCCGAGGCAGCGAAGAATGCGCCCTGCGAGCCAACGCCGTGAACCTCGATAGTTGCGATAAAATACAACGTCGCCTGGAGCAAAAGCAGGAGTGTGCCGCTGCGCAGGAACCTGATGCGGCGGATGCAGCAAAGACATCAAGGTGCGATGAGGACGACCGTGGAGCAACTCAGCCGGCGAGCGACCATCTCGGGGCTGAGAGCGATACGAAGACAAAAAGAGCAACAATGCGTCCTCCCGAGAATGCGACTCTTTCAATTTCAACATCTGTGACTTGAAAGTCCGGACCAATCGTTCAGCGGCACCGTTGGACTGAGGCGAAAACGGCGCGGATGTCAGATGTTGAATACCATTGGCCTGGCAGAATGACTGAAATTCTGCGGACATGAATTGTGGGCCATTGTCGGAAACAATAGTCTGCGGAAGACCTTCAATGCAAAAGATAGCAGACAACGCGTGGATGGTGGCGGAGGACGTCGTGGAAGACATCCGGACAACAAAAGGAAAATTACTGAAGGCGTCTACCAGAACCAACCATCGAGCATTCCAGAATGGACCAGCAAAATCAATGTGCAAGCGTTGCCAAGGGGACGTGGCTTTTGGCCACGCAAAGACTTTCCGCGGCGGTGCGGACTGCTGTTCGGCACACGCCGGGCACGAAGAACACATATTCGTAATCGCAGCATCGATTCCGAACCAAGTACAGTGCTGACGAGCAAGTTGTTTCGTTCGCACTATACCCCAATGTCCTTGATGAAGAAGCCGTAAAACAGAGGACTGTAACGAACGTGGGACCACGACTCTGGACTGATCATTATCAGAACGCAACAACAAAACACCACGTCGAACAAAAAGTCTCTCCTTGTGAGCAAAAAATCGGCGAACCAACGGATCCTCGATCCGAGACTTTGACAAAGGCCATTGCGTAGCAACAAAACGTAAAACAGTAGCAAGGACAGGGTCAGCAGCTGTGGCTGTAGCGACACGACGAAAATCAATCGGAAACGATTCGACCACTTCATCGGTTTCCGAATCAATGAACATGCAAGCAAGTTCGGAAGAATCGAATGCTTTATCCTCAGCAACAGGCAAACGGGACAACGCATCGGCGTTTCCGTGCTTAGCAGTGGACCGATACAAGATATCGTAGCGGTACTGCGAGAGGAAAATAGACCAGCGAATGAATTTCTGCGCTGTACGTGGAGGTACAGGCTTGGACGGATGAAAAAGCGATGTCAAAGGTTTGTGGTCTGTGATGATGGTAAAGTGACGACCATACAAGAAATCATGGAACTTAGTAACACCAAACACGAGAGCCAAAGCTTCTTTCTCTATCTGTGAATAATTTCTTTGCGCAGACGAGAGCAATTTGGACGCAAAGGCAATAGGGCGATCATGGGAGCCAACTTTGTGCGCAAGCACAGCACCGATCCCGAAATCCGATGCATCGACCATCAACAAAAGGGGTGTCTGGGGATCGAATGGCGTAAGGCAAGTATTAGAAAGCAACGCCGATTTCAACTGGCGAAAGGCGCGTTCGCATTCCGTCGTCCAGACGAACGGAACACCTTTACGGCGTAAGCGATGAAGCGGAGCTGAAATGGAAGAGGCATTGCGCACATATTTATGGTAATAATTAATTTTACCCAACACACTCTGTAGCTGTTTCAGATTTTTAGGGGACGGCAAGTCTTGTATGGCACGGAGGTGCTCTGGACTCGGATGTATGCCTTGGGCATTAATGACATGTCCCAGGTATGGTAAGTCACGAGCAAAAAACACACATTTGTCCTTCCTCAAGCGAAGACCATTTTGCCGCAAGACCTGAAATAATGTTCGTAAATTCGCAAGATGATCTTCTTCTGTCTGTCCGGAGATCACTATATCGTCCAGATAGTTTGCTGCAGTAGGGACCGACGCACAAATAGTTTGTAAATATTGCTGAAACAAGGCAGGGGCGGATGCACACCCGAATGGCAGTCTTTTGAAGCGGTACAATCCAAGATGCGTGTTAACCACCAATACGCGCTGGGATTCGTCGTCCACCGGTATTTGCAAGTACGCATCGGCTAGGTCCAACTTTGAAAAATATGTTCCCGGGCACAGTTTAGCAAAAAGATCTTCCGGGCGGGGCAAAGGAAAAGTAGCAGTCACTAGCTGTGGATTCACTGTGGCCTTGAAGTCCACGCAAAGTCTCAATTTTCCGGAAGGTTTTGGCAAAATGACTAAGGGTGAGGCCCAGAGAGAAGCTTGCACACGTTCAATTACACCCTGTGATTCGAGATCGTGTAACGTTCTTGCGACCTCATCACGCAACGCGTGGGGAACATTGCGCGCCCTGAAAAATTTCGGTTGCGCGTTTACCTGCAGTTCTAAATGTGCTTCATAGTGTTTAGCGCAACCTAAGCCCGGTGCAAAAATGTCTGCAAATTCGTCACACAGCCGAGAAACACTGTCTGTAGGCACAGTCTGATTCACTGATAGGACCTGATTTACAATAGACATGTTAAACAACTTAAATAAATCTAGACCAAACAAATTCACAGCAGAAGAAGAACGAAGAACGTAAAATGACACAAGTTTTGTTTGTCCCTTGTATGTTGCAAGAAGGCTGCACTGTCCTAACACAGGAATTTTCTGTCCGGAATATGTAGTTAGCTTAACATTTGCGGCACGCAACGGAGGTGCGCCCAGTTGTTTGTATGTGTCGTGATTGAGCAATGAAACTGCAGCTCCGGTATCGAGCTGGAATGGTATCACTTTGCCTGCAAAGTCTAAGTCCACAAAAAGTTTATTGTCCTGCTGACGACAAGAGCGACTGTTGTGTGCAATTGGAACAGACACTGGTACAGAATCACTTGCTAATTGACGTGATTTCCGGCGACGTCGACGCACAGTTTTTGTGGGACGATCACAGTCACTGTTAGAGAAAGTGTCACTGGACGAAGTGGAATGAACGACATGAATGTCCATAGGCGAAGGTCCACGAGCCTGAGTGTCCTTGGTTCGATTCCGGCGCGAAGCAAAGGGCCTGGAATGATTGTGATTGTCTGATCTGAGCTTTTTCTGGCAAACACTTTGAACATGTCCTTTCTTATTGCAGAAAAAGCAAATAACTTGGCGTGACGGGCAATGTTCACGCGAATGTCTAGTAGCACACCGCGGGCATGATTTCACTGCATTTGTGGGCTGGCGCGGCACACCTGGCTTAGCACGCGGCGGTCGCTGTGCGTCCGTGCGCGAGGCCCGGGTACCGGGCCGCGCAGCGCGTCCAGCGGGCCGGTTAATGTTACACACGGCTGGCGAAGTTTCAAAAGATTCCTGAGCACAGTCCAGTGTGTCCTGTCTATCCAATATGTCTATCACTTGTTGAAGGGAGGGATTAACTAGTTTCAAAATTTGCTCCCGTATGCGAACATCAGAAACGTTCTGTGCAATTGCATCACGCACCATTGTATCTGAATAAGAAAGACCACAGTCACATTCAAAGGCACAGTCCCTAGTAAGTCCTTGCAATGTTGCTACCCACTCCCTATTAGTTTGACCGGCCGTACGTTTTGTACGAAAGAACGTATACCGTTTTGCAACCACATTAACTGTTTCTTTGAAATAGGCATCTAAGGCAGACAAAATTTCCTCGTATGACAAAGTTGCTACGTCGCGGCGGGGAAACAATTTCACTATCACACGGTATGTGGACACACCGACACAAGAAAGCAAAAACGGCTGCCGCTCATTACCTTGAATTCTGTAGGCAGCAAGGTGGAAGTTGAACTGGCGAGACCACTCTTGCCAGGTCTCGTGGTTCGGGTCGTAGTGCCTAAAAGGCGGTGCAACGGCAGGTTGTGGCTGCGGTAGCGGTGAAGCGGCTGCGGCCGCATCGGTGTGCAGCGCACGTTGACCCTGGACGAGCTGTCCAAGGGCATCCAGTAACGCCTGCGTCTGCTGATTCTGCAAGCGATAAAATTCGGACAGTACATCTGGAGAATGTGGCGAAGCCATGACACAAATAAATGTAAGCAATCAGAAATAAATGTAAGCAATCAGAAAAAGGTCCTTTTCCCTCGTCGCCATTAATTGTAGTGTCGGTAGCTGGACCGACACCGTGATGTGGATTGCTGAAAAGGAAAGCTTGACTACGCGGTAGCCGATAGTGCACGGCATACAGCAGACGGGCGTGAAGTCTGGAACATGAGAACTTATAAATGAATACGAAGAAAAGTATGTAGATGCTTTTTACTTAACTTTTATTTATTCCTTGGAATACATCTCTCTTGAATACTCGTAAGCTATAGGCACTGATACAAATGGCTCCTTGCTAGTTCGTAGCCATTAACTTCTGATGGCTATTCTGTCTCTCGGCTAATGAGAGAGAAAGGCTTCGTACAACTGGGCGATAGCTAGGTTCGCGTACAACTGGGGGTAGCTTGGTTCTCGTACAACTGGGGTCGAGTCCACTTTCGTATCACGAGACCTGCCTTGGTGGTGGCGCTAGGTCTGCGATCACAGTGGCGACACGCGGGTCCGACATGTACTACATGGACCGCGGCCGATTTAAACTACCACCTAGCAAGTGTGGTGTCTGGCGGTGACACCACATAAACCATGTCTGTTCAGTCGTCTATAGACCGTACGTCTGGAGACAACTATTCCAGTGGATGCGGTAAGGTGCCGAGCAAGGCTACCTGTAGTACTCCGTGGCCTTCTGTTGGCACTGGTGGTGAGATATCGGTCTTCTTGTGGCGTTGTACACTGTGGACGTCCCGTACTGTAGCGCCTGGACACGTTTCCTGTCTGCTGGAATCGTTGCCATAATCTTGAGATCACACTTTGTGGCACACGGAGGGCCCGTGCTACGACCTGCTGTGTTTGACCAGCCTCCAGTCGCCCTAGTATTCAACACTCAAACTTCATCAATATGTGTTCTTTGAGCCATTTTGAACACACAGTCACCATTAGCACGTCTGAAAACGTCTGCACACTTACTCGCTGCACCGTACTCTGGCATGCACCAACACAACCCTGCGTATGTGGACTGCTGCCAGCGCCACCGTGCGTCGACCGCAGGTCAAATGCAGCTCATGGTCATACCTCGAGGTGATTTAAACCCGCAAACCGCCCACCAGAGCGTTGTTTCACCATGTATCAGCATTATCCTTAATTTATGAGCATGAGTGTAGAAATATGGGCTCTGCCTTTTGGTGTTGATGCATGGTTCGCAGGATAAGGGGAAGCTGAGTTTCGCACAAACGATGCTTTATAAACCCGTGCAGCTTTGTGGACAGAAGCCTTTCGCCTTAAGGAAATTCATTACATTCGAACTCAGACTATGTTCAAGAATTCTATTGCAAATCGACGTTAAGGATATCGGTGTCTAATTCTGAGAATCCGTTCTTTCACCCTTCTTCCATGCAGGAATGACCTGCGCTTTTTCACTGGCATGGGACTTCATACCAGTGGGGAGACTCGAGATAAATGCAACGTAATAAGAGACCAGCGCCGTACTCTTAGTAAAACTGAAATGGGATTCCATTCGGACCTGGTAACTTATTTGTTTTCAATTCTTTCAGATGCTTCTCTACGCTAGGGATGCCTATTATTTTGTTCAAAAATGTTTAAATGTGTGTGAAATCTTATGGGACTTAACTGCTAAGGTCATCAGTCCCTAAGCTTACACACTACTTAAACTAAATTATCCTAATGACAAACACACTCCCATGCCCGAGGGAGGACTCGAACCTCCACCGGGACCAGCAGCACAGTCCATGATATTACTTTGTCCTCCATACGAAAGTCTCTGCGGCAGTCAAATGGTGGTATGTTTGTACGATCGTCCTTCATGAATAATTTCTTAAACTTCTGCTTCCGTTTGCTGTCTCCTATTGCCACACCAGACGGGTCGACGAGTTACTGTGACTTCGCTTAGGACCACAATTGCCTTGGGTTCTCGGCAAGATCTTTCGCCAAGGTTAAAGCCTTTGAAAGTGAAATGTACACTTTTTACACTATTAGTTGCAATTACATTAATAACTGAAGGACCCAAAACAGTGGTATGTCTGTGTTTCAGTGGTTAACTCTGGGTAAAGAGCCAGAGTGGGAAGCAATGCAAAAAACTGTATTATTTTTAAGAGGTATTAATATTGTTGTTGATAACTCTGGATTCTTTGATGAAATAAATGCTTTAACAATGTACTACATGACGAATTCTACTTCTTTGATGTGGAAAAGTGTTTGCTATAAAATCGTACATGAGTAGTAGTGTTGATTGCATTGAATGGTAGGAAATGGAACAATACTATTTTGCCATGCCTGAACAAAATGGAGCTGTAGAGAGAATATTTTCAGCGCTATATATTCACTGCACAGATGAGCGAAATAAGCTCGCTGTCGCCAGGGTAAAGCTATCGACAAAGCGGGGTTGGAGCTTCTGCGCCATCTTCTTTACAGCCATGACCTTGTCCCGTCGGATTTTTATGTTTTGTCCGATGAAAGAAGCTTAGCGTGGCATCAAGTTCAAGAGCGAAGGTTAGTTAAAGAGTAAAGGTCCAGAAGTGGGTCCGAGATGAAGGTAAAGAATTCTTCGTTGAAGAGATAATAAGATTTGGTTGGGATTACGTGATTGTTTTGCGTTGTTTCCAACATTCATTTCATTCAATTACTTTTTACAAAATTTGGATCCTTCAGTTACCGGTATAGAAAATTGGCTCTGCCTCTTCAAATAATTCGTATCAGTTAATTTCGACAAATATGAAGCAAATACCAAAAGGATAGATTGCTACACACCGTAAAGATGACACATTGAGAAACTAAACATGCTATGGGATGAGACGTTCCACCTTATGCAAGACACCTTTTTTCTGTTTTGTTTCACTCATACATGTTTCAGCACTTTTGTGCTATCATCAGTGGGTAAGAAAAAATTAAACCCACTGATGATAGCACAAAAGTGCTGAAACATGTATGGGTGAAACAAAACAGAAAAAAGGTGTCTTGCATAAGGCAGAACTTCTCATCCCATTTTCGTAGCAAGCACGGATACAACAAGAATAACTGCACCACAAGATGATTAAACATGCTATCTTTACCGCTATTTTGTGGTCCCCAATTTTGATGCTAAGCTTATCGCTTGTCCTATTTCTGCCGTTCATCATTACTGCTAATAACGTACGTGGGAGTAAATTATCTTAATAATTTCAAATAACTTACAGGAATGACATCAAAACGGGGGACCGTGAAGTAGACGAAGTGAAGCTGTCTTGGAGGCAAAATAACACGTGACTGTCGAAGCAAGGTGGATATAAAAATCAGAGTAGCACAGTAAAGACAGCATTACTGACCAAGACAAGTCTTCTAGTATCAAACATCGGTCTTAATCTGAGGAAGAAATTACTGAGAATGTACGTTTGGAGCACAGCACTGTATGGTAGTGAATCATGGACGGTGGGAAACCCGGAACAGAAGGAAATAGAAGCGTTTCCTGTGAACAGTGCTACGGAATTTTGTTTAAGATTTTGAGGCTTCCCTCCAAATCTTCGTTAACAGCACAATGATTCAGAAGATACAGCGAATAAAGGTATGCTGACTGTGCTAACATTTGATCCCCTAAATAAACATAGCGCAAGATTTATCTAACCCTAAATTAAGCTAGCTCCACGATTAAATCCTGATAACCACGCCTTGCCGACCAGCCGATGTCCCGTACTCTGCCATATGGCGTCATTTGGATGCGATGTACCGAGCGAGGTGGCGCTGTGGACAACACACTGGACTCGCATTCGGGAGGACGACGGTTCAAATCCGCGTTTGGCCATTCAGATTTAGGCTTTCCGTGATTTTCCTAAATAGCTCCAGGCAAATACCGGGATGGTTCCTTTGAAAGGGCAGGGCCGATTTCCTTCCCCATCCTCGACACAATCCGAGGTTGTGTTCCATTTCTAATATCCTCGAGGAAGAGCGGACGTTAAACCCAGCCTTCCTTCTGGGATTCTGAGATGGTGACTTTTTTTTCCAAATCGAGCCGTCTCCATAACAATTATGCTATCTTTTCCCTCTCTCTTCTTGTCGTGGAGATTCTGTACTAGATTCAAAATAAAGGGAATTTAATCTCCTGATGCAGAAAACGAGGTGTGAAAAATGACTTGTCAACCGTTAAAAGATGGTTAAATCTTCCTGTAAACAAAATTTTCGTTTGGCAACTAGAATATTCTTCGGAAAATTTTCTAATAACTAAAAATTCTTATTTAAGCAAATTGTTCATGTCAACTAAAATGTTTACAGAAACAAAAATCCTTTGGAAATTTTGGAACAAGGAGTTTTTAAGGCAAATAAAATCTCGTTGAAGTAGTAGGTCCTCTTCTTTGTCACAGGGTTAGGTAATGAAATGATTATTATAATAAACATTGGATACCTAATGTGAAAGAAAAATACGGGGAGACGCGTAACATTTTGTTCCCTGTGAAAGGTTTCCTTCTCCTTGGTAGCCATTTGAACGATATCTGTTGTACAACTAATCATCCATCTGCATCGATGAGCTATCGAGGTGGACTATGTCTTTCACTACACTAACAAAACATTAAAAACATTTGCTTACTATCAATTAGTGTACCATCGATAAGAAGAATTTGACAGTATTGGTGGAGTAAGGTAATAATAATGCAAGGGAGACCACAGTGCGACAGAACACATAAAAACAATTCTTGCATCAGTTTGTAGCACAAAAAACTGGTTTAATAAAATGGAATTAAGTGCGAAAATACACACAATTTTATGTCAATAAACTAATATTCCCATTGCTGTAGAAGTATTGATCGATCGTTGGCACATAATGCGTTATCCTTTAATTAAGCCGATCCCGCTCTAAAAAAACGGTAAATATTGTGCTGTGCTAACTAACAACTAATCATCCATCTGCATCGATTAGCTATCGAGGTGGACTAAGTCTTTCACTAAACTAACAAAACATTAAAAACATTTGCTTACTATCATTTAGTGTACCATCAAT
This sequence comes from Schistocerca piceifrons, assembly GCF_021461385.2. Taxonomy (NCBI): domain Eukaryota; kingdom Metazoa; phylum Arthropoda; class Insecta; order Orthoptera; family Acrididae; genus Schistocerca; species Schistocerca piceifrons. The sequence continues at coordinate 393,444,030 of NC_060143.1, read as the reverse complement.
AAGAATAATGCGACAGAGAGCTGAAAGCCAGTACCATGTGCTACACATCGGTACGTGGGTAAACCGTATATGATACCAGTTTCAAAATTCCCATTCGTGAGCGGAAAACGAAACGCTTGAAAATTCTGAAGGGGAGAGATTTATCGTCGATCTTCTGTCTCTGTGAAGTGGACAATCAAAAGGCCTCCTGAAATTCCAGAATCACACAAAAGCGCAGAATGAACCTTACAGTCTGCAATGGCTTCCGGCTGAAATTGGCGTAAGCTGGCAGATTAAAACTGTTCGCCGGACAGTGAGAGAGCGTGAGTCATGGGTTTTGGCGGGCAAATCCCTGCCAGCAGAACGAACCGGGAGCGGTCAGCGCCGCGAAGCGGAGTTTTTTCATCTACCTGCAGCTCTCCACCGACTTTCAGTAGCACCACACAGGCTGTCGGGCTCTCCTTGCTAGACAGCGCCTGTGGAGCAAAGGATATGGCGAAAACAGTTTAATCACACCCTCGGAGATGATTCCAGAATGAGACGGCTTCTCTGTAACATACTGCGCGTTGAAATGGGCCGTCTTGGACAACCAAAATTTACGCCGTTGTGTATCTACACCTAGATTCAGAGATTCCCGAATTCTAAGGTCAAAATCAAACAGACGCAATATCCCCAAGATTGGCGATCTTTTACAGAAGCTGGAAGTTTAGCGCGGACTTCAATGAAAGATACCTATAACAGTTTCCACAACGAAACTTTGTCCCCGATCCTGGCAGAAAATCCAAAGAGATTCTGGTCGTATGTGAAGTATGTTAGCGGCAAGAAACAATCAATACCTTCTTTGCGCGATAGCAATGGAGATACTATCAAAGACAGTGCTGCCAAAGCAGAGTTACTAAACACAGCCTTCCGAAATGCCTTCACAAAAGAAGACGAAGTAAACATTCCAGAATTCGAATAGAGAATAGCTGCCAATATGAGTAACGTAGAAGTAAATATCCTCGGAGTAGTGAAGCAACTCAAATCACTTAATAAAAGCCGGCCGAAGTGGCCGAGCGGTTCTAGGCGCTACAGTCTGGAACCGCGCGACCGCTACGGTCGCAGGTTCGAATCCCGCCTCGGGCATGGATGTGTGTGATGTCCTTAGGTTAGTTAGGTTTAAGTAGTTCTGAGTTCTAGGGGACTGATGACCTTAGCAGTTAAGTCCCATAGTGCTCAGAGCCATTTTGAACTTAATAAAAGCAGGTCCTCTGGTCCAGACTGTATACCAATTAGGTGCCTTTCGGAGTATGCTGATGCATTAGCTCCATACCTAACAATGATATACAACCGTTCGCTCGACGAAACATCCGTACCCAAAGACTGGAAAGTTGCACAGGTCACTCCAATATTGAAGAAAGCTAGTAGGAATAATCCACTAAATTATAGGTCCATATCGTTAAAGTCCCCCCAAGAACCATGGACCTTGCCGTTGGTGGGGAGGCTTCCGTGCCTCAGCGATACAGATAGCCGTACCGTAGGTGCAACCACAACGGAGGGTTATCTGTTGAGAGGCCAGACAAACGTATGGTTACTGAAGAGGGGCAGCAGCCTTTTCAGTAGTTGCAGGGGCAACAGTCTGGATGATTGACTGATCTGGCCTTGTAACATTAACCAAAACAGCCTTGCTGTGCTGGTATTGCGAACGGCTGAAAGCAAGGGGAAACTACGGCCGTAATTTTCCCGAGGGCATGAAGCTTTACTGTATGATTAAATGATGTTGGCGTCCTCTTGGGTAAAATATTCCGGAGGTAAAATAGTCCCCCATTCGGATCTCCGGGCGGGGACTACTCAAGAGGACGTCGTTATCACGAGAAAGAAAACTGGCATTCTACGGATCGGAGCGTGGAATGTCAGATCCCTTAATCGAGCAGGCAGGTTAGAAAATTTAAAAAGGGAAATGGATAGGTTAATGTTAGATATAGTGGGAATTAGTGAAGTTCGGTGGCAGCAGGAACAAGACTTCTGGTCAGGTGAATACAGGGTTATAAATACAAAATCAAATAGGGGTAATGCAGGAGTCGGTTTAATAATGAATAAAAAAATAAGAGTGCGGGTAAGCTACTACAAACAGCATAGTGAACGCATTATTGTGGCCAAGATAGACACGAAGCCCACGCCTACTACAGTAGTACAAGTTTATATGCCAACTAGCTCTGCAGATGACGAAGTAATTGAGGAAATGTATGATGAAATAAAAGAAATTATTCAGATAGTGAAGGGAGACGAAAATTTAATAGTCATGGGTGACTGGAATTCAGTAGTAGGAAAAGGGAGAGAAGGAAACGTAGTAGGTGAACGTGGATTGGGGCTAAGAAATGAAAGAGGAAGCTGTCTGATAGAATTTTGCACAGAGCACAACTTAATCATAGCTAATACTTGGTTCAAGAATCATAATAGAAGGTTGTATACATGGAAGAAGCCTGGAGATACTGGCAGGTTTCAGATAGATTACATAATGGTAAGACAGAGATTTAGGAACCAGGTTTTAAATTGTAAGACATTTCCAGGGGCAGATGTGGACTCTGATCACAATCTATTGGTTATGAACTGTAGATTAAAACTGAAGAAACTGCAAAAAGGTGTGAATTTAAGGAGATGGGACCTGGGTAAACTGAAAGAACCAGAGGTTGTACAGAGTTTCAGGGAGAGCATAAGGGAACAATTGACGGGAATGGGGGAAAGAAATACAGTAGAAGAAGAATGGGTAGCTTTGAGAGATGAAGTAGTGAAGGCAGCAGAGGACATAGTAGGTAAAAAGACGAGGGCTAGTAGAAATCCTTGGGTAACAGAAAAAACACTGAATTTAATTGATGAAAGGAGAAAATATAAAAATGCAGTAAATGAAGCAGGCAAAAAGGAATGCAAACGTCTCAAAAACAAGATCGACAGGAAGTGCAAAATGGCTAAGCAGGGATGGCTAAAGGACAAATGTAAGTATGTAGAGGGTTATCTCACTAGGGGTAAGATAGATACTGCCTACAGGAAAATTAAAGAGACCTTTGGAGAATAGAGAACCACTTGTATGAATATCAAGAGCTCAGATGGAAACCCAGTTATAAGCAAAGTTGGGAAAGCAGAAAGGTGGAGGGAGTATACAGAGGGTCTATACAAGGGCATTGTACTTGAGGACAATATTATGGAAATGGAAGAGGATATAGATGAAGATGAAATGGGAGATACAATACTGCGTGAGAGTTTGACAGAGCACTGAAAGACCTAAGTCGATACAAGGCCCCGGGAGTAGACAACATTCCATTAGAACTACTGACGGCCTTGGGAGAGCCAGTCCTGACAAAACTCTACCATCTGGTGAGCAAGATGTATGAGACAGGCGAAGTACCCTCAGACTTCGAGAAGAATATAATAATTCCGATTCCAAAGAAAGCAGATGTTGACAGATGTGAAAAGTACCGAACAATCAGTCTAATAAGTCACGGATGCAAAATACTGACGCGTATTCTCTGCAGACGAATGGAGAAGCTGGTAGAAGCTGACCTCGGTGAAGATCAGTTTGGAGTGCGTAGAAATGTTGGAACACGTGAGGCAATGCTGACCCTACGACTTATCTTAGAAGCTAGATTAAGGAAAGGCAAACCTACGTTTCTAGCATTTGTGGACTTAGAGAAAGCTTTTGACAATGTTGACTGGAATACGCTCTTTCAAATTCTGAAGGTGCCAGGGGTAAAATACAGGGAGCGAAAGGCTATTTACAATTTGTACAGAAACCAGATGGCAGTTATAAGAGTCGAAGGGTATGAAAGGGAAGCAGTGGTTGGGAAGGGAGTGAGACAGGGTTGTAGCCTATCCCCGATGTTATTCAATCTGTATATTGAGCAAGCAGTGAAGGAAACAAAAGAAAAATTCAGAGTAGATATTAAAATCCATGGAGAAGAAATAAAAACTTTGAGGTTCGCCGATGACATTGTAATTATGTCAGAGACAGCAAAGGACTTGGAAGAGCAGTTGAACGGAATGGACAGTGTCTTGAAAGGAGGGTATAAGATGAACATCAACAAAAGCAAAACGAGGATAATGGAATGTAGTCGAATTAAGTCGGGTGATGCTGAGGGAATTAGATTAGGAAATGAGACACTTAAAGTTGTAAAGGAGTTTTGCTATTTGGGGAGCAAAATAACTGATGATGGTCGATGTAGAGAGGATATCAAATGTAGACTGGCAATGGCAAGGAAAGCGGTTCTGAAGAAGAGAAATTTATTAACATCGAGTACTGATTTAGGTGGCAGGAAGTCGTTTCTGAAAATATTTGTATGGAGCGTAGCCATGTATGGAAGTGAAACACGTACGATAACTAGTTTGGACAAGAAGAGAATAGAAGCTTTCGAAATGTGGTGCTACAGAAGAATGCTGAAGATTAGATGGGTAGATCATATAACTAATGAGGAGGTATTGAATTGAATTGGGGAGAAGAGAAATTTGTGGCACAACTTGACTAGAAGAAGGGATCGGTTGGCAGGATACATTCTGAGGCATCAAGGGATCACCAATTTAGTATTGGAGGGCAGCGTGGAGGGTAAAAATCGTAGAGGGAGGCCAAGAGATGAATACACTGAACAGATTCAGAAGGATGTAGGTTGGAGTAGGTACTGGGAGATGAAGAAGCTTGCACAGGATAGAGTAGCATGGAGAGCTGCATCAAACTAGTCTCAGGACTGAAAACGACAACGACAACATCGTTAAAGTAGATATTCAGCAGGATTTTAGAACATATATTGTTTTCGAACATTATGAATTACCTCGAACGAAACGGTCAATTGACACACAGTCAACATGGGTTTAGAAAACATCGTTCCTGTGAAACACAACTATCTCTTTATTCACATGAAGTGGTGAGTGCTATTGACAAGGAATTTCAGATCGATTCCGTATTTCTGGTTTCCCGAAGGCTTTTGGCACCGTACGACACAAGTGGCTCGTATTGAAATTGCATGCTTATGGAATATGCGACTGGATTTGTGATTTCCTGTCAGAGAGGTCACAGTTCGTAGTAACTGATGGTAAGTCATCGAGTAAAACAGAAGTGATTTCTGGCGTTCCCCAAGGTAGTGTTATAGGCCCTTTGCTCTTACTTATTTATATAAACGATTTGGGAGACAATCTGAGCAGCCGTCTTCGGTTGTTTACAGATGACGCTTTCGTTTATCGACTAATAAAGTCATCAGAAGATCAAAACAAACTGCAAAACGATTTAGAAAAGATATCTGAATGGTGCGAAAAGAGGCAGTTGACCTTAAATAACGAAAAGTGTGAGATCATCCACATGAGTGCTAAAGGGAACTCGTTAAACTTCGGTTAGACGATAAATCAATCTAATCTAAAAGCCGTAAATTCAACTAAATACCTGGGTATTACAATTACGAACAACTTAAATTGGAAAGAAAATATAGAAAATGTTGTGGGGAAGGCTAACAAAAGACTGCGTTTTATTCGTAGTGCAGTTAGAAAATGTAACAGACCTACTAAGGAGGAGACTGCCTATACTACACTTGTCGGTCCTCTTTTAGAATACTGCTGCGCGGTGTGGGATCCTTGCCAGACAGGACTGACGGAGCACATCGAAAAAGTTCAAAGAAAGGCAGCACGTTTTGTATTATCGCGAAATATGGGAGAGAGTGTCACAGAAATGATACAGGATTTGGTCTGGAAATTTTTCGTTGCGACGGAATCTTCTCACGAAATTCCAATCACCAACCTTCTCCTCCGAATGCGAAAATATTTTGTTGGCACCGCCCTACATAGGGAGGAACGATCACCATGATAAAATAAGGGAAATCAGAGCTCGTACGGAAAGATATACACGTTCATTCTTTCCGCGTGCTGTACGAGATTGGAATAATAGAGAAATGTGAAGGTGGTTCGATGAAACCTCTGCCAGGCACTTGAATGTCATTTGCAGAGTATCCATGTAGAAGTAGATTATACAGAAGGCATGTAATGCATCATCTTTTCGCGGCGCCTGCGTGCTAGTCACATCCCTGCTGTGTGTGCTACAGGGTCGTTTCGCAGTAGTAGAGGGAAGGGGGTTATCTGTAGCCTCGATTGGCGGCCCAATCTTTCCTTGTTGTGGTCTGCAATTCGAAGCCTAGTCTGATGCAGCTCTTCTGAGCAGGCTTCGATCTCCCTTCACTAACTAAGTACCGAAGCGGTGAAGTGAGGTGCATTGTAATTATCCCAGATAGGTGTTGGGTGCAGCGGAACGAAAGATGTGGACCGATGGAATTTTTGAAAATTCAAATTGCATATCGCGATCTGGTAACTGCTCTACGCTGTGCAATTGGTTAAAATTCTTGGCTTCTTCTTCGAATAGCTGCAGGTTCAGGTTGTACCATAAGAGAAAAAAGATACCGAAAATTAGTAACAAAGTCAATGGCGGATCAGTGCCACGTCGAAATGTTGCGTCTCACCCACAAAAAGCCGAAAAATGGATCTAGCAATACAAAAATAATTAACAGAAATACGTGAACTGGTATTTTAATAAAGTATCTTAACACGTTCTGAGTTAGTTCGCTATGTTAGAAATTATACAGAGTTACAGACAACGACATTTACATGACGAGATCACGATGCTAAAGGACAAGACGGAACAGATAGGCTTGTCGTAGCTGCCCTCGAAAAACTGAAGGCCGCGCCCTTGTTTATTTAGACATACGGTATAAATATTGGCATATGGACTATTTGGTCCTCAATCAAAATACCAATTACTTGTTCACAAAACATTCACAAAATTTTAAGCACAAAAAGTAATTTTTGGCTGAATGGTCTTAGACTCTACACACTAGTATATCGATCTCGAACTGTTTCCTTCCGTATTACTTGTTGGATTATAAAGTATTGATAAATACACTGAAGAGCCCAAGAAACTGATACACCTGCCTAATATCGTGTAGGGCCCCCGCGAGCACGCAGAAGTGCCGCAACACCACGTGGCATGGACTCGACTAATGTCTGAAGTTGTGCTGGAGGGAACTGACACCACGACTCCTGCAGGGCTGTCTCTTCTGAACAGCATGTTACAAGGCATCCCAGATATGCTCAGTTATGTTCATGTGTTCATGTATGGGGAGTTTGGTGGGCAGCAGAAGTGTTTAAACCAAAAGAGTGTTCCTGGAGCCGCTCCATAGCAATTCTGGATGTGTGGGGTGTCTCAGTGTACTGCTGGAATTGCCCAAGACCGTTGGAATACACAATGGACATGAATTGATGCATGTTATCAGACACGTCCGCAGCTCGTGGTCGTGCGGTAGCGTTCTCGCTTCCCGCGCCCTGGTTCCCGGGTTCGGTTCCCGGCGGGGTCAGGGATTTTCTCTGCCTCGTGATGACTGGGTATTGTGTGATGTCCTTAGGTTAGTTAGATTTAAGAGGTTCTAAGTTCCAGTGGACTGATGACCATAGATGTTAAGTCCCATAGTGCTCAGAGCCATGTGATCAGACAGGATGTTTACATAGGTGTAGGAAATTGGAAATTTGTGGTAAGGTCTTGGGACGAAGCTGCTGAGGTCATAGGCCCCTAAGCCTACACACTACTTCATCTAATTTAAAGTAACTTACGCTATGGACAACACACACACCCATGCCCGAGGGAGGACTCGAACCTCCAACGGTGGGAGCCGCGCGTACCGTGACATGGCGTCCTAGACCGCTCGGCTACCCCGCGCGGCTTACATAGGTGTCACCTGTCAGAGTCGTATCTAAACGTGTCAGAGGACCCTATCACTCCAACAGCACACGCCTCACACCGTTACAGGGCCTCGGGCCTCCACCAGCTTGAACAGTCCTCCCCATCCATACGTCCATCTGCTCGATACAATTTGAAACGAGACTCGTCCGACCAGGCAACACGTTTCCGTCATCAACAGTCCAGTGTCGGTGTTGGCGCGCCCAGGCGAGGCGTAAAGTTTTGTGTTGTGAGTCATCAAGTGTACACGAGTGGGCCTTCAGCTCCGAAAGCCCATATGGATGATGTTTCGTTGAATGGTTCTCACGCTGACACTTTTTGATGGCCCAACATGACATCTGCAGCAGTTTTCGGAAAGGTTACACTTCTGTCACGTTGAACGATTCTCTTAAGTAATCGTTGGTCCCGTTCTTGCAGGATCTTTTTCCGGCCGCAGCGATGTCAGAGATTTGATGTTTTACCAGATTCATGATATTCATGGTACACTTGTGAAATGGTCGCACGAAAAAATCCCCACATCATCGCTATCTCGAATATGCTATGTCCCACAGCTCGTGCGCCGACTGTAACACCACGTTCAAATTCATTTAAATCTTGATAACCCGCCATTGTAGCAGCAGTAACCGATCTAACAACTGCTCAGACACTTGTTGTCTTATATAGGATTTGCGACCGCAGCGCTCTATTCTGCCTGTTTACGTATCTGTGTATTTGAAAACGCACTCATATACCACTTTCTTTGGCGCATCAGTGTATTACAGCACGTATGTTGTGGAGGCGTCTGGTCGAGCACGAGCGCTCGCAGTAAATGTGACTGTCAGACGTCATTACATGGCGCAGGGGAAGTGCAAACTATGCATTGTCTTCAGGCGAATAACAATAACTTTGTCTACATACGTAATGACACAATGCTTAAAGAGGAAAGTACACCTTTTATTACCTTTACAAAATAGCATTATGACCGGGTTAGGAACTTCAAAGTGAAGATCAGACACAGCAGTATCTTTTACTATAACACTTCAGCGCCGGATGTTCGCTGTAGTTAGATCCTAGAGACCTAGAGAGTGGCAGGCGGCTGGATGATAAGTTTCGTAATAAAATAAGTTTTGTAGACTTGTATAGAAATTTTCTTCAGTATAAACTTCACAAGTTTGCAGCTACGATTGTGTCAATGTTTGGGCCCATATACGAGGGTTGGAACTTTAATAGTGGCAAAAAAAAAGAAAAAATTGGAAATGAGCGTATGGGATCGTTGGCCGGGGAGGTTCGGCCGCCAAGTGCAAGTCTTATGTCATTTGATGCCACATTGGGCTACTTGCGCGCCGGTGATGAGGATGAAATGATGATGAGGACAACACAATACCCAGTCTTCGAGCGGAGAAAATCTCCAACCCGGCCGGGAATCGAACTCGGGCCCGCTAGCATCGGACGTAAGCACGTTTCCACCGAGCTAAGCAGGCGGACTTTAATTGTGGCAAATATTTATTTACAGATCGTACAAAATAAATACGTGTTTCAAAGTTTTACTGACCTCCAAAGCAGTCACCAGCATTGTGTATAACCCGTTGCCAGCGATGTGTTAGTCGTACGATACTCTTAGCAGTGCCAGTTGTGTTGACAGTTCGAACGGCGTGGTCTATTGCCCGACGGATTTGTAGCACTTCTGAAGAGAATGCCGTAAAGTGCTTCCGTCGGTATAGAAATCGAGTTGAACTCAGGAGGGCTTAAGTCAGGTGAGTGCAGTAGTTGGTATAGCACTTAGCAGCCCCATCAGTCAAACAAATCAGTAACAGCTTGCACTGTACGTGCTTTAGCATTGTCCTGCAAACTGATGGTGAGGTCCTGCAAAAAGTGTCATCACTTCTGTCTCTAAGCTGATCGTAGGTTGTGTTCCAAAAATGAACAGCATAGAGACAGAAGTGATGACACTTTCTGCAGGACTTGACCATCATTTTGCAGGACAACCCTCAAGCACGTACGTTTATACTTTATGAGCCGGCCGGAGTGGCCGTGCGGTTCCAGGCGCTACTGTCTGGAGCCGAACGACCGCTACGGTCGCAGGTTCGAATCCTGCCTCGGGCATGGATGTGTGTCATGTCCTTAGGTTAGTTAGGTTTAATTAGTTCTAAGCTCTAGGTGACTGATGACCCCAGAAGTTAAGTCGCATAGTGCTCAGAGCCATTTGAACCATTTTGAACCCGCAGCGCTCGGCAGTGGCGTAGGGACTCGGTGGCACGGCGCGGTTGAAGGCGTGCGGGCAAGTTTCACGCATAGCCCGCGGAAGTCGACGAATAAAGCAAGCAGGGAGTTAAACGTACCACAGCCGACGGTTTGGAAAATCTTACGGAAAAGGCTAAAGCAGAAGCCTTACCGTTTACAATTGCTTCAAGCCCTGACACCCGATGACAAAGTCAAACGCTTTGAATTTTCGGCGCGGTTGCAACAGCTCATGGAAGAGAATGCGTTCAGTGCGAAACTTGTTTTCAGTGATGAAGCAACATTTTTTCTTAATGCTGAAGTGAACAGACACAATGTGCGAATCTGGGCGGTTGAGAATCCTCACGCATTCGTGCAGCAAATTCGCAATTCACCAAAAGTTAACGTGTTTTGTGCAATCTCACGGTTTGAAGTTTACGGCCCCTTTTTCTTCTGCGAAAAAAACGTTACAGGACACGTGTATCTGGACATGCTGGAAAATTGGCTCATGCCACAACTGGAGACCGACAGCGCCGACTTCATCTTTCAGCAGGATGGTGCTCCACCGCACTTCCATCATGATGTTCGGCATTTCTTAAACAGGAGATTGGAAAACCGATGGATCGGTCGTGATGGAGATCATGATCAGCAATTCATGTCATGGCCTCCACGCTCACCCGACTTAACCCCATGCGATTTCTTTCTGTGGGGTTATGTGAAAGATTCAGTGTTTAAACCTCCTCTACCAAGAAACGTGCCAGAACTGCGAGCTCGCATCAACGATGCTTTCGAACTCATTGATGGGGACATGCTGCGCCGAGTGTGGGAGGAACTTGATTATCGGCTTGATGTCTGCCGAATCACTAAAGGGGCACATATCGAACATTTGTGAATGCCTAAAAAAACTTTTTGAGTTTTTGTATGTGCGTGCAAAGCGTTGTGAAAATATCTCAAATAATAAAGGTATTGTAGAGCTGTGAAATCGCTTCAATCATTTGTAATAACCCTGTACATTATGACGCGGTACCATACACAGAAAACTTTTATGCCGACAGATGTTACGAATAATTGGTTGCTCAGTTACTGAAATAAAAATTGTTTGAGATTAAATGTATTGTTATGCACAAAAGTGAAGCATTACAATGAAGTTACATCCATGCTAGCCCAGAAGAAAAAGAATGAAAAACAAACTGTTTCCTGTTACAATGATAATTTTCACTTGAAAGGAACACTCACACAACATTTTGTATTATATTTACTCTGTTCTAATGAAAAGACATTACGCTGTGCATAATCTGCATCATAAGCACTGTACAGTGGTTCGAAAATAGTAGTTAATACAGTAATGTCGTGTGACGAAGGCCTCGCATCGGGTAGACCGTTCGCCGGGTGCAAGTCTTTCGATTTGACGCCACTCCGGCGACTTGCGCGCCGATGGGGATGAAATGATGATTAGGACAACACAACACCCAGTCCCTGAGCGGAGAAAATCTCCTACCCAGCCGGGAATCGAACCCGGGGTCTTAGGATTGGCATTCTGCCGCGCTGACCAATTTTTTTTTTTTTTTACTGTAACCACTTTTTTTTCCCTTCGAGAGCAAGTGCTCTACCGACTTTTTTTACGCTGTATCTATCTTTTTTCCTTTTCTTATTCAGAAAATTGTACGCTATCACACAACGCATTAATCATATACAGTTGTTGTTCCTTTTTTTTTTACTGAAGGTCAGGGCGTGGTACACGCCGCACTAACAGTGGGGTCTCTTCACGGCACTACCAGTGCGTCGAGGCCCGACCCCCCCCCGCCCCCCCTTTTTTTTTTCATGTCCCCTGTCGGGTCATAGCACTAAGTGTGCAGAAATCTTAACACACGACACCCATTCTCCGATGTAAGAAAGACAATGAAACCTCTTCTCTGAGTAGAAACTGAACACTGATAAAACTGAACTATTCTTCTTGAATCACACAAATACTTTGGAAGTTGAAAACGAGTAATTCTGAACAAAATGTTATGAAAAAAAAACTCATCGTGTAACATAGAAGTTTCGGAAGCAAGGTAATAGTAAATAATAATAAGAACACAAGTGACTTTTAAATTTCTTCTGTTCGTTTCAGCATGTTGCCGTAGTGCTTCTTGTGGTTGCGATACGTTCTGATTTTTGCGTATTCACACTTCATGTAAACGCGGAATTCTATCTCGCTGTTCGACTCAAGTTTGTTGATGACATAACTAACATATTTTCCGAGTAACCAGCTAATGGCGTTGGTTTTTAATTTCGGAAAGTATGTCATGTCTGGTCTCAGGAGGAGCGATGGTGTTATATTTTCCGTCGAGGATCTGATGAGAAAGGCGATTTGTTGCCTGATCCAATTCCAGTTATTCACATTGCCGCCACAGGTGAATCTGTGGATGAGTGTATCCTCCAGATTGCATTTTCCACAAAGGTGTGTTGGTTTAAACCGATTCCATATAGTCTCTCGTTGGTGCTGATGACATTATTAACTGCTTTGTACCATGCGGAAATAGAGTCTGTAGATAGCACGGCATAGTTGATGTTCCGCCATACAGCTTTCCAGTCACAATTAGGGAATTTCTTTTCAATTTTGTTTCTGCCCTCATTTAACTTCCTTTCAAGTATGATGTCGCGCGGTGTGATACATGTGTTGCTTCTGATTTCGTCACTGAGATAACTTGCTTCGAGAAAAAAGTTCCTCACATACTGCAGACGGGCATTAATCCTTCGCACATCAATCGGTGCTTGCAGGCTATGGGGTGTCACAGCCTCAAAGAGCATTGCGGTTATACATTGTGGAAGTTCTCTGAGTATATGGAAAGTCCGTTTGCGGAACAGAGCAGACGATTTATTTCGAACATCCACCAAACCGAGGCCCCCGTTTCTGACATCCAGTATAACGGTAGTCGCACCAACCCTGAATATGTCTCCTCGCCATAAATAATTGGTAACAGTGGACATGATCCCTTTCGATACTAGTTTGGGGATTGGAAATACCTGCGCAGTGAAATACGCTTTAGACAAAATGCAGGAGTTGATGAATCTGACTTTTTGCACCTGGTCCATAGTTCGATGGATGTTCTCCATTACAGCACCATGAACTTTCCTCCTAGTTTCCGTCCAGTTAAAAGCAGCCATCCTCATCGGACATGCCATTAAGGTTATTCCCAAAGTTTTTGTCTTGTTTTGCCCATGCCAGTCGGACGTGATCTAGGCCCCGCAGGTTCAATATTTTACTTTTGGTTTCATTTCTTGTCGCTCCCGACGCCAGACAATACTTTTGGGTTTCTCTTTCCAGAGTAACTGTCTCCTTATTCCTTATTAGAACACCCACGTCATCAGCATAAGCTCGTATGACAGTTTTCTCACCACTCAATGTTATGCCTGTTAATCTTGCGTTGACAGTGCGGAGAAAGGGCTCTAAAGAAACGGAAAATAAAAACATAGATAAGGGACTACCCTGTGTAACCCCTCGCCTTATCTGTATGGGTTTAGAGGTTTGGACATTGATTGCTATTTTCGCATTTATACCTGTCGCAATATTTCTTAGCATGTTGGCAATCTGAGGGTGGAAAGCCATTCTTGACAGCGTCGCAAAGAGGTATCTATGACTAACGCGGTCAAAAGCTTTGTTGAAATCTATAAAGATTAAAGCACATTCTATACTTGTCACTGAGGTAATTGCAATGACGTCTCTGTATGCAGAGAGACTTTCGAATATCGTTCTGGTTGGAGAACAAGATTGATGATGATTCAATATTTTGTTGGAAAAGGCATAGGGTCTTTTGTTGATAATACGCGAAATTATTTTGTAATCAGAGTTTAGCAGCGAAAGAGGCCGAAAATTGTTTAAGTTGGTTTTGCCTTTACTCTTAGGAATCAGTACTATTTTACTTTCCTTAAACTCTGCAGGGACCGCTTTTCCGTTCAGGACCTCATTCGCCATGGAAGTGATCCTGTCCCCAATTATAGACCAGTAGCGGGCATAAAACTCCACAGGGAGGCCATCAAGTCCCGGAGATTTTTTGAGAGGTGAGTTACGCACTGCCTCATGCACTTCATCTTTAGTAATAGGTGACAGGATGTCAGCGTTTTCTGTTCCCGACAATTGTGGACCTAAAATAGTGAGAAAGTCCTCGAGAGCTGCATCTTCCACTGTGGTAGGGGCATATAAGTTGTCATAGTACCTGTGGGCTTCGTCCAGAATTTCTTTCTGGCATGTGAGCCTTGTACCGGTATGCGTCTGGACTTCATCAATAAAAGTTTGACGTCTGTTTTTAGCATGCCGCACCAAGTGATACAGAGAAGCTGTTTCATCTGTTACAACTGATGTGGCTTTCGATTTAATTTTTAGTCCCTCCATCTGTTGCCGTTTAATGCTTAATAACTTGGCTTTTATTTTTTTTATATCATTGAAATGAATTACGTCATCATGTGCCTGTTGATATACGTCTCTTAAAAATTTATAATAAAACTCCATTGTATTCCTCAACTCCCTGTGCCTCGCTACACTACACTGCATGACAACTTTCCGCAGCCTTGGTTTAGCCCTCCTAGTCCACCATTCAATGACTGTTGGGTGCTTGTCTGTTGTGCGGAGGCTCATAGTCCACGCTACTCTTATTTCCTGTTCCAGTTCTTCGTCAGTTAAAACAGAGATATTCAAATTCCATTGGCCTCTGAATCGACGGGTTGGCAGTACACTTAAATTAAAGCAAGTTAAAAGTATTCTGTGATCGCTAAAATACACGGGAACAGTTTCAACGTTTAACAAAAAATTTTGCAAATTTGGTGACACTTAAATTCCTTCTAGTCTGCTGCGGGAGTGGCTGGTTATATACGTGAACTCGACTGACGTCGGGTGTTGAAGTTCCCACACATCCTTAAGTTGTAGATCACTTACTAACTTTTTTAACTGTGGCGAGTAGTTGAAATTGGGTTGTTGATCTTTCTGGTTTAAAACACAGTTAAAATCTCCACCTGGTATAAGAGAACACTGATTTTTCCTCAATAAATAAATTAGTTCATCTTGAAAAAACTTCACACGATCCAGTTTATGGGAATTTCCTGATGGGGCGTAAAGGTTAAGCACTGTCACATCGAAAATTTTTATGCCTACGGCTCTTCCTGTTTCTAGTCGTTCGATTTCAGTCACCGGAGTGCCTTCCCTTATAAGAATGGCTGTACCGATATTGCCGGCTGCGGTGGCCGTGCGGTTCTGGCGCTGCAGTCCGGAACCGCGGGACTGCTACGGTCGCAGGTTCGAATCCTGCCTCGGGCATGGGTGTGTGCGATGTCCTTAGGTTAGTTAGGTTTAAGTAGTTCTAAGTTCTAGGGGACTTATGACCTGAGATGTTGAGTCCCATAGTGCTCAGAGCCATTTTTGTACCGATATTGGCTTCCGTAGAAACACTAACAATTTCAAAAAAGCCTGGGATCCGAAATTCCGTTATCGCAACTTCTTGTAGCAACGCGATATCTGTCCCAGACTGCTACAAGAATTCTTTGAGTGCTGCCAGTTTTCAAGGGTGATTGTATTTTATTAATGTTAATAGTAGTAATGCTATAAGTTTGCATCACAGACATACCAGAAGAAGCTATTTGGGATGAGGATCGGTATGATTATAGCAGCAACGTGCTTCTCTACAAGTCACGATCTTTACAAGCTGTGTGCCCATTACATGTACTAACTTCCTAGAAAATATTTACTGCTTTTAAACAAAGTGCTTGAAAAGAAAATTATCCTGAAATTCTGACAATGCATTGCTATAAGTCACTGTGGTCTTTCTCTTTCTCCTCGTCAGTGTTGGCCCTGATGACTTCATATTTAATATTCTTTTTCTTGATGTCTTTCTTTTCTGGTGTGGCTTTCGATGGATGACTCGTGACAATAAGACCTGGTTTCGGTCGCAGTCTCCGACGGTGACCGTCTGGCGCAACGGCGGTGGCTTGCGAGTCGTCAATATTTGGCTCCGGCGTGTTGTGTTGTCTTGCTGGCGAGGCGGTGATGCTTGTTTATTTCCTCCTTCAGCGCCATGTTGCACTTCGGAGTCAGCAGGTTGTTTACTTGGTACTTCCTCGTACTGTTCGCACTGTATGGGCTGTACACTTGATGCGGTTATTGCAGCTGTGACCTCAGGCTCAGGGTCACATTTCTGTGAAAGGTCACTACCAGCTGCGTTACTATCTGTTCGTGGCGGTATAATTCCTTGTGTGGAAGTGGTAGCCACATGGACCTACATTTCATCTCCTTTTTCCACTTCCAACAGATCTTCAGGGCTTGGCTTCGGCTTCCTGGCAACGGGTGTTTCACAGGAAGAGTCCTCATCAACATTTTTTTCAGTGTCCTCTAGAGGACGCTTTTTAGTGGGAATCTCGCTGTCACGGGACGGAATTTCAGCAGTTAATGCAGGTTTTAAAGACGGAAATTCATTAACATTAAGTGCAACATTTTCAGAGGTAGTAACAGGATCCACGACAGCGGCCGGCTCTGTTGTATTACTGGCTGGCAACAAATCGTTGAGTGTTAATTTCTGGCGTTGCTTAAGGTTATTTGTTAGCACAAAAACACGGCGAGGGCAGTCCTGACGGAGGTGACCAGACTCGTTACATACATGACATGCAGGGGTTTGCCCTGAGTACATAACAGGCGCCTTGTGCCCGTCAACAAAGATGTGGGAGGGAATGTTTGCCTTCACCTCCATCTCCACTGAGCGAATGCCGTTAAAGCACTGCAGCTTGAAATGCGAAGCCCACCTTTCGTTGATTATTTGCCTGACAACCCCATACTTTGAAAGGACATCTTTAATTTTCGAGATATCTACTTCTATGGGAATATTGAAAAACCCTAATATTTCTAATTACAGACTCGGAATTCCTGAGTTTTACAGTACTTTTAGTACCATCACGGTGTATAAATTCCGTTTCATAACCAAATTTTTCCAGAAAGCGGTCTACACTCACGGGATCGTTAAACTTTACAAAAATGCAGTATTCATCAGAGTCTAGCTGCAAGGTATGAACAGATTCAGAATGAAGGCCAATTATCTCGGTAATCCAGTCGTGTATTTCAAGTGCAGAGGGCTGTATTCGATGGGTGTACTAGACGAGGGTGAAAATCACGGTTTTTTTTTCTCACGGAGTTTGCCATGGTGTTCTGCAGCGAAGAAATTTCTGACAACGCCGAAATCCCAACGGCACTACGTAGAAAGACGACACGAACGAAGACCAATAACTCAATTTATAACACTTAATTCACGTGCAAAACGCCAATAAACAATCACGAAACACGGAAACACTGGCGTAAACACTGAACGTTCACGGAGCAAACTTGAGGAGCGTGCGACCGCGGCGACAGCTAAAGCCAGACTGTCCACTCAGCTACCGGGGACGGACAATACAGTAATAGAGCATGGCAATGCATCTTCGATCAATGCAAAAGGGTTTACGAAAAAGAAACGATATAATCTCTGCATAACTACTGCAGACTACATCCATTTGAATCAGCTTCCTTTACTCATGCTTTCCCTTACTAAAATTTGTAGCCCCTGTACTTTCCTCCATTATCAAATTGATGAATCATTGCTTTAGGATATGTCCTATTAACCGATCTTTCCGTTTACATAGATTGTAGCATAAGTTTTGCTTCCCCTACTCGACTGAGCACCTCTTATTAGTTACGCCATCTACCCACTAATTCTCAGCATTCTTCTGTATCACCGCTTTTCAAAAACTTTTATTGTCTCCTTGTCTGAAGTGTTTAGATTCCACGTTTCACTTTCGTAAAAGGTACGCCCCAGACAAACAGTTTCAGAAAAGATTTCTAAACATTCACATTCGAAGTTAACAGGTTTCTCTTTTCAGAAACTACTTTTAGTCTGCATTTTATATGCTGTCCACTTCGGACATCACCAGTTGTTTTACTGCCCAAATAGAAAACTCATCTACTTCCACCAGTGTCTCATTGCATAATCTATTTCCGTCAGCATCGCCTGATTTAATGCGACTACATTCCATTAGCCTTGTTTTACTTTTGTTGATATTCCTCTTATAACCTCTTTTCAGGATACTATTGTTTCTCTCCAGTTGCTCCTTCTAGTCCCTTGTCGTCTTTCACAGAATTAAAATGTCGTCGGTAAACGTCATAATTTTCATTCCTGAACTATCTCGTTTCAAAGTTCTCCTTGGTTTCTTCTACGCTTGTTAAATGCGCAGATTGAATAATATAGAGGACAGGATACAACCATCCTTTCTCAGTCCTGCTTCCCTTTCATGACCTTCACTCTTTATAACAGCAGGCTCGTTTCTACAATTTTGAGATAGCCTTCCGCACAGTGTGTTTTATCTCTGCCAACTAGGAAATTTCAAAGGGAGTAATCAGTCCTACGTTCGCTTTCAGAATCTTTCACTAAATCTACGAATCCTATACAGGTAGGTTTGCCTTTCTTCTACCTGTCTACTCGGAACGTAAAGCGACTTGTCAGCACCTGCCTTTTTTAGGAAGTGCAGTTATTACATTCTTGTGGAAGTCTGAGGGTACTTCGCCTGCCTCATACATCTTGCACATCACGTGAAATAGTTTTGTCATTGCTGGCTATCCCAAGGAGCTCAATAATTCTGAGGAAATGTCGTCTACTCCAGGGGCCTTGTTTCGACTTAAGTCCTTCGGTGCTCTGTCAAACTCCTCTCACAGTTTACAATATTTATTTGACACCACAAACGGTCGTCAAGCCACAGTCACAAAAACAATAAAATTTTTAAAAGGTCGCGTGATAGTTTCGACTCGCTGAGTCATCATTTTCCCGACATAACTGTCATAAAGGAGTATGACTGAACGAAACATTGCGTCGAAACTAGTCATGTGACCTTTTATAAATTTTATTGTTTTAGTGACTATGGCTTGACGACCGTTTCTGGCGTCAAATAAACATTTTAAATTTCATTCAGTCACACTCCATTATGACAGTTACTTCGAAATACAAAATCTTCTCAGTGTCATACCTCCCACCTCATCTTCATTTACTACCTCTTCCCTCTCTGTAACACTATCTTCCCAGTTCTTTTCCCTTCTATAGACGTTGTATACAAGGTGTACCGTAATTAATGACGTAAACGCATACAGTTGAAAGTACACGATACTAGGAGTTTTTTTTTTCTTTATTGTTATTTTAACACCTGAACAATCAGGTAGGCTGGCAGTGGCATGCTACGCCGCTCTTCAGCCATAGTGTTGACAATAACAGTACAATAATGGAGAATTAAAATGAACATAGTGACGGGCAAAAAATAGTGGTCACAGATACACAAAAAACGCGGAGCCGTTCACACTCGACGATAACGACACTGAAAACACGTTGACACGGCGCACATAACACTGATGAATCCGACGGCACAAGTGAACGTAGAAGCGTGACGGCGGACATAAAAAACACAAAACGACGTCACACACACGAGACACAGATGGCGATGATCTCCGGCGCGCGAAAGTCCACGTAGCATGTGCGAGTCCGGGGACCTGCCAAGAGGGGAAGAAGGGTGGCGAGGGGGGGGGAGAGGGTGGAGAGGGGAGAACAAAGATGCCAATGGCTGAGGAGATGGGGGGAGGAGTAGAGGGACAGGG
Source organism: Schistocerca piceifrons (assembly GCF_021461385.2). Taxonomy (NCBI): domain Eukaryota; kingdom Metazoa; phylum Arthropoda; class Insecta; order Orthoptera; family Acrididae; genus Schistocerca; species Schistocerca piceifrons. Next base: position 393,424,489 of record NC_060143.1, on the reverse strand, counting down.
GAGGAGAGGACCGGGGGAGGAGTGGGGAGAAGGGGAGGAAGGACGGAGAGTGCCCAAAGGAACAGACACAGGAAGAGGGAGGGAGGATCAAAGTTGGTAGGAGGGGTAGATGGAGGGGAGGAGGACATCATCAGAGAGGGGGAGCTGGCGGAAACCACCTTGGGGAGGGTAAGGAGGGTGGAGAGATGGAGACCGGGTGGGACGTGGGAATACAGGCGCGGCAGCGGGCGGGGGTGGGAGAGGATGGGTGAGACAAGTGGATGAGGAGGATCGAGTTTGTGGGAGGTGTACAGGATCCGTATCCTCTCAAGGAAAAGGAGAAGTTGGGGAAAGGGGATGAGACCATACAGGATCCGCGTGGGGGAGGGGAGACGGATGCGATAGGCGAGGCGGAGAGCATGGCGTTCAAGGATTTGGAGGGATTTATAAAAGGTAGGGGGGGCGGAGACCCAGGCTGGATGGGCTTAACAAAAGATAGGGCGGATGAGGGATTTATAGGTGTGGAGGATGGTGGAGGGGACAAGACCCCACGTACGGCCGGAAAGGAGCTTGAGGAGACGGAGTCGGGAGCGTGTCTTGGCTTGGATTGTCCGGAGATGGGGAGTCCAGGAGAGGCGACGGTCGAGGGTGAGATACTAGGAGCAAAAACGCCTCGTTAAATACAAGTCCGGAAACGAACCGTTTCCGAGATAACTGCGACTTTGTGGTTACCACCCACCACAGGCTAGATTGTATGTAAATGTCGTCTCGGTTGGGGAAAGGTAATAGTACAGAACCACATTAAGAAAAGTTACTAGAGAAGTGCAGGTATTTTGAACGAACACAACAGTTTCATGACTGTCCTTGTAGTTAAAAGTGTTCAAAGTCTCGTCCTTGTACCTGGCTGTAGGTCTATACCTGATGCCGCAATGCGTTTCGAATCCTTTCAAACACTCCTGGATTAATTAGAAATTCTTGACAAGCACTGATAATTCTCTGTTCCAATTCTTCAACTGTATTAACCGGAATAGCGTACGGTACATCTTTAACGTGGCCCCAAACACAGAAGTACCTGGGGTTCAAATCAGGTGATCTCTGAGGCCACGGTACAGGTCCTTCTCGCTCAGTCCATCATGTCGTCTAACCATTACAGCAAGATGCGCCAGTGCTCCGTCATGCTTGTACAACATACTCTGGTGTTGATTTTAAGACAAGGTTTCCCAGAGACTAAATTCCGTGAAATATTGGTATATCGGGGGATGTGAATAACTGCCCCGCGAAAAACTATTAATAAAATAGCGTTTTTTACATTTGGCGGTACTAATTAATTTAAAATTTTTTATTATGATTACTGTGTTAATAATCATTATTTAAAGTTGAATTAATCACCGAATAAAACGTTTTTCTCTTTTTTCAAAGGGAAATTATTAACTTTCAAAAGAAACGAAGTTTTCATTCAAAGTACCAAGATTCTCAAAGTGTTCTGTCGAAGGAAAAGTTTTGGAGCCCCTACTCTAAGGGAACATCCTCAAGCAATCCGGCAAAATGATGCTGCAGAAACGAAGTTATTCCTTACAATGGGTTCGTCTGTTAATGTGTACGGGCCATAAGACAATCAACTAGTACCCCTACCCAAACATTCAATGAGAAACGTTGCTGATGTGGGGAATCATGCACAGCATTTGAGTTGGAGACTAGATGACTCCAAAAGTGGGAACAGTGATAAACACACCATCACGCGTGAACTGTGCTTCATCTGCAAATAAAATGTTACCTTCAAACGAAAGGTTGCCTATAGTTTGTTGTTACATCCACCCGCTACCGAAGTATGTACAAAGTTCCCAGTTTCTCGGAAGTTTTGATACACCACTGTAAATGTTCGAGTCTCGGCGGGTCTTTGGGCAGGGTATGGTTCTTGGTACTGGGTGGTTATAATCAAAGTACAGGTAATCAGAGAGGTCCAACGTGGGCAGCAAAGTTTAGTAGATATTCTAATGCGTTAATGCAGAACCGATTTATGCTCGATAAAATTAGTTCCAATTTAGGCCACCAGGTGCAAATATGGTGCTGTGAAGACTAGAAAGATATGCAGAAATTTTTCCACATGTAATAATCCGGAACAGGATGTGGACAGAAAAGGTCAAACAAGGCATAATGTTGATTTTATTATTAACTGCCGCTTACACAAATTGTTCAATATGAGAGCAGCAGAGACTTTGATGAAATGCTGCATCCGTTACTCGCAGTTCTGGAGGAATCTGAGGGACGTGTTCCTGAAAATTCGCCTTCATCTCGTGTATACACGAACGTATTCCTGGTAAACGCGTTCTTTTAGTTATCTCCAGAACCAAAATTCACATTGATTTAAATAAGGTGATCTTGCAGGCCACGCATCTGGAAAACCTCTGGAGATAACACGTTCGCGGAAGGCTGCATTAAACACATCTTTCACTGGGCAAGCAGCATGAGATGTTGCCCCATCACAGTGCTTCCTAAACAGTTGCGCTCTTCCAAAGCAGGAATCACATGCTGTTGAAGGAGGTTTAGATAACGTGCAGGCGTCATGGCGCACCTGACAGGGCCTCTAGGTGAATTCTCTTCAAAGAAGAACGCGCCGGCATAACAGATGTGTGTGAATCCACACCACAGTCACATATGACGAGTGCAATGGCTCTTCGTGCACAACACGCAATTTTACGGTACCCCAAATTCCCTAGTTCTGAGTATTTACTGCACCCCTTAGTGTAAAATGTGCCTCGTCACTCCATAGAATATTGCCCAGCCACATGTCATCAACTTCGAACCTGACCAGAAATAGAACGATGCTGTGGATCATGAGGTATCAGTTGCTGCACCGCCTGTATATTGCACTGGTGCCATTGTGATATAGACCGCAAAACTCTCCGTTCTGTACCCCGTGGGATGGACAATTCTTGTGACACTGAAGGTCCCCTAGCACTACCCGGAGCTGGCGCTGCATAGTCAGTTACAACATCGGAAACTTCGTAAATAACCTCCACCGGGATAGGACGCTTTCCTCTTCCAGATGCCGCAACAACCTCACCCGTGTTTTCGAATCTCATTATCATCTTCTTTAAACCGTTTATGACGTCGAGTCTTTCCTCAGACATTTCAGTATGCGATCTGTCTCAATGCACCACTGTAACTCCTGCCGTTCGCACAAAACAGTTTCACTAACAGCACACGGTCTCTATTCTCGATTGCTGTACTGTTCATGCATTTTGTGGCTTGTGAAGTACCAGGGTGGGTGACATTCCGTCATACAGACAGTGTACAACGCCAGATTTGCACCTGGTGACCACAACTGGAACTAAGTTTTTCCAGCGTAAATCGGATCGGCGTTAACGCATTGGCATGTTTAACAAGTTTCACCGCCGTATGACAATTACAGCCCACACTGCCCAACATGAGTAGCTACACTTTAAGTACAACCACCCAGGACAAGAGCGTAGCCTTCCGTGCATTGCTGTTAGTTCTGCCATATCTGAAATGCATACTTATCTGCCTACTCCTTGTTACGACCAGCACTCGTACAACACGGATGACACTCCGCAAACAGCTGACATGAGTTGCACTTGCGAGGTGCCGGGGCTAGCAGTGTATTTAACACTAAATTCTAGAATCTACACATGTAAATGATGCTCTAAGCCCCCCCTATTCTAACTCCGACTTTTGCTGTTGCACAAGGATTAAAAAATATACTGGAACTGACTGTAATCAACCCTGCAAGTGGAGTAGAAAAGAGTTTGGCACCTGCAATAATTTAATTTGATAAATAAGTTAAATAAAGGAAGGTTTCATTAACGTAGTGAGAAATGATGGGTTGCTCTACCGATTAACAGAATCAAAGTTCTGTCCAAAATAACAATATGATTTATTAAGACTAAACACAAAATAATAAACAAAAACACATGAAACATTTATAATACATCAAATTGGCTCAAACTGGATACACAAACAAACGCTGTGAAGGTGAAGTTGTCCCTAAACTAGATTGTGAGGTTTATGACGAAGTGGTACGTGGAGCCAATTCCTTGCCACTCAACTCTTGAGAGAGACACACAGCTAACCCAACATTAATTGCTGCTACTCAAGACAGGACAAAGTTAGAAAAAGACGAACAGGCGCACTCTGCTGGGCTCTGATTATCACCTAGGAAAAACCCCATCTGCCGGTGCTGCGGACATACATTACCAAACTGTCTTCTTAACTGCCAGAACACGATCTCGCGTACCGGAGGCGACGGTTGGTTGTTTCGACGTCCTCGACCGAAAGGCGAGAGCCGACTACCTAGAGCACCCGTACAGGCCGAACACACAACATTCCCGCCCCCACGACAGTGGCCGTGGTTAAACGTTCCAATCAGCAACTCGAAAACCGGCGGAAAATTCCACTCCATTGCCGGAGCACTACCATTCCACCAATGGAGATTCTTGGCGCCAATTTCTGCGCTGATTTTGCTACGTCATGGAGCTATGCCCTGAGCAAGCCAATCACAGTTACTATTTTTGCAGAAAGCGCGGGAATTTTCCCGCCGCAACTGCCTGGGTACACAAGTCATTCCCACGCCACGCTGGTAGCCCGCCAGAAAGTGTTTTCGCTAAGTTTCTGCGAAGTAACGGAACCTCTAGCCCAGCCGCTACTTCAGGCCCCGGAGGGCGTGTCTCTTGACAATGTCGGCGTCTGGAAAGCATTCACTCGACTGCCTCACATCCATCGGCTTAACCCTCTCGAGATCAGTGGAGCCCGCCTGTCACTGGGCCACCTGGGTGACGAGAGACGCTGCGTGGGAAGTCCACGTGTGAACGAATAGCAACTTTTCACCGCATGCAATTAGAGACAAAAATCGTAAGACAGAAATATGAGAGGGGGCTCATGCCACCTCTCACAGTCTGTGTGCTATATTGCCTTATCCACTCTGTTTAGAACCTCACATTTCGAAAATGTAGACAAATACCACATCGCGGACCAGCATTTGGTGTTTACACAGAATCACGTCAGTAGTGGCTGACCACAAAGTCGGAGTTATCTCGAAAACGGTTCGTTTGCAGACCTATGTTTACTGAGACTTCTTTGCTTTTCGTATCGTTTACGCTATTAAATATTATACATGCTGTATATTCGTCTCACTTTCCAGCATTCTCTTCTTTACTTAGTACTGTCAGTGAAGGTTACGTAGTGCAGGTCTTCACAGTGAAGGTAATTGAGAAACCAGAAAAATACTGTGAAAGAAAACAAGTGCAATAACAAACATAAAAACCCAGAATAACCACAGTATGGGGTAACAAGAAAGAAAATAAAAGCCCAGTGATGATGCTGAAACTTCAGCGAAACATGTTTGGGAAATACACTCCTGGAAATGGAAAAAAGAACACATTGACACCGGTGTGTCAGACCCACCATACTTGCTCCGGACACTGCGAGAGGGCTGTACAAGCAATGATCACACGCACGGCACAGCGGACACACCAGGAACCGCGGTGTTGGCCGTCGAACGGCGCTAGCTGCGCAGCATTTGTGCACCGCCGCCGTCAGTGTCAGCCAGTTTGCCGTGGCATACGGAGCTCCATCGCAGTCTTTAACACTGGTAGCATGCCGCGACAGCGTGGACGTGAACCGTATGTGCAGTTGACGGACTTTGAGCGAGGGCGTATAGTGGGCATGCGGGAGGCCGGGTGGACGTACCGCCGAATTGCTCAACACGTGGGGCGTGAGGTCTCCACAGCACATCGATGTTGTCGCCAGTGGTCGGCGGAAGGTGCACGTGCCCGTCGACCTGGGACCGGACCGCAGCGACGCACGGATGCACGCCAAGACCGTAGGATCCTACGCAGTGCCGTAGGGGACCGCACCGCCACTTCCCAGCAAATTAGGGACACTGTTGCTCCTGGGGTATCGGCGAGGACCATTCGCAACCGTCTCCATGAAGCTGGGCTACGGTCCCGCACACCGTTAGGCCGTCTTCCGCTCACGCCCCAACATCGTGCAGCCCGCCTCCAGTGGTGTCGCGACAGGCGTGAATGGAGGGACGAATGGAGACGCGTCGTCTTCAGCGATGAGAGTCGCTTCTGCCTTGGTGCCAATGATGGTCGTATGCGTGTTTGGCGCCGTGCAGGTGAGCGCCACAATCAGGACTGCATACGACCGAGGCACACAGGGCCAACACCCGGCATCATGGTGTGGGGAGCGATCTCCTACATGGCCGTACACCACTGGTGATCGTCGAGGGGACACTGAATAGTGCACGGTACATCCAAACCGTCATCGAACCCATCGTTCTACCATTCCTAGACCGGCAAGGGAACTTGCTGTTCCAACAGGACAATGCACGTCCGCATGTATCCCGTGCCACCCAACGTGCTCTAGAAGGTGTAAGTCAACTACCCTGGCCAGCAAGATCTCCGGATCTGTCCCCCATTGAGCATGTTTGGGACTGGATGAAGCGTCGTCTCACGCGGTCTGCACGTCCAGCACGAACGCTGGTCCAACTGAGGCGCCAGGTGGAAATGGCATGGCAAGCCGTTCCACAGGACTACATCCAGCATCTCTACGATCGTCTCCATGGGAGAATAGCAGCCTGCATTGCTGCGAAAGGTGGATATACACTGTACTAGTGCCGACATTGTGCATGCTCTGTTGCCTGTGTCTATGTGCCTGTGGTTCTGTCAGTGTGATCATGTGATGTATCTGACCCCAGGAATGTGTCAATAAAGTTTCCCCTTCCTGGGACAATGAATTCACGGTGTTCTTATTTCAATTTCCAGGAGTGTAGAAGAAAAGATTAAATTGTATTTTGCTCAAGACAGATCCCCTTCAAAAACAAATCTCATTGTAACCAAACATCGACAGAAGAGCTTCAACCTCAAAATATCCAAATGGCTCTGAGCACTATGAGACTTAACATCTGAAGTCATCAGTCCCCTAGAACTTAGAATTACTTAAACCTAACTAACCTAAGGACATTAAACACATCCATGCCTGAGGCAGGATTCGAACCTGCGACCGTAGTGGTCGCGCAGTTCCAGATTGAAGCGCCTAGAAGCACTCGGCCACACCAGCCGGCAGCTTCAAACTCAAGATGATTATAAAACTTCGTAAGTCGCAGTAACGAGACAATTTGGGTTAAAGTGCGCTTGCGGAGTCGCAACTCTCATGTTGCGTCCCGTTGTTGACAGTTGGTTTCCGTTGGTCGTAGTCAATCGCGTGATTGTATAAAGTAGCCAATGAGAATCGCTGAATCCACTGAACTGTTTCAGCAAGTAACACAAAGTGATTACTTTTGTTTTCGACGTTGATAGCTCTAGATTGACAATTATTGATCTGGTTACTATGGAATATACGGCTGTTTACGATTTTCGTATGAATTTTTTGTATTGCATGTTTCTCGAATATGACAGGATTGCTTGGGACGTCGTTTTGTATTCTGTTGTTACAATCCATTTATGAATTTGGCGATGTCAACGAATGTTACTGGAGGGAAACTTGCTGTGGTAGCGGACTAATCTGAAGCGTAGCCAAAGGTCTAGGGTAGTTTGAAATTTAACAATTTGGTTATGAGTTCGCGAAGCCAACGAATGTGAGTGTAATAAAACTTGTGGTTACGAGCTGATCTGTAGCGCAGCCCGAGGTATAGGTTAGATTGAAATGTTGTGTTCTGATTGTGAGTTAGCGATCTCAACGAACGTTGACGCACAGTTATATAGCGTAGGCCAATGATCGTTTCGAGAACTTTGAATGGTATTTCCGAGGTCGTTGATAAGCAGGAACCGCAGTGCACAGTTTAAAGTTTATGAAACATTCCGTTTTCTGTGACAACATTCTGCACAATACATATTTCATTATGCCGCCACTTAATTTCATACGCTCCACATCATGACAGCTTTTATCGAATACTACTTTCTCATTGGTTCTCCCATCTTCCCACCATTCACCGCGAAAATAGTTACCAACTGTAGCAGTACGATACGTGTGCAGGTTTCATAACGCTTTTGTGTGCAATACATTCTGTTTCGCGTGCTTTCTCAAAGATATTCCACTTGATTAAGTCGGACAAATGACTATCACATGTCATTTTCCTGTCCGCGACTTCAATGCCTTTTCTCTCCACCTATATTTTAATACTAAATAGTATGCTTTCTTTCGCCTGGTTGTATATAATGTCACTGAATTTATGTTTCTGGTATACTGTATCGCAAACTAAACGTGTAGGACTTAAGTTCCCTGTACACTGGATGTCATTAAACCTCGTTATTCTTTTAATCAACAACAAGTTCCTAAGGCACACTCCCGATATGAATTAATTGAAACTGAATTGACAAGTGGCCCTCTTGCCTTTTCTGATCCTCAGGACGAAACCTCCAAAATTTTCAAGCTGTCACTTGCAAGCTATCACTGTCTTCAATTCAAACGAAACAGCTGTCAGATTTCACGAATATTCTGGTTGCCTGACCGTGTTTGCCGATACGCAACAGACTCGAAAGCTTATTGATTTTGCTGTCACATCAAACGGATGACACGCAACGCCGCTAGGCCATTCTGTATGTATGCGAGCTGCATCAGGCCATTTGCTTCTTAACGTCTCTGGAATGCGTTTGTGACGAGTTAGATTTATTTTAGTTGTAAAGGACTAGAAAAATAAAATGTAGATGTGCATTTATATGGTACGTACGACTCTTAGCTCCAGAATGAATCATTCAATCTGTAGCGGAGTGTAATTCCTCGCAGATGGAAACTGTGTGCCAGACTGGGGTTTGAACCGAGAACCTAGCCTGTCGTGTACAATACTTTTAGCAACTATCTACTCACGTCTTTTAATGGTAACATCCTTGTCTCGGGTATTTTGGCCTATGTTGATGCCCAGTAGTTAAAATCAGCCACATGTAGTGTTGTGTTGTCCAATAATAGTCTTAGAGCGTAATACTGCTGTACCATGACCAAGTATAATTTGTCTTTCGCCTATAGAAAAGTTTTAATTGTATCCCAATGAGGTTTTACTTAGTTTCAAAGCCTGCACATTCGAAATCACGTTCAGAAGAGGCCATGACTGCCAGATTACCTATGATCAAAAAAAGTGTCTGCTGTGTAAATTTTATTCTTCATTCAACTTATTTTATATTCCTCTATGACATCGTCAGTGTATAAATGAAATAAAATGGTGACTGTTTGTATCCTTGTCTGACTCGGATTAATTAAATTCCGCCCTTTGATTAGGCTGTCTATTCGTCACCTTTATAGATGCGTCTACACATGAACGTGAATAGCGTAACTGGCTTAAGAATGTTCTTTTGACAGAGGGAAAGTGGGGGACCAGAGCACACTTCAGCAAAAAATTGTTATTTTTGCGTTCTCATAATAAGTAACCTGAAGCCTAAGGCTTGTACGTAGTGGTGCCAACTGCTTCACAGATTGCTGCTGCAGATGCTATGCGGTGTGACAGAGTCATAACACGATGGTCTTCCCTTTTGGTAGTACCTCGTGGCCGTACAGAGCCCTGTCTTCCTGCGGCAGTACATTCTCGCAACCATCGCTGTCAGTAATCATGTTCAGTGGCTACATTCCTGCCAACTCTTTTTGTACTATCGCAGAAGGAACATCCAGCTTCTCGTAGCCCTATTACACGACCTCGTTCAAACTCAGTAATGATAATGGCGTCTTTATCGCCTCAAACGCATTCCTGACTAACATCAACTCCCGACATGAAATCTCAAACGTAGCAAACGCTCACGGCTGTTAGAGTGTGTATTCAAATCAAACCTGATTTGCATCCACATACTGGCGCCACTAGTGCCACTCTTATGGGACTGGCGCGAAATTTGAATAGACATCATCTTCCAGATGTAGAAACACGCCTACCAACTTTCGTTTATGCCGCACAACTCCTACTTGGTCTTCCGGTTTTTTTTTTCAATCAGTGTATTTAAATAGTAACATGGAATGCGTAATCACTTTTACTTTCGCATCTCAACAATATTTAGACCTTCACTTGCTAAGTAGAGCACGTCAAAACGCTGCTCAGTCTCGCTCGCTTCTCGCTGAGTAAGCGGCTCATTACCGCTGGCACAGACTATAAAATATTTGCAGCATTTTAAACCTTGTAATATAAATACGTGATTTAAAATATTTTTGCTACAGGTGGAATAGAGGAATGTCAAAAAAAAAAAAAAATAATGGGCATCTGTTCGTGACCAACTAAGGAAGACCCTGCAGAAAAGGAAAACCGTTTCAGGACAAGCTGCTGTTCATCAACATATATATAAGTATGAAGATCTCTTAAAGTTCCTGCTACCTTACATGGTAGAACGAGAAACAGTTTCCAATGTTCCTTACACGCAAGACAATAATGAGCATAAACAAGAATCAAATACAGATTCCCAAGAGAAGCAGTCTATTGTTGAAAACGAAAAAGAATCTACACAAGAAGACATTGCAGATGAAGAATGGATCATTAAAACCTAGGGTAGTGAAACAGAGAATTTGATAGAGCGCACTCGGCATTCCCAGACGTCCTCAGCTCATTCGTCCGTCACTTCAAATAAGAACACGTTTATGAAACCACCACTGAAACGAAAATTTCTGTGTTAGGTTAAACCACAAGAATCTGCATCAAGCAAGCTCATGGCTTACATTTTGGCAGAAAAAAAGCTGAAAAACAGAAATACAAAACCCAGTTGATGCTTTTTTGGGTGGTATAGCACCAGCCCTAAAATCGTTGCATCCACTACTTTTTCATCAAAATAAAAGTAGGATTTTTTCAATGCTACAAGACTTTGAACTGAAGCAACTCATGAATGTCGTATCAGTCCATCAATTCACTCCATCATCCTCCAATTCCTCAGAAAAATCTGTTTCAACACCATACCCTTCACCTGTGGGAAACGAGTCAACAGAACCTACACAGCAGCTTTTGGACCTGCAAAGGGATTCGCACAATTCGTATATAAATAACCAAAGACATCATCCGCCAAGTTCCCCTGCATCCTCATCAGCTTCAGAAACTAATTCACTGAAAAGTCCTCATTTGTTTTTCTTAGGGTAGTAGAAATTTAACTGTATTATTTACTAACTTATGTATTTATCTTTCAATTACTAAAGTAATAAAATAAAAATGCTGTTCTTAAAACTTCTTATTTATTTGTGTTCTGTGTACTTTGCTTTAACCTACCTTAAAAAAAAAACAGCCAGTCGTTCTTTGGGTGAAACTGATACTCTCCAGAAAGTGTCGTTTTTTCTCAGTCTTGGTTCTAGTTTCTTTAAAAGTTCACAGAAGGTGTACTGCGTCAGCCTAAAATATTCATAAAACTTAGTCTCATCATCTATGAGATGAGAAAATAATGTTTGAAACTCTCCCTGTACTGGTCTTCTTTTCCAGGCACTGTAGATCCATAATTTGCTTCTTCTTGTTTGCCTCTGTTCTTTTTCCTCTTCGTCTAAAGCAAGTGCTATAAGTCCTAATTCACAATTACGAATATTAGTGAACATGTTTTACAGCTTTCACAAACAGAAACACAGGTCACCGCGTCCGAGTCACTACAAGGAACAACAAAGACACGGACGTGCCCCAGTCATGTGTAGCCCCTGCAGGAACGGACCGGAGCACAGCCGTCAATCGACCGACTTTCGGCTCTGTCACGGCCCGGACGTGTGTGTCCCGACCTTTATCGTAAAGTACCGTTACAAAAGATGTTGTGTTGTAGAAACATGCTGATGGGACGTACATTCTGCTAAATAAAGTGGGAGTAAGGAGTGGCAGTTCCAGTTAGGAAAAATTTAAGGTACGCCCTTCAATTATTACTAAATAATTACAGAATAGAGCTTCCGAATAGTACTTGATTAATCGAATCGCTGCGTTGGTATATCATTTTTTAATGAATTGATACCTTTGTTGTGTCCGTAAAGGAAAAGAAAAATTGTCTTCGTGAAACATACATGAAGGCATTTATTACTACTGTTTCAGGTGGTTGTTGAAGGTGATACACATCTTCGAGTTGGTTACGTTCAGTACCAAAATGGAAATTGTGGAACATTTCTTGCTTACAAAGGAAGCGCAACTGGAGTGAACAGACATAAATGTAAAGATAATCGACACTTGTCAAGTGTTGCAGCTGCCAGTGCCGATAATACATGTATTAGGGACAAATGTGTTTTAATGTGTGCAACAGACCTTCGACCATTTAATATGGTAAGCGGTGAAGGATTCATAAGCTTAACTCAAGAACTGATAAATATAGGTGCAAAATATGGACAAATCACCGCTACCTTCCCCAAGGACTGGAGCACGATGTATTAAGGAATTGGCTGATCGAGTCAGGACTGAACTTATTCCAGTAGTGAAAGACGCAATTGGTAAAAACCAGTGTTCAATGACGTGCGATCTGTGGACGGATAATTATCGTGGGACCCACTATCTGACTGTCACGTCCAGCTATATTTATGAGCTGACGGACAAATGGAAAGTAAAAAATAGTGTACTCGTAACTACGAGGTTTTCTGATGTTGCCAAGACAGGTGAACATATCATTACGGAAAAATATGAACAAATGACAGAGTTGCAGGTAACGTCCTCGGAACTAAGACAGGTTACTTTCGTTAACGATGAGGGAGCTAACATCAAGAAAGCACTGGAAACACACAAACAACTCCCATGTGTGATGCACTGCATTACTACAGCACTGAGGCACACATTCAATGAAGGTTTCTTGATGGATGAGATTCCTGCAGTGTATGACTCCATCCTGACAGTACGTTAACTAGTGGGCTTTATGAAACGATCTGGCTTAGTAGCGAGATTAGATAAAACCTTGCACCATGTTGTAGAAACGAGGTGGAACAGTGTGCACATTGTGTTAGATTCATTCCATTAACAGAAAGACCAAAAGCAGAGCGTTTTGCGTGGTTCAAACAAACAGGAGATGATGACGTCGTATCAGAATGTGACTATGGAAAGCTTTATTCAATTTCTGAAGGTTTTCAAAGAGGCCACGGATGATTTGTACGGACGCAATGTACCATTTGTAGTGCCGTGGATTTTGAAACTGATAGGTCCCTGCGAAACTGGAGCCGACGATGTGACAATGTGTAAGCTAAAGGAAAGGGCAGAACTGTTTATAAAACAGAAAGTTCTAAATGAACTACATGACATTCATTACGTGGCAACGTTCCCGAAGAAATAAGAGAAAAAATTCATCAAGATGTGCGAAAATTGTTAAATAACGCTGTTTAGCCGCGTGGGATTAGCCGAGCGGTCTAAGGCGTTGCAGTCATGGACTGGTCCCGGCGGAGGTTCGAGTCCTCCCTCGGGCATGGGTGTGTGTGTTTGTCCTTAGGATAATTCAGGTTAAGTAGTGTGTAAGCTTAGGGACTGATGACCATAGCAGTTAAGTCCCATAAGATTTCACACACACTTGAACATTTTTTTGAACGCTGTTTATACGAATGTAACCAAAGATGTCATGCCTTCTCCCACAAAAAAATTTCAAAATTGGCGAACATCCACCTCAAAATCGAAAGATGTGGTTGAGAAATATATGAACATGTAGAGTCCAAGCGATGAGTTCACAGATCTTCTTTCATGGTGGAAAACAAATTCGTGTGCCCTGTCGAAACTCAGGAAAGAGGTTTTCTGTATACCTGCCAGTAGTGCCTCGAGTGAAAGACATTTTAGTAAGGCAGGGATGGTACTGACTCAAAACGAAGTTGTCTTGATTCCGATCGCGTTAATTATATTCTCATCATCCATAACAATAAGAGAACCAAATAACCTAAATTTGAAGCACAGACGCAAAGGCAACTGACAACTGGTTTTCTGAGGTGTGTACGTAATCACATATAATATTGAGAAGTGATAAGTAATGACTGCACAATTATGCAGTGGGTATTACATACTTCATACTAAGTAATGTAAATTGTTGTATAACTATGGTACTAAGAGGAGAACAGACTCAACTGTAGTGCAATATCTTCAGATATGGGATTCCTGAAATAAGATTTCAGAATAATTTGCGAAACTATATTGTAAATCATTCGTTTTGACTATGTACACATTCTTTTAATTAAATTAATTTGTTATTGTGTACTACGGTCATTTACATAGCTTGAGTAGAAGAAAATGGGTTGTGTATAAGACGCGACTTCTTCACAGATTAATTTCAACGTATTGTTTAGCAGGTGGATCAAATCCGGAGCTGCTGCTTTAAATCTTTTTTCTTTTGGGTGCTATTGTACGACTGTCGGAACAACAGCCTTTTGTTGGTCAGTCACTTAGTTAAATGTTCGACAGAGCGTTGAATGATACTTTTTATGGAAATGATGTGGAAAACGTCTTTTTTTCTCTGGCTACCACATTTTCAATAGACATTCGTCATTGGAACGGAAGGAGTTGTCCAGGAGAAATGATTTTTAAGTTCGGTTTAAAACTCAGTATTCTACCTGCCAGACATTTTATGTTATTAGGCAAGTGATCAAAGATGTTTGTTGCTGCATATTGAACTCCTTTCTGAGTCAATGACAGCTTTAATAATGGGTGAGATCTTTTTTCCCTCTAGTGTTCTCCCTATGGACATCACTGTTCTTCTCAAACTGTGATGGGCTTTTTATGACGAATGTCATTAGCAAATATATGTATTTTGACGGCGCCGTTAAAATACCAACCTCCTTGAAGATTATTGTGCCTACATGATTTCCGTGAGTGAACATCGCATATTATTTTTACTGCTCTCTTTTGTGCAATCAATACTTTCTTTATAAGTGATGAGTTACCTCAGAACATCATTCCATAACGCATTTCTCTTTGTTGAGTTCAAGCATCACAATCTCAAAGTTCTTTCAGCTTTAGCAACAGGTGGATACGGTTTTTTGTAGCTTTTATTATGTCTGTTGCTGTGATTTGTATATTTTCAGTGAAAAAACACAGCATATAAAAATAAAATTGCAAGGCGGTGATGGTTAACACAAAGGTATCAAACGATAACAAACGGGAATTATGTAGAGTGATTAGTACATTAAGCACCGTTTCCTTCAAGTGTTCCAATTATGTAGCTACAGGGCCTGCGAAAGACTGTTCGTAAGTCCAAAGCATCTGCCTTCTCGAACTTCTGCCTGTACAGCGTTGTTGCAAAAGTGAAATATCTTTTATAGAACAAGGGCCTACAACAAAATAAAAATAAAACACTAAAGTTACACAATTAGCTTTGATAGCAAACATTACAAAATAAACTCTGAAACAGATGATATGTTAACAACCTTGCCCTAGTTGACGGTAGTCTTTAATGTTAATGGGGGTTGTAATAAATACTATGAACCGTATTAAGTCGTCGAAGAGTGAAGAAATAGTGGGATAATAAATCTGTAGCTAAATAAAGAGGAAGAAATAAACACAATAATAAAGGCAATAAACTTCAATACTAATTCCGCGAAATGAAATCTTGCGTAGGCGCAGTTACACATGAAATAGGAAACATTTGTAAAATGAGGGGTCACTTCAAAAAAAAAAAAAAATCGTAAGTACAAAACGCACACACAAAATTCAACATAAATATCTATGGTAGGCAGGAAAGTGGGTGGCTAGTTTTCCTTGCTGCTGTAAGAAATGACTTCATGTTAATGCTTAGCTTAGACCCCTGGATAATCGTATCTTCATGTAGAAAATAATTTACAGTTGTTATTGTGGTGTCACCGCAAGACACCACACTTGCTAGGTGGTAGCCTTTAAATCGGCCGCGGTCCGTTAGTATACGTCGGACCCGCGTGTCGCCACTATCAGTGATTGCAGACCGAGCGCCGCCACACGGCAGGTCTAGAGAGACTTCCTAGCACTCGCCCCAGTTGTACAGCCGACTTTGCTAGCGATGGTTCGCTGACAAATTACGCTCTCATTTGCCGAGACGATAGTTAGCATAGCCTTCAGCTACGTCATTTGCTACGACCTAGCAAGGCGCCATTATAATTTGCTATTTATCTTGTGATGCATGTACCGTCAGACTGATGTTCACCAATTATGGATTAAAGTTAAGTATTCCAGCAGCTACGTACTTTTCTTGCTAGTATAACTCCTTTAACTGTTCCAGACCTCACGCCAGCCTGCGTGAGCTTAAACGCGTGCCTTTCGGCTACCCATCATTGTGGATTGGCTGTCTTGCCAGTCCACAACAGTTTGGCGACGAGAATTCTGCGTTCGTACCTATATTGATTTACTTGTGTCATGGCTTCGCCACAATCTCCAGATGTACTATCCGAATTTTATAGCTTGCAGAATCAGCAGACGCAGGCCTTATTGGATGCCCTTGGACAGCTCGTCCAGGGTCAACGTGCAATGCAAAACGATGTGGCAGCCACCGCTCCACCGCTACCGCAGCCACAACACGCAGTTGCACCACCTTTTCGTCCTTTTGATGCTGCACTGGAAAGCTGGACGGAGTGGTCACGCCAATTTGGATTCCATCTCGCCGCCTACAGAATTCAAGGTAACGAGCGGCAGCCTTTTCTCCTTTGCGCCGTAGGCCTCCAGATGTACCGTGTGATAGTGAAATTATTTCCCCGATGCGACATAGCAACTCTGTCCTACGACGAAATTTTGTCTGCATTAGATACTTATTTCAAAGAATCAGTCAATGTAGTTGCGAAAAGGTATACCTTCTTTCATACAAAACGTACGGCAGGTCAGACTAATAGGGAGTGGGTTGCAACTTTGCAAGGCCTTACTAGGGATTGTGCTTTTGAGTGTCAATGTGCACTCCCTTATTCAGATACTATGGTACGTGATGCTATTGCACAGAACGTTTCTGATGTTCGTATACGGGAACAGATTTTGAAACTAGTCAGTCCCTCCCTTCAACAAGTGATGGACATATTGGATCGGCAAGACACACTTGACTTTGCTCAGGAATCATTTGAAACTTCGCCAGCCGTGTGTCAGGTTAACCGGCCCGCTGGGCGCGCTGCACGGAACAGTAAACTGCCCTCGCGCCTGTCCGCGCAGCTGCCGCCAAGCTCTCCGCCACGTGTGCCGCGCAAGCAAGCAAATGCAGTGCTAAAATCATGCCCGCAGTGTGCTACTAGACATTCGCGCGAGAATTGCCCGTCACGCCAGGCTATTTGCTTTTTCTGTAATTAAAAAGGACATGTTCAAAGTGTTTGCCAGAAAAAGCTCAGAACCGACACTCACAACCATTCCAGGCCCTTTGCTTCGCGCCGGAATCGGAATCGAACCAAGAATACTCAGGTTCGTGAACCTTCGCCCATGGAAATTCATATAGTTCATTCCACTCTGCCCAGTGTCACTCTCTCTAACAGTGCCTGTGTTCGTCCCACAAATAGTGTGCGTCGACATCGCCGGAAATCCCGTCAAGTCGCAAGTGATTCTGTACCAGTGTCAGTTCACGTTGCACGAGATAGTCGCTCCTGTCGTCAGCAGGACAATAAACTTTTTGTCGACTTGGACATTCACGGCAAAGTGATTCCATTCCAGCTCGATACCGGAGCTGCAGTTTCATTGATCACTCACGACATGTACATACAGCTGGGCACACTTCCGTTGTGTGCCACAAATGTTGAGCTAACTACATATTCAGGTCACGGGCTCCCTGTGTTAGGACAGTGCAGCCTTCTTGCAACATACAAGGGACAAACAAAACTTGTGTCATTTTACGTACTTTGTTCTTCTGCTGCAGTGAACTTGCTTGGTTTAGATTTGTTTCAGTTGTTTAATTTGTCTATAGTAAATCAGGTCCTATCAGTGAACCAGACTGTGCCTTCAGACAGTGTTTCTCGTCTATGTGAAGAGTTTGCAGACATTTTTGCACCGGGCCTTGGTTGCGCTAAGAACTATGAAGCACATTTGGAACTGAAAGTAAACGCGCAACCGAAATTTTTCAGAGTGCGCAATGTTCCCCACGCATTGCGTGATGAGGTCGCAAGAACATTACATGATTTGGAATCACAAGGTGTAATTGAACGTGTGCAGGCTTCTCTCTGGGCATCACCCTTAGTAATTTTTCAAAAACCTTCTGGAAAATTGAGACTTTGCGTGGACTTCAAGGCAACAGTGAATCCACAACTAGTGATTGAAACTTTTCCTTTACCCCGCCCGGAAGATCTTTTTGACAAACTGTGCCCGGGTAAATATTTTTTGAAGTTGGACCTAGCAGATGCGTGCTTGCAAATACCGGTGGACGAAGAATCCCAGTGCGTTTTAGTGGTTAACACGCATCTTGGTTTGTACCCATTCAAACGACTGCCATTCGGGTGTGCATCTGCCCCTGCATTGTTTCAGCAATATCTACAAACTAATTGTGCGTCGGTCCCTACTGCAGCGAACTATCTGGACGATATTGTGATCTCCGGAAAGACGGAAGAAGAACATTTAGCCAATTTCAGAACATTATTTCAGGTCTTGCGACGAAATGGTCTTCGCTTGCGGAAGGACAAATGTGTGTTTTTTGCTCGCGACGTACCCTATCTGGGCCATGTACTCAATGCCCAAGGCATACATCCCAGTCCAGAGCACGTCCGTGCCATACAAGACTTGCCTTCGCCGCAGAATTTGAAGCAGCTACAGAGTGTGCTGGGAAAAATCAATTATTATCGTCGCTATGTGCGCCACGCCTCTTCCATTTCAGCTCCGCTTCATCGCTTACGCCGTAAAGGTGTTCCGTTCGTCTGGACGACGGAATGCGAATGCACCTTACGCCAGTTGAAATCGGCGTTGCTTTCAAATACAGGGTTATTACAAACGATTGAAGCGATTTCACAGCTGTACAATAACTTTATTATTTGAGATATTTTCACAATGCTTTGCACACACATACAAAAACTAAAAAAGTTTTTTTAGGCATTCACAAATGTTCGATATGTGCCCCTTTAGTGATTCGGCAGACATCAAGCCGATAATCAAGTTCTTCCCACACTCAGCGCAGCATGTCCCCATCAATAAGTTCGAAAGCATCGTTGATGCGAGCTCGCAGTTCTGGCACGATTCTTGGTAGAGGACGTTTAAACACTGAATCTTTCACATAACCCCACAGAAAGAAATCGCATGGGGTTAAGTCGGGAGAGCGTGGAGGCCATGACATGAATTGCTGATCATGATCTCCACCACGACCGATCCATCGGTTTTCCAATCTCCTGTTTAAGAAATGCCGAACATCATGATGGAAGTGCGGTGGAGCACCATCCTGCTGAAAGATGAAGTTGGCGCTGTCGGTCTCCAGTTGTGGCATGAGCCAATTTTCCAGCATGTCCAGATACACGTGTCCTGTAACGTTTTTTTCGCAGAAGAAAAAGGGGCCGTAAACTTTAAACCGTGAGATTGCACAAAACACGTTAACGTTTGGTGAATTGCGAATTTGCTGCACGAATGCGTGAGGATTCTCTACCACCCAGATTCGCACATTGCGTCTGTTCACTTCACCATTAAGAAAAAATGTTGCTTCATCACTGAAAACAAGTTTCACACTGAATGCATCCTCTTCCATGAGCTGTTGCAACCGCGCCGAAAATTCAAAGCGTTTGCCTTTGTCATCGGGTGTCAGGGCTTGTAGCAATTGTAAACGGTAAGGCTTCTGCTTTAGCCTTTTCCGTAAGATTTTCCAAACCGTCGGCTGTGGTACGTTTAGCTCCCTGCTTGCTTTATTCGTCGACTTCCGCGGGCTACGCGTGAAACTTGCTCGCACGCCTTCAACCGTTTCTTCGCTCACTGCAGGCCGACCCGTTGATTTCCCCTTACAGAGGCATCCAGAAGCTTACCATAGCCGAACGGAGTTAGCAGTTGGTGGATCTTTGTTGAACTTCGTCCTGAAGTATCGTTGCACTGTTATGACTGGCTGATGTGAGTGCATTTCAAGCACGACATACGCTTTCTCGGCTCCTGTCGCCATTTTGTCTCACTGCGCTCTCGAGCGCTCTCGCGGCAGAAACCTGAAGTGCGGCTTCAGCCGAACAAAACTTTATGAGTTTTTCTGCGTATCTGTAGTGTGTCGTGACCATATGTCAATGAATGGAGCTACAGTGAATTTATGAAATCGCTTCAATCATTTGTAATAGCCCTGTACTTGCCTTACGCCATTCGATCCCCAGAAACCCCTTTTGTTGATGGTGGATGCATCGGATTTCGGGATCGGTGCTGTGCTTGCGCACAAAGATGGTTCGCACGATTGCCCTATTGCCTTTGCGTCCAAATTTCTCTCGTCTGCACAAAGAAATTATTCACAGATCGAGAAAGAAGCTTTGGCTCTCGTATTTGGTGTTACAAGGTTTCATGATTTCTTGTATGGTCGCCACTTTACCATCATCACAGACCACAAACCTTTGACATCCCTTTTTCATCCGAACAAGCCTGTACCTCCATGTACAGAGCAAAAATTCATTCGCTGGTCAATTTTCCTCTCGCAGTACCGCTACGATATCTTGTATCGGCCCACTGTTAAGCACGGAAACGCCGATGCGTTGTCCCGTTTGCCTGTTGCTGAGGATAGAGCATTCGATTCCTCCGAACTTGCTTGCATGTTCATTGATTCGGAAACCGATGACGTGGTCGAATCGTTTCCGATTGATTTTCGTCGTGTAGCTACAGCCACAGCTGCTGACCCTGTCCCTGCTACCGTTCTGCGTTTTGTTGCCACGCAATGGCCCTTCTCAAAGTCACGGATCGAGGATCCGTTGGTTCGCCGATATTTTGCTCACAAGGAGAGACTTTTTGTTCGATGTGGTGTTTTGCTGTTGCGTTCTGATAATGATCAGTCCATGGTCGTGGTCCCACGTTCGTTACAGTCATCTGTCTTACGGCTTCTCCACCAAGGACATTGGGGTATAGTGCGAACGAAACAACTTGCTCGTCAGCACTGTACTTGGTTCGGAATCGATGCTGCGATTACGAATATGTGCTCTTCTTGCATGGCGTGTGCCGCACAACAATCCGCACCACCGCGGAAATTCTTTGCGTGGCCAAAAGCCACTTCCCCTTGGCAACGCTTACACATCGATTTTGCTGGTCCGTTTTGGAATGCTCGATGGTTGGTTGTGGTAGATTCATTCAGTAATTTTCCTTTTGTTGTCCGGATGTCTTTCACGACGTCATCTGCCACCATCCAAGCATTGTCCGCTATCTTTTGCATTGAAGGTCTTCCACAGACTATTGTTTCCGACATTGGCCCACAGTTCATGTCTGCAGAATTTCAGTCATTCTGCAAGGCCAATGGTATTCAACATCTGACGTCCGCACCGTTTTCGCCACAGTCAAACGGTGCCACTGAACGTTTGGTCAGGAATTTTAGGTCCCCGATGTTGAAGTTGAAAGAGTCGCATTCTCGGGAGGACGCGTTATTGCTCTTTTTGTCCTCGTATCGCTCTCAGCCCCGAGGTGTTCGCTCGCCGGCTGAGTTGCTCCACGGTCGTCCTCATCGAACCTTGATGTCTTTGCTACATCCGCCGCATCAGGTTCCTGTGCAGCGGCAGACACCTGCTTTTGCTCCAGGCGACGTTGTCTACTATCGTAACTATCGAGGTTCACGGCGTTGGCTCGAAGGGCGCATTCTTCGCTGCCTCGGCCGCGCTATGTATCTGGTTTTGGGGGCCTCTGGTGAGGTGCGTCGGAATCTCAATCAGCTGCGCCTCTGTCGTCGCACGGGATCTGCCGCTCCCCGTCTGCTTTCAGCGACGGTGCCTTCCGGTCAGCGCCCTGGGGACCCATCTACTTTCTCGCCTCAGCCCCAGGTGTTACCGACGCTGCCTTCCATTTTGCCCCATGGCGACGCGCCGCCGCCGCCGCCGCCACCTGTTCTCCCGCCGGCGACGCCCGCAGTGGACGCTTCGCTGCAGCCGCCAAGCGCCTCCCTGGGTCACGCGCCGCCGATCGCTTCCCGTGACCAGTTGTCCTCCGCCATGGACTTTTTGTCCGCTCCGGACCATATGTCGTCTTCGCCCGTCGGGTGCCCCGACCCGGTGGAGGTCGACCCTTCGGCCCCTCCTGTCCCTCTACGTGCGCATGCACCGCATGTTGGCGTGCACCCTGGACTAGGTTTTCAGGCGTTTCCTAGCTCCCCTCGAACCGAATGGCAGGGTGCGGGTGGCACAGCCTCGCCTGTTGTTAGGCTCCCCACCTCGTCGCATACGTCAACATGGGGTCCTCCCCACGCCGATTTGCGGGGCAGGAATGTGGTGTCACCGCCAGAGACCACACTTGCTAGGTGGTAGCCTTTAAATCGGCCGCGGTCCGGTAGTATACGTCGGACCCGCGTGTCGCCACTATCAGTGATTGCAGACCGAGCGCCGCCACACGGCAGGTCTAGAGACTTCCTAGCACTCGCCCCAGTTGTACAGCCGACTTTGCTAGCGATGGTTCGCTGACAAATTACGCTCTCATTTGCCGAGACGATAGTTAGCATAGCCTTCAGCTACGTCATTTGCTACGACCTAGCAAGGCGCCATTATCATTTGCTATTTATCTTGTGATGCATGTACCGTCAGACCGATGTTCACCAATTATGGATTAAAGTTAGGTATTCCAGCAGCTACGTACTTTTCTTGCTAGTATAACTCCTTTAACTGTTCCAGACCTCACGCCAGCCTGAGTGAGCTTAAACGCGTGCCTTTCGGCTACCCGTCATTGTGGATTGTCTGTCTTGCCAGTCCACAACAGTTATCTCTTGCTTTATCATAAGGTTTCACGATTTCCCTTGTCTCCGTTACATGGCAGTTTCTGAGTAACCGACTGCCACCACTGATAGCACTTTTACAGGAAACTTTGGCAGCTTTACATTTATAATTACGTGGACTGGATTTGTTCGACTGTCTCAGTTTTGATTCGTTCGACCGAAATGTGTCTTAAATCTCCCAAAATGCCTTCATACATTCCAGCACAGCTGTGACATGTCACACGTGCATGTTCCTTATTAGTTTACTTGCAACTCGGGTAGCCGCACACAGTACGACCCGCGCTCGGAACGGCCCCATGCGACCGGCGGCGCTGCGGGTCGCCAGCCGAGAGTGTCTGGTCGCCTCGTTATCGAGACCGCGCTCTCGTAACACAAGAATCTCGCAGGCAGCATTCTCGCTGCTCAGTCGCACTTACGAGTACGAGCGGGAATACGGCGACAGCTGACGGCCTCTATTGCTGGGTAAGTAGTCATCAGAAACACAATCTTTACTGCACACCCCTCTACCTCACTTTTCCCTACTTCTTCACAGACGCAACATAACTCATTGCGTTCTTTACTGTGCGTAGGTAGTGATTTCAATGCAGCAGCAAACAGGTATGATATTCATTACCATCGTCATCATGATAAATATCACAAACATGTGATACCTCTAAAGACTCTGATGTTTTCTGCCTACTTTTGTTTCCCTTTTCTTTTCTGGCTGCTCAGTAAGGTACCCATGTAGATACGAGTATTTCCCATTCTTGTTCTTCAACCCAGTCTATTGTTTCATTTCATTCCTTTCTTCTTAGTTTCAAATTCTTCATTCTTCTTTTTCGCGGGGATGCGCACCTCTTCTCTTTGAGCGTACTATTACACCAGTCTGCCTTTACATACTAATGGGATCAGATTCTGTATGTCAAGGTCAGGTTCTCATTCAATTGAGTAAAAAACAGGTAAAGTTCGGAAATTTTTTTGAGACAATGAAAACACATACAAAGGATCTGTTTGGGGTTTATGGTTGATCACACTTTGAACTTTATTTTAGATTTTCAGTACAAAAAACAAAATGATGCCCGTAATTAAGATTTGATCAAGGGTCTGCGAGTTCGAAGTATGCAGACTGCGTGCAGTGTAGCTCTACACGGGGTTATCTGAAATCAAAAATGAATAACATCAGCCGATACTACATTGAATTTATGGAAGCTTATACCTAACCTCAGCGAAATAACCTTAAATTTAAGGGTATGGTGCTAACTCGAACTTTGAGTTCGAGTTTTTGGGGGTTTGCTCCCCTCTTTGTGGCTTTACGAAAAACAGTTAATATTAACAAATTTCATTTATTAATAAGTTCCCAAGAAAAGTGTTTATTTTTCGGGGGTGGAAGGTAGAAGTTAATAAGTTGAACCGTTTTTATTTTATGCTGTGCGCAGTTTTGAAAAATCGTTTCTCGAGAAAAATCTGTTTAAATGGTTCAAATGGTTCTGAGCACTATGGGACTTAACATCGGAGGTCATCAGTCCCCTAGAACTTAGAACTACTTAAACCTAGCTAACCTAAGGACTTCACACACATCCATGCCCGAGGCAGGATTCGAACCTGCGACCGTAGCGGTCGCGCGGTTCCAGACTGAAGCGCCTAGAACCGCTCGGCCACACCGGCCGGCAACAATCTGTTTAAAGGTTAGAGAAAACTTTTATATGAATTAGTTCAATTTGCACAAAACTACATGTTAATGCGTATTTTTGGAGTCGCTCAACGAAAATCTTAAGTCATAATTTCAAAATTCAAAACTGCTAATCCAACATGGCGGACCAAAAATTATGTTTTCACCAATTTTAACCAAAATTAGACAACAAAGATGTTTTCGTTACTTACGTTTTGTCAGCAACTGCAGAACCGTGTATCACCCCCTTCCTGTAACTCGAATTGTTCCTGGAAAGCAATTCCGTAGTTCTCCTAGGTGAGAAAAGCCGATCCGGCTGAGATGGATATGCTGCGTTCGACAACATGCACACGCTTGTTCGTCAGCTATCCTGGCGAATGTGTTTGCTTGCATACTGCTATATAAATCATTTTGTGAACGTGCACGACAAATTTCTCACCTGAATCGGAATTTTCCGGCGGAGAGCGTTCCACGGCGGCCGGGACACTGTTTCGAACAATGGACTGTAGAAACTTTTTAAACGCATGAATTAAAAAACCTTTTCGTCCCAATATTCTACACGCATATACCTTCCAAAAAACGCAATTAAAAATAGAATTTTCGACAATTTTGAGTGAGAACCTGGCCTTGTACTGTAATATTTAGAAAGTCGAGCCATGCAACGATATAACAAATTATAGGTTTCAATACTGCATTCAAACAGAAGAAGTTAATTATAGCTGTAATCATACCATCTTGTTTGCTGAAAATATCAAGTAACTGACCTGTTTTATTTGCCTCACACTTACGCACACCACATCTCAAATGGCGCCTGTCTCCTTGTTCCGATTTATTACTTTATTACTTTTACGAACCAGAACAGGGCGGCATTAGTCGGAAGGCGACATATTTATTGCAAGTTTCAAATACATTGAAGAGCCAAAGAAACTGGTACTCCTGCCTAATATCGTGTAGGGCCCCCGTGAGCACGCATGAATGTTGCAGCGCGACGTAGCATGGAATCGACAGCACCACGAATCCTGCAGGGCTGTCCATAAATCCGTTAGAGAGCGAGGGGGTGGAGATATCTTCTGAACAGCACGTTGCAAGGCATCCCAGACATGCTCAATAATGTTCATGTATGGGGAGTCTGGTGGCCAGCGGAAGTGTTTAAACTCAGACGAGTATTCCTGAAGCCACTCTGTAGCAATTCTGGACGTCTGGGGTATCGCATTGTCCTGCTGGAATTGCCCAAGTCCTTCGGAATGCACAATGGACATGAACGGATGCAGGTAAAATGGAAATGCCGTGTGGCTAGGGCCTCCCATCGGGTAGACCATTCGCCTGGTGCAAGTCTTTCGAGTTGACGCAACTTCGGCGACTTGCGTGTCGATCGGGGTGAAATGATGATGATAAGGACAACACAACACCCAGTCCCTGAGCGGAGAAAATCTCCGACCCAGCCGGGAATCGAAACCGGGGCGTTAGGAATGGCATTCCGTCGCGCTGACCTGCGTATGCAGGTGATTAGACAGGATGATTACGTAAGTGTCACCTGTCAGAGTCATATCTAGACGTATCAGTGATCCCATATTACTTCAACTGCACACACGCGACACCATTACAGAGCCTCCATCAGCTTAAAATATCCCCTGCTGATACGCGGGGTCCATGGATTCTTAGGTTGTCTTCATACCCGTACACGTCCATCCGCTCGACACAATTTGAAACAAAGCTCGTACGATCATGCAACATGTTTCCAGTCATCAACAGTCCAATGTCGGTGTTGACAGACCCAGGCGAGACGTGAAGCTTTGTGTCGTGCAGTTATCAGGGTTACACGAGTGGGCCTTCGGCTTCGAAATCCCATATCGATGATGTTTCGTTGAATGGTAAGCAAGCCGATCGATACTCGCTGATGGCCCAGCATTGAAATCTGTAGCAATTTACGTAAGGGTTGCACTTCGGTGAAGTTGAGCGATTCTCTTCAGTCGTCGTTGGTCTCGTTCTTGCAGGATCTTTTTCCGATCGTAGCGACGTCGGAGATTTGATGTTTTATCGGATTCCTGATATTCACCGTACGCTCATGAAACAGTCGTACGGGAAAATCCCTCTTCATCGCTGCCTCGGAGATGCTGTGTCCCATCGTTCGTGCGCCGACTATAAGACCACGTTCAAGTTCCCCTAAATCTTGATAACCTGTCATTGCAGCAGCAGTAGCCGATCTAACAACTGCGCCAGACACTTTTTGTCCTATATAGGCGTTGCCGACCGCAGCGCCGTATTCTGGCTATTTACATATCTCTGTATTTGAATACGCATGCCTATACAGTTTCTTTGGCGCTCCAGTGTATTAAATGTGTACGATAACCTGCTGCGCTCAGTTACCCAACCCTCCCCAACATATTATATACAATTTCTCGCCGGCCGAAGTGGCCGTGCGGTTAAAGGCGCTGTAGTCTGGAACCGCAAGACCGGTACGGTCGCAGGTTCGAATCCTGCCTCGGGCATGGATGTTTGTGATGTCCTTAGGTTAGTTAGGTTTAACTAGTTCTAAGTTCTAGGGGACTAATGACCTCAGCAGTTGAGTCCCATAGTGCTCAGAGCCAACCATACAATTTCTCTATCGGTCCAGCTATTAGTGATCCTCATTATCCGATGCAATTATTCTTCCAGGATGGAACGGTTGCAAAAATTTGCAAGTGTGTTTGCGGGCCGCGTTGGCCGAGCGGTTCTAGGCGCTTCAGTCCGGAACAGCGTGACTGCTACGGTCGCAGGTTCAAATTCTATCTCGGGTATGGATGTGTGTGATGTCCTTAGGTTAGTTAGGTTTAAGTATGTAGTTCTAAGTTCTAGGGGCCTGATGACCTCAGATGTTAAGTCCCATAGTGCTCAGAGCCATTTTGCAAGTGTGTTTCCGAGCCCGTGTACTTCTGATCAGTCATTTCTAATATTGTAGTAGAATGTAATAGTTTAATGCATGCGCACGTGACTAGCTAGCGCGTGAGGACACAGGGCCGATTGTAGAAAGAATTTAACCTTAGGTTAAGACAGAACATGGCCTTTGTTCAACGTTAATCAGTAAATCTATATAAACAATAATCCTAGATCATATCACTGTGAATTCGGATCGTATTGTCTGGCGGTAACTCACGATTCAAAATCAGGTTCAGCTCTAATCGTCAGTTTTAGTGTAGTGGCACTACGATTCATCGCTTTTGTTTTTAGCGGATACCAATTGACATAATGAAACACTTATTATTAACATAATAAATGGCAAATAAATATATCACCACGCCATTCCCATGCTACTGATGCCCAAAATACTTTTTTCGATCTGGAAGGTTAGTTTAATGAAATTACCGACTACCCTGTGTACTTAATAATCAATCTCATAAGATCTCTTGGGAGACGATTCGTAATTTATGTGATTAGTTCAAAGGCATTTTATAGACACTTAGTAGCAGAGTACGAAAGAAAAATTCGAAATATTTGCAGTGAACAGTTAAATATGGGAATTTTGACATCAGTCAATAACGATTCAATATCACTTATATACGCTCTCTTTCGGCTCAAGTAACAGTAACTGTGCAATTCGTATTAAATTTTTAACTAACGAACACGTCCTTGAATTGCTATGACAATTCAACGTGGGTTGATACATAGAACATTAGCAACTGTCTTGAAATAAACTAACCAGAGTGCACTGTCTCGCGTGTTTTAGTGGCTCAGCGGTTGCGTTGCGGACTGTAGTGAAAAAGATTAAATGTTCGTCCCCAAGTCAAATATTGAATTTTTTTTTGCATTTGTTACTTACTACTATCTCTATTTTATTGGTCGTAAAGATAATTATAACAACATTACCATGCCTTTCAATACCATTGAAACCATACCATATATTGTTTGCCGAGCGTTCTGTGCCACTGTTCGTCAAAACTGTGTGTGCAATAACCCTACGCGATGTGAATTACAACGTTCTCTATCGTTTGCTTTACAAATAGCCTAGCATATAGATATGTCCTATGAGGACGACGATGACGAGACCCAACGAGGTCCCTGCAAATTCCGTGAAAGGATGAACCCACTCTTAAAGTTTAATAAGTCGATTACCGTAAGCTGAGGTTTCGTTTGGAGGAAAGTACTATAGAGCAGTTGGAAATAACGACTCAGAGACTATTTGATGAAACCAACTAAAAGAAACAACCACTGCTTGCAACGTGTATGTTGCTGTTAGCCTTAAGATTTAACTCATCTGGAACCTTCCAAATAGTGGTTGGTGATATTTTTAAAGCAGACACAGCAGCAGCTTGCAGAGCTGTCCATAGGGTATTGGCCTTACGAGAGAATTCAAGTCAACAGCAACTAATCTCCATGCCTTTGCGTTGTTGGCCACAGTGAGTTTTTTTTTAGTTTTTCACTCAGTTATGTCTTTATACTGGCCCAACACAATTACCAGAAGCAAATCTTTCTCGTATTGAGCGAAGTTTGACGATCGTTCCTTTTTCTGTTTCCTTGCTTCCATGAATATAGCACGCACGACACCTTCTATAATAAATATCGCGCATCTACGATGGAACGATAAATATCTGCAGTAGAAGCGGAATAATCGTGTTGACAGCCGATTTTAGCTGTATTGCCAAGCATATTACGTGCTACCTAAGATTAAATATGAATCTGCTTCGGTCTATCTAGGTTTAGCGTTATATAAGAGAGCTGAGTCTTGAACATAGTTCAATTTCTGATCTAATGTCAAATTTGATCTCCATTCAGTTATGTTTATCGGCCCGTAGTGTACTACGAGGCGTGTTTCTTAAGTAAGTACCGTTTTGAAATTTAAAAAAGACGTGCTAAGATATCTCAATAATTTTATTTTTACATGAAAGCCTGTACCTTAATCTACTTTTCTACATAATTTCCGTCAATATTGAGGCACTTGACATAGCGTTGTACCAGTTTTTTAATACCCTCTTCATAGAAGTCTGCCGCCTGACTTGTCAACCACTGCATCAGCACTGTTTTAACTTCATCATCGTCTTGAAGACGCTGACCGCCCAGGTGTTTCTTCAAGAGCAGGAACAGATGGTAGTCACTGGGCGCAAGATGGGGGCTGTACGGAGGATGATCTAGATTCCCATCGAAAAGATGTGATGAGATCTTTGGTCTGATTCGCCACATGCGAACGGACATTGTCTCGCAGCAAAACGATGCCCTTGCTCAACTTTCATGGACTGTTGTTTTGATTCTGGTGTGACGTAGGCCACCCATGTTTCATCGCCCGTAACAATTTAGCTTAAGAAATCATCACCGTCGTCAAGGAGAGTCAATGCACTGTATAAACGTTCGGTTTTGTGCACATCCGTCAACATTTTCGGTATCCAACGTGCGCACAATTTTCGGTAATTCAAGTGCTCGGTCACAATGCCATACAAAACACTACGAGAAACATTAGGCAAGTCATCCCGCAAGGAGGAAATCGTAAAGCGCCTGTTTACTCTCACCTTATCGTCCACTTCCTGCACCAAACTTTCGTTAACGACCGAAGGACGCCCACTCCGTTGTTCATCGTGCACATTTGTGCAGCCATCTTTAAATGCTCTCACCCACTTTCTTACCATTCCATCATTCATAATGTTTTCTCCGTAAACTGCATAGATCTCACGATGAATATCGATCTATTTTCCGCCTTTATCACTAAGAAATCTTATAACAGCCCGTACTTCAAAGTCGGCGGGGTTCACGATTATCGGAGACATCTTAAACACACAGTACACAACGTAAACAAGGAAGAATCAGACTGTAATGGCGTCAGTGCGTAAATTAAGGTACAGGCTTTCATGTAAAAATAAAATTATTGAGATATCTTAGCACGTCTTTTTTTAAATTTCAAAACGGCATTTACTTAAAAAACACGCCTAGTACAACAGGTGACAAAGAGGGCAATATAACGTGCTTAGAGTGATTTCGTTGGCACTGTGTTATCCGCAACCATCAGCCGGGCTAGCGGACGCGCGAGGGGGCTGTACGGGGCGATGTCGTGGAGCATTCCTTACATAGTGCGGGGAAGGGAGGGCGCCGGAAGGCGCATTCCTAAACGTCCTGGCACTCCGCGCGACCGTTAAGATTTGAAGGCGGCCGCTGACGTCTGCCCAGCCACGGTAGGTGCCGAATTCCTGCAACTCATGCACCCGTTCAGGGCCGTGTTCACCATCTACACCCACCTAATACCTGTGTGCGGGCACTACCAGGGAAAATTGTGTCATAACTAACGCACAAAAATAACGTTTTACAGCAAATCTCCGATTAAAAGCCTGTAATGCATCATTTAAGACTGATTCTTTGATTTCTACATTATTATAAATCTCTTACTTTTATGTCTGTTATATACAGGGTGTTACAAAAAGGGACGGCCAAACTTTCAGGAAACATTCCTCACACACAAAGAAAGAAAATATGTTACGTGGACATGTGTCCGGAAACGCTTACTTTCCATGTTAGAGCTCATTTTATTACTTCTCTTCAAATCACATTAATCATGGAATGGAAACACACAGCAACAGAACGTACCAGCGTGACTTCAAACACTTTGTTACAGGAAATGTTCAAAATGTCCTCCGTTAGCGAGGATTCATGCATCCACCCTCCGTCGCATGGAATCCCTGATGCAGCCCTGGAGAATGGCGTATTGTATCACAGCCGTCCACAATACGAGCACGAAGAGTCTCTACAATTGGTACCGGAGTTGCGTAGACAAGAGCTTTCAAATGCCCCCATAAACGAAAGTCAAGAGGGTTGAGGTCAGGAGAGCGTGGAGGCCATGGAATTGGTCCGCCTCTACCAATCCATCGCTCACCGGATCTGTTGTTGAGAAGCGTACGAACACTTCGACTGAATTGTGCAGGAGCTCTATCGTGCATTATCCACATGTTGTGTCGTACTTGTAAAGGCACATGTTCTAGCAGCACAGGTAGAGTGTCCCCTATGAAATCATGATAATGTGCTCCATTGAGCGTAGGTGGAAGAACATGGGGCCCAATCAAGACGTCGCCAACAATAGCTGCCCAAACGCTCACAGAAAATCTGTGTTGATGACGTGATTGCACAATTGCGTGCGGATTCTCGTCAGCCCACACATGTTGATTCTGAAAATTTACAATTTGATCACGTTGGAATGTAGCCTCATCCGTAAAGAGAAAATTTGCACTGAAATGAGGATTGACACATTGTTGGATGAACCATTCGCAGAAGTGTACCCGTGGAGGCCAATCAGCTGCTGATAGTGCCTGCACACGCTGTACATGGTACGGAAACAACTGGTTCTCCCGTAGCTCTCTCCATACAGTAACGTGGTCAACGTTACCTTTTACAGCAGCAAATTCTCTGACGCTGACACTAGGGTTATCGTCAACTGCACGAAGAATTGCCTCGTCCATTGCAGGTGTCCTCGTCATTCTAGGTCTTCCCCAGTCGCGAGTCATAGGCTGGAATGTTTCGTGCTCCCTAAAACGCCGATCAATTGCTTCGAACGTCTTCCTGTCGGGACACTTTCGTTCTGGAAATCTGTCTCGATACAAACGTACCGCGCCACGGCTATTGCCCCGTGCTACACCATACATCAAATGGGCATCTGCCAACTCCGCATTTGTAAACATTGCACTGACTGCAAAACCACGTTCGTGATTAACACTAACCTGTTGATGCTACGTACTGATGTGCTTGATGCTAGTACTGTAGATCAATGAGTCGCATGTCAACACAAGCACCGAAGTCAACATTACCTTCCTTCAATTGGGCCAACTGGCGGTGAATCGAGGAAGTACAGTACATACTGATGAAACTAAAATGAGCTCTAACATGGAAATTAAGCGTTTCCGAACACATGTCCAAATAACATCTTTTCTTTATTTGTGTGTGAGGAATGTTTCCTGAAAGTTTGGCCGTACCTTTTTGTAACACCCTGTATATGTTATTGTTGTTGTGGTCTTCAGTCCAGAGACTGGTTTGATGCAGCTCTCCACGCTACTCTATCCTGTGCAACCTTCTTCATCTCCCAGTACCTACTGCAACCTACATCCTTCTGAATCTGTTTAGTGTATTCATCTCTTGGTCTCCCTCTGTTATTTTTACCCTCCACGCTGCCCTCCAATACCAAATTGGTGATCTCTTGATGCCACAGAATATGCCCTACCAACTGATCCCTTCTAGTCAAGTTGTGCCACAAACTCCTCTTCTCCCCAATTCTACTCAATACCTCCTCATTAGTTATGTTATCTACCCATATAATCTTCAGCATTCTTCTGTAGCACCACATTTCGAAAGTTTCTATTCTCTTCTTGTCTAAACTATTTATCATCCACGAATCACTTCCATACATGGCTACGCTCCATGCAAATACTTTCAGAAACGACTTCCTTACACTTAAATCTATTCTCGAAGTTAACAAATTTCTCTTCTTCAGAAACGCTTTCCTTGCCATTGTCAGTCTTCATTTTATATCCTCTCTACTTCGACCATCATCAGTTATTTTGCTCCCCAAATAGCAAAACTCCTTTACTACTTTAAGCGTCTCATTTCCTAATCTAATTGCCGAAGCATCGCCCGATTTCATTCGACTACATTCGATTATCCTCGATTTGCTTTTGTTGATATTCATCTTATATCCTCTTTTCAAGACACCGTCCATTCCGTTCAGCTGCTCTTCCAGGTCCTTTGCTGTCCCTGACAGAATTACAATGTCATCGGCGAACCTCAAAGTTTTTATTTCTTCTCCATGGATTTTAATTCCTACTCCGAATTTTTCTTTTGTTTCCTTTACTGAATAGCCTTTCGCTCCCTGTATTTTACCCCTGCCACCTTCAGAATTTTGAAAGAGCGTATTCCAGTCAACATTGTCAAAAGCTTTCTCTAAGTCTACAAATGCTAGAAACGTAGGTTTGCTTTCTTAATCTATTTTCTAATATATATATATATATATATATTCGAGAACTCCCGAAAGCAATTTGATACTCACATTTAAAGAACAGCAGTCATTCGCAAAACTCCGTAATTTATTGCAGCTCTAGATTTCGACGATAATAGTCAGCATGGTTGCGTTACCAGATGAGTCATACAGGCACCAGCATGTCAGAGCATAAACTCGTAACAAATGACGCTAGCCTTTACATGGCACTTTGTGCTCCGACATTTTGGTGCCTATATGAATCTTCCGGTAATGCACCGTTGATGACTACGTGATAGCCGAAATCCAGATTTGCAATAAATTAGGAATTTTTGCGACTGACTGCTGTCCTGCCTTAAATTTGAATATTCGAAGCTCGCTTTGCACACAGGAATCTAATGGATTCCAGTTTTATTAGAATTTGATACTGTTTTCTCTAACAGATACACTGATCCACTAGGAAACTTGTGCATATGTTGATGGTGTTGGGACAGCAATCAGCCACAAATTTACTTACAGTTTCTTTATTCAAAGGGTACCGTTACCGGTTTCGAATCGTTGTGATTCATCTTCAGACGGTTTACATGCTTTTCTTACAACATGTGGTGCGTTTTTTTACAGATTAGTTGTCCTAAAACATAAATAATACAAAATTATAAGCACACCACACACAGATTGTTGAGTTACAGATTTTCATTGGATGTGACTTACGTGAAATGTCGGTTTGGAGTGTTTGTTTTCATAACATTCGTCCAACATATGTGAATACATTCCCACTGCATTCTTATTGTTCCACACGTAAATTTTTCTCACTGAACACTTTAGATTTGTCACTGAAAAGATTTCCAACACGCACCACATGTTTTCATACATACAAAGTGCTTACAAACATATGAGTATCAAATATGCTATGATATATCGTAACATTTAAAGGTGTCCCATGTTTGGAAAAAGATCATAAATTCACTTATGCAACTGAAACGCCTTTTACACTAGTACAGAGAGACATTGATTTTGTGAGTTTTTAAGCGAATACTGCTACATTAATTATAAAGTTGTTAATTTTTTTTAGTACTGTATAGGTAAAACAGTACATTATTTAATTACATTTAGCATCAGGAGAATTATAGTAACATATAAATTTGCTACTTGATCTGCAGATAGGCGTAGGAATATTATTTGCTTTGGAGGGAGGAAAATAATTTTTGGAAATTTTTCAGGAAAGGGGTGTTAGCTAACTCGGTTTGTTCATTAAGGATATAGTCTAGGGTGCTGTTTTTATGTGTGTGTATTCCCATTTCTTCTAATATATTCATAGTGGCTCCTTTTTCTGCTAGATGTAAAATTTTTACGTGGTCCTCAATGTTTCTCACTGAATGGTTTTCTTCAGTAACATGGGCTGCAAACGCAGATTTGTTCAAGTTGCCAAGCCTTAAAGCATCAATGTCTTCTTTGTATCTAATTTCAAAACTTCTGCCTGTCTGTCCCAACACCATCGACATTTGTCTTCAAATAACAGCCACGGTCTCCAACCATGTCATCATATGACAATATTGCAATTTGTGCATATAATTTTTAGAGATTCGAACCTCAGTTGGTAAAAACGGAACCCTCATAGGATCGCTTTGTGGTCCGCATGACTATCTGAGCGACTGTTAAAAACCATTTTTCTCAGTAACACGTAGACGTATAAAGTTCAGATTTATGGTTCAAATGGCTCTGAGCACTATGGGACTCAACTGCTGAGGTCATTAGTCCCCTAGAACTTAGAACTAGTTAAACCTAACTAAACTAAGGACATCACAAACATCCATGCCCGAGGCAGGATTCGAACCTGCGACCGTAGCGGTCTTGCGGTTCCAGACTGCAGCGCCTTTAACCGCACGGCCACTTCGGCCGGCTGAAGATTTATGCCACATACTAAAATCTATGGTCCCTTCACGGTTAAAGATTTTCATCTTCTACGTCAGTGCAATCAAAAAGTACGGCCATTTGTGTCGCACTCATCAAAACCTGCAGGGCACTTAATCTTGAAACAGAATCACGAAATTTAGTGAGAAGCAAGGTTCCGTAGTAGAAATAAGAGGAAAAACCTCCGAGAAGTGTTAACCCGTGATTAAATTACACGAAAAAAAAGTTTTGTATCTGACTGTCTGTCTGCGTCCGTCTGCAAGTCTGTAAGGCACCTTTGTCTCAGGAATATAGGCAAAAATGGTCGATTCCCGGGATGAATTAACTATCTGTATAGACAATTAAGTTTGTACGGAACCCTCGGTGCGCCAGTCCTACACGCGCTTATCCGGACTTTTGGTTTATAATAATGATGAATATTTTATACGTGTATTGTTACCTGTACCATATTTAATTAGCGTTTGGAGTGACGGAAGCTACGAGGTGGTCAGCCACCGAAGAGGCAGTATCTGATGGGAAAGACAGTAAAGTAAGCAGCCACAGCAACTCCAAACTACAGTGAAGCTTCTCCAGAGCTGATACGTATCTTTTATACATATCATAAATTAAAATCGCCCCGCCCCCAAGTATTTCCGTCTGTATGTGAAGGCTAATCTCAAGGATTACTGCACCGATTTTGATGAGATTTCCATTAATAGAAAGACTAACTCGAGAGACACATTAGTGTACACTGCCACACATTATAAACAAGTCGTCCGGCCAGAGACAGTTAGTTTCTGATTTAATGAAGTAATGCTATTAAAAAAAGGAAAGAATTGAAATAAGTGAGCTACTGAACACGATTTATTAACATCGCCATGGATTATCACTAAAAAAGTGTGATTCATGATCGTGAAAAATCTATATTTCAGTTCTAAAAATAACAAACTATGGTACAAGTTTATATGCCAACTAGCTCTGCAGATGATGAAGAAATTGATGGAATGTATGATGTCATAAAAGAAATTATTCAGGTAGTGAAGGGAGACGAAAATATAATAGTCATGGGTGACTGGAATTCGAGAGTAGGAAAAGGGAGAGAAGGAAACATAGTGGGTGAATATGGATTGGGGGAGAGAAATGAAAGAGGAAGCCATCTGGTAGAATTTTGCACAGAGCATAACTTAATCATAGCTAACACTTGGTTCAAGAATCCTAAAAGAAGGTTGTATACGTGGAAGAATCCTGGAGATACTAGAAGGTGTCAGATAGATTATATAATGCTAAGACAGAGATTTAGGAACCAGGTTTTGAATTGTAAGACATTTCCAGGGGCAGATGTGGACTCTGACCACAATCTATTGGTTATGAACAGTAGATTAAAACTGAAGAAACTGCAAAAAGGTGTGAATTTAAGGAGATGGGACCTGCATAAACTGACTAACCAGAGGTTATACAGAGTTTCAGGGAGAGCATAAGGGAACAATTGACAGGAATGGGGGAAAGAAATACAGTAGAAGAAGAATGGATAGCTCTGAGGGATGAAGTAGTGAAGGCAGCAGAGGATCAAGTAGGTAAAAAGACGAGGGCTAGTAGAAATCCTTGATTACAGAAGAAATATTGAATTTAATTGATGAAAGGAGAAAATATAAAAACGCAGTAAATGAAGCAGGCAAAAGGGAATACAAACGTCTCAAAAATGAGATCGACAGGAAGTGCAAAATGGCTAAGCAGGGATGGCTAGAGGACAAATGTAAGGATGTAGAGGCTCATCTCACTAGGGATAAGATGGATACTGCCTACAGGAAAATTAAAGAGACCTTTGGAGAAAAGAGAGCCACTTGTATGAATATCAAGAGCTCAGATGGAGAGCCAGTTCTAAGCAAAGAAGGGAAAGCAGAAAGGTGGAAGGAGTATATAGAGGGTCTATACAAGGGCGATGTACTTGAGGACAATATTATGGAAATGGAAGAGGATGTAGATGAAGATGAAATGGGAGATACGATACTGCTTGAAGAGTTTGACAGGGCACTGAAAGA
Source organism: Schistocerca piceifrons (assembly GCF_021461385.2). Taxonomy (NCBI): domain Eukaryota; kingdom Metazoa; phylum Arthropoda; class Insecta; order Orthoptera; family Acrididae; genus Schistocerca; species Schistocerca piceifrons. Next base: position 393,387,355 of record NC_060143.1, on the reverse strand, counting down.
CCTGAATCGAAACAAGGCTCCGGGAGAAGACAACATTCCATTGGAGCTACTGAGGGCCTTGGGAGAGCCAGTCCTGACAAAACTCTACCATCTGGTGAGCTAGATGTATGAGACAGGCGAAATACCCTCAGACTTCAAAAAGAATATAATAATTCCAATCCCAAAGAAAGCCGGTGTTTGCAGATGTGAAAATTACCGAACTATCAGTTTAATAAGTCACAGCTGCAAAATACTAACGCGAATTCTTTACAGACGAATGGAAAAACTGGTAGAAGCCGACCTCGGCGAAGATCAATTTGGATTCCGTAGAAATGTTGGAACACGTGAGGCAATACTGACCCTACGACTTATCTTAGAAAATAGATTAAGGAAAGGCAAGCCTACATTTCTACCATTTGTAGACTTAGAGAAAGCTTTGGACAATGTTGACTGGAATACTCTCTTTCAAATTCTAAAGGTGCCAGGGGTAAAATACAGGGAGCGAAAGGCTATTTACAATTGGTACAGAAACCAGATGGCAGTTATAAGAGTCGAGGGACATGAAAGGGAAGCAGCGGTTGGGAAGGGAGTGAGACAGGGTTGTAGCCTGTCCCCGATGTTATTCAATCTGTATATTGAGCTAGCAGTAATGGAAACAAAAGAAATATTCGGAGTAGGTATTAAAGTCCATGGAGAAGAAATAAAAACTTTGAGGTTCGCCGGTGACATTGTAATTCTGTCAGAGACAGCAAAGGACTTGGAACAGCAGTTGAACGGAATGGACAGTGTCTTGAAAGGAGGATATAAGATGAACATCAACAAAAGCAAAACGAGGATAATGGAATGTAGTCGAATTAAGTCGGGTGATGGTGAGGGAATTAAATTAGGAAATGAGACACTTAAAGTAGTAAAGGAGTTTTGCTATTTGGGGAGCAAAATAACTGATGGTGGTCGAAGTAGAGAGGATATAAAATGTAGACTGGCAATGGTAAGGAAAGCGTTTCTGAAGAAGAGAAATTAGTTAACATCGAGTATAGATTTAAGTGTCAGGAAGTCGTTTCTGAAAGTATTTGTATGGAGTGTTGGCATGTATGGAAGTGAAACATGGACGATAAATAATTTGGACAAGAAGAGAATAGAAGCTTTCGAAATGTGGTGCTACAGAAGAATGCTGAAGATTAGATGGGTAGATCATATAACTAATGAGGAGGTATTGAATAGAATTGGGGAGAAGAGGAGTTTGTGGCACAACTTGACAAGAAGAGGGCAGCGTCGAGGGTAAAAATCGTAGAGGGAGACCAAGAGATGAATACACTAAGCAGATTCAGAAGGATGTAGGTTGCAGTAAGTACTGGGAGATGAAGAAGCTTGCACAGGATAGAGTAGCATGGAGAGCTGCATCAAACAAGTCTCAGGACTGAAGACAATAACAACAAAACAAGTATTTGAAAGCTTATTTGTCTGGTAAATGTAATACATCTAAAGGAATGTAAAGCAAATTTTACTAATATTTAATTCAGATACAATACTTTCTCAAACTGCCTTAAAATGAAAGTTTTATTTAACCTTATCCGCTAACTAGTTTCCACCTACACTTCATATTTACGACGCTACTTATGTCTTCCTACATTGGTTGTCTTAAAATATCACTTTCAGTAGTAAAGAGTTTCCCGCTATGACGTCTCATGTCAGTGAGCTATCTGTTACAAACCAAGCCTCTTAACAAGCAGTTATCTACAATGAAGTACTCTCCGGAAAAAGCTGTTCAGATATTCAGTTGTATCTTCATAATATTTCAAAGTGGTGTGTAAAAATTGTCAGCTCGCTTTTATTGTTCAGAAATGTAAAACTGTGTGCTTCATAAAACGGAAAAACGTAGTGACCGATGCCTACAGTATCAAAGAGTCACGATTGGTATCTGTCAGCTCATAAAAATAACTGAGTCTAACACTTTGTGGAAATATGAAATGGAGTGACCACATAGCCTTAGTAGAGGGTAAAGCAAGTGGCAGGTTTCGGTTTATTGGTAGAACACTGGGGAACTGAAATCAGTCTACAAAGGAGATAGTGTACAAAACACTCGTGATCCATCCCAGAATATTGCTCAAGTGTGTGGGACCCATGCCAAACAGGATTAGCAGGGGACATTGAACGTATACAGAGAAGGGTAGCTCAAATGGTCAGAGGTTTGTTTGACCTGTGGGAGAGTATCACAGAGAAACCGAAGAAACTGAACTGCCAAACACTTGTAGACAGACGCAAACTATTCTGAGAAATCCTGGTTACGAAGCTTCAAGAACCAGCTTCAAATGACGAATCGAGGAATATAGTAAATTCCATATCGCTCCAGTAGGGATCGTGAGGACAAGATGTAATTACAGGGCGCATTCTTCCCGCGCTCCATATGTGAATGGAATGGAAAGAAGTCCTAATAACCAGATGCCGCTGTTGTGTAAGAGCTCGTGAATACCCTATGATACCTTTCGGATTTATTGGTTATCTTTCTGTGACTGCTGTTAAACGTAATGTAGATGCGGTAATCCGAAATACACGACAGTAAATCTATCGCGTTATGCCACATTGCTGCTCTAGACTTCGTGAAACTAGGCTTCTGGGTCACGAACATGCTTTACCTTCAGTCGTGCACGTTTTAAGTAGCTTTTGCGCATGCACAACCGGTGTAACGTAATTGCCTTTCAGGCCGAATACATAAGAATTTAATAAACAATGTGCACGGTTCACGCAAGGCACAGCTAGCCGTTGCAACTCAACTACAAGGTTATGTCAATGCCACCAGGTGGTAGCACACTGCAGCAGACCATCATCCCCGCTCGTTTGGCATAAATCCCGCTAGACAGCAGCACACTCCTCCGATATGTCAATTCAGTCACTATATAGTAAAATTAGATCGTACACCACTGTACGTTACAATTATACTGATAGAAAAACCTGTTTTATGGGATTATGAATCAGATATAGTATGTTAAGTTTTGAATTTATCATACAGTAATCCATTTGAGGCACTGAGAACCAACCAGTACATCATCGTCGATTGTGAGACTGTAGCATTTATTCATGCTTCTGATATTTGGTGATCTTATGGTGGGTCAGGTTTATCTGTGCTGTAGGCCCACATTGTATATACGAACATTCACAAAAAATGTCTCACTTATTTTTTGTATTTCACTTGAATGTGGGATCGACGACGGTGTTCTTTTGGTCCTTATGGTTCTCAATGCCTCGTAGCTATTCTAGTCAACTGATCATGTTAATAGAATGTGGGCCCCATATAGTTCACAACGCGATCAAAACCGCTTCAGATTGTCTCCCTATGGACTTCGAATGAATCACTGTGAAAATGTACTCATTTTTTTCCCATCTACATCGTTCGAATGGAAGCTATCAAAGAGTTCTGTGATTCTAATGACACAGACTATCAGAAACTGCGGAGCTACAGCAAAACCAGGTGGCCCGCGTTAATGACGGCGCTTGAAAGAAATTTAAAAATATTTCGATAAATGTCCAAAAATTTTAAAAACATTTTTCGAAAATCCCACCTCTGTATTATGGTCATACGTCTTGCATGCACAGGCAGCGATTTCCATCAAACGGTGTTAAAAACTGAAGCAAAATGCGTGTCTGCTGTAGAATCTACTAAGGAAATTAAGCGTCCCGAGATAACTTGGCAAGTAAAGAGGGTTCGCTTTTTCTTCTTCACACCGTCCGTAATCTACTAACAAAATTACGAGAAACTGTCGCTCTTGTTCAGGGTGTAGAAACTAGGGCGGCAGAATTTTATAAGTCTAGCAAAGAATACTTGGATCAGTGGTGTCAGGTCAGTGGAGACATAGAAGTGTTTGAATGGGCAACTTTGACAAAAGTACCTACGTGGAGAGAAATACAGAATGTGACGGATTTGCTGATTACACAAGAATTTTTTAGCAGCGACCAAGATATGGACGTATTCGATGAGTTTCCGCTAATTTCCAACTACGCTAAAAATGTTGCTACTGAAGACCGTTGGGTGAAGTTGTTAACACATTTCGGTGACAACAATCCGAATTGTACGAAATTTCGTTTAATTGTTGCAAATGTTTTATGTTTGTCTGGGAGTAACGCTCCTGTCGAAAGAGTTTCTTCTTTAATGAATGAGAGATGGACAAGTGACAAATCATTGTTAAGTTTCGCAGTTTTGAAAGTCATTTTCATTACCAAGACTAACATCAACAAATCACGTGATAAGCTCCATTCCTACAAAAAAACTAAACCCATATTTTTAAAAAGATTTCCTCTGGCGACAAATATAAAACAAATGCGTCAGCAACTGCAATCTAATGTTTATTAATTCAAATTATATGTAATTAATACATTGTTATCATGTCCTTGTTTTTTAGTAAATTGTTGTTGTTGTGGTCTTCCGTCCCGAGACTGGTTTGATGCAGCTCTCCATGGTACTCTATCCTGTGCAAGCTTCTTCATCTCCCAGTACTTGCTGCAACCTACATCCTTCTGAATCTGCTTAGTGTATTCATCCCTTGGTCTCCCTCTACGATATTTACTCTCCACACTGCCCTCCAATACTAAATTGGTGATCCCTTGATGCCTCAGAACATGTCCTACCAACCGATCCCTTCTTCTAGTCAAGTTGTGCAACAAACTCCTCTTCTCCCCAATTCTATTCAATACCTCCTCATTAGTTATGTGATCTACCCATCTAATCTTCAGCATTCCTCAATAGCACCACATTTAATAAATTATAAATAGTAAATTAGGATTTTCGTAAATTTTGCAAGTATCCCATTCTGACAAAAATAAATAAACGGTCACGTTAAGTATGATATGAATTGGTTTGGCACGAAATCCAACTCACTTCGAAGCACCAGTCTACTCTTCGTAAAGTCTCGGCAGTTTTGCCACATGAAGAGTTATGCCATAGCCAGGCCAGGCCACCACTGGGAAATTGACACGAGAGGGTGTGAGGTTTGTGTTCATTCGTATTAGATGTTCACTGAAAAATTCAGCTAGATAAGTTCATACAAAATAATTATGTAGGGTAGGTGGGGACAGAAGTATGCGTGAGACAAGAGTACTCACTAAGCTTTCAGATCCCTAAAGTGTTAAGTTCACCATCAGGCAGCACTGCGAACTTCTACCCCATACTTTTTCGACAGTCTACAGACCGCACACACATCTAAAGCTATGGAGATCAAGGATGTCGGCAGCGAGTAAATCTTCATCTCCTTCGTTCTATCCGGGAACCTCGTAGCAGTCGGACGGTTTCAGATGGAGAAAACGCAGTAACTCACTTTTGCACGTTTTCGATATAAAATTTGTATTATTTTGATTGACTGTTAGTTGAATCTAAATCTATTTAAAAATTAGATAAACTCGGTAGCGGAAGTGGCGGCTATATGTTTCCAATATATCTTGACTTCATGGCTTTAGTTGTGTGTGTGGTCTATAGACTGCTTAAAAAGAAAACAGTGGAAGAGGATAAAAGTACGCAGGCCTGATGGGGTAGAAGTTCGCACTGCATACGTTTATCCAATCAAGAAACTGTTTGCGAACTTTGACCTGCGTAGTCACTTCTAGCGTATTCAGGTACTTTTTGTTGGTGTTACTCTACAGAAGATGGTCTGGAACCGCAAGACCGCTACGGTCGCAGGTTCGAATCCTGCCTCGGGCATGGATGTTTGTGATGTCCTTAGGTTAGTTAGGTTTAACTAGTTCTAAGTTCCAGGGGACTAATGACCTCAGCAGTTGAGTCCCATAGTGCTCAGAGCCATTTGAACCATTTTTTTCTACAGAAGACGCCTCATTTTTTCACCCTAGAGGACTTACATTAATTTTTTCCTTCAGCAGTTCTCCTTTCGTTGGGTAATATTCTGTTTCAAGCACGCTCATTCCTCAAACGCACTTTGAATAGAAACACGTCTTCCATAGCGGCATTTTTTTTTCAGAAACCAAGCGAGATTACCAGTTCGACAGCCATTAAGGGACCAGCTCTACCATCAAGCTCTTGGTCTTATTGAAAATGGGAACTCAATAAGGGAAACAATCAAAGTTGTCGGGTTTTCAGAGGCTGCGTTAAGAATACATCTGAAAACCGGCAAAGGTAGTGAGCATTGAAACATTACAATAAATAATTTCCATTGAGACTCCTCCTCAAATTGCAGGAACAAACAACCCAAACGGAAACTCCAAGTCATGTGGCAAGGGGAAGAGCTGAAGCATACAAACAGCCCAAAATACCTGGGAGTAACATTGGACAGAGCGCTTACTTTTAAGCAGCACTGTCACAACACTAAAAAAAAAGTCTGTGCCAGGAAAAACATACTGCGGAAGCTGAGAGGTTCGTCGTGGGGAGCTCAACAACACGTTTTGCGCACCACGGGTCTGGCGCTGAGTATCTCAGCAGCGGAATACGCGGCGCCAGTTTGGAGGAACCCTGCTCACACTAATAAGCAAGTTGACGTCACCGTAAACGAAACTTACGTATTGCCACAGGATGTCTCAAACCAACTCCCAAAGACAAAATTTATCCCATCATAGACATAGCACCACCCACTATCCGTAGACAAGTAGCCGCCGAGATCGAAAGATCGAAACAAAAGAATGATCCTCGACACCCGATGCATATGCATCGAAAACGTGTCCGGCTGAAATCCCGCAGGAGTTTCATTGACTGAAGATCTCGCCACCAAGCCCGTCGCAACGCGGATATTTCTCTGGGAAGAAATTGTGCCACACTACACAATGGAACTACTTGAGGAGGGATCTGCAGGATTTCAACTACCTTTTACATCTTGGAGGTCATTAAATCGGCTGCGCACTAGATAACTGGGTGCAAATCAAACATATTTAAATGGGGTTACAGTGATAGCGATAGGTGTGAATGCGGAGCAATACAGGACTTGGACCACCTATTGGTTTGCCCAGATATGTCTATAACATGCACTAAAGAAGATATTTTGAAAGTCAATGACAAAGCAACATACGTTGCTAATTACTGGGAAGGGAAGATATAATTGGTGCATCCGGATAGGGAAGAAGAAGAAGAAGAAATGTTCATAATTATTAAATTAATTTTCTCTCACTAAGCAGTCAACAATTTTTCTACGCCCATCAGTAAACGCAAGTCAGACAGAAGGATATTTTACAGAATCTCGGCATATTCACAAAAAATTTTCACTGGAGGAAGAATAAGCAATAGCGCAGCACTACATCTCCCTTTATAAAAGTTTCTTCGGCCTTATTGTCACATGTTTACGACTTTTATTTTCGAAGTCGCCGGAAGAAAGAATTCTTAATTTTGTCTTGTAATTTTTTTAATCCTTTTTATTTTCTTCAGTAGGGGATAAAAGTACGCACTGCGTACTCTTGCCCCACAGCATGGGGTGATGATGATGATGAGTCCCATACTTCTTTACAGAGCGTAGGAGAGCGACGCGGGAGACCCGCGCCGCCTTACTAGGCAAGGTCACAGCATGGGGTAAGAGTACCCAAAATTACGTTGGAGGAAAACTTTTATTACTATTTTAGTAATAACTGGATGGCAATGAAACTTTTACACAATGTTACCAACATGTCAAACTAGGTGTCGCATATGTATTTGATAAATATTGCAGCAAGTTTTTCTACACAATTAATAAAACCAAAAATGTGTACTTTTACCCCACCTACCATATATGGTATTTACGATTATCAAAGGGCTTGCATGACAGTATTAAAAAAAGGATCTTTTTTTATTTAGACGTTTTGTCATTTGGGCGCTTTTTCTGTGAATCCCTAGAAAGAAAAGGGTCGCCGTAAGAAGATTTCTGATGTTTCCAGAATGAGATTTTCACTCTGCAGCGGAATGTGCGCTGATATGAAACTTCCTTGCAGATTAAAACTGGTAGAGCACTTGTCCGCGAAAGGCAAAGGCGCCAAGTTCGAGTTTCGGTCCGGCATACAGTTTTAATCTGCCAGAAAGTTTCAGATTCCTGATGACTAGTAGTGCTGCTAGCAGCTTTCAACTGGGAAATGCAAACGGATTCAGGCAAAAGTAACAGCTACAGAGCCGTAACAACACAGAGGCTTTGCCCTAGACGCATTACAGTAGAACCCCTCTAATCCGTCACCTCCGGGACCAGGACCATGGTCGGAACGAAAAAAAGGTCGGATTATCCGAAAAATCTAATATTTATTGCAAAAAAATAAAAAGACATTTAGTACAAAAAATTAAACGATATAAGAATTAAAATACGTCTACAGCAATATAGAAATATGTTTTTTTACACAGTGTTAAACAATGTTTTAACTAAAAAACGTCTACACACACTATAGTATGTGTTGGTTTTAAAAGGAAAAACGACAAACAAATTAGTCTGTACTGTACTTAGCCCTTTGTTTCCTGACATAAGAAAAAATTTTCTTTTTAACATTTTCTTTGCAGAATTTATGCTATTGTGGCCTCAAATGACGGTAGGATTTTTTGTAAAATTTTATTTTATTTTTCACAACTTTTTTCTCTCCTGGTACTCAGAAGTACCGTCAGACTCCATGGACAGAATCACAATATGCGCAGAAAAGTGCTCCAATTTTTATAACTTGTACTTTATTCCACATAAATATTAAATATTTTTACATTACAAAATTAATTAACAGAAATATGGTATTTTTGAATGTTTTTTTTAAATTTCGCATAAATTTATTCTAGAGCAACTTCACAATACATAGTAACTTAGCTATACATTTATGACAGTATATACATATCACATATTTAGTGTTAGTGATACCTCATGAAATTGTAGGAAACAGTTCTTTTTCTCATTGTAGCACAAATACACTTTACATGTGCTACATTGTGAATGTGCTGTCGACTGAATTTTATTTTTCGCACACATTTAGCATCGTCCTCTTTTACAACTGAACGCTACAAAATGGTTTTCTCAGTTGCCAAGACGTACATTCTTCGGGACAGAAAAGTTATCCTTCCTTCCCTTTGGGGGAGTTATTTCATATTTACCAGAGTTTCTCTTTTTGAGATTTGGCACTTGCTGTTCATTCATTAGCCCTAGTGCCACAGCACTCCTGAATTCCAGCAGTGGCAGTGCCCCATGTAGATCACTGAAAATTACGGAAGCATTGACAAAAGCAATTTCTATTGCTCCCCAGGAGAGACGGTGCCACCATTTCTTTGATCGCCTGTCAAGACCATAAGTTGAACGTAATCTGTCTGCATGATCCACACCACCCATGTGTTTATTGTAATCACATACAATAACTGGTCATGGTATAGTCATACTAGTTCCATCTTTCTGTTTTCTTGTCACTACGCTCTGTTCAGTGCCATGGAAGTTTGACGCAAAATACACTACTTTATTTTCCCTTCATTGAAATACTGTTAGGTCTAACGATGAATCTCTGTGATTTGATTCCCCACGGTTTAGACATTTTTATTTAGGTAAATTACCTGGCAAACCTTTCCTGTTTGTTCTAATTGTTCCACAGGCAAATGTATTTACGGATTTCTGTTTGAGAAAAAGTGGACAGAACAACTAGTGAGAGGTAACGCGTTGTTGCTACAATAAAGTGTTCGCACAACCTGACGGTACTAATAAGTCCGCCTTATATTTTCCACTTTATCTCATTCACTTCTAACGTAATGCTTCAAACTATTATAAAAAAACAAAGAAGGTAAGTACGTACAATGGAAAACTCAACGGAAGTTTCAATAAATTGCACACAAATTCGGGCAACACCATGGAAACAAGCACATACAATCTTCTGTTTTCACAGCAGCGTGCGGAAAGCAATTTCAAGCTCTGACCGCCAGAGAGGTCTATGTATTGCACAATAACATCTATGAAACAGTAGAGCAGAGTTACTGTTACGTACCGACAGGCTTTCAGATCACGAAACTGCACCACGAGAAAATAATGAGAGTCAAAACTTACTGGTACTTTTAAGTACCGTCAGGCCACAAAGGGTTAATAACGTATAAACGTTATATACTGTAAACTAAACATGTTTATAGCACTGTATATAAAAAAGAATTTTTTTTACAAAGAAATAAACTACTGTATGTATAAACTAAGAAATGTTTTTACTGTATGCAATGTTTTTGCAGTAAAAACGAAATCAAATTACTGGGAAAAAAAGTCTGTGATACATTTTTGTTTAGCGGATGTTATTCTAGATTTAGCTGCCGTGTTCCTCCATTTTTTTATCCGCAAAACGTCCATTGGAGCTGAAGTTGGATTCTGCTCGATATATTGAAGGGCGATGTCAAAGGCGTTTTTTGCATCGTTATGTGAAATCCGGGTGGGGGGTTCGTCTTCGCCGTCCGAGTCCTCGTTCACAGTTTCCTGGCTAACAGCGGCAACAATCCGGTCGTCATTGAGCTCTTCAGAAGTGTCACAGTCTTTGTCACATTCGTTGATCCACTCTTCAACTTCATTGGCAGGGACGTTCGGCTCCAGAGTTTGCAGATCTTTAACGATTTCCAGTGCGTCGTTGTTTTGCTCATCTTCGGTATGCTCATTTTCTGTCATAACTTGTGGCCAAAGCTTACGCCACGATTTCCGCAGTGTGTCAGGTTTCAGTTCATCCCATGCTGCAGCGATTGTGTAGCTAGCATCTTTGATATTCAGGGATTTTATTGCCTCGAATAAGTTATGACCTTCAGATTTTTCCAAGATTGAGCTGATATACTTTCTGCGATATCGCCTTTTTAACCATTCGATAACGCCCTGATACATTGGTTGGACGAGTGAGGTCACATTAGGAGGCAAGAAGAGAGCTTTTATGTCCCCTTTCACCAAATCTTCCACAGATGGATGTGATGGTGCGTTATCCAACAGCAGTAAGGCACAAACAGGCAGATTTTTTTGCTTTAAGTCTTTTTCGACCGATGTCACAAACTAGTCGAAAAACCAGGATTTAAAAAGTTTACAGTCCATCCAAGCAGATTTTTGATTGCGCTAGTAAACCGGCAAGGAAGATAAGTTTATGTTTTTGAATGCCATTGGCTTCTTAGATTTGCCAATGAACAAGGCGAGCTTGTGGGTACCATCTGCGTTGCTACAAGGAATGACGGTTATTCAATCTTTTATAAGTTTCGTTCGTACCACGGATTCATTTGAAGCTGCGAGCGTTTTTGTTGGCAACATCTTAAAGTTCAGCCTTGTCTCCTCGATGTTATACACTTGGCAGGGTAACAGTTCACTTTCTTCTACAATTTCTTGAAACTTAACAGAAAACTCCTTAGCAGCTGCGGCATCGGCAGATAGTTTTTCACCGGAAATAGAAACAAATCGGACACCATAATGAGTTTTACAACCATCAATCGCCCGCATCTCGTGGTCGTGCGGTAGCGCTCTCGCTTCCCACGCCCGGGTTCCCGGGTTCGATTCCCGGCGGGGTCAGGGATTTTCTCTGCCTCGTGATGGCTGGGTGTTGTGTGCTGTCCTTAGGTTAGTTAGGTTTAAGTAGTTCTAAGTTCTAGGGGACTGATGACCGTAGCAGTTAAGTCCCATAGTGCTCAGAGCCATTTTTTGAACAACCATCAATCCAGCCTTCGCTAGCAGCAAATTTACTTTCGGCTTCCAGCTTTTGTGCAAAACTATCGCTTTTTCTTTGAGAATTGGCCCGGATATTGGATTTCCTTTCCTTCTTTCTTGACAAAACCACATGCACAATGCGTTATCAAGCAGTTCAAGTTCAGGCTTTTTTAATGTTTTTTTCCGATTGCTCAGAATGTTTTCACCGTCAATCGAAACTGTATAGGATTCAATGTCTTTCCGATTCTTCCTCCAATCCTTAATTGTCGTAACACCTAAATTCTGTTCCTTTGCAATTTTTTGGAGCTATTCTCCTTCGTCCAGTCTTTGAAGCCCTGCTAATTTTGCATTTAGTGTAAGAGTTGCGAGTTTGCATTTGAATCCAGACATGTTGAAAAACAGACACCTGTACACACAATGAATCTACAGTAATAATTACTGTAGAGTAATTACTGTACAGTAATAATTACTGTAGAGAACACGGAATAAAGCAAACAACGACTTTTTTAATCCCAACAAAGGATAAAACTGAACAGTAACGTACAGTACAACAATTTACACAGCGACAGACAGGCGTCAAGTCAGTGACAAGTCGACACGGGCTCGCGAGCCTGAGCATGGTCGGACTAACCGGAGTGACGGACCATCCAAGGTCGGATTAGAGGGGGTTCTACTGAATGCGAAGCAGCCGTGTCCAGCCGGCACCTCCAGTGCAGCTGCCAGGGATTTTATGCCACCTCTACTATAGGCCACGGCCTAGATGGCTTGTGTAGGACAGTGGCCGTGGGCCCATTCAAACAAACTATCAGCGACGTTAAATTTTAAAACATCAAACTGACCCACATCACAAAACGAAACTCGTACTTACTACCACAGTCCCAAATCCAAAATGGAAATCTAGAACGGGAATTAGATTTCAGTGAGAAGAAAACAAACATAACAAGGTTTATGACGATACTATAATTCTGACAGAGACGGCAAGAGACTTCCAAGATCAGTTGAACAGAATGGATAGTGTGTTGAAAAGGGGTTGCAATATCAGTATATAAAGAAAGAAAGGGTAACTTTAAATGCGAACGTTTTTAGGTTAGGCTTTACCGTGACTGTTACTGACATCAAATGAAACAACAAGTTTACTGTTACCAGTCACCGTTTTATTTTTTCCACTAATATTTGAAAGAAAGGGTATGTGGAATGTAGCCTTATTAACCTTTGATCTACTGAGCTAAAGCATTAATTTTTTTACTGAATGGGTACATTTTGAACCCGCAAACTTTTTTCTTTTGTAAGTTTGAGCCATACACTGAAGTAAGAAAAGAAATGGGATACTTCCTAACATAGTATCGCACCTTCTTTTACCTGGTGTAATGCAGCAACTCAACGTGGCATCCACTCAACAAATCGCTGGAAGTCCTCAGCAGAAATATTGCTCCATGCTGCCTCCATAGCCGTCCATAATCGCGAAAGTGTTGCTGGTGCAGAATTTTGTACATGAACTGTATTGTGTTGGCAGAAGAGCCAACACCGTGTTACGATTGGAGGCCGAAATGCACGCATTTTAGCTCACGCAGGCTGGCGTGAGGAGGGAAGAGCTACACTGACGTGAGGTCTGCAACGTGACAAGGAATGAGAATTCAGAAAGCGGACGAAATTAGTTTCATACTTAACTTTAATCCATTAATGATGAACGTCGCTCTTGACAGTACATGATTCACAATATTATCTGTTCAGAATACATTCTTATAGTAACTGAATATGGTGCCTTCCTAGGTCGTAGCAAATGACGTAGCTGAAGGCTATGCTAAACTGTCGTCTCTGCAATTGAGAGCGTGTCTAGACAGTGAACCATCACTAGCAAAGTCGGCTGTACAACTGGGGCGAGTGCTAGGAAGTCTCTCCAGACTAGACTTGCCGTGTGGCGGCGCTCGGTCTGCAATCACTGATAGTGGCGACACGCGGGTCCGACGTATACTAACGGACCGCGGCAGTTTAAAGGCTACCACCTAGCAAGTGTGGTGTCTGGCGGTGACACCACAAACTGGCCTCTTGATTATGTCCCATAAATGTTCGATGCGTTTGTGTTGGGGGACTTGGGTGGCCAAACCGTCCGAATCGTCCAGAATATTCTTCAAACCAATAGCGAACAATATTAGCCCAGTGACATGAAATCGTAGTTTGGGAACACGAAGCCCATGAATGGCAAATGGTCTCCAGGTAGCCGAACATAAGGATATCCAGTCAATGATCGGTTCAGGGCCCAGTCCATCCCACGTAAACACAGTGCACACCAGTATGGAGTTACCACCAGCTTGGACAGTGCCTTGTTGACGACTTGGGGTCTATGGTTTCGTGGGGTCTGCGCCACACTCGAACCCTACCATCAGCTCTTACCAACTGAAATCGGAACTCATCTCACCAGCCCACGATTTTCCAGTCGCCTAGGGTCCAACTGATATGGTCACGAGCCCAGGAGAGGCGCTATAGGCGATGTCGTGGTGTTGGCTAAGGGCACTCGCGTCGGTCTTATGCTGCAATAGCCCATAACGCCGCATTTCGCCGCACTATCACAACAAAAAATGGCTCTGAGCACTATGGGACTCAACATCTTAGGTCATAAGTCCCCTAGAACTTAGAACTACTTAAACCTAACCAACCTAAGGACATCACACACACCCATGCCCGAGGCAGGATTCGAACCTGCGACCGTAGCAGTCCCGCGGTTCCGGACTGCAGCGCCAGAACCGCACGGCCACCGCGGCCGGCACTATCACAACAGATACATCCGTCGTACGTCCCACATTGATTTCTGCTGTTATTTCACGCAGTGTTGCTTGTCTGTTAGCGCTGACAACTCTACGCAAAAGTCGCTGCTGTCAGCCATTAAACGAAGGCCGTCGGCCACTGCGTTGTCTGTGGTGAGAGGTAATGCGTGAAGTGTGACATTCTCGGCACGCTCTTGACACTGTGGATCTCTGAATATTGAATTCCCTAACGATTTCCGAAATGGAATGCCCCATGCTTCCAACTCGAACTACCATTCCACCTTCAAAGCCTATCAATTCCCACAGTGCAGTCATTATCACGTCGGGAATCTTTTCACATGAATCACCTGACTACAAATGACAGCTCCGCCGATGCACTGCCCTTTAATACCTTGCGTATACGATATTACCGCCATTTGCATATGTGCATATCGCTGTCCATGACTTCTGTCACGTTAGTGTATTTTTATTGTAAATTATTATCTGACTTTGTTATGAATACAAGATACATTCTGTCATAGCTTTCGATGTTAGTTACCGGGTAAAATACTTAAAAGCACATTCTACATCTACATCTACATCTATACTCCGCGAGCCACCTTACGGTGTGTGGCGGAGGGTACTTATTGTACCACTATCTGATCCCCCCTTCCCTGTTCCATTCACGAATTGTGCGTGGGAAGAACGACTGCTTGTAAGTCTCCGTATTTGCTCTAATTTCTCGGATCTTTTCGTTGTGATCATTACGCGAGATATATGTGGGCGGTAGTAATATGTTGCCCATCTCTTCCCGGACTGTGCTCTCTCGTAATTTCGGTAATAAACCTCTCCGTATTGCGTAACGCCTTTCTTGAAGTGTCCGCCACTGGAGCTTGTTCAGCATCTCCGTAACGCTCTCGCGCTGACTAAATGTCCCCATGACGAATCGCGCTGCTTTTCGCTGGATCATGTCTATCTCTTCTATTAATCCAACCTGGTAAGGGTCCCATACTGATGAGCAATACTCAAGAATCGGACGAACAAGCGTTTTGTAAGCTACTTCTTTCGTCGATGAGTCACATTTTCTTAGAATTCTTCCTATGAATCTCAACCTGGCGCCTGCTTTTCCCACTATTTGTTTTATGTGATCATTCCACTTCAGATCGCTCCGGATAGTAACTCCTAAGTATTTTACGGTCGTTACCGCTTCCAATGATTTACCACCTATGGCATAATCGTACTGGAATGGATTTCTGCCCCTATGTATGCGCATTATATTACATTT
Source organism: Schistocerca piceifrons (assembly GCF_021461385.2). Classification (NCBI taxonomy): domain Eukaryota; kingdom Metazoa; phylum Arthropoda; class Insecta; order Orthoptera; family Acrididae; genus Schistocerca; species Schistocerca piceifrons. The sequence continues at coordinate 393,371,804 of NC_060143.1, read as the reverse complement.
ATCTACGTTTAGGGAAAGCTGCCAGCTGTCGCACCATGCATTAATCCTCTGCAGGTCCTCCTGGAGTACGTACGAGTCTTCTGATGCTGCTACTTTCTTGTAGACAACCGTGTCATCTGCAAATAGCCTCACGGAGCTACCGATGTTGTCAACTAAGTCATTTATGTATATTGTAAACAATAAAGGTCCCATCACGCTTCCCTGCGGTACTCCCGAAATTACCTCTACATCTGCAGATTTTGAACCGTTAAGAATGACATGTTGTGTTCTTTCTTCTAGGAAATCCTGAATCCAATCACAAACCTGGTCCGATATTCCGTAAGCTCGTATTTTTTTCACTAAACGTAAGTGCGGAACCGTATCAAATGCCTTCCTGAAGTCCAGAAATACGGCATCAATCTGCTCGCCAGTGTCTACGGCACTGTGAATTTCTTGGGCAAATAGGGCGAGCTGAGTTTCACATGATCTCTGTTTGCGGAATCCATGTTGGTTATGATGAAGGAGATTTGTATTATCTAAGAACGTCATAATACGAGAACACAAAACATGTTCCATTATTCTACAACAGATTGACGTAAGCGAAATAGGCCTATAATTATTCGCATCTGATTTATGACCCTTCTTGAAAATGGGAACGACCTGCGCTTTCTTCCAGTCGCTAGGTACTTTACGTTCTTCCAGCGATCTACGATAAATTGCTGATAGAAAGGGGGCAAGTTCTTTAGCATAATCACTGTAGAATCTTAAGGGTATCTCGTCTGGTCCGGATGCTTTTCCGCTACTAAGTGATAGCAGTTGTTTTTCAATTCCGATATCGTTTATTTCAATATTTTCCATTTTGGCGTCCGTGCGACGGCTGAAGTCAGGGACCGTGTTACGATTTTCCGCAGTGAAACAGTTTCGGAACACTGAATTCAGTATTTCTGCCTTTCTTCGGTCGTCCTCTGTTTCGGTGCCATCGTGGTCAACGAGTGACTGAATAGGGGATTTAGATCCGCTTACCGATTTTACATATGACCAAAACTTTTTAGGGTTCTTGTTTAGATTGTTTGCCAATGTTTTATGTTCGAATTCGTTGAATGCTTCTCTCATTGCTCTCTTTACGCTCTTTTTCGCTTCGTTCAGCTTTTCCTTATCAGCTATGATTCGACTACTCTTAAACCTATGATGAAGCTTTCTTTGTTTCCGTAGTACCTTTCGTACATGATTGTTATACCACGGTGGATCTTTCCCCTCGCTTTGGACCTTAGTCGGTACGAACTTATCTAAGGCGTACTGGACGATGTTTCTGAATTTTTTCCATTTTTGTTCCACATCCTCTTCCTCAGAAATGAACGTTTGATGGTGGTCACTCAGATATTCTGCGATTTGTGCCCTATCACTCTTGTTAAGCAAATATATTTTCCTTCCTTTCTTGGCATTTCTTATTACACTTGTAGTCATTGATGCAACCACTGACTTATGATCACTGATACCCTCTTCTACATTCACGGAGTCGAAAAGTTCCGGTCTATTTGTTGCTATGAGGTCTAAAACGTTAGCTTCACGAGTTGGTTCTCTAACTATCTGCTCGAAGTAATTCTCGGACAAGGCAGTCAGGATAATGTCACAAGAGTCTCTGCCCCTGGCTCCAGTTCTGATTGTGTGACTATCCCATTCTATACCTGGTAGATTGAAGTCTCCCCCTATTACAATAGTATGATCACGAAACTTCTTCACGACGTTCTGCAGGTTCTCTCTGAGGCGCTCAACTACTACGGTTGCTGATGCAGGTGGTCTATAGAAGCATCCGACTATCATATCTGACCCACCTTTGATACTTAACTTAACCCAGATTGTTAAGTTATATTTTTATTCAGATTTATTCCAAGTACAGTATTTTAAAATTAAATTTGATTTAACTGTTTCAGTGTGATGTTAGTCTATTTCTTTTGTTGCCAAAGAGAAAATTTTAATGAAAATAGCAACATCAGTTAGAACAAGTTGTGCAAACTGCGCAGTTTACCTTCTCAGAGTGACCATTGCAAGCCTACTCATGACATTCGTCACACTTCCAGTCTGTTTTCCTTTCTTTTCTTGATTCATATACTCGTAGGAAGCATCTTCCACGTCATCTGCCTTGAGTTTTTCTATAGTTCTGGCTTGTTAAGTTTTCATATATACCGGGTGATCAAAAAGTCTGTATAAATTTGAAAACTGAATAAATCACGGAATAATGTAGATAGAGAGGTACAAATTGACACATATGCTTGGAATGACATGGGGTTTTATTAGAACGAAAAACAAAAAAACAAAAATACAAAAGTTCAAAAAATGTCCGACAGATGGCGCTTCATCTGATCAGAATAGCAATAATAGGCACAACAAAGTTAGACAAAGCAATGATGATGTTCTTTACAGGAAATGCTCAATATGTGCACCATCATTCCTCAACAATACCTATAGTCGAGGAATAATGTTGTGAACAGCACTGTAAAGCATCTCCGGAATTATGGTGAGGCATTGGCGTCGGATGTTGTCTTTCAGCATCCCTAGAGATGTCGATCGATCACGATACACTTGCGACTTCAGGTAACCCCAATGCCAATAATCGCACGGACTAAGGTCTGGGGACCTGGGAGGCCAAGTGTGACGAAAGTGGCGGCTGAGCACACGATGACCACCAAACGACGCGCGCAAGAGATCTTTCACGCGTCTAGCAATATGGGGTGGAGCGCCATCCTGCATAAACATCGTACGTTCCAGCAGGTGTTTATCAGCCAGGCTGGGAATGATGCGATTCTGTAACATATCGGCTTGCCTCTCACCCGTCACGGTAGCAGTTACAAAACCAGAATCACGCATTTCCTCGAAGAAAAAAGGCCCGGTAACTTTGTTTTTTTTTTGTTCTAATAAAACCCCACGTCATTCCAAGCATGTGTGTCAATTTTTACCTCTCTATCTACATTATTCCGTGGTTTATTAAGTTTTCAAATTTATACTGACTTTTTGATCACCCGGTACATTCACCAAATTCGTTGCACTGAGGACAAGTTTACTCAAGTTCTATCCATTGTTTGCTGTCTCTGAATGTGCTGCCTCACCACTTCTTCTTCCAAACTAAGCAGAAACAGAGGCCGGCGATATTTCCTTTTTTGCTGTTAGGCTGGATTTTTCGTCATCCGAATGAAAGCATTCACACGGGCAGCATCAATCAAACAGTTGAAGAGTTTCATAGGCCATCGTTCGGTGAATATTCCCTCACTAACTTGTCCAGCACATCAACACCACTTTGGGTATAATATAATGCATGATGATTTCCGGTTTCGTTAGTATATGAATCATCATGATGTTGCGATGGGAGAAGTATTACCTCTCCATTCTTTGCTAACACACAAGATGCCAACATTTATTCACTGGTAAAATTAAATATGAAAACATGTATCGCCGTTCGTTTATTTTTCAAAAATAATCCTCGAATCTCTGGCTCATTATGTCGCACTGTGCATACCTTTGTTATATTCTTTGTTAGCAGGAAGTGTTCTAGCTCACAGCTAGTAAAAAGAGTTGTCAGTAGTGATGCCCTTGCCAGTCCCACACAAATTGCTGACCAAATCCTTGACTACATGGAGACCCCGCTTCTTTTCTCTTTCCCCGTTACTTTTTTCCTATATATCCTTGCATACTGTGTACATGGAAAGTCTGGGCGTCTGCTGTAACCCAAATTTTCATTCCATATTTTCCTGGTTTTGTTTTCATGAATACAACTAGTGGGCATCTTCTCCTAAATGCAACCAATTTTTCGCCTACTGTAACATAATGATTTCGTGTGCAAGTCATTTGAAATCTGCTGATTACACTGTCAAAAATATTTCTGATTGGGGCTACTTTGTCTACACTGTCAAAAGTTTATTGATTCGAGCTACTTCGTCCGCTGTTTTACCTTTACGTCTTCGGATTTTATCGACAAACCGAAGGACAAGTAAAATTTGAACAAATCTGTCTCTTCCCGTTGTTGCAGTAAATACTGGCCTTGAAAATGGAGGCTTTTTGGACTATAAATTTACAACTGACTCTTTTTTCAATCTCCGAACAATGTAGGAATTCACAATCCAATAAATGCTAGCAAATCCTCTGCAGTAATATCCTTCCATGAATATGGGATTTTAGAAGTGCCCTCTGAATTTGTGTGCAAACAAATTTAATTCAATGTCTCATTAGTAACAATAAGTTTCCTGACGTCACATAACTTTGAAATGTTTCCACTGTAAGCTGTTAGCCCAGGCTTACCTGTAACAATGTTAACGCTGTCTGCAGCAGCTCTGAGGAGGAGGTAAATTTTTCCATAATTAATCGTTATTTCCTGTATGATTTTCGCCCATTCTTTGTACCAGATTCTGCATTTTCCTCGTTTGTGTCAGAGTTGTCTTCATACACGATTAATTTCTTTTATGCCTGAATGTTCACTCATTATATCATTGTCATTATTATTATTATCACCACCAAAGACATCCCTATCATTATTCATCATCGGAATTTGCATCTAGCACTTCTTGTAACATCTGTTCCATTGCTTTCTTGTTTTTCTTTCATAGGAAGCCATTTTCGCTACATAAATTGCAACTGTTAGTGTGTTGCTTGTCAACAATCAACTGAATTTACCTTTTTTTTTTAAATTGTTATGTTTTCCAACACTGTAATTAGAACAAGCAGAGCTTAAAATAAAAATTGACTACAACAAACACTAAGTGGGTACAAATTGGCCCACTGCTACTTTTATCAGTGCATAAATATATGTAAATATAGAAGTTTGATCATATGTGTGTGATAATAACACCTTAAATAACAAATACATGGCCGGCCGGAGTCACCGAGCGGTTCTAAGCGCTACAGTCCGGAGCCGTGCGACCGCTACGGTCGCAGATTCGAATCCTGCCTCGGGCATGGATGTGTGTGATGGCCTTAGGTTAGTTAGGTTTAAGTAGTTCTAAGTTCTAGGGGACTGATGACCTCAGCAGTTAAGTCCCATGGTGCTCAGAGCCATCTGAGCCAACAAATACATGAACTGTTTAAAAGTTTCTTACAGAAAATCGAATAATAATTGAGAAAATATATTATTTGGGTACAGTATGTCCCCACTTAGTACATCAAAGGTTAAATGAGCCGATGCTGAAGGAATTAGATTATGAAATGAGACACCAAAAATAGTAGAAGAGTTTTGTTGCTGAGCAACAAAATACACTATTGGCCATTAAAATTGCTACACCACGAAGATAACGTGCTACAGACGCGAAATTTAACCGACAGGTTGAAGATGCTGTGATATGCAAATGATTACTTTTCAGAGCATTCACACAAGGTTGGCGCCGGTTGCGACACCTACAACGTGCTGACATGACGAAAGTTTCCAACTGATTTCTCATACACAAACAGCAGTTGACCGGCGTTGCCTGGTGAAACGTTGTTGTGATGCCTCGTGTAAGGAGGAGAAATGAGTACCATGAAGCTTACGACTTTGATAAAGGTCGGATTGTAGCGTATAGCGATTGCGGTTTATCGTATCGCGACATTGCTGCTCGCGTTGGTCGAGATCCAATGACTGTTAGCAGAATATGGAATCGGTGGGTTCAGGAGGGTATTACGGATCCCAATGGCCTCGTATGACTAGCAGTCGAGATGACAGGCATCTTATCCGCATGGCTGTAACGGATCGTGCAGCCACGTCTCGATCCCTGAGTCAACAGATGGCGACGTTTGCAAGACAACAACCATCTGCACGAACAGTTCTACGATGTTTGCAGCAGCATGGACTATCAGCTCGGAGACCATGGCTGCGGTTACCCTTGACGCTATATCACAGACAGGAGCACCTGCGATGGTGTACTCAACGACGAACCTGGTTGCACGAATGGCAAAACGTCAAATATTCGGATGAATCCAGGTTCTGTTTACAGCATAATGATGGTTGCATCCGTGTTTGGCGACATCGCGGTGAACGAACATTGAAAGCGTGTATTCGTCATCGCCATACTGGCGTATCAAGGCGTGAGGGTGGATACAGAAAATGTTCGACTGCTGCCCTGGCCAGCACATTCTCCAGATCTCTCACCAACTGAAAACGTCTCGTCAGTGGTGGCTGAGCAGCTGGCTCGTCACAATACGCCAGTCACTACTCTTGATGAACTGTGGTATGTTGTTGAAGCTGCATAGGCTGCTGTACCTGTACACGCCATCCAAGCTCTGTTTGACTCAATGCCCAGGCGTCTCAAGGCCGTTATTACGGCCAGAGGTGGTTGTTCTGGGTACTGATTTCTCAGGATCCATGCATCCAAATTGCGTAATCACATGGCAGTTTTGGTATAATATATTTGTCCAATGAATACCCGTTTATCATCTGCATTTCTTCTTGGTGTAGCAATTTTAATGGCCAGTAGTGTACATGGTGATGGTTGAAGTAAAAACAATGTAACATGTGGATTGACAGTGCGACAAAGTGTTGTCTGAATAAGAGAAATTTATTAAAATCTATCTCTTGCATGCTTGCTTGCTTGCTTGATTCCACCTGCCAGTAGATGCAGGCTCATCTGAGGAACTGCTATAGTGATTTGGATCGGCTTTTGACTAATAAATACATTGATTAACGAGGAAGGTTTTTATATATAATTTATAAATATTTTGTATAAATTGTCTAAATTACGATGAATTAAAGTTAAGGTGTGAAAACGACGTCATACCACCTAGCGAACAGCCGCAGTAACTCGAGAGAGCAGCGTTACCTCAGAACGCTGCTCAAGTGGGATCTGACTGGTTGTCGAGCGGGAGAGTGTGTAGCTGGAAACCTAAAAGATGTTGCACTCTGCCTTTTAACTAGCATTCACCTCTCAGTGGTGTAGATATATGCATTTCGAAATATGACGACAGTTTCAAACTGAAACTTTCTCCTTCCCTCAGACTCGCAGTTTGCACTGCTAAGTCATTGCAGATGCTTCGAACAATGGGCAATGAATCACTCAACTTCGACGTATCATAACTGATATGAGCAGTAACGAAAAGATAACCACCTCAAATGGTTCAAATGGCTCTGAGCACTATGGGACTCAACTGCTGTGGTCATCAGTCCCCTAGAACTTAGAACTACTTAAACCTAACTAACCTAAGGACATCACATACACCCATGCCCGAGGCTGGATTCGAACCTGCGACCGTAGCAACAGCGCGGCTCCGGACTGGAGCGCCTAGAACCGCACGGCCACCGCGGCCGGCTAACCACCTCATCATCAGGCTGTGTTCTAAGACTTACTATTTGAAATAATCAAATATTATTAACCAACAGTTTCCTTGCAGTCGTTTGAGAACAATTTCATAGCGAAAAACCATGCGAATCCAAAATACGTGGTGTTGTATTTTTTATGCTACAAGCAAAACGTTTTCTGAAAAACTACTTGTGAGATACGCACATTAATTTGGTCATTCCCTAAATTGTTTCCTATGTAAATATCGATATGCATAGCTCCCACAGAGCAAAACTATGTAGCTGAGTAATGTTTGACTATAGCTACAATATCTTTGTGTTCCTTCACCGCCTCTGCCTGAGAGCGCCAGCAAAGTTACATGTACTCTAAAAATGAAAAAAAAAAGTTCAGCAGCATTGAGTGGCAGATGTATTTTGACGAATGGTCAGAAAATTTTCTTTTCAACTATGATATGAGATTGATGGAATTGGAATAGGAATCTTTCTGATGCAACTAGGTAGAGAGAAGCTAAAGAGATTACTTGTGAGTTTTTCTTAAATACTGAAAGACTGAGATAAGCGTGTAACATTGTTTCGTAGTAACGAAGCTCAGATAGTAGGATTGTTATATGTATTGCTCTGACAGAAAGATGAGATTCCCCTTGCTCAAAGTTTAAATGAAGTCGTATTACGTAAATTCTGTTGTGAACTGTCAGTTAACTTTTAAAGCATTGCCTTCGAACATAGAGTTTCATTTGAATTTTGTCAGAAGAGATTTCTTACCACTTAAAATTGCCATCCTTCATTCAGTATATTATGTACAAAGCACATTGCATTTCGTGCTGTGGAATTTTCAGTCCTAGTTTTTAATGTTGCTTTGCTGCTGTACGTTGTGCGGTGCTTTCGAGAAATCTGCAAAAATGTTTGCCAAAACACGAGGTAAGTGAAATTACAGTTTAGGGACAGCAATTTCTTTGTATTTTCAGTTGCGCATTTATTGCAGAAGTCAGGTCACATTCAGGATGTTGTTGTTGTTGTGGTCTTCGTCCTGAGACTGGTTTGATGCAGCTCTCCATGCTACTCTATCCTGTGCAACCTTCTTCATCTTTCAGTACCTACTGCAGCCTACACCCTTCTGAATCTGCTTAGTGTATTCATCTCTTGGTCTCCCTCTACGATTTTTACCCTCCACGCTGCCCTCCAGTACCAAATTGGTGATCCCTTGATGCCTCAGAACGTGCCCTACCAAACGATCCCTTCTTCTAGTCAAGTTGTGCCACAAACTCCTCTTCTCTCCAATTCTACTCAATACCTCCTCATTAGTTATGTGGTCTACCCATCTAATCTTCAGCATTCTTCTGTAGCACCACATTTCAAAAGCTTCTATTCTCTTCTTGTCCAAACTGTTTATCGTCCATGTTTCACTTCCATACATGGCTACACTCCATACAAATACTTTCAGAAACGACTTCCTGACACTTAAATCTATACTCGATGTTAACAAATTTCTCTTCTTCAGAAGCGCTTTCCTTGCCATTGCCAGTCTACATTTTATATCCTCTCTACTTCGACCATCATCAGTTATTTTGCTCCCCAAATAGCAAAACTCCTTTACTACTTTAAGTGTCTCATTTCCTACTCTAATACCCTCAGCATCACCCTACTTAATTCGACTACATTCCATTATCCTCGTTTTGCTTTTGTTGATGTTCATCTTATATCCTCCTTACAAGACACTGTCCATTCCGTTCAACTGCTGTTCCAAGTCCTTTGCTGCCTCTGAAAGAATTACAATGCCATCGGCGAACCTCAAAGTTTTTATTTCTTCTCCATGGATTTTGATACCTACTCCGAATTTTTCTTTTGTTTCCTTTACTGCTTGCTCAATATACAGATTGAATAACATTGGAGAGAGGCTACAACCCTGTCTCACTCCCTTCCCAACCGCTGCTTCCCTTTCATGTTCCTCGACTCTTATAACTGCCATCTGGTTTCTGTACAAATTGTAAATAGCCTTTCTATCCCTGTATTTTACCCCTGCCACCTTTAGAATTTGAAAGAGAGTATTCCAGTCAACATTGTAAAAAGCTTTCTCTAAGTCTACAAATGATAGAAATATAGGTTTGCCTTTCTTTATCTTCCTTCTAAGATAAGACGTAGTCAGTATTGCCTCACGTGTTCCAGTATTTCTATGGAATCCAAACTGCTCTCCCCCGAGGTCGTCTTCTACCAGTTTTTCCATTCGTCTGTAAAGAATTCGCGTTAGCATTTTGCAGCTGTGACTTATTAAACTGATAGTTCGGTAACTTTCACATTTGTCAACACCTGCTTTCTTTGGGATTGGAATTATTATATTCTTCTTGAAGTCTGAGGGTATTTCGCCTGTGTCATAAATCTTGCGCACCAGATGGTAAGAGTTTTGTCAGGAATGGCTCTCCCAAGGCCGTTAGTAGTTCTAATGGAATGTTGTCTACTCCCGGGGCCTTGTTTCGACTCAGGTCTTTCAGTGCTCTGTCAAACTCTTCACGCAGTATCGTATCTCCCATTTCATCTTCATCTATATCCTCTTCCATTTCCATAATATTGTCCTCAAGTACAATGCCCTTGTATAGGCCCTCTAAATACTCCCTCCACCTTTCTGCTTTCCCAACTTTGCTTAGAACTGGGTTTCCATCTGAGCTCTTGATATTCATACAAGAGGTTCTCTGTTCTCCAAAGGTCTCTTTAATTTTCCTGTAGGCAGTATCTATCTTACCCTAGCGAGATAACCCTCTACATCCTTACATTTGTCCTCTAGCCATCCCTGCTTAGCCATTTTGCACTTCCTGTCGATCTTGTTTTTGAGACGTTTGCATTCCTTTTTGCCTGCTTCGTTTACTGCATTTTTATATTTTCTCCATTCATCAATTAAATTCAGTGTTTCTTCTGTTACCCAAGGATTTCTACTAGCCCTCGTCTTTTTACCCACTATGTCCTCTGCTGCCTTCACTACTTCATCTCTCAAAGCTACCCATTCTTCTTCTACTGTATTTCTTTCTCCCATTTCTGTCAATTGTTCCCTTATGCTCTCCCTGAAACTCTGTACAACTTCTGGTTTAGTCAGTTTGTCCAGGTCCCATCTCCTTAAATTTCCACCTTTTTGCATTCAGGATAGCAGTTCATTTTTATAGAAACAGTTAGTTCCAATTTGTAGCCAGTGTTGAGCAAATCATATAAAGTCTTTGTATAATTCAGCACAGTCAGAATTTTGCACATCACACGAGTTTAATGTAGAAATGAGTGTGTTTGGTTATCATTTCTGAGAAGTTGTGATAGTTTTGGGGAGGTTCACTCAGAGAGAGAGAAGGGGATAAGCCGCAGCCGGCCGCGGTGGTCTTGCGGTTCTAGGCGCTGCAGTCCGGAACCGCGGGACTGCTACGGTCGCAGGTTCGAATCCTGCCTCGGGCATGGATGTGTGTGATGTCCTTAGGTTAGTTAGGTTTAAGTAGTTCTAAGTTCTAGGGGACTGATGACCTAAGATGTTAAGTCCCATAGTGCTCAGAGCCATTTGAACCATTTGATAAGCGGTAAAGTTACATACATCAGCAACTTTGCTTTGTTTACGTACAGTATGTTCTTTCATTATTGCAGCAGATGACTCAGCTTTTAATTTCCTACATTTCTTGAATCAAATCTAAATGTGGGCGCGTTTCATTGTATAGCACAGTGAAGAAGTCTGCCGTGAAGAGTCCACGACAAAGAACTGCGGCAATCATTCTCCACAATGCATCTCAGTGTGCGCTATGCACCAGAAGAGGACTGCTGTAAAACGTGCTAAGCATGTATATCATGCATATTTTTCTTAATTGTTTCTGTTACTTTGCCGAGCAGATCGACGACGATGTGCTTGTGCTTGTTATTTGGCGGCAAGAAGACTGAGGGGCACTCACAAATAACTGAACTGTCAAATGTTGATGAACAGTGATTTATTCAGTAATTTCGCATTTTTTGTGTTAACATGCTGTGTATGTGTTATACTAGCATCGTGTCGACTGTAATTTTAGTGAAAAGTGGAATTTTCCTTCCTTTGGCGTTTCACAACTGCAAAACCTACAAATATAGGAGTGTATGCCCTGTGCATGTTTTGATTTCTTGTCGCACACTGAGACACTTTGATATTTACATTTCTGAGGAGCTGCTGAGACACCAATGGGAAGAGGCTATGACATAATGCAGTTCCTCCTTCCACCTGCATCGTCTGACAGCATTCTGAAAGCGTGGATCTGCGGCTGTGTTTCGATGTGCCATCACCTGCTGCCTCCATGGCGACCCGCACGCAGAAGGGCTGCATGCAGGCTGCAACCTTCAGCTGCGCTGCTGGCTACTACGCGACAATAGACGTCCGCCATGCCCGCCTGGCATCTTCAGCAGAAGAGTCACACTCAGCTGCTATGAACACCTGTTAATGAAAGTGAGCATTGCTCAAAGTGTTGTGTTGAAACATAAAACATCAATTCGCAAATGTTTGCTAGTGTATTATTTCGGCTCATTAATCTTCAACCTGTACAGGGTGTCAAAAAAGTCTTTCCCTGATTACATAAATTGATAACTCAGGCTAGAAGTAAGATACAAATATGAAACTGGTGTCTAATTGTTTACAAACTATCGAAGTTTTTTTCACACATCAGTAAACTTCCACATGAGCACCCTTGGTAGCACGTAGCGCATCTAGGCGATATTCAATTTCCGTCCACAAATTAGCCAACATCACTGGAGGGATCGATTCAACGACTGTGGTTATCCGTTGCCGCAGGGTTTCAAGATCTGGTACACGTGTACGGTAGACCTCGTCCCTGACATAACCCCATAAAAAGAAGTCTAAGTCACGACCAATCCATCGCCCAGGAAAGGTCATATCGAGATAGTCACGGACGTCCAAACCCCAGTGAGGCGGTGCACCGTCTTGCTGAAACAAGACATCGGGGTGATGCTGAAGAAGCTGAGGAACAGCATACAGTTGCAACATGTCCAGATACACTGCAGATGTGATGGTAGCCTCAGCGAAGAAGAATAGCCCGATAATTCGATCGTGCCATAGCGCGCACCAAACATTCACCTTTGGACTGCCTCTGGTGTACTCCATGACTTCGCCAGGGGGTTGTGCATCCCAAATTCGCACATTATGGCGATTCACTACTCCACTGACAAAAAAGGTTGCTTCGTCGGAAAAGGCAATTCGTCTGAGATAACCATCATCGTCCTCAATACGTGATAGCATTTCGACCGCAAAGTCATATCGACGTGTACTGTCATTGGGATACAAGGCCTGAACGATTTGCACCTTGTATGCACGAAACAATAGACGTTTGTGTAAAATGTCATGGAGAGAGCTTTTTGGCATCCGTAATTCACGTGAGGCCCTGCGCACCGATTTCTTCGGACTTCACAGAAAAGACTGCCTTACAGCTTCCACCCTGTCTGCTGAGGTTCTTAGTCGACCAGACCTCGGAAGGTCAGCAACCGATCCTGTGTTCTTGAACTCATACCAGGCTTTAATTCTCTTGGCATCAGGTGGATTCCTTCCAAATGCTGCCTGGAAGTGTCTCTGCACTGTGGTTGGTGATCGTGTCTCATGGTACCACAGGACACACTGTGCCTTCTCCTGATTGGTTAAGATGGCTCCTTGGGCACTGCACCTCATCCACTACTTACGTACTGCGAACCTAAAACAGAAAAAAAATTGATAGTTGTAAACAATTCGACACAAGTTTCATTTTTGTATCTTACTTCTAGCCTGAGTTATCAATTTATGTAATCAGGGAAAGTCTTTTCGGACACACTGTATTTCTTTATTTTAAAATGTTTTGATTTGAGCTTCAAATACCATATTCTCTGACTGTCTTACATTTTTTTTGTTTTTGTTTTTGGTCATCAGTCTACTGACTGGTTTGATGCTGCCCGCCACGAATTCCTTTCCTGTGCTAACCTCTTCATCTCAGAGTAGCACTTGCAACCTACGTCCTCAATTATTTGCTTGACGTATCCCAATCTCTGTCTTCCTATACAGCTTTTGCCCTCTACAGCTCCCTCTAGTACCATGGAAGTCATTCCCCCATGTCTTAGCAGATGTCCTACCATCCTGTCCCTTCTCCTTATCAGTGTTTTCCACATATTCCATTCCTCTCCGATTCTGCGTAGAACCTCCTCATTCCTTACCTTATCAGTCCACCTAATTTTCAACATCCGTCTATAGCACCACATCTAAAATGCTTCGATTCTCTTCTGTTCCGGTTTTCCCACAGTTCATGTTTCCCTACCATACAATGCTGTACTCCAGACGTACATCCTCAGAAATTTCTTCCTCAAATTAAGGCCAGTATTTGATATTAGTAGACTTCTCTTGGCCAGAAATGCCTTTTTTGCAATAGCGAGTCTGCTTTTGATGTCCTCCTTGCTCTGTCCGTCATTGGTTATTTTACTGCCTAGGTAGCAGAACTCCTTAACTTCATTGACTTCGTGACCATCAATCCTGATGTTAAGTTTCTCGCTGTTCTCATTTCTACTACTTCTCATTACCTTCGTCTTTCTCCGATTTACTCTCAAACCATACTGTGTACTCATTAGAATGTTCATTCCGTACAGCAGATCATTTAATTCTTCTTCACTTTCACTCAGGATAGCAATGTCATCAGCGAATCGTATCATTGATATCCTTTCACCTTGTATTTTAATTCCACCCCTGAACCTTTCTTTTATTTCCATCATTGCTTCCTCGATGTACAGGTTGAAGAGTAGGGGCGAAAGGCTACAGCCTTGTCTTACACCCTTCTTAATACGAGCACTTCGTTCTTGATCGTCCACTCTTATTATTCCCTCTCGGTTGTTGTACATGTTGTATATGACCCGTCTCTCCCTATAGCTTACCCCTACTTTTTTCAGAATCTCGAACAGCTTGCACCATTTTATATTGTCGAACGCTTTTTCCAGGTCGACAAATCCTATGAAAGTGTCTTGATTTTTCTTTAGCCTTGCTTCCATTATTAGCCGTAACGTCAGAATTGCCTCTCTCGTCCCTTTACTTTTCCTAAAGCCAAACTGATCGTCACCTAGCGCATTCTCAATTTTCTTTTCCATTCTTCTGTATATTATTCTTGTAAGCAGCTTCGATGCATGAGCTGTTAAGCTGATTGTGCGATAATTCTCGCACTTGTCAGCTCTTGCCGTCTTCGGAATTGTGTGGATGATGCTTTTCCGAAAGTCAGATGGTATGTCGCCAGACTCATATATTCTACACACCAACGTGAATAGTCGTTTTGTTGCCACTTCCCCCAATGATTTTAGAAATTCTGATGGAATGTTATCTATCCCTTCCGCCTTATTTGACCGTAAGTCCTCCAAAGCTCTTTTAAATTCCGATTCTAATACTGGATCCCCTGTCTCTTCTAAATCGACTCCTGTTTCTTCTTCTATCACATCAGACAAATCTTCACCCTCATAGAGGCTTTCAATGTATTCTTTCTACCTATCTGCTCTCTCCTCTGCATTTAACAGTGGAATTCCCGTTGCACTCTTAATGTTACCACCGTTGCTTTTAATGTCACCAAAGGTTGTTTTGGCTTTCCTGTATGCTGAGTCTGTCCTTCCGACAGTCATATCTTTTTCAATGTCTTCACATTTTTCCTGCAGCCATTTCGTCTTAGCTTCCCTGCACTTCCTATTTATTTCATTCCTCAGCGACTTGTATTTCTGTATTCCTGATTTTCCCGGAACTTGTTTGTACTTCCTCCTTTCATCAATCAACTGAAGTATTTCTTCTGTTACCCATGGTTTCTTCGCAGCTACCTTCTTTGTACCTATGTTTTCCTTCCCAATTTCTGTGATGGCCCTTTTTAGAGCTGTCCATTCCTCTTCAACTGTACTGCCTACTGCGCTATTCCTTATTGCTGTATCTATAGCGTTAGAGAACTTCGAACATATCTCGTCATTCCTTAGTACTTCCGTATCCCACTTCTTTGCGTATTGATTCTTCCTGACTAATGTCTTGAACTTCGGCCTACTCTTCATCACTACTATATTGTGATCTGAGTGTATTTCTGCTCCTCGGTACACCTTACAATCCATATCTGATTTCAGAATCTCTATCTGACCATGATGTAATCTAACTGAAATCTTCCCGTATCATCTGGCCTTTTCCAAGTATACCTCCTACTCTTGTGATTCTTGAACAGAGTATTCGCTATTACTAACTGAAACAGGTTACAGAACTCAATTAGTCTTTCTCCTCTTTCATTCCTCGTCCTAAGCCCATATTCTCCTGTAACCTTTTCTTCTACTCCTTCCCCTACAACTGCATTCCAGTAGCCCATGACTATTAGATTTTCGTCCCCCTTTACATACTCCATTACCCTTTCAATATCCTCATACACTTTCTCTATCTGTTCATCTTCAGCTTGCGACGTCGGCATGTATACCTGAACTATCGTTGTCGGTGTTGGTCTGCTGTCGATTCTGATTAGAACAACCCAGTCACTGAACTGTTCACAGTAACACACCCTCTGCCCTACCTTCCTATTCATAACGAATCCTACACCTGTTATACCATTTTCTGCTGCTGTTGATATTACCCGATACTCATCTGACCAGAAATCCTTGTCTTCCTTCCACTTCACTTCACTGACCCCTACTATATCTAGATTGAGCCTTTTTATTTCCCTTTTCAGATTTTCTAGTTTCCCTACCACGTTCAAGCTTCTGACATTCCACGCCCCGACTCGTAGAACGTTATCCTTTCGTTGATTATTCAATCTTTTTCTCATGGTAACCTCCCCCTTGGCAGTCCCCTCCCGGAGATCCGAATGGGGGACTATTCCGGAATCTTTTGCCAATGGAGAGATCATCATGACACTTCTTCAATTACAGGCCACATGTCCTGTGGATACACGTTACGTGTCTTTAATGCAGTGGTTTCCATTGCCTTCTGCATCCTCATGTCGTTGATCATTGCTGATTCTTCCGCCTTTAGGGCCAATTTCCCACCCCAAGGACAAGAGAGTGCCCTGAACCTCTATCCGCTCCTCCGCCCTCTTTGACAAGGCCGTTGGCAGAATGAGGCTGACTTCTTACGCCGGAAGTCTTCGGCCGCCAATGCTGATTATTTATCAAATTTAGGCAGTGGCGGGGATCGAACCCGGGACCGAAGACGTTTTGATTATGAATCAAAGACGCTACCCTTAGACCACGGGTACAACTGTCTTACATTACATACATAAAAAATAAAAAATACAAAGTATCTTTATGTCATGATGGTTAATATACTTTAAATTGAAGTCATGTTGTTTGTCGAAGATGCAAAAATTCTTATTTTCTTCGGATTTGATTGTAACTTGGTTAACGACATACTGTTTAATGTGCAGTTGTGAGATGCTGTACCACATTAGGCAACCAGTTGGTAACTAATTAGGTTCCAGTTTAATAAATAGTTACATTTTCTTAATGTATGCACTGAACTGCAGTTATACCTATAATAATAACTCTCTTGCTTTGGCTGATCAATGTTTGTGTTAAACAACAGTTGAGGTATCATAACTGCAGAGATTTTGGAAATATGCTTGAAAGAGGTATATGTCGGATACTGTTGTTGTTGTGGTCTTCAGTCCAGAGACTGGTTTGAGCAGGCTCCATGCTACTGTATCCTGTGCAAGCTTTTACATCTCCAAGTACCTACTGCAACCTACATCCTTCTGAATCTGCTTATTGTATTCATCTCTTGGTCTCCCTTTACGATTTTTACCCTCCACGTTGCCCGCCCTCCAATACTATGTTGGTGATCCCTTGATGCCTCAGAACATGTACTATCAACCGATCCCTTCTTCTAGTCAAGTTGTTGTACCCACAAATTTCGCTTCTCCCCAATTCTATTCAGCACCTTCTCATTAGTTATGTAATCTACCCATCTAATCTTCAGCATTCTCCTGTAGCTTCTATTCTCTTCTTGCCTAAACTATTTATCGTCCATGTTTCACTTCCATACAGGGCTAGACTCCATACAAATACTTTCAGAAAAGACTTAATGACACTTAAATCTACACTTGATGTTAACAAATTTCTCTTCTTCAGAAACACTTTCCTTGCAATTTCCAGTCTACATTTTATATCCTCTCTACTTCGACCGTCATCAGTTATTTTTCTCCCCAACTAGCAAAACTCATCTACCACTTTATGTGTCTCATTTCCTAATATAATTCCCTGAGCATCACCTGATTTAATTCGACTACATTCCCTTATCCTCGTTTTGCTTTTGTTGATGTTCATCTTATATCCTCCTTTCAAGACGCTGCCGATTCCGTTCAACTGCTCTTCCAGATCCTTTGCTGTCTTCAGTAATTTTGAGCTAGAGAAAAAGAAATGTATACGAAGTTTTGAGCTGTTTGAGAACTGGTTATGTTGTTATAGCACTGCTTCTCACACGTAACGTCTACTGATCTTTTTGAATATACCTCTATCATAGTGAAATGTGATCCTGATACTGAAAAAATAATGATTAGGATAATTTGTATGCTATATAGACTTAGTTGATGTACATCAGAATTCTGACCTTTGTAACTGCTGTATAATCTAGTCGTTTAACTAATATCATTTCTGTATTTGTTGATTGCCTACTTGTCACATTATTAACCAGAATGGAAACAATTGTAAATTTTTGGTGTGGAACCAAGGGAGCGCGAAATGTGCTTGATATTTTTATCGCAGTATAGTATATACTAAGGGAAAAAGTCATGGGATACCTCCTAGCGTCGTGTCGGACCTGCTTTTGCTCGGCATAGTACAGCAGCTCGACGCGGCACGGACTCAACAAGTCGTTGGAAGTCCCCTGGAGAAATATTGGGCCATGGTGCCTCAATAGCCAACCAAAATTGCGGATGTGTTGCCGATGCAGGACTGTGTGCACGAGCTGACCTCTCGATTTTGTCGCATAAATGTTCGATGGGATTCGTGTCGGGCGACCTGGGGGGGCCAAATCATTCGATCGAATTGCCGAGAATGCTCTTCAAACCAGTCGCAAACGTTGTGACTCGGGGACACTGCGCATTGTCTCCAAGTAGACGACAATAAGCATTGTGCCAGGGGTCCACGTTCTTTCCATCTAAACACAGCCCACACCATTATGGAGCCACTACCAGCTTGCACAGTGCCTTGTTGAAAATTCTGGTCCATGGTTTCGTGGGGCCTGTGCCACACTCGAATCCTACCATCAGCTCTTACGGGGTGGTATCGGGACTCGTCTGACCAGGCCACGGTTTTCATCTAGGGTCGAACGGATATGGTCAAGAGCCCAAGAAAGCCACCACAGGCGATGTCGCGCTGTTTAGCAAAGGCACTCGCGTAAGTCGTCTGCTGCCATAGCCCGCTAACGCCCAAATTTCGCCTCACTGGCCAAACGCATGTGTTCGTCGTACGTTCCACATTGATTTCTGCGATTATTTCACGCAGTATTTCTTGTCTGTTGGCAATGACAACTCTGCGTTGTCCGCGGTTAGATGTAATGCCTGAAATCTGGTATTCTCGGCACACTCTTTACACGGTGGATCTCAGAATATTGGTTTTCCCAACGAGGAAATGAAATGTCCCATGCATCTAGCTCCAACTACCATTCCACGCAGTGGTTAACACACTGGACTCGCATTCGGGAGGACGACGATTCAATCCCGTCTCCGGCCATCCTGATTTAGGTTTTCCGTGATTTCCCTAAATCGCTTCAGGCAAATGCCGGGATGGTTCCTTTGAAAGGGCACGGCCGATTTCCTTCCCAATCCTTCCCTAACCCGAGCTTGCGCTCCGTCTCTAACGACCTCGTTGTCGACGGGACGTTAAACATTAACCACCACCACCACCATTCCACGTAAAAAGTCTGTTAATTCCCGTCGTGCGTCTATGACCACGTCGGAAATCTTTTCATCTGAATCACCTGAGTACAAATGACAGCTCCGCAAATGCACTACACTTTTACGTATACCTTATGTGCGCGCTACTGCCGCCATCTTTATACTTGCATATCACTATCCCATGACTTTTGTCACCTCAGTGCAATAACTCAGGAGAGAACCAGTGCTCGAATGTTCGTTGTCTCCCGCCGGAGGTTCGAGTCCTCCCTCGGGTATGGGTGTGTGTGTTGTTCTTAGCATAAGTTAGTTTAAGTAGTGTGTAGGTCTAGGGACCGATGACCCAAGCAGTTTGGTCCCGTAGGAGTTCAACCACATCTGGACATTTTTGTTCGTTGGTATGCGATTATTTGTTTCTGCGGGGATCTTGGTGCTCGGTTAAAATTTCTCTGGAATTCCTATTTTCTTTTGTTTTTGGATTGGAGGTCATGCCCATAATGCTACAAACGTTTTCAACTGGGAAGAGATCCAGCGACCTTGCTGGTTAAGGCAGGATTTGGCAAGCACGAAGACAAGCAGTAGAAACCTTCACCGTGTGTGGGCGGGCATTATCTTGCTGAAATATAAGCCCAGGATGGCTTGCGATGAAGGGCAACAAAACAGGTCGTAGAATACCGTCGACGTACCGCCGTGATGCAAGGGTGACAACCATGCTGCTATGAAAAGAAATGGCACCCCAGACCATCACTCTTGTCGGGAGCATGGCGGGAGACAGTCAGGTTGCTATGCCACCGCTATACGAGGCGCCTCCAGACACGTCTTTGGCCTGGAACCTCATTTGCTGGAGTAGAATTGCCTTCAGTGATGAGTCTCGCTTCGAATTGAGTCCCGGTGAGCAGTGTGACAGATCAGTCGTCCAATCTGCTGATTCGAGTAATGTTCAGGAGAATGGACAAGAAAATTGAGGATGTGGAAGATAGCGGTAGGTATGGATTTACGAATGGTAGAGGTACCGTAGAGACAGTCCTGATGTTACAAATGATAATGAAAGCAAGGCTTAATAAAATACAAGACACTTCAATAGGATTTCTGGGCCTAGGAAAAGGATTCGACAGCGTAATATGGTGCAAAATGTTAAAAATCCTCAGGAGGTTCGATATACGCCACAGGTGTTTCTAAATTTCAGTACGCTCAAGAACTCAGAACGGACATCGAGATGGAAGGACCAACAGAAAATGGCTCGGATTAAAATGCGTTTAAGGCGGGGATGCAGTCTTTCTCATCTACCGTTGGTCTGTATATCAAAGAATCAATGAAACAAAGACAGGTTCAGAAGTGAGATCAAAATTAACGGTGAAAGTACATAAGTGACGACGATTCTAACCTCTGTAAAGATGAGGAAGAATTAGAGTAGCTATCGAATGGAGTGGTCTACTGAAGACAGAAGAGGACGTATGGAGGAGACTAGCACAGGCAAATATAGCATTCCTCACGAAAAGAAGTCTGTTATATCAAACACAGCCCTTGAAGAAGAAATTTCTGAGAATGTACGCATTATCTCCATCTACATCAACATACATACTCCGCAAATCACCACATGGCACTTGGTAGGGGGTACCTTGTACAACTAATGGTCATTTTCTTTCCTGTTCTACTCGTAAAAAGAGCGAGGAAAAACGAAAAACGACTGTCGATAAACCTCCTTATGAGCCCTAATTACTCGTATCTTATTTTTGTGGTCCTTAAATGTATGTTGGCGGCAGTAGAATCGTCCTGCAGTCAGTTTCAAAAGCGGGTTCCCTAAATTTTCTCAATAGCTTTCCTCGAAAAGAACATTGTCTTCCCTCAAGGGATTCCAATTTTTCTTCAAGCATCTCCGTAACACTTGCGTGTTGATTGCGCCTGCTGATAAAATATCTAGCAGCCTGCCTCTCAATTGCTTCGATGTCTTCCTTTTATCCGACCTTGTAGGGTCCCAAACACTTGAGCGGTACTCAAGACTAGGTCATAGTATCGTCCTATATGCCGGCTCCTTTACATCTGAACCAAGTTTCCCAATATTCTCCTACTAGACCGACGTCGACCATTCGCCTTCCCTACCACAGTTCTCACTTGCTCGTTCCATTTCACACTGCCCAGATACTTAAACGACGTGAGTGTGTCATGCAGGACACTACTAATGCTATACTTGATCATTATGGCCTTGTTTCTCCCACTCGTCCGTATTAACTTATATTTTTCTACATTTAGAGCTAACTGCCAATCAGCACATCAACTACAAATTTTGTCTAAATCTTCTTGTACCTTCCTTCACTCACTCAGCTTCGATGCCTTAACGTACACCACAGTATCACCAGCAAACAATGGCAGGTTGCTGCCCACCCTGTCCGCCAGATCAATATGTATACAGAAAATGATAGCGGTCCTATCACACTTCCCTGGGGCACTCCTGACGAAACGTTTATCCCTGACTAGACTCGCCAACGTGGACAACATACATTCGAGCCACTCACATATCTGGAAACCTATATGTCATATGCTCGTACCTACGTTCACAGTCTGTAGTCGGGCACCGACTCAAATGCTTTCTGGAAATCTAGAAACATGGGATCTGTCTTTTGCCCTTCATTATGTGGAAATGAATCAAGGACTGCGTAAAATCTGGAAGGGAACTCAAAATTAAGTTTACTGCTAAGAAAGGAGGAGGCTCTCCACAGAATCTCAAGGATAAGAAAACACCATCCAGGAGAAGGAACTGGATGAAAATGTACCTTAGCAAAGGAAAATCCTGGAGTACAGCTGCAGTTTATTTCTCGCGTCAGTGGTGTTGGGACCCAGAAGTCTCCAAAACTAAACAAAGCTCCATAAGAATGCTGAGCGTTACACTGGTATGACTACTAACTAATAAGGAGAGGTGCTGAATCGAATTGGGTAGGAAAGAAACTAACAGGACAACTAGATTACAAGAAGTTATGGGATGACAGGACACATCCTGGGCTCCAAAGAACTGCTAATTTGGTAATGGAGGAAAGTGGGGAGAGTAAAACTGTTGGGGGACACAAAGGCGTCAATACAGTGAGGAGGGTCAAATAGACAGGGGTTGAGCAGTTGTGCAGAGATGAAGACGCTTGCACCTATCGGACTATAGTCTGATTAGAATTACTTCTTAATTGACACTTCAAACATTGGAGCTGGTTTCCTCCAATCGGAGCTCTCAACGTCACGCCCAAACTGTTGGCCTTCGCCAAACTGCCCCAATAAATGGTCAGTTCGCTTCCGATTCCTTGTCCGGTTTTCTTTCTTTATTCGTTTGGATCCCGAATCCTGTTTCTGGCCCGCTTATTTCGCATTTCATCAGACATGAGAACCACACCAAAAACAACACACACATGCAATGACGATAACGATATACGCACGTCTCATACACTGCATTAGCTAAACAGTACTGGATTCTTTCGCACAAGACGCGATTCGGCGTCACATAATCAATTATTGACACCACAGAGACCGGAGTACAATGGACTGGCTTCATAGGATAGTACACGAAGCTGAACTTTTGGAGGTAGCAGATCATCATTGCGACTGGTCCCGTAAAGCAATAAATATACAGGTGCACCAGAAGTTCTGGTGTAATGTAGTGTTTAAGATGCAGTCCTTATGTACAGAAGGGCATGGGTTCGAATTTCGTCAGGTGACGTAAATTTTTTACATTTTTCTGATTTTTTATTGAACTAACTGGTTTAACTGCATTTTATCTAATTGATTTAAATGTATTTTATTTTTGTTTTTATTCCTTTGCCGCATAATTTTTATCATCGTATTAATTTTATTTGCTCTTATTTTTAGGGTTCCGTGCCTCAGTCTGTAAAAACGGAACTCTTATAGAATAGCTTTGCTGTCCGTCCGTCTGTTTATCTTTCCGACTGTTAAGAACCCTTTTTCCTCAGCAACAAATAGACGTGACAAGTTTAAAAGTAATGTTACATATTAAGGTCTATGGTCCCTCAGCGGAGTAAAAATCTAAGTCGATTTAGTCAAAAGATAGGAGCATTTATGTCACATTTTTGATACTCGAAAACTTACTCTCCAAAACCGTAGGGTGATGCCCGTTGACACAGAATCACGAAATTTGGCAAGAGGCAAGCTTTCAAAGTACAAGCAAAGGAAAAAATTCGAAAATTTAATTTGTAACTATACCACACGAAAAAAATTACTTTATTCATTTGTTACCCGACTTCAAACTTGAAATTAAAACATTCTCGATAGTCTTGGAATCCCTTGGACCGATATCTTGCCAGCATCAATGTCGGTAACAGGTAAAAATCCTCAACAGCCTCGATTCCCGGAATGGATAAACTGTATACATACGTAATTAAGTTTATGCGAAACTTTAGTGGGCGAGACCTACTCGCACCTGACCAATTTTTTTTTTCTTGCTTCTTTCCTTTTGAACCTGCCTGTGTCGCCTGTAATCTGTAACAGAGTGCCAACAAAAACTGCTCATTGATTGGGATCGCGGCAGCTCGTGTAACCATGTGAGGATAGTTTCAAGTAACCAATAAAAGCGAGAAATTACAATTCGCTTTTACTGCTGGAACTGAAATTTTTCTGCCTTGAGTTTGCTTGTAGAGGTCATCTTTAATCAGCGTGAACAAAGCGAGCTTGGTTAATTGTACTGTCACAGATTGTTGACCCCGTTTTTTCGAACACATTGCACATCACGAGGTTGTGGTTACGTAATGACGTGAATCTAAATTCAGGACTACAAAACGCACCGTCTGTTGCAGTTCAGTCACTTGTCACTTAAAATCAGCTGTGGGAAGAGTATGTCGCATTCCTGTCATACGCTACGTGATCAAAAGTATCCAGACACGTGGCTGAAAATGACACAAGTTCGTGGCGCCCTCCATTGGTAATGCTGGAATTCAATATGGTGTTGGCCCACCCTTAGCCTTGATGACAGCTTCCACTCTCGCAGGCACACATTCAATCAGGTGCTGGAAGCTTTCCTCACGCACTTCATTTTTATGGATGACAATGCGCGATGTCGGTCGGTGAGGCCTGGTACGAAGTCGTCGTTCCAAAATATCCCGAAGGTGCTCTATAGGATTCAGGCCAGTCCGTTACAGGGATGTTATTGTCGTGTAACCACTGCACCGCAGGCAGTGCATTATGATCAGGTGTGCTCGACTGTGTTGAAAGATGCAACCGCCGTCCCCGAATAGCTCTTCAATAGTGGGAAGCGAGAAGGTGCTTAAAACATCAGTGTAGGCCTATGCTGTGAGAGCGCCACGCAAAAAAACAAGGGGTGCAAGCCCCCTCCATGAAAAACACGATCACAGCATAACACCACCGCCTCGGAATTTTATTATTGACACTACACACGCTGGTAGATGACGTTCACCGGGCATTCACCATACCCACACTCTGTCATCGGATCGCCACATTGTGTACCGTGATTCGTCACTCCACACAACGTTTTTCCATTGTTCAATCGTCGTTTCATAGGAACACTGGCAGTGTATGTTACGGAATGGCATCTTTGTCCACAACAGCGAACTGTAGTTGGTAGGGGAAACCCAGCTGCGTCACTACATTTGATGATGAGAACACAAAAAATTTGGGCGAAGCAGTTTCATGTGACAGTTTTCCAACAATTTTTTCACTCTTGTAACTATGCTAGTCGCTGTGTTATGGTATAAAATATGCAACTGCCGCCAGTATTCCAGTAATACAGAAGTCTATCACCGCTTGTTGCAAAAAACCTCTAGTTCAATTGAATTCGTTTTACGTCTTTGTCAGTGGATATCAGTAGGGGAGACGGAGACAAGTTAACGAAGAAGGATGATTAGGGTTTAACGTCATATTCGATAATGAGGTCACTAGAGACGGAGCACACGCTTCGATTGTTTGCTTTAAGAGTGGAGGAGGTAATCGGCCGTGCCCTTTCAAAGGAACCATCCTGGCACTTCCCTGGAACGACTTAAGGAAATCACGCGAAACCTAGATCGGGACTAGCGGATGCGGATTTGAACCATCTTCCTCCAGAATGCGCGTCAATTGTGCCAAGTTTTCAGACAGTCGAAATTTAGCGCGAACTTTAATGCGAGTTGCTTTTAATAGTTTCCACAACGAAACTCTGTCTCGAAATCTGGCAGAAAACCCAATTCCCAAGAAAAGGAATAGGAGAAATCCGCTGAATTACAGCCCCGTATCGCAAAAGTCGATTCGCAACAGGATTTTGGAATATTTACTGTTTTCGACCATTATGAATCACCAAGAAGAAAACGATTCATTGGCAAGTAGCCAATACGAATTCAGAAAATTACGTTCTTATGAAACGCAACTAGTTCTCTATAGTCACGAAATAATGAGTACTATCGCAGGGGATGTCAAATTGATTCCATACTTTTAGGTTACCGCAGTCCGTCCCGATAGCTGAGTGATCAGCACGACAGACTGTCATGCCAAGGGGCCCGGGTTAGATTCCCGGCTGGGTCGGATATTTTCTCCGCTCAGGGATTGGGTGTTGTCTCTATCATCATCATATCATCCCCGTCGACATGCAAGTCGCCGAAGTGGCGTCAAGTCAAAAGACTTGCGCCAGGCGACAGGTCTGCCCGCCAGGAGGCCCTAGCCACACCACGTTTAGATTACCGCAAGGCTTTTGCCCCCGTTCCTCGCAAGCGATTTATAATCAGATTACGTGGCTATGGAGTATAGTCTCAGTTGTCCGACTGTATTCGACCATATCCTGTCAGAAAGGTCACAATTCCTACTCACTCTGAGTTCGTACTGGTTGACGGAAAGATATCAAGTACAGCAGAGGAAGTATCTGGCGTTCCCCAAGGAAGTGTCATAGGCCCTCTGCTGTTCCTGATTCGCATAAAAGATTTAGGAGATAATCTGAGCAGCTCCCCTAGAGTGTTTGTAGATGACGCTGTCATTTACCGTCTTGTACAGTCATTAAGTGATCAAACCGAACTGCAAAATGATATAGAAAAATATGTTTAGTGCAAAAAGTGGCAGTTGACTGTAAATAATGAAGAGTGTGAACTCGTCCACATCGGTACTAAAAGGAATCCGCTAAATTTCGGTTACACTATCAATCACACAAATCTAAAGGCTGTAAATTCAATTAAATGCCTAAGGATGCAATTATGAATAACCTGCATTGGAACGATCACATAGAAAAACGAACCAAAGAGTGTGATTTATTGGCAGAACACTCAAAAAATGCTTCAGGTCTACTACAGAGACTGCCTACACTACTCTTGTCTGCCCTCTTCTGGAGTACTGCTGTGCGGTATGGGATCCCCTTCAGATGGGTTTGACGGAGGACATCGAAAAAGTTCAAAGAACTGCAGCTCGTTTTGTACTGTAGCGAAGAAGGGGAGAGAGTGACACGCATATAATCCGAGAATTAGGATGGCAATCATTGAAACAAAGGTGTTTTTCGTTGCGGCAAGACCTTCACATTAAATTTCAATCACCTACTTTTTCCTTAGAGTATTAAAATATTTTGTTCATGCTCACCTTCATAAGTAGAACTGATCATCATAATAAAATAAAATAAATCAGAGGTCGGATGTAAAGTTATAGTGTTTGTTTTTCCTGCACCCTGTTCAGGTGTGGAGTGTTAGAGAAATAGCTTCAAGGTGGTTCGCAGAAGCCACTGTCAGGCACTTAACTGTTGTAAGACGTCGTGGTCTTCTGACCTTCATTGCTCACATATTCCGCCCTCACAATCATATTCCGCACATCAAGACGCTTTATTCGAACCCAAACTCGGTAGGATAAAGTCAACGTTGTCTGAATTCATGTAAACGATATGCAAATAACTAGTAAATCGCAAATGCGCACTGTGACTGAAATACTCGAGGCTGGCGTACACACACACATTCCAGACAGGGCGCTCACAGGAGCTTTTAGTTTGGGAGACACAAACCGCATGCCGGGGGGCCGGTCCCTTCAGAGGACGAGTCAACTGCCCGTAGAGCAGACAGCATTTGCCCGAGTGAAAGGAAGAACGATCCCGTGTTCGGCTTAAAACCAAATTCCGCTACATTGTGTGGGAGCGCCCAGCCTACGCATTCTTTACAAACATAGCACGCATTTTCAGAGGTTTTCACAGGGAGACAGCAAACGCCAAACGCCGACGCTACAGATTACCAGATTGATCGCCTTAAACGAAACGTCATTCTCCCATTTTAGAAGAGCAGTGCTGATTGGCAGACGATATTCCTGACGCCTTGAGCTGAACGAGTAATGGAAGAGACCAAAAGATACACCCCTTCATGTCTGGCGTGGAGAGGGGCCGCTCCGTTGTCTCCCTTGGAGCGAGAACGCGCAACGAGAGCGTGTGCGCTCGCACGTGTACTCAAAGAGCGAGGAACGAGTCTCTCCTCGTACTTCACTGGGAGAGCACCTCTGTCAAGAGTGAATCGGAGTGCGACTCTATATTGAGTCCTTGCGATTATGTGTTGTTCACTGTATTGGCCGCCACACTTACTGTGCAGAGAATTGCAGAATAATCGTATAGATGTAGAACCACTGCACCACCTCGCTTGGTATGGGTTAACAATGTGTGAGTAAGGCCCCTTTCACGCAGGAGGCCGTGCATCAAGCTGCAGAGAGCTGAAGCGATTAGCGTTAAATTGGACCTTATGTGTCGTTTCACACAAGAGACTTAGTGCTTCGACTTGGGCTCACTGTAGCTTGTCAAGTGAATCACCTGCAACTCGCTTTCAAATGGCTCTGAGCACTATGGGACTTAACATCTATGGTCATCAGTCCCCTGGAACTTAGAACTACTTAAACCTAACTAACCTAAGGACATCACACAACATCCAGTCATCACGAGGCAGAGAAAATCCCTGACCCCGCCGGGAATCGAACCCGGGAACAACTCACTTTCCACAGAGCCTTATCGGAGCTTTCACACGGGATACAGTGAGCCGTTCGTCGTCATCCGGTCCACTGACCAGTGTAGATCAGCAGTAAAGGTCTGCGTGTGTGTCTAAAATAATGGAGAAAACAGATGTAGAGAGTTTCATTGCAAAAGTGCAACGTAGGCCAGTGCTCTGGGACAGTTCCACACCTGATTATTCAAACAAAGTAAAGAAGGCCAAAGCTTCGAATGAGATCTGTAGAATGTATAACAAGGATTTTGACAACTTGCTGCCACAGGAGAATAAAATCATAGGTAAGGAAGTGTAAATACAGGGCGTGTCAAAAAAATGTATACACACTTTGAACTGTCATAGACAATTTATTTCCCGTTCTACAAGGTTAAATATCTGTGAGATACAGGTGGCAGCAGTGGCAAGGAAGTAACTGCAACATGGCGGACATGCGTTTGAGCTTTGAAGTGCGGAAGCAGATAATTGAGCGGTACTGGAAGTTTGAGAATGTAGCTGCGGTTCGAAGACAGTGGAGAAGTGAGTGTGGTACAGAACCACCTGCAAGGTTAACAATTACATGTCTACGAGATAAATTGGAAATTCATGGAATGGTGTGTGATGTTCATAAAGGTCGATCAGGGCGATCTTGTACAGCTACAAGTGATGATTCCACAACTGCAGTCTTGGAACTCTTTCAGCATTCGCCGCAAAAATCTTCACGGCAAGTGGCACGTGAGAGTAATGTAAGTGCTAGTAGTGTACTATGCATTCTGAAGAAAGGCAAGTTTTGTGTGTACATTCCAAGGCTGGTGCAACAGCTAAGTGACAACGGTCCAGATCGAAGATTAGAATTTTGTGAATGGGTTCATGACATGGTGAGATGTGAACCGGGATTTATGGGTAGCATAACTTGGTCGGATGAAGCCCAATTCAAACTCAATGGAACTGTCAATAGGCACAGTTGTGTGTACTGGGCTGAAGATGATCCTCATATTACGGTTGAAAAGGCTGTGAGTTTGCCTGGTGTAAATGTGTGGTGTAGTTTGTCGGCAAGGGCATTTCCGCTTTGAAGGTACTGTTCCTGGAGAAACGTACCTAACAATGCTTGCTTACTCCATATTCCCTGCCATTTGTGCATTATACGGTAATGATGAGTTTTATTTCCAACAAGATGGCGCCCCGCCGCACTATCATAGGGACGTACGAGCATACCTAGATCACAATGTGCCAGTCCAGTGCATAGGACACAGGGGACCAATCGAGTTTCCTGCACGCTCTCCAGACCTCACGCCGCTGGATTTCTTCTTATGGGGCACAGTAAAAGATGAGGTGTACAAATGTAAACCACTTAACCTGGACACACTTTGGAATGAGATTCAGGCGGTGTGCGCAGAAATCTCATTGGACACTTCGGTACGATGTACGGAATCAGTGGTGGCTCGTACTCAGAAATGTATTGATGCTGAAGGCCACCAGTTTGAACATTAATCACATTTGCAAAGTACATTTATTTCTCCAATTGGACTTTAAGCTTTCCATTTCCAGAAATTTAACATTGTAGAACGGGAAATAAATTTTCTATGAGGCTTCAAAGTGTGTATACATTTTTTTGACGCACCCTGTATTTTTATTAACCTATAATTAGGTATTTTCTGTACAAACATACGGAACTGATACATTCTATTGCAGTTCGTTTTATGCTAAGTGACAAAACATCACAATTATCTTCCTCAACGTTTACATAAGGCTTATATTCGAGAATACTGCCATTCGCGTTCTCCAGTACTGCTGACGAAGTAGTCTGCAAAATTATTGCGAACACTTTTCACTGCAATCGATCTACAGTTTGTAATTGAACCACATTCTGTATCTTTAAAACCGTCACACTGCAAACTCTCTTCAAATTTTACTCCATCACTGGTGCGGACAAAATTCTGAAGCACAGCACTACAGTTTATAACGTTTTCTGCAAACTCATGGGACACATTCACTGGTCGGTGAAAAATTCGCCGCTTATTCGACAATATTCCAAAAGTACATTCAATAGGACGCCTTGCTCTAGTCAGACAGTAGTTAAAGACTCTGTTTTTCGAAGACAGAGGCCTTCCAGCAAAAGGACGCGTAACACTCATGGACAATCCGAATGTTGATCTGCAACAAACACAAATGGCGTATCAGGCTTTGTAGTTCCTGGCAATGGGCGCGGGCTAATAAATGTTTTATTCTTAATTTTGTTTCTGAAAGTCGAGTTCATGAAGTGAGAAGGGTCAGAACTTTCTCCGCACCCTCCAATGTCAACAGCAGTGAATCAGTAGTTATAATCGCAAACAGCTAGAAGAACGATTGAAAAATAATGCTTGTAATTATAAAACATTGAGCCACTGTCTTGTGGATAAATAATCTTCACATGCTTTCCATCTACGCATTATGAGAAGAAGATAAATAATCCAGCAATAAAATAAAAAATATCGGATATACTTGAGTCAGAGGCAGGTAGGACCAGAAATGAGGAGGAACAAATAGCTCTAAAAATAAATGAAACCCTGGTAACAAACGCATGTTGTGTTGCAAACTATTTAAACAAGTATTTTGTATCTGTTACTGATAGCATGGGGTTGTCAGGTTCAGTAAATAAAGCAATGGAATATCTGAGACCAGTGCACACAAGCAATCTCAGTAAAATGGAATTGACACTTACTTCACCCAGAGAAATAGAATCCATCATAAAGTCCTTGAAATCAAAGCATTATAGTGGTTATGATAACATATCAACAAAGTTAATAAAAGAGTGCTCATGTGAGCTAGTCATATCTTAAGTTATTTGTATAATCAATCACATGTCACAGGAACATTCCCGGACTGGCTTAAATATGCTGAAGTTATACCTCTCCACAAGAAAGGGGACAAAGAAATGCCATCAAATTACCGACCAATCTCACTTTTGCGAGCTTTTTCAAAAATCTTTGAAAAAGTTATGTTCAAGAGTCTACTTAAGCACCTTAATGAAAATAACATACTGTCAAAGTCGCAGTTTGGGTTTCTTAAGGGTTCTGATATTGAGAAAGCTATTTACACTTACAGCGAAAATGTCCTTAATTCATTGGACAACAAATTAGAGGCAACTGGCATATTGTGTGACCTGTCAAAGGCGTCTGACTGAGTGAATCACAACATTCTTTTAAGTAAATTAAAATATTATGGCGCCACTGGTAGTGCTGCAAAGTGGTTTCAGCCATATCTTACTGATAGAAAACAAGGAGTGTCATTATGTAACACTTCAGCAGTAGGCAATCAGACATCATCTGACTGGGAATAAATTACATGTGGTGTTCCCCAAGGTTACATACTAGACCCACTACTGTTTCTTGTGTATATTTATGACCTGTCATATTTTTCATTACCAGATGCCAAGTTTGTCTTATTTGCAGATGATACAAACATTGCAATAATGCTTGTAATTATAAAACATTGAGCCACTGTCTTGTGGATAAATAATCTTCACATGCTTTCCATCTATGCATTTTGAGAAGAAGACAAATACATCCAGCAATAAAATAAAAAAAAATATCGGATATAGTTGAGTCAGAGACAGGTAGGACCAGAAATGAGGATGAACAAATAGTTCTGTAAATCAAATATAAATTTAGAAAGGGCAGCTATTCAAATTTTTACTGACATTGATAAGTGGTTCATAGCCAATTCACTGTCAATAAACTTTGAAAAGACCCACAACATGCAGTTCAGAACTTCCAAGAAAATTCCTTCTCGTGTGTGTATAAAATATGATGACATGGAAATAGGAGAAGTTGAGAGTGTAAAATTCTTGGGATTACAACTTGATAATAAATTCAGTTGGGAGCGACATACTAACGAACTGATAAAAGCACATAGACAAGTCTGTGTTCGCAATGCGAATGATGTCAGGTATAGGAGATATAAACATAAAAAAACTAGCGTATTTGGCTTATTTTCACTCCATTATGTCATATGGTATCATATTTTGGGGTAACTCCACAAACAGAGAAAAAATTTTTAGAGTACAGAAGCGTATAATAAGAGTAATGAGTAGTGTAAATCCAAGAACATCATGTCGAAACCTATTCAAAGAATTGGGCATATTAACCACAGCTCCTCAGTATATTTATTCCTTGATGAAGTTTGTTGTAAATAATACATCTCTTCTTCCAACTAACTGCTTTGTACACAGTATCAATACTAGGAATAAGAACAATATACATAAAGATTTAAAATCACTTACTCTTGCCCAGAAAGGAGTCCAGTATTCAGCAACGCATATTTTCAATAAGTTACTAGCAAGCATTAAGAGTTTAGTTTCAGACAAAGCACAATTTAAACACAATTTAAAAGAATTTTTGGTGTCTAACTCCTTCTATTCCATCCATGAATTTCTCAACAAGTGCAGTAGACCATTTTAATGAAAATTTATTATACTTTAATTTTTGACAATACTTGGTTGTAACAGCCAAGTAACTAACTACTGTGTGAATGATGGATGTAAATAGTGGAAGTTTAATTTTAAATCTTGTACATAATCTGACTGTTCTTAACTGAGGATCATGGAAATTAATAATTAAAAAAAAGGTTCAAATGGCTCTGAGCACTATGGGACTAAACATCTGTGGTCATCAGTCCCCTAGAACTTAGAACCACTTAAACCTAATTAACCTAAGGACATCACACACATCCATGCCCGAGGCAGGATTCGAACCTGCGACCATAGCGGTCATGCGGTTCCAGACTGAAGCGCCTAGAACCGCATGGCCACACCGGCCGACATGAATAATTTACTTTAATTTTTGACAATACTTGGTTGTAATAGCCAAGAAACTAGCAAATGTCTGAATGATTGATTTAATGAAAGCAGATGTAAGTATTATACCTGTAAATATTAGAAGTTTAAATTTAATTCATGTACATAATTTTATTGTTTACTGACTGAGGATCAT
The DNA here is from genome assembly GCF_021461385.2 of Schistocerca piceifrons. Taxonomy (NCBI): domain Eukaryota; kingdom Metazoa; phylum Arthropoda; class Insecta; order Orthoptera; family Acrididae; genus Schistocerca; species Schistocerca piceifrons. Next base: position 393,338,866 of record NC_060143.1, on the reverse strand, counting down.
TAAAATTAACGAAACTCAAGTTTTTCTAAATACATTTTTGTAAGTGTTTATCTGACATGTTCCACACCCAGGAGGATTCCCTCTTTTATGGGTCTATGGAATGAATAATTAATCTAATCTAAATCTAATCTATTGCGCCAGTACAGTTCAGGAAATCTGTTACTTTCAAAAATCCGTCAGCTACTGCTTTCCACATTTCCTTGTTCATCACTGGGGTAGTCATTTGTTTCATGTGATCCCATATCTTCTTGCATACATCCTGTATTATTCCAGACGAGCTTGAAATTCCAGTTCGGAAAATGTAACGCAAATCAGTAAGGGATGCACCATATGCTAAGTACCTCTAAGAAGACTAGTTTTACTTAAATATAATAATGACAAATATCATATTTTTAGGGAATGAAATACAAAAGAAGTGGAAGAATCTGAGGTTATCATACATAAAGGATATTAAAAGATCTCGAGAAGTAAAGAGTGGTTCTACAGTAACTGACAAAACTAAATATACTTATTCTGACCTCCTGTCATTTTTGTCACCTGTTATTCAACACAAAATGTAAGTAAACAAAATATATCCTACTCGTGTAATATCTTATTCTGTAAAACTGAACTTACTCAAATTGGCTTTCTTTTTTTAATGCTGTCACATACATAATTCTTTCCAGAACATTCTCTAACTTATGTGAAGAAGATGACACAATTAGAAACGACGAACTGAAGACGATAGCGATGAATTTCGAGCTAGTATTAGTGAAGGAGAACGGATCCTTTCAAAAACAAAATCAGACACAGACAAATTGTATAATGTTTTACACCGACCATTGAAAGTAGAGAAGAGAACAGGACAAAATCGTCTGAAGAGGAGAATTTTTTTATTATCTTTGGTAAAAGATATTCCAGAACTCAGCAAGCTTCAGGTAAAATGTGAAATAATGAAAGTGATTTCTAAATATAAGATACAGACTTTTACGACTATGTAACGGTCAGGTTAAGCAAACTTTGTAGCACACATGGCACAACGATGTGATGTTCCCCCAGTTACTTTTTATCCACGTCAGCGGTTTTCCTCAAATGCCTTTGAAATAAGTCACACAACTCCCCCCTGTCCATCCTCAGCCATGGTAAATAACACTTGCACTCAACGTTCCTCTCAGCCTACTCCAGAAATCGAAAGCCAATCTGATAATCCGTCAATTCTGACCCTTTTAAAAACCTTCTTAGTTCGTTAATACATACAATACTTCATTTGTCGCACAATTCTGAAAAATTTTCATGACATTAGGTTCTATTATGTTGGTTGACATATTTGTATCTATGACAAACAACTTGTTAAAATTTTAATAAAATGTTCTATTTTTTTACAACATAGAAGCTTGTTTTGCACCCACCTGAGAGTCACAGCCACCCTCTCTTCCACTGTTATATGCTTCCTTATGTTGGTGTCCACCGACCGAAAGAATGGTTTCAGTACTGTACACAGTTAATCGAATGAAGTTAATTACATACGATAAAAACTGAAAAATTTCTCAGGATCTGCTCGAAGTGTCCCGTGAAGGGAATGAAAAATTCCTAGGCTTAATCGAGAACTACTTATTGGGTGGCACCAATGCTTCTTTTCTGTACTTTGTTTTAGTTAGTCAGTTAGTTGCTTGTTCCATTTATCAATCTCACGTTAACCGTTATGATGTGGAACGTGTCAAGTGCATAAGAAATGCACACGTGAATGAAGTTTCTTTATAAGCTTAAAATTTTTGTTACCTACCCCATGACCTTAAATGGCACAAAATACATATATCTATAGATTTATTCTTTCCTATTCAAGAATTGATCTATGGTGTAAAGGAGTTGTCAAGGAGATATGATTTCAGTTTATTTTTAAAACTGTTACTGTTGTGTACCAGACATTTTATTTCATCCGGTAATTTGTCAAAAAGTTTTACAGCAGTTTGTTTTATCCCTTTCTGTGCCAAAGACAGGTTAAGTAGAGAACAGTGTAAGTCTTTCTTTCTTCTGGTATTATAATCATCAATGTCACTGTTGTTTTTAAACTGGTTCATGTTGAGAATAGATTTCATTACTGAGTAAATGTACTGTGAGGCAGTTGTAAGAATTCTCAACCTTTTAAAGAGATGGCTACAAGATGTGCGATTATGACCCCACACATTATTCTAACCACTTTCTTTTGAGCAGTGAATACTTTTTGCCTAAGTGTTGAGTTACTCCAAAATTTTGTTCCATATGACATCAGAGAGTGAAAGTATGCAAAGTATGTTACCTTGCTAATTTCTGTATCCTCAAAATTAGCAATTACTCTGATTGCAAAAGTTGCTGAACCTAGTCGCTTTAGGAGATCCAAAATATGAATTTTCCAATTAAGATTCTCATCTGTATGTACATCCAAAAACTCAGTATGCCCTACCCTGCCCACTAATTTCTGTTCATGTGTTATATTTATTGAAGAACTGTCCTCCCTGTAGTAGAAAATTGGATGTACTGTGTTTTTTTTAAAGTTCAGAGCAAGACCATTTGCAGAAAACCAATCAATAACATTCCCAAAGACAGTATTTGTATCACTTTCTATTGGAGTTCCTTTTGCTGGATTAATAATGATGCTTGTATCATCAGCAAACAGTGTCAGTTTAGCTTCTTGTTTCAGATAAGAAGGGAGGTCATTCATATAAATCACGAACAGAAAGGGATCCATGATTGAACCCTGCAGAACACCTAATGTAATTTCACCCAGTTAGATGAAGTGGTAAACTTCCTTAAATGACTTAAACCATATAAAGAAACTTTTTTGCTCCCTGTTCTGTAGATATGACTTAATAACAACTGCAGCAGCAACAACAACTACGTCTTCTACAGGAAACATTTTGTTACTGACTGGTTCTAGACGCAACACGCCAACAGGCAGCAGTTCGTTTCATGTACCAAGTGACAGCTGGAGTGGGTGGGAGATCGGCTCTCTGAAGTGAACAGGACTTCGATTCTGTGCTACGACTGGCGACGGATAATCGCGGCTCACTGCATCCAGATGCACGCCCTCCCGTACGAAAAGAATCTCAGGTGACTAATAATTTGGTTTACTTTCAGACTCACAGGGTGCGCTACTACGTTTCACACGGAGAGTCATTAACAACACGCACAGTGAAACCGTTGCCATCAAATCATTGTGTGTTATGTCACTGTAGTGTATAACGCCTGGCGTTTAATAATTTTTCATGGCATACAACGTAAGCTCCTGTGAAATAACGGAATACACATTTGATTATTCTTTGCAATTCCTAACTACCGCATACAGTGTGCATTTCACAGCCATTATTTATTCACGTCCTGTTCTTGTTAATCCTACTTCAAAAATCAGATACTTTTAACGTAGCCGGCTGGGGCAAGACTAATGGGGTAAGTGGAGTATGTAGTCATGTATTACGCACTTGTCGTTGTAAATCATCTAAAATCGGTAATGCAGTTATGGGTAGAAACAGTGTGGAGTCAAAGCCTAATGATTCCTTTGTGTCTAACGAGCATCATTTTGCTGCGACGAAAAATACAGATGGTTTTCTTGTTACGGACCACGTCAAAACTGAAAATGGTCCTGCTCAGGCTGCAGCATCTAAACATCAACCCACAGAAACTCCTATTGAATCTCCTGACGGACAGCTGGTAGAGCAAGATGAAGAACCAGTACCTTCAACAAATGGTGCTCCTATCGCATCGCGACAGTGTCGAAGTATTTTTGACTTCAAACCACTTCCTGAAGAAGGACGACCACGTACAAAAACGCGGCAATACGCAAATCGCTAGTGTTTTAACAAACTCTTCTATGAAACACATATTGGTTGATAACGAAGGACATAAGATGGAACCAGAACATATAAAACAGTGAAGCAAAACCTTCAAATAAAGTACAACGCGCTATCATGCATTTGCTAAGATTTACACAGTTTTCACCAAACGACCGGACAGTGTTGCAAATGCCATCTATGATATTTAACTTTTATCGGTATACCGTTGTATTAGTTTGTAAGACTGGTAACAAAATTGAAATTATTTTGTAATTGTTGTTGTTGTTGTTGTGATCTTCAGTCCTGAGACTGGTTTGATGCAGCTCTCAATGCTACTCTATCCTCTGTAAGCTTCTTCATCTCCCAGTATCTACTGCAGCCCACATCCTTCTGAATCTTCTTAGTGTATTCATCTCTTGGCCTCCCTCTACGATTTTTACTCTCCACGCTGCCCTCCAGTACTAAATTGGTGATCCCTTGATGCCTCAGAACATGTCCTACCAACCGATCCCTTCTTCTGGTCAAGTTGTGCCACAAACTCCTCCCCGATTCTATTCAATACCTCCTCATTAGTTATGTGATCTACCCATCTAATCTTCAGCATTCTTCTGTAGCACCACATTTCGAAAGCTTCTATTCTCTTCTTGTCCAAACTATTTATCGTCCATGTTTCACTTCCATACATGGCTACACTCCATACGAATACTTTCAGAAACAACTTCCTGACACTTAAATCTATACTCGATGTTAACAAATTTCTCTTCTTCAGAAACGCTTTCATTGCCATTGCCAGTCTACATTTTATATCCTCTCTACTTCGACTATCATCAGTTATTTTGCTCCCCAAATAGCGAAACTCCTTTACTACTTTAAGTCTCAAGATTTTAAACATGGCTGCCATCCTTTATTGTGAAGTACTTTAAGTCTCTCATTTCCTAATCTAATTCCCTCAGCATCACCCGACTTAATTCGACTACATTCCATTATCCTCGTTTTTCTTTTGTTGATGTTCATCTTATGTCGCCCGTTACCCTAAACTTGCGAGGTGTGCTTAACCCAGTGAATCTCCCTTAACTGAGATAGCAGAGAGGGGATTCCTTACAGCTGGTGCGTACAGGAAGAAGATTCCCAGGTTCTGTTCATCATAAATGCTTTCCTTAATTCACGTATATCTCAATACTCGAACAAGTTTTCCAAATTAGTGAGCATTGCTTTACGTACCTGAAACCAGGTATGTTCATTATAGACTTCACATACCATGTAGTCCTTACCACTGCATTTGTCATTCCTGTATAGTAGATAATTTCTGCGTATAATGGTATATAAGTAGTACGTATAATGTCACTCTCATAAAACCTAATGCGAAAGATTTAACAGGAGTATCACTGGATTTTCACGCAACAATTAGTTATTACGTTACCAATAATTAATTTTTCTCCACATCATTCGATACTTCTAACTTCTTGTAATATTATAAAATTACTGAAAACTTGGTCTCAGTACTTAACGAAATCGAAGCAACACCAATTAGTAGTATCAGAATATTCCTAACTGGGCCTCGAAGTAGCGCAGGTTCGCCTCCAAATAACTATGCGCATGGAACCTGTACTGGTATGGCTTCTTTTATTTTCTAATTTAAACAAAAGACGCAAAGAGGAAAACTTTAGTCGTAGAATGAAGCTCCCTCTGACGTAAGTGAGGATTATCTATTTTTGGAAAGAAATTCCATTCCCGAAAGAATAAAATAAGTGCAATGTCGCTGTATCAGCTGCCTAGAGATTACGTTGAGAAATAAAATTTTGTTTTTGTTAACCTCATACATACAGCCTCACATAATCAGCGACAATTAATTGACAATTACTGAGATGCCCGACAAACCACAGTGGCAGGGGCTACAACAGATACGTTGTCTATCACGCAACAGAAGGAAATGATACGTTTTGCATCTCACGTCCAATGTCACAAATACACAGTTTATTTAACAAAAGTTATGTAGATTACTTTCATGTACAAAATATTTTAACAAGACATTTGTATTACTGACATAAACATCGCTTGTCTTTTTATTGTAATACCCTGAAATACCTACTTTCACGAGGTTATGCTGGAAACCTCAGAATTTTTAATGTTGACTGGAATACTCTCTTTCAAATTCTGAAGGTGGCAGGGGTAAAACACAGGGAGCGAAAGGCTATTTACAATTTGTACAGAAACCAGATGGCAGTTAGTTATAAGAGTCGAAGGACATGAAACGGAATCAGTGGTTGGGAAGGGAGTGAGACAGGGTTGTAGCCTCTCCCCGATGTTATTCAATCTGCATATTGAGCAAGCAGTTAAGGAAACGAAAGAAAAATTCGGAATAGGTATTAAAATCCATGGAGAAGAAATAAAAACGTTGAGGTTCGCCGAAGACGTCATTCTGTCAGAGACAGCAAAGGACTTGGAAGAGCAGTTGAACGGAATGGACATTGTCTTGAAAGGAGGATATAAGATGAACATCAGTAAAAGCAAAACGAAGATAATGGAATGTGGTCGAATTAAGTTGGGTGATGCTGAGGAAATTGGATTAGGAAATGAGAGACTTAAAGTAGTAAAGGAGTTTTGCTATTTGGGGAGCAAAATAACTGATGATGGTCCAAGTAGAGAGGATATAAAATGTAGACTGGCAATGGCAAGGAAAGCGCTTCTGAAGAAGAGAAAGTTGTTAACATCGAGTACAGATTCAAGTGTCAGGAAGTCGTTTCTGAAAGTATTTGTATGGAGTGTAGCCATGTATGGAAGTGAAACATGGACGATAAATAGTTTGGACAAGAAGAGAATAGAAGCTTTCGAAATGTGGTGCTACAGAAGAATGCTGAAGATTAGATGGGTAGACCACATAACTAATGAGGAGGTATTGAATAGAATTGGGGAGAAGAGGAGTTTGTGGCACAACTTGACTAGAAGAAGGGATCGGTTGGTAGGACATGTTCTGAGGCATCAAGGGATCACAAATTTAGCGTTGGAGGGCAGTGTGGAGGGTAAAAATCGTAGAGGGGGACCAAGAGATGAATACACTAAGCAGATTCAGAAGGATGTAGGTTGCAGTAGGTACTGGGAGATGAAGAATCTTGCACAGGATAGAGTAGCATGGAGGGCTGCATCAAACCAGTCTCAGGATTGAAGACCACAACAACAACAATGCTGGAAACCTCAGAATTTTTTGTGTGAAAACTGTTAATGATTTTTGAACAATATAAACGTTACTGACATTCTACATCTTTATTCTTCATGTTTATTTTTCGTGTCTACATATTTCTTTCTCAACCTAGTGAACCAGGTAACGAACACTTTTCTCCCAGTGAGTGACCAGTTTGTTGATAACTTCACTATAGAATGTTTGACTTTCTTAACGGAGCCACAACCTCACCTCCGCGTGCATTGCTTCATCACTATCAAAGTGAAGTCATGGAAGGTATTCTTTTAAGTTTTATAAGCGGATGAAAATCGTACCGGCTTAAGTTGGGACTGCACAGAGGACGATCGACGGCAGTGAATCCAAGGCGTCGGAACGTTGAAGAAGTCACAGCGCTCGTGTATGGTGTCATGCTGAAGGGGAGAGTGCTCCATGTGTGGACGAACTCTTCGGTTTCGAAACTAGATTAAAGCACATAGTTTCTCACGCGCCAACAAAGTTGCGTTCGACACCACCATGTTGGACTCTACAATTGGAACCCCCTAGCGGCAGTAGGCGGCAAATATTTAGACATGAAGAGTAAAAAAGTAGACTGTTTGGACATGAAGAGTAAAAAAGTAGACTGTTAACAACGTTTGCTTTATATAAAAAGCTTTAACAGTATTCAAATAAAAAAATTATGACTCATTATTTTTCAGCATGCACTCGCACGAAAAAAACTCAAATCCTGCAGCGTTTGTTGCAATTTTCCTGTTTGATTACTTCAATGTAGATCTGAAAGCAGTTCAAACAATATACAACATTGCATAAAGAAAATGTTCTGCAAGAAGAACTGAACGCAATTTATGTTGCTTAAAAGAATATGTTCCCATGGAGGTTCACTGCTGTAATCGATATTTTTATCATATTATTATTGCTATTTTTAACGTAGATAATTTGTAGGATGTGCTGATAATGGTTAATCGGGCCGGCCGCGGTGGTCTAGCGGTTCAGGCGCTCAGTCCGGAACCGCGGGACTGCTACGGTCGCAGGTTCGAATCCTGCCTCGGGCATGGGTGTGTGTGATGTCCTTAGGTTAGTTAGGTTTAAGTAGTTCTAAGTTCAAGGGGACTGATGACCACAGATGTTAAGTCCCATAGTGCTCAGAGCCATTTGAACCATTTGGTTAATCGGAACATCAAGAATGTAATACACTGTAACGTATTTCAGTTCAATAAAAGATTTAGTTAATAAAAAACGGAGAGGGTTTTTGTTGAAATTCCGACAGTATACGTCCGAAGAAGAGTTGGACAACATATAACTACCTCTCACAAATGTCATGCGAAACGACCACAAATAGAAAATCAGAGAAATTAGAGCTCATACTGAAGTTTATAAACGGTCCTTCTTCCCACTCCCCGTACAGGGTCGAAGCACCCTCCACCACACACCGTAAGGTTTCTTGTTGAGTATAGACGTAGATGAAGTTGCAGGCGCTCAGCCTTGAGTCTTTACTCAAAAAGCTTCCATAAATTTCACGCACAAATTGTATTGTGATAAAGAGATTCCTAAAAGAATTTAGCTAACAGCAAGATAATTTTTTCTGACGTACATAGCATATTCTGCGAAAGAATAAGACTGAGGACAAATTGAGGATGATAAAAGCTTCCGTCATTATTTAAGATGTTCGGTAGATTAGCGGCTATGAGATCAACAGTTACAAATTCGTTGGTAATTAGCATCCCCCAGTACAGCAGAAATTTTTCAGTCGGCAGTCGGAAGCATAATCATTGCAACTCTACTCTTCAGACATCTAACAAGGAACACACAAAAAGAAACAGCCGTATGATTCCCAGAATAGCAACTATTTCCATCAGATTCGAAGCCAGCTTGGTCCATATGAAGCGGTTTGGCGGGCTCGAAGCAAATACAGGACGTGCACTTCGTGTGCGACGCACTACACTGCAGTCAACGAAAGCTCGAGGGTCAAGCCTGAAGGGTCCGTTGCCAAGAATGCCAATATATTTAGCCGGTCGTTCATCAAATTAGACAGCAGGACGTCCGAAAATGCGAGCTTCTCTTAGAGGAGGTGACACAAGCGGCAGCTTACGACGTTGTTAACCAGATGCGACAAGTTTTTTAATCTCATGTCGAAACATACTACTGGAATATTCGATCGGCGCAGTTGTTGAAAATGCTTATCATTGTTCTTCATTATATAGTCCCAAGCTGTGGATTCGCAGGTTCACTGTTCTTTATTCGGAATACATGTAACGAATTTGCAGTACAACCAGCTATGGAACATGTAGAGTCTGCAAAACAGAAAAGAAAATTATAACCTAAAAGAGAAGTGATGCAGGACGCTCGTAGTTAACTTCTGTGTCAAAATAAAATAATATTTTAGACCAATGACGACAGTCCTACCACTGAACAGGTATAAAATTTTTCATTATTGGCAGGCGGATTGGTCGCGGGCATGATTAACCAGATAAGTTATGGGCCATACTACGTATCGGAATTCAACACATATATATGTAACTTGCAGCAGGACTCGAGAAGAATGAGGCACTGACTGGGTATATACTGCGAAACCTGCTTTTAGTGCTTTATTGATATTTAGCAGCCCCAGAAACAGCACGTTAGGTTCTTGTTGTAGTTGTTGTGGTCTTCAGTCCTGAGACTGGTTTGATGCAGCTCTCCATGCTACTCTATCCTGCGTAAGCTTCTTCATCTCCCAGTACTTACTGCAACCTACATCCTTCTGAATCTGCTTAGTGTATTCATCTCTTGGTCTCCCTCTCCGATTTTTACTCTCCACGCTGCCCTCCAATGCTAAATTTGTGATCCCCTGATGCCTAAGAACATGGCCGGCCGGAGTGGCCGTGCGATTCTAGGCGCTACAGTCTGGAACCGCGTGGCCGCTACGGTCCCAGGTTCGAATCTTGCCACGGGCATGGATGTGTGTGATGTCCTTAGGTTAGTTAGGTTTAAGTAGTTCTAAGTTCTAGGGGACTGATGACCAGAGCAGTTAAGTCCCATAGTGCTCAGAGCCATTTGAACCTAAGAACATGCCCTACCAACCGGTCCCTTCTTCTTATCAAGTTGTGCCACAAATTCCTCTTCTCCCCAATTTTATTCAATACCTCCTCATTAGTTATGTGATCTAACCATCTAATCTTCAGCATTCTTCTGCAGCACCACATTTCGAAAGCTTCTATTCTCTTCTTGTCCAAACTATTTATCGTCCATGTTTCACTTCCATACATGGCTGCAATCCATACAAATACTTTTAGAAACGACTTCCTGACACTTAAATCTATACTCGATGTTAACAAATTTCTCTTCTTCAGAAACACTTTCCTTGCCATTACCAGTCTACAGTTTATATCCTCCCTACTTCGACCATCATCAGTTATTTTGCTCGCCATATAGCAAAACTCCTTTACTACTTCAAGTGTCTTATTTCCTAATCTAATTCCCTCAGCATCACCAGATTTCATTCGACTACATTCCATTATCCTCGTTTTGCTTTTATTAATGTTCATCTTATATCCTCGTTTCAAGACACTGTCCATTCCGTTCAACTGCTCTTCCAAGTCCTTATCTGTCTCTGACAGAATTACAATGTCATCGGCGAACCTCAAAATTTTTATTTCTTCTCCATGGATTTTAATACCTACTCCAAAATTTTCTGTTGTTTCCTTTACTGCTTGCTCAATATACAGATTGAATAACATCGGGGAGAGGCTACAACCCCGTCTCACTCCGTTCCCAACCACTGCTTCACTTTCGTGCCCCTCGACTCTTATAACTGCCATCTGGTTTCTGTAGGTTTGCCTTTCCTTAATCTTTCTTCTAAGATAAGTCGTAAGGTCAGTATTGCCTCACGTGTTCCAACATTTCTTCGGAATCCACACTTATCTTCCCCGAGGTCGGCTTCTACCAGTTTTTCCATTCGTCTGTAAAGAATTCGCGTTAGGAAACAGGAAACGGGTGTAGTGCCACCTGGACAAAAGGCCTTTGCCATTCAGCCTGATATCGATGTCCAGTCGAGATGACGTCGGGGACCGGCGAACAACGTGCTGTTGCCGTGAAGGTGTTGCACAAAAACAACTACTGCTATATGGCCACGCAGCGTGTGTTTCGTGCTCATTACAAACTCGCAGGTCATGCCCCAGTGCCGTCGGCACATGCCCTCAAAGTGTGGGCACACAACATTGAGAAAACGGGTGACACGAGGTGAAAGAGGCATAGAAGTGCAAAACACGTGTGCATACGAGACAATGATGCACGAGTAGTCCCAGGCGGTCTGCAATTTGACATATCAGATCACAGTATACGGCGAAAATTGCACAAGGAACTGCAATACCACCCACACAAAATTCAGATAGTGAATGCAGACTACTTCCCAATCAGACTACGCTTTTTTGGGAGCTGTTGGAACTCATGAACAACAACCCAGGCCTGAACGACAATCTGCTCATGAGCGACGAGTCCAATTTTTATGTGCAGGCTTTGTTAACAAGCAAAAATTTAGATACCGTTCACCTGAAGATTCTGAGATGCTTCATGAAACGCCACTTGACTGTCAGAAAATGGTTGTATAATGAGTGTAACATCGTCTGGAAACACAGGGCCTCATTGTTTTGAAGACGATTACGGCAATGCTGTTACTGTGAATACAGAACATTATGTTCATATGTTGAACTATTTCCTAGTGTGACAGCTTGTTGATCCACCTGTAGCTGTACACGTATTCTTCCAAAAAGACGGGGCTAAAATGCCATACCTCGCGCCATTCCATTAACACACTTCGGAACATCGTTCCTGGTCATCTCGTCTCCAAGAACAAGGACATTTACTGGCCTCCACGATCCCCTGACCTCTCAGCGTCTGATTTCTTCTTTGTGGTTATTAGAAATCTCAGATCTTCTGGTGTGACCCACCACACATCATTCAGAAACGAAAGGATGAAATTTGGAAGGAAGTTAATCGAATTACAGTGCCAGTCGTACAAAGTGTGATGTCTAACTACCTTAAAAGACTTGAAACGTGTGTAAAGGAAAATGGCGGTCACCTACAGGTGTCATTTCCAAGTGATGGGCATTTTAAATTGGAAGTGTTGTAAATTCGTGTTGAATTTCTTTCATATAGCTGCGAATAAATTTGTATCGTTGGGAAAATGTCTCACTATTGTGTGGCTGTGAGTGGGCTGACGCCATCCTGCTGAAACCAATTACGTTGAATGTCACTGTTTGGAAATGTATGGAGTTTTGCAGTCAGAGGCATCTGTAAAATGTCATTACAGCATTTGTACGTCACAGTGACATCATCTTGTTCGTCCTTCAGAAAGTAAGTATCTATTACCCCACAACACTGAACACGGTATTGTAAATTTGGCTTTATGTGGCGGAAACTTGTGAAGCTGAGCAGAGATTCTTCGAGCACAGTAATGGGAGTTCAGCTTATTCACATAATATGTAGGAGAAAAAGGGCCTCATTGGGTATCCCAAGGTTCTGAATGAAGTTTAAATCCTCACTGAGTTGAGCCAACAACTGTTCACAAATTTGCAGGTGCAGTACACAGTAATCAGAATGCAATTGTTGCACAGTCTGAAGTTTGTCTGTATGAAATGTCAGGTATGGAGTATTCTCTGTATGCTACAATGAGTTGCAGTGACAAAGCAGTTTTCACACCTAATGACGAGGAGTCTTTTCAGTGACAGCTCACATGGCCTCAGTATCTTCGGGGATATTTACAGATTGTACAACCCAACCAGGGTTTTTCCCCAAAACATAACCACTTCTTCAAAATTTCATACTCAGGTTGTGACTGTGTGTAACTCATAGTGATGCCAAGACTCTCATTCAGTTGTCAAACAATTAGCATATTGTACAGTTACTGCATGCTCTCCATTGCTCCACTGCTTCACTATAACCAAGTGTCCATCACTACTATACAGTCTGCCACTTTTCCCTCACTTCTGTTTCCACTGCAGGATTATTAAAATCAACTTCACAATTTCCTGTTTTTCTGTACCACCCTGAAGTTCAAGAACTCTTTAAGAAACATTTACAAAATATTTTTATCTGTGATAAGTAACATATGACATAAAGTGCAAACTTAAAATGCAAGCAGCCCTTTACCACTGGTGCACAGTCGTCAAGCTCATTTATCCAAGTAGATATATCATACGCTAAAAGAAAGTTTCGGTGCTGTGCTTTAAATAGAAGCAAATTGCAGCCAGAAGTGATAGGTGTGCCCCCTATGTATAGAGTGATATTTTTATATATTAATAAATATTTGCAATGAAAAAAATTCTTAAGGTAAAAGCTGCATAAAATATGGAATGCAAGAAGATACACAATAAGATGTAAAGAACAAAGCAATCCCCACTGTAATAAACAGCAGAGGCAGAACAACATATCCAAGTAAGTGAGAAATCTGGGTTTGAGTCCTGGTCTGGCATAAATTTTCATGTGTCACAAACAGCTTACATCAATGCATAGTTGCAGAATGTGAATCTATTTTGAAATGTTTACCACAGCTGTGGTCGTCAGTGACAGTGTCTGTTCCTTTAGACATGCATTCATGTCTGAAGGGCATTTTATTGTGAAGATACATACACTGTGTAAACCAAGGGTCGATTAAAGGTAGGGGGGGGGGGGGGCAGAGGGGGTAATCACTCATATCCCCGTCCCCATGAGTGCTGAAACTAAATTAAAATCAAATAGTAATTTTTGTAATCTGCACCAAAGTTAAGCACTTGAATTAAGTCTTGTTCAGTGGATTTAGTCATTTAATTCAGTATTCTCCAAGCCACCTTACTTTGTGTTTTGACATTTTTGAGTATAAATACAGCTTAAAACAGTATTTTTTGAAGTTTTTTTTCCTTAACTTTCAAGGGGAGGATCCCTGGGTCTTATTCCTCTTCTAGACAACTGGCCCCACTCACGAAACTTCGTTAATCCACTCCTGGTGTAACACAGATATTGTAACCACCTATTACGTATCCATGCCTTGATGGGCTAACATGATGATATCATATTTGTTTTCCTGTGTAGGAATCACTAAGTGTGTAGAATAAAGGTTGTGACTACATGACATATGGACGTTCGGAACGGGTAGCCAAAACGGTTAAGGCTACTGCTCATGATAAGCAGGAATAACAGTTTCAAATCCTGGTCCATCACAAATTTTAATGTGTCACTAACAGCTGATGTCAGTTCATAGCCACAGATTGTGATTCTATTGTGTAACAAATAGTACTGCTGACCATAACTTCACTCAGTCCCTGTGGATTCTATGTATAAACATGGTTCCGAGATTTTCAATTTGCATCTTAATAATTAATATGCATTGAACCACTCATGTATTTACACATATTGGTTAAAGATAGACAAAGTAGTGTAGATATTTTTTAAGATCATGATGAGAATATAGGCCCTTCATTTACGAGGTGTCAGTAATTTTCCATTCTATCACTTGTCTTATCTCTTTGGTAAATGCCTCTCATTTTGAGAGGTTTAGTAGTAAATTTTGTGTGGAATTACTTCCATACCATACTGATAAGTACATATGATACCTGGCTTGAAATGTCATGACCAGGCACTGACTGATTCAATAATTTTGCAGTTTTATAATGGTTACTGTCACCTCAGTAACATTAACCGTTGGATTCTATGCTCACTAGCTTGTGTCAACAGCATGGCTTTTTAGTGAACCATTTTGCTGGAGAGTACCATTTACACGTAACTGACTCTTGTTTGCCTTGTTGGAATTCTACTAAATATTGTTATTTTGGTCCCATTGACCTACTCAGTGATTTTGTACTATCCGGGATGGTACCTATTATCTGCTCTTATTCTTTTGTTAGAATTTGTCAGACCTCAGTTAGTGTGTTAGTATTATGCAGTGGAGGTGTTTCCAGCTGCATCACAAGTTAACGCAACAGTCATTTGATACATTGTGGTTGCAGAACTGCAAGTGTGGTGACATGGACTGACGTGTGCCACCATTATTATTGTTATTATCCACCTTCAAATCCTCATGTTTTAAATCAGTAGAATCCATCATGGACATGAAGTGTTCTAAGTTTGTTCTCAAGCATGGACTAACTTTCCTCCTACATTCAGAGTCAACTTTGCTTTAAGTGTTCATAACACATCTCTGTGCAAAATAGGTTCATCCCAATATCTAGTTTTATTTAAACACTTTTCAAAATATTTTCAAAGACTGCCTTGTCTATTGAGGAATGGCTCCTTTCAGTCTTTCCTGTGTGTAGTTTGACCAATACATTAACAAGAATGCTTTCTCAAATTGCTCATAGGTTTGACAGCTTTTAGCCGTTTCAGTTGCCCAAAGTGCAGCCTCGCTTTGGATGAACCCAGTAGTGAAATGTACCTTTTGTTGTTCTGACCAAGTTATAGTTAATACTCCAATAAGAGTGTGAAAACCTCAAATTGCCAGTGTTTCATAAACTTTTTTCTGGAAAAACAGATAATGAAGATGAGGCTGCCCCCACCTCATGCAATAAATGGTTAAGTGACGAACTAGTATCATCTATTTCATCCCTGTGGACTGTCTTATGGAGCCAGACTATTACAGTCATAGCTTGCCTTAGTAATAAAGGGTGGTGTCTTATGTACCATTTCTTTGACAGTGCACAATTCCTGCTGCAAATTACTAATCTGAGAAGTGACACTGCCACATCATTCAGGCAGATCTTTACTTAAAGTAGTTCTGATTTGATTTAACTCTGATTTAACTGATTCCTCTGAAGTACCTCTTTCAGATAACACTTCAGTAACAGACAGTTGTATAACAAGTTGTAATTCTGAATCTAATTTTCCTCTGACCTTGCCTTACCATCATTCCCCAAATCCCTCAACATGCAAACTAATCTTACATCCATAGAAAGAACTGCAGTCCACCATCTAAAAACTGATCCTGACCTTATAATCCTGCCTGCAGAAAAAGGATCCACCACAGCTGTTTTGAACCACAAGGATTACCTGGCACAAGGACTCCACCAGTAGTCAGATACATTTACCTACAAATCTTGCCACAGTGACCCATTCTAGAAATCCAGCAGGATCCACTCCTTAAATCCTTAGGACCATCTCAGAACATTTCCCTGGAGCCCATCTCTCTACTCACCCCCACCACTACCCGCACTCCTACCATCTACATGCTTCCTAAAGTCCATAATTCCAACTACCTAGGATGCCCCATTGTGCCCCCACTGAAAGAATCTCTGCTCTCGTAGACCAACACCTTGTACAGTGGGGGCTATTACTGAATGGATTTATTAGTATAAAAATTTGATTTTTATTTTTCACTTGGTGTTTGTCAGTGCCTTCTGCCTGGCGGCTAGTTGCAGCATCTCAGTCATGTTGCCCAGAACTGGATAGAACCACTCTGAAACTCACGTGTTGAACCATCACCAGCTAAATTCACGTGTTGCTGATGAAGTAACACTGTCGAACTACACGTTTTATGATCTGGCCGACCAAAAGGGGGCTTGAAGGTGGTCAAGTGGGGGTGGAACCGTGGCCAGGTGCTGGGAGTGGACAGGATGTTTGCTCTCTTCTGCTGGCAGCTTCCGACCCAACCAGACGTTCTCCTCTCCTGCTCTCTTGGGCAGCTGCCCATTCAGTCTTGGTGCCTTATCTAGCCTTGCCTTTCCTTTTTATGCCAGTAAACATTCATACAGTAATAGCTATGTTTGATTTTTCATCTCAATGGGTGCCTACTGTTTTACCCTCCTGGCCAGTCCTGATGCATTAACAACCTTCAACCTATTACCTGGAGCCTACCCTCTTATATAAAAGATACCAACCATTTTCTCCACTGACTCTCCACAGTCCCTAACCCTTTACCACATGGTGCCCTGCTCATCACTATTGATGCCATCTCCTTTACACTAACATCCCTAATGCTCATGGCCTTACAGCTATCGAAAACTACCTTTCCCAGTGCCCAATGGATTCCAAACCAACAACCTCCTTCCTAGTCGCCATGACCAACTATATCCTCACCCTCAATTACTTCTCCTTTGAAGGCATTACCTTCAAACAAATCTGGGGTACGGCTATGGGCACTTGCATGGCACCATCCTATGCCAACCTATTCATGGGCCATCTAGAGGAATCCTTCCTAAACACCCAGAATCCTAAACTCCTCACCTGATTAAGATTCATTGATGACATCTTTATGATCTGGATCAAGGGTGAGGACACCCTGTCCACATTCCTCCAGAACCTCAACAACTTCTCCCTTATTTGCCTCCCCTGGTCCTAATCAACCCTCAAGTCACCTTCCCAGATGTTGACCTCCACCACAAAGATGGCTACATCAGTACCTCTGTCCATATCAAAGCTGCAAACCACGAGCAATACCTCCACTTCGACAGCTGCCACCCATTCCGTACCAAGAAGTCCCCTCCATACAGCCTAACCACCTGTGGACGTCACATCTGCAGTGATGAGCAGTCCCTCTTGAAATATATCGAGGGTCTCACTGAGGCCTTAACAGACATCTTTCCAGTGTCCCATCACCTCCCAAAGGCTCACCGTCCGGCCACAGAGGAGCTGTGCCACCCAGGACTGGAGCAACTGAATTACATTCTCCGCCAGGGTACTAAATACCTCTCGTCATGTCTTGAAATGAAAAATGTCCTGCCCACTATCCTTCCCACCCCTACCACAGTGGTATTTCGCCATCCATCAAACCTACACTTCTTGTCTATCCCTACACAACCCCTGCTCCCAGCCCCTTACCTCATGGCTCATATCCCTTTAATAGAACTAGATGCATGGCCTGTCCCATACATCCTCCCACTACCACTTACTCCAGTCAGAAACATCATCTATCCCATCAAAGGTAGGGCTACCTGTGAAAGCAGTCATGTGATCTACAAGCTAAGCTACAACCACTGTGCTGCATTCTATGTGGGCATGACAACCAACAAGCTGTCTGTCTGCAGGAATGGACACCGACAAACTGTGGCCAAGACACAATTGGACCACCCTGTTGCTGAGCACACTGCCCAAAACAACAGTCTTCATTTCAATGACTGCTTGACAGCTTGTGCCATATGGATCCTTCCTGCCAACACCAGCTTTTCTGAATTGCATAGATGTGATCACTCTCTGCAGTATATCCTACATTCCAGTAACCCTCCTGGCCTCAACTTTCATTAGTCACTGTCCTCAACCATCCAGCCCCTTCCCTGTTCCCATTCCAGCATTCCAGCACTACACAGCCCTCATTCCACCATCGCACCCAGTCTTTTCACTTCTCTCCTTTTCCATTATCCCCCCCCCCCCCCCTCTCCTCTCCCTTGCCCAACATCTAACCTCCCAACAGCACCCAGCTGCCCTACCCTCTCTCCACCTCATCCCTGCATGCTCCCCAGCAGCAATTTATCATCCCCTACCCCTACCTTGCTATCTGTCCCCCTCCCCGACCCAGCCTCCTCCTTACTGCCACCCAGTTGCCTCTCCCGTCATGCACTGCTGCTGCTGCTCACAGTGTGGCTTCAGCTGCCAGAGACTGCAATCATGCATGTGTGAGCTGCATTTGTGTGAGTGTGTGTGTGTGTGTGTGTGTGTGTGTGTGTGTGTGTGTGTGTGTGTGTGTGTGTGTGTTGTCAATTTTTGACAAAGGCCTTGTTGACCGAAAGCTTATTCTGTGACAATCTTTTTGTTATGCCTAACTGCAACTCAGCATCTCCGCTATATGGTGAGTAGCAACTACCCTTTTCATAATAGTATTGAATCTAATTTTGCATTGATCTGGATGTCCTTATCGAAAACCCTTTTTGAAAAACTCTTTGAAAAACTTTTCCTTGCACACCACACTGTCCCTTCAACTTAAATTCTCCATCAGCAGTAAAATTATCTACATTTATACTAAGTTTCAGAACAAATTCTTTTATATACATTTATTCATCTGCTAATTTTCATATGGCTCAGGAATGCCCCCATACACAGTTTTCAGTTCCAGAATTTCAGTTGTTAGGGCATCCTGTTGCAAAGACAATTTTGTCAGCTTCGACAATGTTTTATCTTGGTGAGAAGGTATTTTATTCTGGTGCAATGTTAAGTGTTCAGGATTCGTTTTCATCAATGTTTCTAAATGTTGATATAATGCTGTAGATGATTCTTGAGTAGGACTGCTTGGTAAAATAATATCTTCACTCTCAGCCTGCAGCTCCATTTCACATGCTAAAGAGTCAGTATTTTTGATAGTCATATCAGCAAATTCACTGACATTTTTCTATTATTCTATGTCATTATGTCCTTCAGATTCCATTTTTATAGATTTTCCTACCTTTACCATATCACAGAGGTGGCTGATATTATCTCAGTCAAGTCTGCATTTCAATTTAATAACAGGACACAAATAACAATAATGCATAAAAGGAACTGTTCAGTTAGATGATATTGATCTGCTGAAACAATGTAACAGTGCTATGCCGTTTTGCATACTTGGTACAGTGTCAGCCATCTTGTCAATATAACTTTCTGAATATTGCAGTTAATTATCAACAAATTAAAATATTCAGACATTGGAAAAAAGGGCCATGAATGATTAATTCAACTGGTAATGTTTATGGTATGCACAGGCAAAGGAAATAAGTAATGCTATCATTACTATGAGGTGCTTTCAGTAAGTAGTGCAACACATTTTTTTTCTGAAAGTGGGTTTGTTTTATTCGGGATTCCAGCACCATATTACTCTGCACTCTTTTGACTACAAAACCATATTTTTCAATAGAAGCTCCATTCAATGCAACGGCCTTATGCCATTTTACTGGGGGGGGGGGGGGGGGGGGGCCTTTATGCCTGCATGGTACCACTCTATTGGTCGACGTTGAAGCCAGTGTCTTGCTGCATCCGTAACCTCCCTGCCAAGCAAGCTGTCATCTTTGAGTACCCCAACTGGAGGACAAGTGTGTCAGCACTACCAACAGAGACATCCAGTTGTGCATCAAGGTGTTTCATTGTGATCCAATGATCATGTCGAATGAGAGTGTCCACACATTCAAAAATCATACAGATTTGCACGACCTTGTGATGATGACAGATGCCTAGCCAAATGACTCACCATGCTTTTCTTCTGCAAGTGCTTACAAACATCTGTCATGTTCTGGTTATCCACCAAAAGAAACTCAATGACAGGTCTCTGCTTGGAATGCACCTCCATTAGAGATGTCATTTTGAAGGTAATGTGTAGCACTGCCTACTGGAGCTTCATGAAACTATACAACCTGAAGCATGAATATTCCATGACATCCCCAATAAATATTGCATTTTTAAAGCAAAATTGGCTGAGAAAAAAAATGTTGCATTGCTTATTGAATGTCCTTTGTACATGTTGGATCATAAAGAATACAAATAATTTCAAAAAATCTATTTCAGTTCCTTTTTGCTTCTTCAATTGCTTGAAATTCTTTTATCTAATGTTGTTTCCTTCCCTTAAGACAAATTTTCTTTGATTTCAGTCAAGTTACATGAGTATTTTACACTTTTCTATTCACTGCATGAGAAGGAGAAAAACTCCATGTAATTACGCAATGACACAAAATTGTTATAAAATCATCCTGCAAAACAGCCAACAGTGTAATGCATCAACTTTCTTCCCCAGTATGGGTTTTGTTATTTTAAATTTTCTCTTGAGAGTAAGAATGTTACTGAAAAAAGGATACAGCACATTGTCAATAATGAAAAGAAATATAACCATAAAATTGGCAAGAAGGTATTGGTTTCCATAGTATTTTCTTATGGCATAAAAAGATTCTTATTCATAGGAATTTGCTTTTATTCTCATGCAAGATTTAGATTTAGGCAAAGCAATCAGAGTTTGAAAGAAGCGAGCATGCTGACGCAAAACCCTGTTATTGTTAATGATTAATAAAAATTGTTAGTTTTGCATTATGATAATAATTATGACAACTGGAATTTGTTAAAAATATAGGCTGCAAGTTCAACTTACAGCCATTGAAGTGGGAAGATGATAGCACGGTTATGATGTGCAATTGTTGCATCACAACCGACTACTCCCAACTAATTTACAGGCCAAGAATGATACAAAACGATATTCTCTAGTATGGGAGTACTTCATTTCATATTATGCAACCTAAGTAAAGAAGAAATAATGAAAACAGCTTATTATTTATCACAAAATATAAGTTACAGAAATGATACACTAATGCTCAAAGAAGAAGGAAGGCGCGTCTGTTCTATTAGTTTAACAAAACAGATAATTGGGAAACAAAGATGACACTGATTTTCTGAGATGAAATCTTATCTCTGATATGGAAATATCAAGTTCAATCAGGGTGGCTGCTTGAAATAAAATGTTTTGTTACACCTCTCCCTTATTTACTATAAATCCAATTGCATGAGCATCATCACATAATTTCTGTAAATAGTAGTGAAAGGATTTCCAAGAAGTGGCAGCAGCAGCAGCAGGGATCAGCCAGCACCCCCAGGCAGAATAAGAGGAAGACTGTCAGAATTAAAAGTAAGTATTTGTCCATTCATCACTCACAATATTATTATATATAGGGTGAGTCACTAACTATAGCCGCCAACAATAACTCCAAAAGTAGCATTTCTGCTAGTAATGTATCAGGTGAACACTGTGCTATTGTAAAAAAACTAATATATCTAAAAACAAAGATGATGAGACTTACCAAACAAAAGCGCTGGCAGTCGATAGACACACAAACATACACACAAAATTCTAGCTTTCGCAACCAACGGTTGCTTCGTCAGGAAAGAGGGAAGGAGAGGGATAGACGAAAGGATGTGGGTTTTAAGGGAGAGGGTAAGGAGTCATTCCAATCCCAGGAGCGGAAACACTTACCTTAGGGGGAAAGAAGGACGGGTATACGCTCGCACACACACACATGTCCATCCGCACATACACAGACACACGCAGACATTTGTAAAGGCAAAGAGTTTGGGCAGAGATGTCAGTCGAGGCGGAAGTAAAGAGGCAAAGATGTTGTTGAAGGACAGGTGAGGTATGAGCGGCGGCAACTTGAAATTAGCGGAGGTTGAGGCCTGGCGGATAACGAGAAGAGAGGATATACTGAAGGGCAAGTTCCCATCTCCGGAGTTCTGTGTGGATGTGGGTTTTAAGGGAGAGGGTAAGGAGTCATTCCAATCCCAGGAGCGGAAAGACTTACCTTAGGGGGAAAGAAGGACGGGTATACACTCGCACACACACACATATCCATTCGCACATACACAGACACACGCAGACATTTGTAAAGGCAAAGATGTCAGTCGAGGCAGAAGTAAAGAGGCAAAGATGTTGTTGAAGGACAGGTGAGGTATGAGCGGCGGCAACTTGAAATTAGCGGAGGTTGAGGCCTGGCGGATAACGAGAAGAGAGGATATACTGAAGGGCAAGTTCCCATCTCCGGGGTTCTGACAGGTTGGTGTTAGTGGGAAGTATCCAGATAACCCGGACGGTGTAACACTGTGCCAAGATGTGCTGGCCGTGCACCAAGGCATGTTTAGCCACAGGGTGATCCTCATTACCAACAAACACTGTCTGCCTGTCTCCATTCATGTGAATGGACAGTTTGTTGCTGGTCATTCCCACATAGAAAGCTTCACAGTGTAGGCAGGTTAGTTGGTAAATCACATGGGTGCTTTCACACGTGGCTCTGCCTTTGATCGTGTACACCTTCTGGGTGACAGGACTGGAGTAGGTGGTGGTGGGAGGGTGCATGGGACAGGTTTTACACCGGGGGCGGTTACAAGGGTAGGAGCCAGAGGGTAGGGAAGGTGGTTTGGGGATTTCATAGGGATGAACTAAGAGGTTACGAAGGTTAGGTGGACAGCGGAAAGACACCACCCACAGAAGAACCACAAAAGTGCCCCACTTGTGACAGGATACTTTCCGGGACTGGATCAGACTCTGAATGTAGCTCTCCAGCAGGGATACGACTTCCTCAAATCCTGCCCTGAAATGAGATCCATCCTTCATGAAATCCTCCCCACTCCACCAAGAGTGTCTTTCCGCTGTCCACCTAACCTTCGTAACCTCTTAGTTCATCCCTATGAAATCCCCAAACCACCTTCCCTACCCTCTGGCTCCTACCCTTGTAACCGCCCCTGGTGTAAAACCTGTCCCATGCACCCTCCCTCCACCACCTACTCCAGTCCTGTAACCCAGAAGGTGTACACGATCAAAGGCAGAGCCACGTGTGAAAGCACCCATGTGATTTACCAACTAACCTGCCTATACTGTGAAGCTTTCTATGTGGGAATGACCAGCAACAAACTGTCCATTCGCATGAATGGACACAGGCAGACAGTGTTTGTTGGTAATGAGGATCACCCTGTGGCTAAACATGCCTTGGTGCACGACCAGCACATCTTGGCACAGTGTTACACCGTCTGGGTTATCTGGATACTTCCCACTAACACCAACCTGTCAGAACTCCAGAGATGGGAACTTGCCCTTCAGTATATCCTCTCTTCTCGTTATCCGCCAGGCTTCAACATCCGCTAATTTCAAGTTGCCGCCACTCATACCTCACCTGTCCTTCAACAACATCTTTGCCTCTTTACTTCCGCCTCGACTGACATCTCTGCCCAAACTCTTTGCCTTTACAAATGTCTGCGTGTGTCTGTGTATGTGCGGATGGACATGTGTGTGTGTGCGAGTGTATACCCGTCCTTCTTTCCCCCTAAGGTAAGTCTTCCCAGTCCCAGGATTGGAATGACTCCTTACCCTATCCCTTAAAACCCACATCCTTTTGTCTTTCCCTCCCCTTCCCTCTTTCCTGACGAAGCAACCGTTGGTTGCGAAAGCTAGAATTTTGTGTGTATGTTTGTGTTTGTTTGTGTGTCTATCGACCTGCCAGCACTTTTGTTTGGTAAGTCTCATCATCTTTGTTTTTAGATATATTTTTCCCACGTGGAATGTTTCCCTCTATTATATCCATATCTGTAAAAAAAACTAATATGTACAGGGTGAGTCACTAACTATTGCCATCTAGAATAACTCTGAAAGTATGATAGTTGCTGAAAAGTTTGTGGGACATGGGACAAATGTTGCATGGAACAATGAGGGCCATAATATGACGTTGGTTTTTTGTTGCTAGGGGGGTTGCTTCAGAGATATGAAGGTCAACTTTGGTTTTTTTTTTTTTTGTTTTTTTTTGTTTTTTTTTTTTTTAATTGGATGCTATAGTTTGGTTCTTATTTTCTGATAGCGGCTATTGAGATGAATCCAGTGATGTGTAACAGTAAGGTCTTTGAAGGTCAACGAATGTCAAAAATGTCTATCTTGTATATCAAGCAAATAGTAAATATTTGCCGAATATGGCGCATCCATCTGATGTGCCATTGATGTGTAAACACCATTCGACAGTTTCACAATGCAACACTAATAGGAATGGTAAGACTAGTATCATCGAATCAAGCAAATGTGAATGATGTATTCTTTTGAAGAACAAGTTGATATGCTTCCTATTTATGGAGAAAGCCAATGAAATTCAGTGAGAGCTGGAGACTTATATGCGGAAATATATCCTCAGCATTCTCGCCCTACACGTCGTACACTTAAATATGTGTATGATAAAATGAGAACAACTGGATCTTTAATGCATCAAAAACATATCCAGCAAAAGAAAGTTACTAATGAGGAAACGGAAATTGGTACTCTTGCCACTGTGGTTCGAGATCCTTGTGATAGTTTGCGTCAAATCGCAAGGGAATCTGGCATGAGCCAGAGCAGTATTGTTCATGTTCTGCTTCACCACAAATATCGTCCTTACTATATCAGTCTCCACCAAGAATTAACTGGTACAGATTGTATGCGTTGCATTGAATTCTGCCGATGAGCTCAGATGCAGAGGGATGACACATTTATTAATTGCAGTTTATTTACTGATGAGGCTACATTCACAAACTATGAAATGTTAATTTGCATATCTTGCATTGTTGGGAAACTGAAAATCCATGTTGGCTGCGGCAAGTTGCACACCAAAAACTATGGTCGATGGATGTATGGTGTTGGATTTTGTAGGACAGAATTATAGGCCCTATTTCATTGAACAAAATCTTAATGGTAGGAAGTACACCACATTCCTGCAAGAAAAATTAAGCCTGTTATTGGAAGAAATGCCTTTACGAACAAGGAACAGAATGTGGTATCAACACAATGGGTGTCTGGCACATTTTTCACTAATGGCTAGAAATGAGTTGCAGAGACAATTCCCAAATCATTGGATTGGATGTGGAGGAGATGTGTCGTGGCCGGCTCGTTTGCCAGACTTGACGCCTCTGGATTTTTTCTTGTGGGGATTTGTAAAAGACATTATTTATAAAGATGTTCCAACAACAGCTGAAGGTATGTGAGAGAGAACTGTCGGAGCATGTGCTTTGATAAGTGCCGATGTGATAAGGAAACCACTCAATCCATGATAAGAAGATTGCAGCACTGCATTGACACCAATGGTCATCACTTCGAACACCTTCTGTAAATGTATGTTCATGCCACCTTTGTGGCCTTCATTGACCTTCAAAGACCTTGCTGTTGCTCATCACTGGATTCATCTCGATAGCCGCTATCAGAAAATAAGTACCAAACAATAGTAGCCCATTTAATGAAACAAAGTTGACCTTCATATCTCTGAAGCAACCACATCTAGCAACAAAAAACCAATGTCATATTATGGGCCCCATTGTCCCATGCAACTTTTGTCCCACAAATTTTTCAGCTACTATCATACTTTCAGAGTTATTCTAGATGGCAATAGTTAGTGACTCACCCTGTATATATCAGTTTTTTTTTTTTTTTTTTTTTTTTTTTTACAATAGCACAGTGTTCACGTGATACATTACTAGCAGAAACGCTAGACCAGAACACACATTTGTTTAACTTACTGTTGTCTGCAGCAGCATCAGCAGTCCACAGGCAGTGTTCCTGATGTATCAAATGTGCTGTTCCACCATTCTGTACCATCACATCCACAACACTAGCCATCAGAACTTCAACTCACAAAGCCTCAGTTAAATGTTACTAAAATACTGTTATTCATCAGTACCTATAATGTAGCTGCTTGTGGATCTAAATGCATGAATGTAGGCCTATCGCTTGACTGTGACTTTGGTTTAGTAATGGAAGTGAAGAGCATTCATTGTGTTGATGCTTGAATGCAGTATACGTGGCATGATGGACTGGATATGAGGAAGATGATGATTGAATACAACCCATCCCACACTCCTGCTGATGTCCTTACGTTCGAACAGAAGGTGTTCATAGTTGATCTGTAAGGAGAAGTGATACTGGAATTAACTTCAAGAGGGACACACATTTACATGAAACATTCAAGTATTGTGATTTTATGGTATGCAATGATTGTGACAGACAGACTGAGCTTTATCCATCTGTATGTTAGAAGTGCATACTGTGTCTCTCAAAATTATTTACCTGAGCATAGTGTAAATATTCATGAAATAGAACAGTGTTTAAATATCTGTACTCATCCAGTGCCAAAGGCTACAAATCGTGGTTCGATAAGTATAAAATCTGTAGAAGTAGAATTTGTGAATGGAATACCTATGTATTTTGTTGCTCCTATATGGTTTAATATGATTCAGGCTGAATGTAAGGCATATAGAAAACATTATCTACAGAATAATGAAGAACAGAATAAAATAGCAATGCTGCGTACTTCTTCCAAAGAAAGACGTTAAACTATTACATATATGTACCAGGCCACAGTGTAGCCTCCGCTGCCACCAATGTCTCTAACATCTGGCAATAAGAGGGAAAGAGCCACATCTACATCCAGAGCTGCAGTCTTGATAAGATGGCAATGGCCAGAAGCCGGCACACCACCCACACATGCATACTTTTGTAATTCTGTGGCTAATGGCTAAGGCATACCAGCTGGACTTTGCAGCCACCTTGCATATGAAAGACACACATACTTGCATCACTTCCTCCTGTTCCAACAACAGTCAGAATGCTAATGTGAATTAAAAGTTAATAAAAAGTCATAGCTATTACCATAATCCCACTAATTTTCTAAGCTGCTATGACCACACAATACATATTACTATTTTTATTAAAAAGAAAAAAATAATACACTGAGAAATCATTTATTTATTTGTTCCTTTTTACAACCCTCATGCTGAAGTCTAATAGTTATACAGCCACCAATTTGACATCATTCATTCACACCATACTGCTTATACCAAAGTTCATACTTGGAAATAGGCCCAGCACTCTTAAACACTTGATGTGGCCAGTGAAAACTTTGTGAAGTAACACATAACAATGGCATAAGTTGTGTAAGCAACAAATAATAGTTAACAGCATTTAAACAACAAAATCTTTCTGTAAGTTTCCTTTAAATATCTGTAAGCTGTTTACACATGTTTGTAGATTTCAACCACCCAAACATCATCATCATCTTGGGCAGATTCTAGACACTGGCCGGGTCCGTTTAGGACATAGGCCTCTCCATCATCTTCTGTCTTTCCACAACCACTCCATCTTCTCCTTTCTTCTGGATGCATTCCTCCACTCCTTTCACCCATCTTTCTCTCGGTCTTCAACTTGGTCTCTTTCCTTCTAGCTTCATCTCATGTATCATCCTGGGTATCCTCTTCTGCTCCATTCACTTAACATGTCCATACCATATCAGCCTTGATTTCTCTATCTCCCTTTGTAATGGTTCCACCTTTATTAACTCTCTCATCCTCTCATTTCTTAACCTTTCTATCTATGTCACTCCAGTACTCTTCCTCAAGAATTTCATCTCACTAGCTTGTACTTTGCTTTTCTCTCTTCCTCTCATAACCCAGGTTTCGGAGGCATTTGTCAGGATCGATACATAGTATGACTGGTATATAACCTTTTTACTGATTTGGCATACATCTCTGCTCCATATCAGGCTTCTGACACTCTTCTGAAATGTTTCTGCCTTTCTCCCCTTCTTGTTTATTTCTCTGTCATTTTTTCCGTCTTCCTGTATCAGGCTTCCCAGGTACTTGAAACTCTCCACTCTCCTCAATCATTCCCCACAAATTGTTACTCCAGTTGTTCCTCCCTACTTCATTCTTGTTGTGATAATCATCTCACTCTTACTTATACTAAATTTCATTCCATATTCTTGTACTATTCATTCCCATACGTCCAACTGCTCTTGTACTTCCTCCTCCTTATTACCCCAAATCATCAGATCATCTGCAAACACCATAGCTTTCATCTTTCCTTCACCAATTACTTGTGCTACTGTAGTCATTATACCATCCATCACTACAGTGAAGAGTAATGGTGAAAGTGCACTTCCCTGTCTCAAGCCATTCTTCTGTTCAGTGCAAGCTGATCTCTCTCTTCCCACTTTCACACAACTCACACTTCCATGGTATATTTCCCTTATCCTCCAAATAATCTGTTTTGCTACTCTCCTGTTCTCCAGGACTTTCCACACTATACTTCTATGTGCACTGTCATACGCTTTTTCAATGTCCAGGAAGGGCATTAGTAGATCTATTCCATATTCATAGTGCTGTTCCTGCAGTTGTCTTACGGCAAAAATTAGATCCACCATGTACCTTCCTGTTTTGAAGCCATGTTACTCTTCTCTCATCCCACCTTCTAATTTTGCCCGAATTCGTGCTTCCAAAATTTTCTCAAAAACCTTCGCACAGTGACTCATCAATGTTACCCCCTGATAGTTTTTGCACTCTTTTCTATTTCCATTTTTAAAGTTTTTAAAGATCAGGACAATTATTCCCTTCTTCTAGTCTTCTGGGATCATCTTCTGTCTCCTCACAATTTTCATTACTTGATATAGGCATTGTATCCTTACCTCTCCTGCTGCTCTTCTTTCCTGGTCCTCCTCTTTCTCATCAAAATCATGGTCTTCCACTTGAAGCATTGTGACAACACATAATACCCTCTGTAACCACAAAAAGTAAAAAGACATTTAGAAAGAGGAAGACGTCATAACATGTTGAGTGCAAAAAGTTATAGTCAATTACACAATGCTAAAAGATAAATTTTTATATCCAATATTTTTCACTTTCATAAATGTGTATGGACATTTGCTTGAAACAGAATGGGTCTAGGACTCCATTGCTATAGATTGTCAAAAGACTACTTCTCAGGTTTGTACTCTTGAACTTTTCATAATTATTTAAAGTCTAAAACAAAGATCTGTGGTGACTGGTTGGATCTTTTTAGTATTAATGTACAATAGTGATTATTTTTCTAAAAAATTATATTTTGTAAATTTACTACTTGTGAAAATTAAACATGTCATTTGACATATGTTAGCAAATGCAAATTTAATTTTTTTATTTTCGTTACTCCTTGATTTTCATTGCCAGTAAGTAAGTCTAGGAGAATTTTCTTGACACTTACATGTAAGATTTCTCCTCAAAAAACACACATTTCCAGTTATTTTATGTGGTCATAACCAAATAATTTTTCACATTTGTCAGAATTATAGAACAAACACACTATCTTCTAAGGGGTGAACAATTTTCATATAAGTTCCATAAAATGACAAAATCTTGTACGTATTCAAGTCCACCATTGTGTGAAGGGGGTATTATAGTAAACAAAGATCTGATGTAACTTCTTCAGATTACTGAAACTTAATACCAGTTTATTTTGAACCATGGTTACAGCTATTTTCAGATATATAATGTTGGACACATGTTTTTTGATAGTTACACGATGTAGAAGTCACGCGAAGTTCTGCCATGCTTAAAGTTAATCGAATGTATATCAATATTTTAACGGGTTACAAGGTTATGCTACAAGAAGTCTTCCTATAAATGTCACAATAAAGTATAAAATACAGTCTTGTTCTCAGTTTTGTTTTATAATGTCACTTATGAAAACATCACTTACAATTGTTTAACTTACCAACCTATATTACACTGAACTTACGATGTGGCTCAGTATCTGTCTTTTTAAAAAATATTCAATTTATTTAGTCATTTTCATAAATATTTTTCATTTCCACAATATTTTAAAAGTATTTTCATGGGCAAAACAAGTCAACTAATTTTGATTTGTGTCAAATATTAAAAGTGGGAATAAGAACAGGGGTTTGCAATTCTGGGTGGTTGGCAATGATTTCTCTTGACAGCCCATTAATAGGTTGGCATAAGATTGTGCCATGTGATTACCCATAGCTGTGCCGCAAATTTGTTTGTTGATGATGCCTTCAAAGATGAAGTAATTGTGGTTGATGATACAGTTGGTGATGATGACAGGGAAGGAAGATGTAGGTTTGGAATCTGTCAGGTGTTGGGAAAGGTAGTGCTCAACAGTGGCAAGGTCATGGGCATTATGGGTGTTAGTGTAAAGTGAGATGGCATTAATAGTGATGACAGTCATGATTGTAATCTGAAAGCTAAGCTCAAACCACTGTGCTGCATTCTGTGTGGGTGTGACAACCAACAAGCTCCCTGTCTGCATGTATGGCCATGAAAAATCTGTGGCCAAGAGGTGGATAGACTACCCAGTTGCTGAGCACTCTTCCCAAAACAACATTCTTCACTTCAATGGCTGCTTCACAGCCTGCAGTATTTAATTACTGGTTTACATGAGAGTTGCTTGTCTAAGTCAATTTTGTAATTGACATTGAATTTAAATTTTCAGTCATTTAAATATCATTTAGTCAGAGCAATAAAGAACTGTGACTATGAATGCTGCTGCTTTTGTGCGTTTACTTCACTCAGCCCTCCACTATTGCATGCATCCTGCTCCTTGCATCATTTCTTTCTATTATTTCATTTAATCTGACACATATTATACAGCCTACTGGAATGGTTCACAAAGTGGCAAACAGTAGCACAACCAAAAACTGCTACACACATGCTCATGCAAGCTCTTTTTTTACACCCCATCCCCCCAGACACACACACACACACACGCACACACTCACACACACACACACACACACACACACACACACACACAAAGAATAATTGCACTTTGTATAATAACTAGGTTTTCCCAATGTTTTCACATTACATGTTGAGGTTAGTTTACCTTCAGAATCTTTATCAGACAAAGAGCGACACTACTATATAGCTCCTTCCGTCTTTCAACTTCTCAGTTTGTTTGTTAGGTGATCCATATTAAGTGTTAGTCCCTCATGAAGGGCAACTGAAAGTTAAAATTATACCTATAAATGTGGACAATATTTCCTCCATTCTCTATTATTTTACTTTTAATACCATGTGAATAGTAAGAGACCGAAAGATAGCATTTGGATTTTAGATTTAGAGATCTTGTCCCAGCGGAATGTGAGCACTGATTTTTCCAATGAAAAATTTAGTTTTGTATGTTAAGTAAAATTGTGTGGAATGGTAGTTTTGGATCAACTGGGTGCTGAGACACACAACGAGTTAGATATGCTGCTGAGATACTTAACCACCAAAACTGACTCAGTTTGGGCTGAGGAAGAACAAGTACACGTAGCCAGGGTTGGTGCTTTATACAGAACTTGGCAGTATTCCACCTCCTGGTAAAGTAGGCTGTTTATCAGAGAGGAGCCAGTTACGGAGAAGTGGCTGGGAAGTGCTGGTAATTGATACCCTAGCATTGGAAGTGTGGTCCACAGCTGGTAGGATGGGTCATATCAGAGCTGTGGGCTGCCTGTGTGTGTTGTGCCGGCCACTAGTCCAGCGGGTCATAACAAAGAAGAGTGTGAATGTAGACAATATGGAACTAGCCTTGCTATTCCCATGATCCTCATTGTAGATACTGATACTTGTGACATTCTGTGAGGAATAATAGTGAGCTACAGTGAGTTCACTGGAGAGCATTTAGGCTATGTGAAAGTTAACTGATGTTCTTTGACTGTTGTGTAACATGCGTGAAACTGTACACTCTTAGTTATTATCATAACTAGAAGACGAATTGAACTCCTTTGATAGTAACATTTGTAATTTCTCTGTATTAATAATAGTCTTTTCCAGATTACTGTTAATTATGCATTTGAGTTTGAAGTTGCCATGTGCTAAAGATCTACCCAATGTGTGAAGCAGTGAAGTGTGACATTGAAAGTATTACAAAAGAAAATAAATTACACCTGGGTGATGCCATATTACAAAAGGAATCATAGAGAAATTTAATTGTCATTGGCAGCTGTACTCTGACATCAAATCTATAAAACTAATTGTCTCACTAAAGTATTCCTGGTTAATATATTTGTGTGAGATACTGTATTTAAGCACGTTTCTTTATTTCTGGTTTAGCCAGATGCTCTTGCACAGTAACGATTTATCATGCATGTTTTTAATCAAGTTAAATTTATTTTCTCTTAATATAAATTGGAGCTAAAAATTTCCTTAGCAGGTCTGAGTACATGAAACTGATTGTGTCGATGTGAGCTCAATCAGTCACTGGTTCCATTATCCTAATGGTCCAGCTAAAACATGACAGCACATAGAGATAAATGAGCGAGCAGAAAATATTGAAGGCATAACATGTCTGAAAAAATTGATTTAAGAGTAGTGTTGATATGGAACAGTATCATATTTTCAGATAAACCTGGATTAGTAAAGGATTTTGAATGTAGACTGAAGTTTAAAAAAACATGAATCACTTTTCAGAAACATTTTCTTATTCTGTTTTCCAAGAAAGTAGCTGTTAGAAAATAAATAGTGAAGATGCTTCAATGGTGAATAAATAAACAATCTAACAGCAGAAATAATAATGTTTTGGTGCCAACTGCTTTGCCATATTGGTAACATCAGTTGCCACCCAATCACTGAAGTTAAGCATTGTGGGACCCAGTTAGTAGTCGAATGGATGATAATCTGGGGAATCCAGGTGCCATTGGTTTTAAGGGCAGCTAAGCCATCTAAGTGGCACCCAATCAGAAGACTTACATCAGGCCATGTTGCCACACAACATTTTGTAGCTAGCAGTGCAGCAGAATGCCATGTGAGGGGCCCAGGTTCCATTCCCAGCGACATCCAAGATGTTCTATGTTCAGGGACTTGGTGTTCTGTAGTCTCCATTATCATTTCATCCTCATCAACATACAAGTCACTGAAGTGGTGTCAACTAAAAGATCTTGCATCTCTTGCCGCGCCACTGCGCGGCTATAACAGCGAGCGCTGCCCGCGGAGCGGATCATTCGCGCTGCTGCTGCTGCACAGGCAACTGCATTGAACGCTGCCAAGATGCCATACAGAAGATACAGTCGTCGTCGTCGTGCAAGACAGACTATATATAAAACAATTGAAGACGTTGAAATGACCACATCTGCAGCCGACAAGAAAAAGAATACGATCAAATCTGTCGCTGCACACGCTCTACTGGACGGACCTGCAGTCTTTTGTGGATGCAGACTGAACTTCAGCATCGACATCAATGATTCGTTTACCCACGGAAATGGATGGCTAACAGTCGCTGTTGTACGTGGTGGAACAGGCGTACCCAATGTATCCAGACTGGAAAGCTTTGTTGATCGGGACATCATAGCATACCGAACATATCATGTTACTGAAAATGCTAATAAAGATTTTGGCAAATCAACATATATGTCACCCTCACCCTTTTCCTTGTATACACGTAATAGACGTAAGTTATCTGTTAATGAAACTGTTTTTATATGGAGGCCTTAGACACATGCACATTTCATTTTATTGGAATCTGTTGGTAGTTGTTAAAAAAAGATAGGAGGTATCAGAGTTATTCTAGATACTAGAAAATTAAATGAAATTGTTTTGATAGAAAGTGACTGACCAGCCAATATTCATGATGTTTTACAGAAATTACAAGGTTCTCCATTTTTGATCTCCTTTGATGTTAACTTGTGGTTATTGTAACATTAGCTTGTCAAAAGAACCTAGGTCTTGTACAGCTTTTCAAAATAAGGGTAAGTACTGTGCAGATGCCTTTTAGTCTACATTTGTCTGTTTGTGCCTTCATTAGCACTTCTGTTGATAAAGTTTTAGGTAAAGAGTTGATGAGAAGTAACTGTATGTGTTAATGATATTTTGATTGCAAGTTGTGACTAGTTTGAGCTTCTAAAATTTTAGACAGTGTGCTGAAAGGTGTTTACGAACAAGGAGTGAAATTTGTAAACAGGGAAATTTCATTTTTGGTTCATATAATTACTGAAAAAGTGATACATCCTGATCCAGAGAAAATGAGAGCTATTGCTGAAGAAACAAGAAAGAACTTAAAGCTATGTTTGGTCCATTGGATATTAACAAAAATTTGTAACAGATCAGCCCTTTAATCATCCTTGTTACCTCAACTGATATTGTAGTGTGGAACTGGACTGTACAATGTGAGGAAACTTTTCAAAAACTGAAGAAAGGGTTGATGACCAGTAAATTATTGTATCATACTGATTTGTCATCACCCTCTTGTATGAGCACAGACTCAAATTTTTGTGGTTTGGGGGTTGACATTTTTCAATTAGTGGAAACAAATTCATTAGTGGCACATAGAACAGTTGCTTTCACATGCAGTGCATAGCATTCTCAGGAACAGAAATATTATATTTCTGAATTGAAAGCTTTGAAAATAATTTCTTGGTTTCAGATATTTGAGTATTACTTTTCTCTTCTCTTCTCTGTAAATATTAATTAAAGTCACTTGCTCACACTTGTCTGTAAATGCAGGCTCATATCAGGAACACAGCTGTAGGGATTTTGATCCAGCTTTCATTAATAGATACACTGCTTCACAAGGAAATTTTTTGTATAAAATTTATAAATATTTTGTACAAACTATCTGAATTATGATGAATTAAAGTTAAGTTCTGCAAACAATGTCATTGCTGCCTGGTGAACAGACACCATAAATCAAGGGAGCAGTAGTGCTTTGAGAACACAGCAAGTGGGATCTAATTTGCATCTGTGTGGTGGTCCAGTGTTAGAGTGTGTGGCTGGGAACCAAATGTTTTTGGTATCACTGTTTTTCACTCTGCCTTTGAACCTAGCATTCACCCTCAATGATTTGGAGATACGCATTTCAAAATATGATGACAATTCAGACTGCCAATTTCTGCTTCCTTCAGATAAGTATTCACAATTCACACTCTTAATTCACTGCAAATTCTTGAAAAAAATCAAGAGTAAATTAAGAAATAAAGAAGTTTTTGCATGTTTACCATGGTCTGTTCAAATTTGTTAGAATTGTACATAATACCTATGAACTGGTTTGTACAAAATCTAATAAGGTATTTAGTTGGAAGAACGTAACTGATTTGAAACTATATGTAGTGTCAGTAAGATGTTTGAGAATATAATCATTTCAGTCTGAATTATTTATAAATTTGGGAAACATCCGCTTTGGGGAAATGATGAAAAACGTTTTGGCAAATGAGTAAAATAATTAGGCTGGGAGTTCACTCTTCTTTAATGAGCGCATCACATGATGAGTGGGCCTTTACCTATGTGGCTGTAACCATTATTCCTTTCTGGTACACTCCCACCTACCACTCTTTTTCCCACCGAGTCACACACAGCTTAAACAAGAGGTTCAGTATCAGATTAGTAGGTCATCACTCTTGCATCTTCGTCATTATGTTCACACTACTTATATTTTGGTTCTCTTAGGAGCTCCTATGGAGAAAGCTCATTCATAAAGTGGTAAATAACCTATTATGCCTTGGGTATTAACACAGTTTTGCATTATATTACCTGGGTGTCAATCCTCAGAGGACTATGGAGAGTATGTATACATCCTTCATATTTACTTTTCATTCAACATACTATTGTATCTGTAACTTCTTATCATTTGTCATTCTAGTAACATACATCTGTATTAGTATCTTCACATACACTGATGAGCAAAAAAATTATGACCACTAGCTTAATAGCCTGATAGTCCATCTTTAGAGCAAAATACATCACTGATTCAGCATGTCAGGGATCCGACAGTTTGTTGGTAAGTTCATAGAGGCATGTGACATTAATTGTCTGTGTACAGGTCTTGTAATTTGTGTAAATAATGAGCCACTGATTTGTGTATGAGGTAATGGTACCCAATAGTGAGCCAGATGGGCACTGTAGAATTTACATCAGGTGAATTTGATTGCTGAGACATCAATGTGAGTTCACTGTAAAGCTCCTCAAACTGCTGTTCAATTACTACCACAGATCCCATGAAAGCACTGGAGAATGTCTTCCATAGCATAATACTGCTCGCACCAGCCTGCATCTGTGGCACGCTGTACATTTCGAGACATCGTTCACCTGAATGACAGAATTTGTGGAGACAAACATCAGCCTTTACCTGAAGAGCCAAGAGATTTCCATTGATCAACGGTTGAATCCTGATGGTCCCATGTCCATTGCAATCATAATTGGTGATGTTGGGTCAACATGTGAACATGCATGGATGATCTGCTGCGTAACTCCATGCTCAACAATGTACCATGAATGGTGAGCTCTGAAACACTTGCGCATGCACCAGCATTGTGCTCTTTTGGCAGAGATGCCACAGATCACCTTCTGTCCTACTTTGCAGAGCAGACAAGCCTTCGAACCCAAGTTCTGTGAAGAGTCATGGGTATCCAACCATTTAGCACCTAGTGACAGTTTCACTGTCCTACCTCTTTTCATAAATGCGCACAGCAAGAGCACATGAACATTTGACCAGCTTCACCATTTTTGCGATACTCATTCATTCACAGGCTCTACGTAATAATAATCTGCCCTTGTCATAGTCACTTATCTCAATGGATTTCCCTATTTGCAGCCCACATCTTTGCTAGGGTGATCCTTCATCTGCATCTGCTCTGCTTGCATACTTTTGTTGCTGCACAGCACCCAACATTGCAATGGGCAATGGTCATAATGTTTTAGCTGATCCGTGTATTATGGGTTCTTGTCATTTATCCAATCTTCAGTATATGTACCTTAGTGTCTTTTTTCAATCCTTGTGATTTGGCAACTGATTCAGTACACACATAAGATTTTTTCTTCTTTTAGAAACATTATGCACCATGTTGCCATTATTAGTTCACAGAGAAGCTCAATACAATGTAACAGATAGTAGAGTAGATGTACCAGGAGAAATTTTTATGACTGTTTGTTGTAAGTACTTCATGTTGA
The DNA here is from genome assembly GCF_021461385.2 of Schistocerca piceifrons. Taxonomy (NCBI): domain Eukaryota; kingdom Metazoa; phylum Arthropoda; class Insecta; order Orthoptera; family Acrididae; genus Schistocerca; species Schistocerca piceifrons. The sequence continues at coordinate 393,301,834 of NC_060143.1, read as the reverse complement.
CATTGTCAGTACACATGGAGTCATACTGCCCTTGAAGAAATGAGCCTAGGCAATAACATTGCTTTGGTTCTAGGCCAACTGAGTTATCAATATTCACAGAAGGACATTAATTTTTATGTAGATTGTTTTCGTACTCAGCAAAACATTTAAAGGATGCTCATATTCTGAAACTGACTGAGAATACAATAAAAAGTGGTTTTCTAACAGAACGAGTAAAAGTAAAGGGTTAAAAAGTCTGCAAATATTAAGAATTTCATTATTTTACTTTCAACTTAAAGAAAATTAAGTGGACTTATTTCAGAACAGGCCATTTGAATATCTGAAGCAACTTCCAGTCTCTTCCATTCTTTTTCCATGTTTCATTGTAAATTTTGTTTGCAGTTTGTACTGATAAATATTTAAATTTCTGATATGTGTCTATAATGTAAGTAATGAAAGAAAGTATTTTGTTACTGGTATAGAGATAAGAATTACTGCTATATTAAAAAATTGTATTTTTTCTGTTATTTTAGCTGCTAGATTGCTGAATATAACGACATTCTAGGAAACTAGTTGAGGTGCCTGAATGTAGATCTGTGGATGCAGCAGGCTGAGTTACAATAAAGTGTGTTAGTGAAGTGTTTGCAGAATAAACTGTGATTGAGAAGTTTGAAAAAATATTGTTGCACACTTTTGTAAAAGATTGTGAAACTTTGTTTCTTTTCTAAAGAATCTAGTGTATATATTTACATGAAAGTAAAATGTGGGTAAAAGTTAACGTAAGATTCTACATTCTGGCCCTAGACAGGCCAATCAGACCCAAACAACTGCCATGTCAACCTCTGCCAGTGGCATCACTGGATGCAGCATGGAGGAGCATGTGGTCAGCACAACGCTCTCCTGGTCTCGGTCAGGTTTCTTGACATTGAAATCGCTACTACTCAATCAAGCAGCTCTTCAGTAGGCCTCAGACACCTGAATGCACTCTATTACAGTTTTCCAACGAAGGAAAAATCCCTAGAATGCAACCTGCATGTACCACATTGCAGTCAGCTGCACTGATCGCTCAGGTGTGGATGTGGATGAAAGTAATGTACCGTATATAAAATATATATATTTTGTAATTTATGTTGGAGACTTATTTTAGCATATATTTCAGTTGCCTATGTAATACTGTGAATTAAAAGTTTATGTTTTTTTTCATATTTTTTTTTTCATTTGTGGGCTATGTTGAAATATTTATAGCGAACTGTCTGGACATTGGATTATATGGTCTGAGCCTACTGACACTCGCCATAAATTTATTTATGTTTATCCACTTACCATTGATCAGTAAGCAAGTCTGGATGAAGATTTTTCTCATGACTTTAACCACTCACATTTTGGCACAGCACAAAGCTGCCTACTCACACTAACTTATTACTGATCGGCTTCCCTTTATTTGAATTTAATTTTAACCATAATCTTATATAGTATTTGTTTCTACTTATTTGGGATATAAAATACTGGGGTATGTATAATTTTTGCAGAAGTTAAGGATTAATCTGTAAGTTCTTCATATTGTCCAGACAAACATATAAGAAAATGGTATGAGAAGATGTTTTTTAAGCATCCATTTTCACTTTAAAATTAAACATTTTCTCCTACTTGAGATAGGGTATGGTGTCCTTATGCTACTTATTAGCTGTAGGCCACACAGATCTTTTAACCAGCCTTATATATTTACAGCTTTACAGTAAACCATCTCTATCAAAGTCAAACAAGCCTAGATTAACTCAGCAGGTGGAGGTCCAGAGGCTACATGATGTTTCCTTCCTTAAAGTCAAAATACTAAAATCATCCATCCTTTCAAAATAGCTCCCATGCTTTTATTCAGTGTATAATATAGAAGATTCCTGTCAATCTCCTCCTCTTCCATGTACTATTGATTTATTTCCTTCAAAGTCTGTGTAGTATCTTGATATCAGGTGGGTACATTTTCTATAGGCCAAAATGACATTATTTCTTGTAGTTCATCCAGAATAGTAAAATTCAACCTAGTATTATAATGACTACTCCTTTAACATACCATAGCAATTTCTCACATGGAAACTGACAGTACAACTAACATTTCATATTAAGTGACAAATACTTCACAAACATACACAAATAAAAAATTGAATAATTTTTATGGGAACTTTAATTTTATCTCCATGTGCCAGAGGCTTGGACAAGTGTGAATATAACCTGGAGCTCCTTGCAGATATACCTTCTTAATCACAAACTGACTTATTACTCATACTTTTGGTAGGCATGTGGCTTCCTATCTTCTGTTTTCTCATCTCTTCCTCCTGTATTTGAAACTGAACTCCTGATTCTCAATTTTTGTCATTCCTTTTGAAGACAATTTCTTTCCTTTATATTTCTGTGGGCACATTAATCTAGTCTCTAGCTGCCTTCTTTTCTTACATGTCCATAAATAAAAAAGCTTTACCAATCTGCTAGCACATATTTCTTTTATTATAAATGCTACAGCCTATAGATCAGCTTCAATGCACTGTCCTTTCAGACTGTGTCACTAATTCAACTCACTGTTCATTATTTGTTTGAAACAATTCTCTTGATGTTCTTTTTTTATCCAGTTCCAATTCACTTTTATTTATTGTTTGTATGGGAGTGAACCGAGATGGCACTGTTGCATGCCTTTTGATATCTCACTTTTACATCCTTGACAAATATCAACCATGCTTCTGAAAACACCAAAGCATAGCAACTGTATTAATCAAGGTGACTGATCATAACCAAAATGCCATGGACAAAATTGGGGTAACCATAGTAACACAGCTTGATCTTAGTAAGGCTTTTGATTCTGTTGATTTCGATATATTCATTACCACCATCTATACCAGCACTGTAACTGGAAAAACATATATTACCAAAGGAAGAGTCTCCTGTGAAACTACACATCAAGTGCTACCTGTTATGTAAACATTGTTTGGCCTTCTACATAGGTATGACTAAAACAAAGTTATCAGTTAGGCTGAATGGGTATAGACAGTGTGTGTATACTTTCAGTGTGCAATATCCTGTTGCAGATTGTGCTCTACTACATGACACTCATGACCTCAGTGCCTGTTTCACCACATGTGCATCTGGATTCTTCCTCCTGACCACAGTTTCTCAGAACCCCGCAGTTGGGAACTGGCATTACAACGGCCTTGGTTTTGGCTGCCAGGCTGGCCATAGTTTATGTTCATTTCTTCATTTCAGCATTTCTTCTCAGTAAATATTCCTGTCTTAACTCCCTTTCAGTTTTCTGTATCTTTCATTTTCAGGCCTGTCTATCCCCCCCACCTCTACCACATATAATGCACTTAGCTTTCCACTCATATTACCTCTTGCATGAGGTTTGGAAGGTAATCTCTGTCTTTATTATTACCCAACCTTTCACCTTTCAGCTCTCAGGTTTTCAAATCTCATCCGGTGCAGTCCCTAATAATTTGTCTTTCCTTCTCTTCTTGTCTGGTAAGTCTACTCTGACCTGGGGTACTGGAAGACTGTAACGCTCTCCATATCCTAAGCCTCACCAGTCCTTTTCCTTTGTCCCTCTTGCATGCCCTTCAATCCTTCTGCCAGAAAAAGGAGCCACTGGCTCTGCAATCTTGCACATTTCCTTAATTTTTTGTGTGTTCTCTCCTACCACCACTTGGTGAGTAGATTTTTTGTCTGTCCGATTAAGTTATATTTTCGAAAACTGATTATTTTTGTCAATATATCACCTGCAAACAGGCTTATTATTTTTGACAGAATTAAGTGTGGACAACTTGATTCAAGTTTCTTTAATTCTCACAAGATTAGATCATAAAGAAACACTGAAAATTGTTTCAATCACTATGGGCTTCATAGCCAAAGAGCTTAAAAAGTTTTTGAAAACATTGCTTCAAATGCTTTCACATGAAATTTCAATTTTATATTTTTATCCATATTCCTAGAAGTTTACTTTCAATAATGTATTGTCAAAATTCAGTTCATGAAAATAAAAAAAAAAATTTTTAAATTAAAAAAAGAATTGTAAAGTGGGTAAGAATGGAAATCCATGACCACAGTTCTTTCTCTATTTATCATTAACTTATTCTGTCAAAACCAGGTAATAATCAGAGACATTGAAGTGTGTACTGCTGAACCATGTAAATTTTATCCACAGTTGTAATAAAAATGGTGGTGTCATCTGTAAATAATTTTTTTTGTTACAATAAAATCACTTCCATCAATGCACAGAAGGAACAATTGATATTTAATCAGTGATTTAATGGAATAATGTGTTATTGTTCTAATGACATTTCCTCTGATGTCATCATACCTTAATATAACAATTTGCTGCCTGTCTTCTAGGTAGGACTTATCCACTGATTTGGAAAACCTTTGACACATTTATGCTGTAGTTTGATTTCGAATGTCATGATGAATTATGTCAAACACTTCTGGCAAATATAGCAGCGGTAGTAAAATGCTAGCAGCATGTTCTCTGTAATACAATTTTTCATAGAGACCTTCTAATTCATGCACAACCACTGAAGTAGACGTGGATTTGCTGTACCTATCTTGACTTTACAATAATATGAATTTTTTGAAGACTAGTATAAAAAACATTTGCAATCATTTTCAGTTGGGATACTATACAATAGTTGTTTATAGTACGATTATATGCAATATTTAATTTTTTTTTTAAAGGCATGCTGCATACTACTTTTAAATTGATTTGGTAAATTGCTAAAATACTTATTCAATTGGTCATCTATGTCTTCTGGGTCTCAGCTTCCATTATTTTCTACCAGAAGAGAAATATTTTTTTGTAGTGACCTGTCTGTGTCAGTATTCAATCTGATCACTTTCCTGACAACTTTCCTCTCATTTTTTGAGCTTCAAATATAGATACCATTATTATATCTTTTGGCTTCACTTATCACCTTGTTGAACATTTTATAATATATTTTTACATATTTCTAAAAAAACCGTTCAAATGGCTCTGAGCACTATGGGACTCAACGTCTGTGGTCATCAGTCCCCTAGAACTTAGAACTACTTAAACCTAACTAACCTAAGGACATCACCCACATCCATGCCCGAGGCAGGATTCGAACCTGCGATCATAGTGGTCGCACGATTCCAGACTGACGCGCCTAGAACCACATGGCCACACCGGCCGGCCATATTTCTAAACCCAGTAGGTATATATCAGAAGAAAAGCATTGTATTGCATACAGTGTTTAGAGAGAAATTGTGAGAAGAATGCTGGGAAGAAATTTGCAGAGCAGACAATGTTGACAGAAAATTTAACTCTTTCCTAAACAAGTTCCTAGAGCACTTTGAGTTTTGTTTTCCCCTAAAGCCAAAATTGAGAGGAAGCAGGGAAAGGGGTTGACAGCTCTTGAAGACAAATTATTATCCTGGCCTAAAAAGGGAGAGGTCTATCTAATTCAGAGGACAAGTTGAGTCAACATTTGAAACTCCATTACCATCCATGTAAAATCCTCCAGTCCATAATGAAGCAAGCAAAACTCATGTACTATGCTTAAAAAAATAAATAAATAAACAAAAAAAGTCTCCAAGAATAAGGCAAAATTTATTTGAAATGCTACTAAACAAGAAACAAACAAAAATAACAAACCAAATTAAATTAAGCCCACAGCAAATAGCTTTGGCAGAAATTGTGACATATTCAAATCATTGCCCACCAGATGTTTACTTCATCACAGTGGCAGTGCCACTAATAAACATGCAAATACAGATGCATTAGATTTCCTTGTGCAGACAGTAACTGCACCACCAACAGACTTTTTCGAAAATATCACCCCTAAAGGAATTACAAAATTCATCAGATCATTAAAAAGTACTAATTATGTAACAAGAAAATGTGGTTTTGTTTTGAGCAAATAGAATTTTTCTTGTTGTATTACCAATACACGTTTAGGAGAAGTTTCTCCATCTTCAGTGTTTCTTTTTCATTATCTGTTGAATAACATACGACAAATTTATGCAATATGATATTTACCAGTTTGTGAGATTATAGTATTTACATTACTTAACATGATGAATAAATATAGTCCTTATTATTACGTATTGGTTCCACAAGTCTGTTTGATATTTGCAGCACAGCTATATTTATTGCCTTCCAGAATGTCACATTTATACTTAAGCAGCTCTAAACGAATTATCAGAAGACCAAAAGACATGAACACACACACGCACACACGCACACACACACATACACACACACACACACACAAAGACAAAAAACGTAGACCCCCCACATCCTAATGTCACTGCAAAGATAAAAACTCCCACCCAGAAGAAGATAGCGGAGCAAGTAAAGACCACACAAACATTGAAACAGGGTGTGTTAGGAAGCTCCACTCAAAACACCTTATAGATGCATGGAAATGCAAGACCACCAAAAAGCAAGTATACACATTACATACTAAGTATAAGCGTTGGCATAGGTAGTCTGCTCCCCCTCTTCAATCAACATTTCACAAAGATTAGTCACAATCAGCATACATTTCAACACATTTTTAAAAAAGACTTGTACTGTGACCTAAAAATGACAGTCAAAGAGAAAATATGGAATCAGAAAAAAACACTGATAAATGCTTATTAATTGCAGATGACTTATTGGAAGGCAATAATTATAGTTGGGCAACAAATACCAAATGGACACGTGAATACCAGTATGTAATAAAAAGGTATATATTTATTCTTCATATTAATATTTCATTCAGCACTTACAGAATGTAAATAGTATAATTTAAAAACCTGGAAGGTATCATAGTGCATAAATTCCTTGTAAATTCTTCAAAAGACAATTTAAATAAAAAAAAATTAAAAAAAAACTCCACCACAAGATGTATTGGTAGTAAAAACCAAAAAATTGTGTTTGCTCAAGGCAGAACCATCCTTATTACATATTAGGAAGCAAACACATACAAGGAAAGACCTTTGACCACAAAAAGTATTGATTCTGCTGGCTACGATGGTGTTCCTAGCAGAATATTAAAATCTTCTGCTGAACTGACAGAGTTATGCTTAAGCAATGTTTGTAATCAGTCAGTGATTCAGGCTATATTTCCTGAAAGACTTAAATATACTCTGGTAATGAGCATCTTCAAAACTGGAGGTAAGCAAACCACTTGTATGTACAGATCTATATCACTCCTTCCAGCATTCCTTCCAAATACTTTGAGAAAGTGGCTTATGATAGAATATTGATTCATTTAACTGAGCAGAATTTGATACCTTGTGAGGGCTCAGTTAATTTATAAATTAACGCATTGCTGGTCTTCAGCTCTGAGAAGTCTGCAAACCCCCACCTTGCTGATAATTATTCTTATATCTTCTACCAAAACCAGAACTCATCAACTCTGAATTATAGGAAGACTTTTATTGTGCCTTTAATTACAAAATATGATGGTCCACCCCGGTAGCTGAGTGGTCAGCGTGACAGACTGTCAATCCTAAGGGCCCAGGTTCGATTCCCGGCTGGGTCGGAGATTTTCTCCGCTCAGGGACTGGGTGTTGTGTTGTCCTAATCATCATCATTTCATCCTCATCGATGCGCAGGTCGCCGAAGTGGCGTCAAATCGAAAGACCTGCATCAGGCGAACGGTCTACCCGACGGGAGGCCCTAGCCACACGACATTTCCATTTTATCAGAGGTTATTCATCTAGCTACAACTTGTTCTGAACAAAGTCTGAACTTTACAAGAAATGCCACTTCTGATTACTTTGCACGTCATGATGCCAAGTACAGCTTTAATGTTCTTAGGAAGGCACAGAGTGCATGCGGAATACCTCAGAGAAATAATAGAACATACAAAACAAAACTTTCTCCTTATTAAATTCTCTTACATAATAATTAAGCTTTTAAGTTCTGGACATTTTTTCTGGATAAACAAACAGACAGGTCTTCTGCTCATAATGCTTGTTCATATACATTTAAAATCACTGCGAGTTGCACCCTCCGTCAACAAAATGATTTAGTTCCAAAAACTTTAGCTACAAAACATCTGGAAAATCTCATACCTTCACAACCTGCATCTCAGGTTGGTTTTTGTAAGGCATTTTCCTCACAGAAAGCAGTACAGATCTCACAAATGAAGTCCTGGTAGAGCTAAAAATGAAAAATTATGCTGTTGGTATATTCTGTGATTCACTGAAGCATTTGATTGTGAGTATCTACTTAGCATACTAAAGTATTATGGTGGTAATAGCATCACTCTCACATGGATGTATTCTTTCCTCCATAACAAAAAGCAGAAGATCTCATTAACAGACTGTGGTCATCAACATGGAACTATCCTCGAAAATGAAGGAACACAACATGTGGAGTGCCACAAGGATTGGTATCGACCCACTGTTGCTTTTAATCTACACAAACGATCCTCCAGTGCCTTAAAAAAGTGGTTCAAAACCTGTAATGTTTGCTGATAACACTATTATACTAATCAAGGATCAAAACCCAAACTTCGACAGACGCAGTTCAAATGTTAGTTAAATAGGTCAACAAGTTTTTCACAGTCTTAATCTCAAAAAGACTTACATTTTGCAATTTGAAACCACCAATGTTAGCACCAGATGTGGATATTAATGGTCATACACTAAATGAAATACGCCGTCTAAAATTCCTTGAGGTCTAGTTGGAAGACAAAATGGAGTAAAACACACATAGACTAATCAGACTAATCAAGAAGCTCAGTTCAGGTTGTTATGCCCTTACAAGCACTTCTCACTGTGCAGACCTAAAGACGAGATTGTTAGCTTATTTCACATATTTTCACTCATGTTGCCTTCTGGTGAAGTGCATCTACGGTAAATACACTGTTTATTCAGCAGAAGCAAGCAGTACGAATATTTTTATGGATCCTGGAATTCTTATACTCACTTGCCAACACATTTATCACTGCAGTAGTTGCACATTACAAAAGCTACTCAAAATTACTAAGAAAAAACTCAAGGCACCTGAACAAGATGTCACAAATCAGTAATTCCAATAACAGACTAAGGGCTCTATGGAATGTAGTGAAACAAGAGACAGGACAAGAAGCCACAGAACAGGATAACATAAAATATGGGTTACAGTAGGAGATATATTTAATAATCATTTCTTAAATATAATAGAAACGATAGGGACAAACAGCTCAAGAGATATATCACAGTAGTATGTTGAAAACGCAACTATCATAAAATTCAATCATATGACTGTATCACCAACTTCTCCTTTTGAAATTAATAAAATTACACATTCTCTCAAAAATAAAAGCTCATGTGGTTTTGATGGTGTTTCCAGTAGAGTAATAAAGATTTGTTCCCATTAATAAGCTTAATCTTATCTGAAATGTGCAATGCAGCACTAACTCGAGGCATTTTTCCAGAGAGATTGAAATATGCCATCATCAAAACCCTGTGTAAGGAAAGTAATAGGACAGATGTCAATCGCTACCAACCTATTTCACTTCTGGCCTCATTTTCCAAAATTTCTGAGAATGTGATTAATTCTAGAACAGTATCTCATGCAAGCAACAATACTATCCTCAGCAAATCTTTTGGATTTCAGGAAAGTTGCTCTACTGAGAATGCCACTTACATGTTCAGTCGACAAATTTTTCAAGCATTAAATAATAAAATAGTGCTGGTTGGTATTTTCTGCAGTCTAGCTAAGGCATTTCACTGTTTGAATCAGAGTTTTATGGCATTGATGATATAGCCAATCAGCTAACCAAAAGAATGCAGAAAGTTGTATATTCAACAATAAGGTCTGGGGACATTATTCTCACTGGGAAGAAATCACATATGGGGTTCCCCACAGCTCAATCTTAGGTTCACTATTGTTCCTCATACACATAAACGTATCTTCTGTCTAATATACAGAAAACAGAATTAGTTCCTTTTGCTGATGATACTACTATTGTAATCAGTCCAAGCATACAAAGAGAAACAGAGGAAATGGTAAACAATGTCCTTAAAAGCATCATTGACTGGTTTTCTGTGAATAGACACATCCTCAATTCTATAAATACACAACATATGCAGTTCTGCACAGCTAGGGTATAACACCAATGACAACTTCGAAATTCTTAGGTGTCCATATTGATGGTAATTTGAAGTGGAAAAGCTTATTTTGCAACACCTAAACAACTTAGCTCAGTCACATTTGCACTTAGAATCACTGCAAATTTTGGAAAAAAAAATCAGTAAGTTGACATATTTTGCACATTTTCATTCAATAATGTCATATGTAATAACATTCTGGGGTAACTCATCTCTAAGACAAAGAGTCTTCATTGTTCAAAAACATGCTGTAAGGATAATATGGAATGCATGATAATATTGTAGACATCATTTTAAGGAACTGGGTATTCTGACTGCTCCTTCACAGCATATTTATCCCCTCATGAAATTTGTTGTAAATAATCTGTTGCAATTCAAGAGGAACAGTGATATATAAAATTACAATACCACAAGGAAAAATTACAATCATTTCTCCATATTAAGTTTGTCTTTAACACAAAAAGTGATGCTCAGCTCTGCAATAAAAATTTTTTATCACTTACCCAAAGATGTAAAAAGTCTGACAGACAGCAAAGTAAAACTTGAAAGCAAATTGAAAAAGTTTCTCCTTGACAAATCCTATTCTGGAGAAGAATTTCTATTATTGTAATGTGAAAAATATGGTGGGTAAAAATTACCAACTCACACCTTTATACTAAAAAAAAATTCTTATAACTGTTCAAGTAGCCATAGATACAAATTAATTTGTAGTATGAATGTAAAATGACTTGTTCCACATCATTATGATTTATTGTGCAGATTGATCCATGGAACACGAAACTAACTAACTAATGGGTTTTTGTTGTGATAGTTAAAAAATCAATTTTAGCTTAACTGTGATTTACAGAATCAAAATACAACACACAAAAATAATTTTGATGTACATTTAGCCTGCTTGTCTAATGTTTGGAATCAAGTTATATACTCTGGGGGAAGATATTATAAAGTATGAAATTGGGAATCGTTACTAATTTAAAGTGAAGTTAATAACATATCTCATCAGCTGATATTTCTACACATTATTTGAATATGTATCTTACAGATTCAGGAATTGAAAAGTTCTGTTAGCTGTAAGGGAAGTAGCAGCTCTTTGCAAAGCTGCTTGTCACGTGCAATGACTCATGATCCTAGAGAATGTTTTCACACACTGAGAGTAACATATGTGAATCAGCCAGCCCGTCAATCCAAGCTGCATGCAAGTATTTAGCAGAGGCCATGTATTACATACATATCTATGACTTATTAAAGGAATTTCTAGAAACCAAGTTGGTATGAAACTCTGTATAGCTTTTGAAATGATAATAGGTAACGACAGTATTAATTTAATTTTGACATCTCGCGTAACTCCTGCAATAAACAAAGTTGTCTAAAATGCAGAGTTTATAACTTTCCATAATAACTTCCTACTGTGCTAATATATATTTTTTTGCAAAAATCAGTGAAAAACTAACTAAATACTTGATCACGAAATAATTGAGTGAAGAGCATTTTGATCGAAAAGCTACAAATTATGTAACAGATTCAGTTTTGAATGGCTTCTATTTTTTTTCATCTATTGGATAGCATTATTTTCATTCATTGTATTGGTTAAGTGAATGAGGAGGTGAATGTGGCACATATGTCAAGTATGATTTGCTGACATTCTTAATAACTAAGTTTGAGTATGCAACACTGTCGTGTGTCTAGTATGTTCCGGAACATGATAATTGTAAGTAGCCAGTTTTCAGTAATTTTTTTACTTCGGTCCTTCTGACAAGTAACTATGAGGTTAATTTTATTTTAAGGCATTTTGGAATGCATTAGTTTGTATTTCCATGTAAACTGATTTCAGAACTGGGATTGAGGGGAAGTGTCATGTGAATTGAAATATGAAGCTGATTGACTACTGTGTTATTTGGTGAATTAAAGAAGAGATCTATCATGTGTGTTGGTATCAGGGGAGGATTTTAACTCATGAATATTGAAGAGTTTATGGTCATCTCTCGTGCTGTAAGCTCATGCAGCCCAAAACTTTAACCATTCTGTGAAGATTGAAAACCCACATGCTAAACTGCACAGTCATAACTGTGTACTTCACAGCCATAAACATGATGAATTGCATGGGATTTGAGCAAGTAATCAAAATCATTAAATATAATGTGTTTTTTTACAAACTGGTTCTTAACTGATCTTCCAGTACCAGGTCATGAGTTCAAATGTTATGCTGGTTACTAGAAAGAGAATGTGCAGCTGTTGTGAAAGATTTAGTAGAAACTGTGCTTATTTCCATACTTTTATTTCTGGAAATGGTTCCTAGGATGAACTTTGTAGCAATCCTTGTGCACTCATTTCATTTTCATTTCATTTCATTTTATTATCTTCCTGTATATCATTTACATGATGTACGAATTGTCACAACAAAGTTATCATACTAGTACAAGTACTACAGACATAATAATGGAATATCACTTTCAAGGCATTTTTTAAAAGTACAAATTTAGACATATAAATTAAAATTTTTGGCAATAAATTTACACACAATCAAAGTACTCATCTACGTCATAGAAAGTTTTGCTTAAAAGGTAATTTTTAAGCTCAGTCTTAAATTTTACTTCATCTATTATTGCATTGATGTACACTGGCAGAGCATTGTAGACTTTTATTCCAAAATAACTTACATGCTTTTGGGTTTGTGTTGTCCTTACTCTTTCTACATACAAATTCTTACAAGTTCTAGTATTATAATTATGGCAGTCCTCATTTGTACGTAGATTTTTCATATGTGCTCTTGTACACAGAATGCTTTTAAAAATATACACTGATGGTATTGTGAGTATTTGCAGTTCTTTGAAAAGGGGCCTACAATGAGTTCTTGGAGAGTTATGTGTTATGATTCGTATAGCTCTTTTCTGAAATTTGAAGATATCTGTTAAGCTTGATTTAGTTTTACCCCAGAACACTATGCCGTAAGACACGATGGACTGAAAGTAAGCAAAATACGCTAGTCTAGTACAGTCTGTGCTGCATACTCTAGATATTATCCTCAATGCAAAACATGCCGAATTGAGCCTTTGGGATAAGTACTTGAGATGGTCTTTCCAGCTTAAGTTTTGATTAATGTGCATTCCCAAAAACTTTGTGGATTGTACACTCTCTATCTTCTTATCCATTAGTTTTAACTGGAGGTCCATATCTTGAGTTGCTTTGCCATACTGTATATAATTTGTTTTACTTAGATTAAGTGTTAACTCATTAGCATTAAACCAATGTTGAATATATTTCAGGACTATATCAGATGTGGTAGTTAATGATTTTTTATCATCACTTATAATTATGCTAGTGTCATCTGCGAACAACATTATTTTGGTAGAAATATTAGGATTTTTTATGTCATTTATATAAAGCAAGAATAATAAGGGACCAAGAACACTGCCCTGTGGGACACCTATTTCCAATTTCTTTGCATCTGAGACCCACTTGATTTTCTGATTTTTATGTTCTGCGATGATTTCTACTACCTGAGTTCTATCTTGAAGGTAAGATTCAAACCACTGCTTCACAACTCCCCTTACACCTATTGCCTCCATCTTGTTTAACAGAATTTTGTGATTTACTGTATCAAAAGCTTTAGATAAATCTAAGTTAATTCCTACTACACATTTTTTAGTGTCGAGACTCCTGACAATCTCTTTGGTATAGGCATGGATAGCTGATTCTGTGCTGTGGCCCGAGCGAAAGCCATGTTGATTGCAGTTTAGAAGTTTGTGAGCATCTAAGATTAGATTAGATTAGATTAGATTAATACTAGTTCCATGGATCATGAATACGATATTTCGTAATGATGTGGAACGAGTCGAATTTTCCAATACATGACATAATTAGGTTAATTTAACAACATACTTAAGTTAATATAACAACTTTATTTTTTGTGTTTTTAGTTTTTCTTTATTTTCATTTTTAACATTTTTTTTTAATTTTAAAAATTTTTTTTCTTAATTTATATCTAAAAATTCCTCTATGGAGTAGAAGGAGTTGTCATTCAGAAATTCTTTTAATTTCTTCTTAAATACTTGTTGGTTATCTGTCAGACTTTTGATACTATTTGGTAAGTGACCAAAGACTTTAGTGCCAGTATAGTTCACCCCTTTCTGTGCCAAAGTTAGATTTAATCTTGAATAGTGAAGATCATCCTTTCTCCTAGTATTGTAGTTATGCACACTGCTATTACTTTTGAATTGGGTTAGGTTGTTAATAACAAATTTCATAAGAGAGTATATATACTGAGAAGCTACTGTGAATATCCCTAGATCCTTAAATAAATGTCTGCAGGATGATCTTGGGTGGACTCCAGCTATTATTCTGATTACACGCTTTTGTGCAATAAATACTTTATTCCTCAGTGATGAATTCCCCCAAAATATGATGCCATATGAAAGCAATGAGTGAAAATAGGCGTAGTAAGCTAATTTACTAAGATGTTTATCACCAAAATTTGCAATGACCCTTATTGCATAAGTAGCTGAACTCAAACGTTTCAGCAGATCATCAATGTGTTTCTTCCAATTTAATCTCTCATCAATGGACACACCTAAAAATTTGGAATATTCTACCTTAGCTATATGCTTCTGATTAAGGTCTATATTTATTAATGGCGTCATAACATTCCCTGTACGGAACTGTATGTACTGTGTCTTACCAAAATTCAGTGAGAGTCCGATTACAAGGAACCACTTAGTAATTTTCTGAAAGACAGTATTGACAATTTCATCAGTTAATTCTTGTTTCTCAGGTGTGATTACTATACTTGTATCATCAGCAAAGAGAACTAACTTTGCCTCTTCATGAATATAGAATGGCAAGTCATTAATATATAATAAGAACAACAAAGGACCCAAGACTGACCCTTGTGGAACCCCATTCTTGATAGTTCCCCAGTTTGAGGAATGTGTTGATCTTTGCATGTTACGAGAACTACTTATTTCAACTTTCTGCACTCTTCCAGTTAGGTACGAATTAAACCATTTGTGCACTGTCCCACACATGCCACAATACTTGAGCTTGTCTAGCAGAATTTCATGATTTACACAATCAAAAGCCTTTGAGAGATCACAAAAAATCCCAATGGGTGGTGTTCGGTTATTCAGATCATTCAAAATTTGACTGGTGAAAGCATATATGGCATTTTCTGTTGAAAAACCTTTCTGGAAACCAAACTGACATTTTGTTAGTACTTCATTTTTTACAGATATGTGAAGCTACTCTTGAATACATTACTTTCTCAAAAATTTTGGATAAAGCTGTTAGAAGGGAGATTGGACGGTAATTGTTGACATCAGATCTATCCCCCTTTTTATGCAAAGGTATAACAATAGCATATTTAAGTCTATCAGGGAAAATGCCCTGTTCTAGAGAGCTATTACACAGGTGGCTGAGAATCTTACTTATCTGTTGAGAACAAGCTTTTAGTATTTTGCTGGAAATGCCATCAATTCCATGTGAGTTTTTGCTTTTAAGCAAGTTTATTATTTTCCTAATTTCAGAGGGAGAAGTGGGTGAGATCTCAATTGTATCAAATTGCATAGCTATGGCCTCTTCCATTAACAGCCTAGCATCTTCTAATGAACACCTGGATCCTACTATATCCACAACATTTAGAAAATGATTATTAAAAATATTTTCAACTTCTGACTTTTTGTTCGTAAAGTTTTCATTCAATTTATGAGTCTGGTTTTCATTAATTTCTCTAGAATTTTTGAAAATGATTGGAGAAGGGATATTGGTCTATAATTTTCTACCTTGTATGGATCTCCTTTTTTAAACAGAGGTCTAACCTTAGAGATTTTCAACCTCTCAGGAAAAACACCTTCACTGAAAGACAAATTGGCAATATGTACCAGGGGCTTTATAATTTGTTTGGTAACTCTTTTTATTATTGACACAGGCACTTCATCCACACCTGCAGACATTTTTGATTTTAGACTCTTTATCACCTTTAATATTTCATTATCATTTGTGGGAGTTAACAACATACTACTGTCTACTTTTGGGGCTGTTAATTTCTCATGTTTGGTAAAGTTTTTACTTAATGACACTGGTACACTTAAAAAGTAATTATTAATGTAATTTGCCAGAGTTTCATCTTTTAATTCAATATTTTCACTATTTTTTAGTACTATTTCCTGATCCTTGAGGCCCTTACCTGTTTCCCTTTTCACAATTTCCCAAATAGTTTTTGATTTATTGCCTGATTTTCTTATTAATTTATCATTGCTTAGTAATTTTGCTTTTGTAATTACTTTTCTATATATTTTTTTGTAATTTGTTACATATTCTTTAAACTTGGGGTCAGTCCAACTTTTCAGTCTATAGTTAAGCATTTTCAAAATTCAACATAAACAGGGAAGAAAAAACATTATATGCAGTGTTTGTGCTAATTTGTAACAGTACTTCTGCCCATGATTGGTTAATCAGTGTATTTATGAAGTGACTGCAACTATTTGTGGAGAAGGTTCTTTTGTACATTTGGTATGAACTATTTTTGGTCACAGGGGCTATGGAAAATTTAAGGATAAGTGCATTGTGATCAGATATTCCTAGTTCAACATTTATTACATCTATATCTGTGGCATCTATATTTGTGAAGATATTATCTATAAGACTTTTTGAAGAGTTTGTTATTCTTGTAGGGTTAGTTATATGTGGATACAAATTGAAGCTATGTAAAACATTCAGGAACTGATCTTTGGATGCACCTTCAGTCAATAAGTTGACATTAAAATCTCCACTTATAATTATTGTTGATTTTTTATGATGTAATATTTTGAGCAATGCCTCTAACTTATTTCTAAAAATTTCAGGATCACCACATGGTGATCTGTACACTGACATTATTATTAATTTACTCTTTTGCATATTCAACTGTATTGCTGCTGCCTCAAAATGTTTTTCCTCATTCAAGGATTCAGTTAGTCATATTTTTAACCTTTACTCCAGGTTTTACATAAATGCAAACACCACCATGTCTTGTTTCCTTCCTGCAAAAATGGCTTACTAATTTGTATGGAGAAATGCAAATATATTCTAGTTCATAACTCATGCACCAATGTTCTTGAATGCAAATACAATCTGTACTAGCTTCACTGGCTGCAATCTCAAGTTCTAATATTTTATTTTTAATGCATTGTATGTTAAGGCTCATTATTTTTAAATTATTGACATTAGATTGAGAGGAGTTTGTACTCATGTTTCCCAATGTTACTGGCTGTTCCTTGCTGAGGCTGGGTACCAAAAATCCTTAAGAATTACACGTTTCCTGCTCCTTGTATTTCTTACCCCTGGACGTGTCACCATACTTGTTGTATCTGTAGTTGTAGCTGCTGTTTCAGTGGATGCTGGAGGTGTTTCTGAAGCTGATGATTCAGTGGATGTTGGAGATGCTGCCAGATTTGATGCTGAGTCTGGTTTTGTAAGTGATGTTCCAATTGATACTGGAACTTTTGCTGAAACTGTATTTTCGTTTAAATCTTGAACTACAGTTGGCACTGACGTTACTGTGGACGCTGAAGCTGCGTATGAAGCTGATAAATGATGCTCCGATGGTGTTGATTTTTCTTCTGTTGATGATATCTGAGTGGCATTTTGTACCACTGTTCTTGCCTCTGTTCTTCTGATTGATGGACTAGTCACAGATTCTGGACTTGATTTTGAACCTGCTGGGGAGGGTGGTACATCTGCTGCTGATGATAATGGTTCAGCTGTTTTTGATGATTTCGACACTACTGACAATTTGGCTGATGTGGCTGCTGTACTGGACGACACTTCAGATTTTTTTGCTTCTTCTAACGTCAAAGAATCTTCTGTTGCTACCAATGATTGTGGGACATCAGCTCTTCCTATTTCCACTAATGTTGATACTTTAATAAGCCCGTTTTCAGACAGTGTAATAGTGTTTCGTTCTACTTTAGAGTCTTTAATAGCATTCGATATTTCAGCACTCATGGCTTCTTTCCCTTTCATGTTTCTGTGAAGTCCATGCTCTGTAAAATGCTCTCTGCAATCACTATTTATCCCAACGTATGTAGCATTAGGATAACCTCGACATATCATAGCGAAAATTCTGTTGGCGGTAATAATCTCAGTATTCACGCAAGAGTTTACCATGGGAAATACAGAAGCGTCCGATCTTACCCGTCGGCTTTGACCCATGACGTCACAAATACCGCGGAAACGACTATAAACAATTCCAATATGGCGGATATAAAAACATCGCATACGTATTGTAAACACTGAAATACACAAGTTTCACAAAAAGCCTAATGACTGTAACGGGACAAGCGTGGTAAATTAGGGGTTTTTGGGTGCGGAGAAACTAAATATACAGAAATGTAGCCACCGACCGCCATTCAAAACCACGCAAAACAACGAAATAAATCAACATCACAAAACTGACCAAATACCAAAAAACACATTCCTATCCATAATCGGACACTTCCCTTAACCTATATAGCTCAACAGAACCTACCGATCACATCCCCCAATAGAAAACTAAGAAACGAAAGCTTCCCTTACACCTACATACATCGGCACTTATGCAGTTTAGCAGGTACGGAAAAAATTTTTCTTTTTTTTTAAAAATTTGATCATCATGTGTCGTTATGCGGTGGGGGGAGTCTGCAGTGCCCCCCCATCCCCCCACAGGCTTCATTAGTGTCAAATCAATATTTTCGAATCAAAGGCGGCCGCATTCCAAAAAAAAACTCCCAACCTAACCTCAAGTGGGCTACGCTACAGATCAATATGTTCATCAAATGGCTTCATATTACGTATACATGTTCATTAGTGTCAAATCAATATTTTCGAATCATAGGCGGCCGCTGCCGCGGCCGCATTCCAAAAAAAAAACTCCCAACCTAACCTCGTATTCAGGGCTACGCTACAGATCAATGTGTAGGTCCCTTACGTCACGGGTCAAAGCCGACGCGTGAGATCGGATGTTTCCAACCTATACCCAATACACAAAACATACATAAATAACCCAAAAAAAAAAAACGGAACTTACCTCAAAAAAGTTCCAGCTCCACAAACTAGATTGGCCACCACAATCACACACACACACACACACACACACACACACACACACACACACACACATATACAAAAACACACACACACCAACGAAAATGACTGTAACGGGACAAGCGTGGGAAATTAGGGGTTTTTGGGTGCGGAGAAACTAAATATACCGACCGCCATTCAAAACCACGCAAAACAACGAAATAAATCAACATCACAAAACTGACCAAATACCAAAAAACACATTCCTATCCATAAACAAACGAAACAAACGAAAACCATGAACACACCACCAGAGAGCACGACAAACAAAAACAAGACATCTACAAACACGCCACAATCGCAAATTAAACTCCGCGCCGTAATGACGTCACACACCACAACACGCTTACGTCACGGGTCAAAGCCGACGGGTAAGATCGGACGCTTCTGTTGACCCTAAAACGGTTGTAGCACGTCTAGTTTCATTGTGGTATACATCGTTGGCGCCTCCAATTATCACACATGTGCTGCCATTCGTCATAGATTGATTACAGCTATTTAAAACTTCACATAGTGACGCTCCTGGTTTGATTACGCCAGTTACCTTGAATCCTGTTTTCTTAGAACTCATAATTTCGGCAACACCTCTTCCATGGCTGTCTGCTAGAATAAGGATTTCACGTCTATTTTCCAACGTGAGTTTTTTGTTTTGTTTACAAATAGCAGGCCGATTTGTTTTGTTTTGTGAGCGCAATTTAGCGTTGATCACAGAACTGTCCGTGTGGATGATGGTACAATTTGATTGTTCTTTCTCCTCTGTGCTATTTTCAAGCACACTAAACCTATTACTTAGTTTTAAAGTAAGTCCCGCTGTTTTTGTTTTTGGTCGTATGCTGCTTATTTGACTGGTATCTGAGACCTCTTGTAGGCTAGATTTTGAGGAATTTCTCACACTTATTACCAAGTTTGCAAGCGTTTTTGCGTATTTTATAATATAATCGAGTTCTTTCCTAAGTTCGCTCTCTACATTCACTTGCAAACCTGCCCTGTGCATTTCACTGGCATTGTCCCACCCTTTGCACTCTATACCGCAGTCGCACTTATTTAGAACTTCCGATCGTGAGAAACAATGGGTATGGCACCACTAGTGATTGAACGCACAGATTCTTAATCCATTTAACACAATTTTATGGCATATGGTACACTTCACTGACGAAATACGATCACAAATTACCGAGCGATTTGAAACTACGTGTAAACTCGCCGCCATCTTTAATTAATTCACAAATTAATTCACACTGACAATAAAGAATACGTATTTTATGCAAGGATTTTTCTTTGTTTAGTAATTACAGTCAGATCTAATGAAATTAACTCGGTTTACATGTATAAGACAGTGAAATAACTCTTATGCATTCTGTTTACACACAGAGTGCTACTAGTTAGTTGTTTACTGCTTTTCTCAGCTGACGAACATCGTATGTCACTTCAGGGCAGCCCATACTTCTGAAGAACTTGCCAAGATGAGTTCTTTTGATGTTAACAGAAAGACGGATTGGTCTGCACTGCCACACAATCTGTTGTTGCAGTGGTATATACAATGATAACCAGTTTCATTCAAACTTGAAGTACTTTCAGATCTTTTAAATGAAGTAAAAGTATCAGTTATATAAGATCAAATATGCCATATGATAAATATAGTAGTGTATTTTCAGGCAGTCATGCAACCAGAAAGCTCTTGAAGTGAACTTGGCTGAGGTCAATAGCAACTGGTAAGTAAAATTAGATCTACTTCTAATGTTCTCCTTGCCTCACCCATCATGCATTATTTTGCTTCCAAGGTAACAAATGGTTCAAATGGCTGTAAGCACTAAGGGACTCAACATTGGAGGTCATCAGTCCCCTAGACTTAGAACTACGTAAACCTAACTAACCTAAGGACGTCACACACATCCATGCATCAGGCAGGATTCAAACCTGCGACCGTAGCAGGCGCGTGGTTCCGGACTGAAGTGCCTAGAACTGCTCGGCCACAGCAGCTGGCCCAAGGTAACAGAATTCCTTCACTTTGTCTAATACATGGTCCTGAATTTTGATGTCACATTGGTTGATAAAACTCATTTCTGGTGCTGTTCAATACTTTTTTGGTGCTGTACAATACTTTCAACATTCTTTAGTTTACTTCCAATCCATATTCTGTGATCATCAGACTATTCATTAGATATAATTGGTCCTGTAAATCTTCACAGAGGATGATTTTAGATCCTACAGTACCAGTGATTTGGTTTCTTTGCCCAGCCTGAGTATCAATTTGAAGGAGAGACTCAGGCTTCGTAGCATGGTCACAGTCCGATCACTTGGAGGGCCCTGCCACCGTGGGCATGTCATATGGGCCTGTCCCCTGACACAAGCATACCAGTAAATACTGTGGCTCCACATTTTGCCCTAAGTTTCTTGCAATTCTCTGAAGCCTTTGATATGCACCATTGTATATACACATAAAATATGCTAGCAACAAGACACAGTCAATCCCTTCTCTGTACAAAAGCAATGGAATTACTAAGCACAGAATACTAAAGCAGAGTTACTAAATACAGCCTTCCAAAATTCCTTCACCAAAGAAGTCAAAGTAAATATTCCAGAATTCAAAACCAGAACAATTGCCAACATGAGTAACTTAGAAATAGATATCCTCGGAGCAGTGAAGCAACGTAAATCACTTAATAAAATTAAGTCTTCTGGTCCAGATTGCTTACCAATCAGGTTCCTTTCAGAGTATGCTGATGCAGTAACTCCATACTTAACAATCATATACAACTGCTCTATCACTCAATGAAAGATCCACACCTAAAGACTGGAAAGCTGCACAGATCACTCCAATATTTAAGAAAGGCAATATGAGTAACCCACTAAATTACAGGCCCATATCATTAATGTCGATATGCAGCATGATCTTGGAACATATATTTATTCGTACAGTATGAATTACCTTGAAGAGAATGGTCTATTGATCTGTAGTCAGCAGGGATTTAGAAAGTCATTGTTGTGATTGAGTGCTGTCGCTAAGCAAACTGATTCCGTATTTCTAGGTTTCCAGACCCCTTTTGACACCATACCTCACAATTGGCTTGTACTCATATTGTGTGCTTATGGAATATCATCTCAGTTTTATGACTGCAAAGAGGTCACAGTTCATAGTAACTGACAGAAAGTCGTCGAGCAAAACAGAAATGATCTGGTGTTTCCCAAACTAGTGTTGTAGAACTTCTGCTGTTCCTAATCTTTGTAAACAATTTAGAAGAAAATCTGAACAGGTGTCTTACGTTGTTTGCATATGATGTTGTCTACTGTGTAGTTAAGTCATCAGAAGAAGATAAAAACCAATTGCAAAATGATTTAGATAAGATATCTATATGGTGCAAAAACTGGCAATTGGCCCTAAATAGTGAAAGGTATGAGGTCATCCACATGAGAGTTAAAAGGGATCCATTAAACTTCAGTTACATGATAAACCAATCAAATCTGAAGGCCATAAATTCAACTAACTAGCTAAGAATTACAATTACGAACAACTCAAATTGGGAAGAACACATAGAAAATGTTGTGCAAAAGTAAACCAAAGACTGTTTTATTGGCAGAACACATAAGATGCAACAGATATGCTACAAAAACTGCCTACACTAAGCTTCTTCATCCTCTTTTGGAGTACTGCAGCACAATGTGGGATCCTTACCAAATAGGACTAACAGAGTACACTGAGAAAGTTCAAAGGAGAACAGCACATTTTTTATTATACACAAATAGGGGAGAGCGTGTCATGGACATGATACAAGATTTGGGATGGAAATAATTAAAACACAGATGTTTTTCATTGTAGTGAAATCTTCTCCAAAAATTTGAATCACCAACTGTTTCCTCTGAATGTGAAAAATATTTTGTTGATGCCCACCTACATAGGGAGAAACGATTGTCAGAATGAAATAAGGGAAATTAAACATCGCACAGAAAGATATAGGTGTTCCTTCTTTCTGTGCGCTATTTGAGATTGGAATAATAAAGAATTAGTGTGAAGGTGGTTCAATGAACCCTCTACCAGGCACTTAAGTGTGATTTGTAGATGTAAATGCTGATTGATAGTAGAGTGACTGACACTGCCTTTGAATCATTCCCTGGACTCTTTTACTCATGATTTTGATGACTTCTACTACTCTCTGGTCTTTGCTTTGGCCTAGCCATTCACTTTGTGAGGTCTGCCATCATCTACCACAGTAACCATTAGTGAAAGCTATCATAAACTTTGTACTACCTACACAGGGTAGGACAGAAAGATAGTAATGCCAACAACAAATCTTATTGAAATCCTTTCACCTTGAATTTTAATCCACTTCTGAAATTTTTTTCTGTCATTCATTGTTTCTTTGATGTACAGGCTGGCCAGTAGAGGTGGAAGACTGAAAAACTGCCTTGTATATTTGAAATCTGTATACTTCTGTATTTGTCTGTCTTTGCCTATAGCATATACTTCTTTTTATTTTTGAGGTGTTTCGAGACATTGCTCCACTTTACTTTGACATGCTTTTTCTAGGTCAACAAAAACTGTGAAACAATCTTGATTTTTGTTCAGTCATGCTTTGTTATCAAGTGTAACGTCAATACTACCTTATGGTACCCTCATCTGTCCTACAGATCATCCACTTGGATGCTATCACTTTCAAGCTGCAGGATGTGCCTCTGCACATAATACGATGCATGTGGTTTATAGAAGATGGATCTCCAGCAACACACTGTTTGAGATGCAATGAATATGTACTATGGCAGATGGATAGATGGGCAGCACTGGTTCCAATGACCTGCACATTAACTTTGAATTACTACTATTGGGGTCATCTAAAATACGCTGATTAATGTAGAATAGTGAAATTTTGAGAATATATTTGTCTAGGTGACAGATGGAAGATCACAGGTTAATGTTAGTGTGAGATAAGTCATTGAAAATATGAAATGCTGGTACATTAATAACCAGTGTAATGGACAGAATGTTGAATGCAAGCATACAAATGTGCATGCACTGTATTGAACAGGTGCCAGAAGTCAATTTGTCTGATGATGTCCCATATGTGCTCGAATGGACACAGATCTGGTGATTGAAAGCAACATGTGAACATTTTGGAGAACATGTTGCAGCTTTATCCTGTTAGAAGACACCCCTGGAGTATTAGAAGACACCCCCCTGGAATACAGTTCATGAATGGCAGCACAACAGATCAAATCACCATATTGATGTACAAATATGCGATCATGGTGCATGGGATAGCCAAGAGTGCTCCTGTTGTCCTATGAAATTGCACCTCAGACCATAACTCCAGATGTAGGTCCAGTGTATCTAGCATGCAGACAGGTTGGTTGCATGCCATCAACTGGCCTCCTCCTAACCATTCCACACCGAGACAGAACCAAGTTTTATCAGAAAACACAACAGACCTCCACGCTGCACTCTAATTAGCTCTCACTTGCCACTACTAAAGTCACAAATGGCAGTGGTTTGGGGTCAGTGAAATGCACGCTACAGTGCGTCTAGAGAGGTGTTCTTGAATTAACCAGTTTGTTACACTTCATTGTGTCACTGTGGTGCCAACTGCTGTTCAAATTGCTGCTGCAGATGCAGTGTGATGCACTGGATCCATACACTGAATGTGATGGTCTTCCCTCTCTGTAGCAACATGTGGCTGTTGGGAGCCCAGACTTCTTCTGACTGTACATTCTTGTGACCACCACTGCAGACAATCCTGTACAGTGGCTACCGGTACATTCCTGCCAGGACTTTCTGCAATACTGCAGAAAGAACACCTGACTTCTTGTAGCTCTAGTACATGATATCATTCAAACTCAGTGAGGTACTGATAATAGTGTCTTTGTTCCCTTACAGGCATTCTTGATCAACATCTACTCACCCTGTCCATTCTCAGAGGTAACTAATGCTAGTGACTGTTACAGGTTGTATTTAAAACAAACTTGATTTATATACTCATAGTGGCACTACTGGCACAACTCTTGTGCGACTGGTGCAAAATTTTAATAGACGTCATCTTTCAGATGATGCCTACCAGTTTTCACTTATGCGCAATACTCCTTCTTGGGGATGCAATTTTCTTTTCTGTCACTGTGTTTGTTGATGCAGTGCATATTTCTAATAAAATTTGTAATAACTCAGTGTATCATGGAAGCCTGCAAAATCATTCAACACCATCTAGGGGTGTCTCAAAGAATGCAACAACTCATGAACTTACAAATGTAGGCTATGCGGGTATAAAAACAAGTGGAGGACATTTTGAACATGTGTCATAGGTTTCTGACTTGATTACTTCGTAACAACTTCTTCTTCCATTGGTAACTCAATAAAGAAAGCCTTTTCTAATATATGCCTGGTGGGTTCTCTACAAAACATACAGAAACCAGAATGCAGTTATAAGAGTCTAGGGGCACGAAAAGCAGGCAGCAACTGACAAGGGAGTGAGACACTTATGTAGCCTGTCTCACGTGTTATTCAATCTATGTTGAGCAAGCAGTAAAAGAATACCAAGAGAAGTTTGGAAGGAGAAATAAAAACTTTACAGTTTGCCAATGACGTACATTCGTCAGAGATGGAAAAGCACTTGGGAGATCAGTTGAACAGAATGGTTAGTGAGTAGAAAAGAGATTATAAGATGAACATCAGAAAATGTAAAGTATCGGTAATGTAGTGTAGTCAAATTAAATCAGGTGATTCTGAGGGAATTAAGAAATGAGATACTTGAATTGGTAGAGGAATTCTGCTTTGTGGGGAACACAAGTCAATAGAATATAAAATGCAGACACGCAATAGCAAGAAAAACGTTTCTGATGAAGAGAAACTTTAACATAAAATAAAAATTTAAGTGTTACAAAGTCTTTTTTGGAAGTAGACATCTGGAGTGTAGCATTG
Source organism: Schistocerca piceifrons (assembly GCF_021461385.2). NCBI lineage: Eukaryota > Metazoa > Arthropoda > Insecta > Orthoptera > Acrididae > Schistocerca > Schistocerca piceifrons. The sequence goes on along the minus strand of NC_060143.1, from coordinate 393,275,778 downwards.
TACAGAAGTGATACATGGATGATTAACAGTGCAAGCAAAAAGACAATACAAGCTTTTGAAATGTGGTGTGCCGACAGAATGCCAACGGACAATCCAGATAACTGAATATGAATTTAAGAGAAAATAAATTTATGGCACAACTTGACTAAAAGATGGGGTTGGTCGATTTGACAAGTGCTGAGCCATCAAGGAATAGTTAATTTGGTAACTGAATAAAGTGTGAGGGGTATGATTAATGGAACCAAGGCTGACTATAATAAGCACATTCAAGAGGACGTAGGTTGCAACAACTATGCAGAGATGTAGAGAGTTGCACAGGGTAGACTAATGTGGACAGCTGCTTCAAACCAATCTTCAGACGGAAGTCCACAACAAGCATATGGACGTTTTTAGGTGCTTTGGTCTAAGTGGTCCTCTGCCTTCCCCCACCCTCCCACAGCAGTAAAATTTTTACTAATGCATACTGAAGTGAAAAAAGTCATGAGATAACTCCTAATATCATGTCGGACCTCCTTTTGCCTGGAAAAGTGCAACAACTGGACATGGCATGGACTCAACAAGTCATTGGAAGTCGTCTGCAGAAATATTGAGCCATACTGACTATATATCACCATCTATAATTGTGCACGTGTTGCAGGTGCAGGATTTTGTGCAGTAACTGCCTCTTGATTATGTCCCACAAATGTTTGATAGGATTTATGTCAGCTGATCTGGGTGCCAAATCTTTCATTTGAATTGTCCAAAATGTTCTTCAAATCAATCATGAACATTCATGGCCCGGTGACATGGCACATGGTCATCCATAAAAATTCCACATTGTTTTGAAACATGAAGTCCACAAATGTCTGCCATTGGTATCTATGTAGGTGAACATAACCATTTCCAGTCAGTGACCCATATTAACACAGTCCTCATCATTATGGAGCCACCACCAGCTTGCACAGTGCCTTGTCGAAAACTGGGTCCATGGCTTCAGGGGGTCGGCACCACATTGAAACTCTACCATCAGCTCTTACCAACTGAAATCATGACTCATCTGACCAGATCACAGTTTTGCAGTTATCTAGGGTCCAACCGATATGGTCACAAGCCCAGGAGAGACACTAGAGGTGATGTCGTGCATTTAGCAAAGGCACTCACGGCGGTTGTCTGCTGCCACAGCCCTTTAATGCCAAATTTCACTGCACTGTACATTTGCCGTACATCCCACCCACATTGATTTCTACAGTTATTTCTTGCAGTGTTGCTTGTCTGTTAGCACTGACAACTCTGAGAAAATGCTGCTGCTTCTGGTCATTAAGTGAACTGCATTGCCCATGGTGAGAGGTAGTGCCTGAAATGTGGTATTCTCAGCACACTCTTGACACTGTGGATCTCAAATATTGAATTCCATAACATTTTCTGAAATGGAACGTTCCACGCATGTACCTCCAACTACCACTCCAGGTTCAAAGTCTGATAATTCCCGTGGTGTGGCCGTAACCATGTTGGAAACCTTTTCACATGAATCACTTGAGTACAAACAGCTTTGCCAATGCACTACTCTTTTATACCTTGTATTTTAGATATTATTGCCATCTGTATGTATCCATATTACTATCCCATAACTTCTGTCATTTAAGTGTGTACTGAAAGATTACTATAAGGTAAGGCATCCATCTCACACTATATTTTAATGTGAAAATTTTGAGTTATATCTTATTATGTAACTGAAAGACAAACCAGCAGGTCAGTGTATACATTTAAATATTAATCTGTACATCTTTTTTATTTTTCTTCAGTATGATACAGAAAAGTATAGAAAACTAATTACAATTTTGAATACAGATTATCTTTGGATATTTAAGATGTACTGTCTTTTTCAGTATCCTTGGCCTCTTGAGAAGACTCTCTAGTTCCTACTGCCAATGAGGCGGAACATGAAACACAGAATGTTTTTCTTGGTGATGAAGCTGAAGGACTACTCAACAAAGGGCTGCTGTTTATTGTCACTGAATGTCTATGCAGTGTACCAAGGGAAGCCTCAAAAAGCACATCATTAATTGCTTTTTCAGCAAATATCCTCTGCTGAGGGTCCAGAGTTAATAGTTTTTCACACCACACTTTAACAATTGTTGGGATTTCTTGCTCTGATTTGCTGCTAGATCTCTCCGAAAATGAGTGGGTTATGTGTAATGGGTCTTTCTGTCGAGCAATGGGATCCAATTTAATTTTCTTCACTCTTGGCTCTGGTTTCGCCACAGAAGTGACAAAGGACACAGAAGGCGTACAAAGTTCATTCACCACATCAGCGTTGCTGTGATCAGTTTCACCTTCATCAATGACCTGCAAAAAATAAAAAGAGTATTTCAGTTTGGCATGTTCTGTTTGCATTGTCTAATGATATTTTCTGTAGCATGTCAAAAGACCTTGATTGTGCAGTTCATGGTATTCTCCTAGAGAAGCTCAAATATTATGGCATCAGTGATCTTGTTGGTAACTGTTTTTCATCCTGTCTAACTACAAGTATGCTGTGTGTTGCTTTAAGAAACTCAGGGTATGTACACAATAAGACATCATTTTCACATTAAAGATGTACCACTGAGTCCCTTCCTGTTACTGTTACACATGACCTTCTGTCATATGTACAAGAAGCAGAAATAGTTCTCTCTGTTGACAACGCAAGTGTTGCAGTCAAGCCTAATGGAGAAACTTCGACACAAAAAAAAAATATATAATATTTTCTTGAAAATTAATAACTGGTTCTCTGCAAATGGACTGTCACTGTATTCATTCGAAACACAATACATGCAATTCACTTCTGCACAAGGCCTGGCTACTTTATGAATAATGTGTGTGGATAAATCAATAAATGACACAAAATATTCTCAATTATTATATGTTTATATTGATAAGAAGCTGTACTCGAAGACACATGTTACAGATCTTCTTCAACATCAAGTTCTACTACTTTTGTGCCACAGATAATATCAGATTTTGGAGATGAAAATGTAAAAAAATTGACTATGTTGCCTATTACCATTCACTTACAATGAATGGCAACATATTCAGGTGAGTAACACATCACTGAGGAAAGAAGTGTTCGTTGTGTAGTAGCGTCTATTCCGCAGGAGAGTTTCTGATTGCGTAGCAGTTTCTCTCTCTCTCTCTCTCTCTCTCTCTCTCTCTCTCTCTCTCTCTCTCTCTCTCTCTGCCTCTGTGTGTTTGTGTGTGTGTGTGTGTGTGTGTGTGTGTGTGTGTGAGGACACGGAGGGGGACTAAATATAGTGAAGCACAAAGTACTATATGCGTGTAAGAACAGAAAATCATGTAAATGGTCAGCATACTGCCATACTTAGCACCATGATGTAGTATAATTACACTGGTCAACACTCATTTTCTTGCCAAGGATATTTGAGTGGCTTTAGGATGGGTTAGTGGTGCTGAGGACGAATATAGCAACCATTTATGCAGTTTGGCTCTAGTTTTTGAGATAATGCATGATTTATTCAAAAAATTAGAAAAAATTGCTAATACTGAACTCGAGCGCTACAAACTACAATGAAAAAAGAAAATAATCTTTATAAATAGCTTCTATGAAAACCTGATAGGCATTTGTCCACGTATAAAACATAATTGAAAAGTTTCTCTATAAGTACATAATTTTCCATCCATGACGAACCGCTTCCTGCACGCTTTCCTTTTATAGGTCTCTTCAGAACAGTCACGTTGCAGATTCCAGCAATAATCTGCCATCATATGCCTGTCCCATCTTCCTTTATATCTTTCCTCTATTCCTTTCATATCTTGATGGAACCGCTCTCCTTGTTCCTCACTGAAATCACCTAGATTACGAGGAAATCGATCCAAAAGGCTGTGAAGGAAGTGCAATTTTATGCTCATGTTAGCTCCTAAGTTTTGAAAGTTAGTGAGCATGTTTTTGACCAGTTCCTCGTAATTGGGAGCTTTATGATTGCCCAAAAAACATTTTACAACAGCGACAAAACTGTTCCAGGCCGATGCTTCAGTGACAGTCATGACACTTGTAAAATTGGTATCGTTGATGAGCCTGCGAATTTGAGGACCATCAAATATTCCTGCCTTAAGTTTTTCACTACTGAGTCCAGGGAACGTATTGCAGATGTATGTGAAGCAATTACCATTTCTGTCTAAAGCTTTGGTGAATTGCTTCATTAGTCCTAACTTAATATGTAATGGTGGAAGAACAATCTTGTCCCTACTAACCAGAGGTTCATTAATGATGTTTGCTTCACCAACAGCCATATGTTCCCTTGGAGGCCATGTTTTCTGCTTCCAATGTTCGTGCTTTGCCCTACTATCCCACATGCAGATAAAACATGGGTGCTTTGTGTATCCACTTTGTTGTCCAAGCAAGAAGTTCACCATTTTCAAATCAACACAAATCAACCACTGGTGCTGCATATACTGAATTTTCTGCAGAACCATCTTGATGTTAGCATATGCTTCACAAAGTTTTGTTGAGTGGGCAATTGGAATAGATGCGCAACGATTGCCATTGTGTAGGAGAACACATTTTAAACTTCTAGTGGAACTGTCTATGAAGAGACGCCAGTCCTCTGGTCTATATTCCGGCGGCCCCAATTCAAGTAAAAGTCCAGGTATATTGCTGCAATACACTATAACCTCTTCTTGGTTGAAGTATGGAAGGAGGTTTTCTTCTCTCGTCCGGTAAGCTGTCATTTTAACACTTGGATGAAGACAGTTCTTTTCCTTAAGCCTGGATGCTAAGAGTTCTGATGCTTGCTTTGAAAGATTGAGTTCTCGTATCAAGTCACTGAGCTGCTTCTGGTCGAACTGCTGGGGTTGTGTCTCACGTCCTTCGTATTCCGAACCACTACTTGTACATTCCTCGCCGTGCACATCATCATCTGATGATGTTAGCGTGGGTAATGTTGTGAAGGTTGGTACAGGAACATCATTGCTGTGCACCACCGGTCTTCTTGCTGACTCCAAATCGGGATATTCCCACTTTCGTTTTTTGAACCTATTAAAACCTTTCACATTAACAATGCAAAAATAGCAATCATCTGTATGGTTCTTCTGCTCTCGCCATACCATAGGCACTCCGAAGTTTAAGCTTTTCCTTTTTCGTTTTGTCCACTGCCGTAAGCACTCCACACAGCATTTACAAACTTTATGGGGTGCCCACGCCTTGTCTTGATCTACAAGTTTAATTCCGAAATATGCCAGATACGCTTCCTTCACAAAAGGAGTGATATTCTTCCTGTTCTTTTGAAGAACGTATTCATCACAAATGTAGCAGAACTCATCTGGATGGTTCACGCAAAGACGGCATGAAGAACTAATGTTTTCCTAAAGCAAAATTGCACAAATACTACATATTATGCAGAACTTTCTTGTATTTGCATGTCAATCACATCCAACAAACATCATTAATTGTTTTGTGTGAAATGAATACTCACCTCTTATTTGCTACGTCACGATGAAAAGGTTCTATCTCCTTGAAGCTGCACTGCACATGTGTGTGACTTTTGACCATTGCCATTTTTCTTGTTTACACTGAACGCTACCTATCCGCTGTTGCGGGGATTACCTCGGCCAACAAATGAATGTCGAGTACCGCCGAATTCAAATCTGCACAACCCTCAATATCTTCAACACACGCACCGCACAACAGGACTGAACACATGCTGACAGTGTGATGTTTGCATGATGTAATCCTCAACCACACAGATGCACTCCCTGAGCACAATTGTTTAATAAAGATAGTACAATATCACTAATTAAAAAACAGGTAGCAAATACATTACACCATATATGGACCCTGCAGTTGATATTATCCACATGAAACTCTCATTTCCACAAATAACCTATATCTCAAAAACCAGAGCCAATTTGGAAAAAGTACAAATATACTCGGAATGAGTATCATAACAATATCCCATTTTCGTTCAAACTTCCCTGGCAACGAAAAAAAAATTTTATTTTGTAGAGCTGTGTTATCAAACTGACTCATTCCATATCATAGTGACGGTCACACTTATTATCCATGGACAATGCAAATAACAAATTACCTAACTGCTAAGTTACTCTACCTTAGGTATCTCACAGGCTTTTTGAATTCATGGTACCCCCCCTCCCCACTCCCCTTCCAAATCACTTTCAACAATTTATGAGCAAAGCAGCCTTTCACCTTGTTTCTAGTTGTGCAAGACATCTTCGGATGCTATGAAAATGGAGAGTTAGACTGCAGACTCACAGTGTAATTCCTGACTCACAGTGTAATTCCCATTCTCAGACCATGATAGTCAACTTCTGGTGTTTCATATCAGGGTGCAAGATATAAATAAAAATAACTGTAGTAGTACAATGGTAAGAAATGAAAGATAAATTTTGGGATTAAAGAAGAATTTGCAAAATAAAGACTGGAGAGATATGCACAATACCCTGGCATCAATGCAAAATACAATGTATTCTGTAAAACAGTCATGGGATGCTTTGAACACTGTTGTCCAATAAATTGCTTGTGGAAGCAGATCAAATGCCCCTAAACCCTGGGTTAACATTGGAATCAGAGTATCGTGCAAAATTAGGGAAGACTGTATCTGGCTTTCAGGACTGAAACACTTTACAAACTGCATTGTGTAATTTTAGAGAAAGTCAACAGAGGATGAAAATGTAGGTACTTTCAACAAAAACAAGCTCCTTCTGCAATGATATGTTTGGAACATAGTAAAAATTAGACAAAAAAAAAGAATCAAGAAAAATGAAGAAATTACGTTAAATGTACGGGGGATGCCCAGAAAGTAATACACCACATTTTATACCCAAAAACAATGCTATGAGTGTGAAACATTACAAATGTATTATCTGAAGCCTCCTGAGTGAGCGTGCCAAGTTTCCATCACTTTCAAAGTACAGCATAGCTCCAGGACAGTTTCAAAACGCCATCTGTAAGTGATGTACATTACAAGCAACGTTCCGTCATTAAATTTCTCACTGCAGAGAAAGAAACTGTGGGAATATTCACAAACTCTTGTGCAAAGTCTGTGGAGCACCTGCTGTTGACAGAAGTACAGTTAGTCGCTGGGCACGGAGAGTGAGATCATCAAAAGGCGGTTCAGCAGAGCTCCACTATTTGCAGTGGACGGGAAGATCATCCACGGCTGTCACACCTGACACGTTGCAGCAAGCTGATGTTGTCATTCACAAAGATAGATGCATTATGACTTGGCAGTTGGCACTGCATCTATCAATCAGCAAAGGAAGTGTGTATACAATTATCTGCACTCTTGGATATTCAGAAGTGTTTGCAAGATGGGCCCTGCAGCATCTAATGGTGGATCACAAAGCACACAATAAAAACATTTGTCTTGATCTGATGCAATTTTTTGAAGCTGATGGGGAAGGCTTCTTGTCCAAGCTGTGACAGGTAATGAAACTTGGGTTCACCATTTTGAGCCGAAACAAAACTGGTTCCTTTCCCAATATCCACAGAAGAAAATATTCAAAGCAACTGCTTCTTCCAGTAAGGTTATGATGACTGTGTTCTGGGACTGTGAAGGTGTGATCCTTATTCATGTGATACCAAGTGGCAGTACCATTAATTAAGAAGCAGATGTCAACACATTAACAAAACTCAAGACCCACTTCCAGCGACTTTGGCACCACAGCCAACCAGGAGATGTTTTGCTGCAACACAATAATGCTCAGCCCACGTAAGTCTGAGGACTGCTGAACACACCCAAAACAGGTTTGGACACTGTTACCCCATCCACCCTACACACTGACCTAGCCCCCTCAGACTTCCACTTGTTTGGGCCATTAAAGGATGTCATTTGTGGAAGACATTTTGAGGATGATGAGGAGATGATGCACACAGTGAAGCACTGGCTCTGCCACCAGGGCATGGATTGGTACTGACAGGCCATATATGCCCTTGTTTCGTACTGGAGGAAGGCCACAGAATGGGATGAAGATTACGTGGAAAAATAGAGTGTGTATATGAAACTCCATTCTTTTGTGTGTGTATTTCTCATTATGTTCAATAAAGAATTGTTGGAGAAAAAAAATGCAGTGCATTACTTTCTGGGCAACTCTCATAAACAATGAACTGCTGAAAGATAGCCAAAAAACTGCAGAAACTCTCAATAATTTTTTTCTGTCAGCAACAGAAAATTTAGGTTTGAACACTTCCTTAGTAAATAGCCAACAGTTCCTAAACAAAACCTAGCACAACAAGTAAATGATTACATTCAAATTCATCTCTGAAATAAGTTTACAGTGTAATCAGATCTATTAAAAATAAATTTTCTATAACGACATCTGTAGTAAAATAATGAAATATTGCTGAGCCAAATTTAGTAATATTTGAGTTATGTATGTAGGGTAACAGTGATACCTTCCATAGTTTACAAATGCCACTGTCATGTCATTTCACAAAAAAGGAGTCAAAATGTTTGTGAAGAATTGCTAACCCATATCATTAGTGGCAGTATTTTCAACCATTTTCGAGATTACGATGTACAATAGATGTTATATATAACTGACATAGGAAAACATACTTAGCATGAAACATTTGGATTTCAAAAAGGACTGACAGCTGAACAAGTTATATTTACTTGGACAGATTATATACTGGAATAAATAAATCATAAATTGGGAACATTTTTTGCCACAGCTTTAATTGTATGAATCATGATATCCACCTGCAAATGTTAAAATATTATCAAGCAGTGGACACAGCAGATTTGTGGATTTTTCCTTGCCTGAATGGCAAAAACAAAGTTTGTCAGTTCCAAGTCACAAAATGACACAATTTGAAGCAATCAGAAAGGGTGTACCATAAGGCTGTGTTCTGAGTTCTCTGTTGTGTCTAATACCCATAAATTATTACCCTAATGCAGTTGCAGAAGATGCCAATTTTATCCTTTTTCAGATGACTCATGTACAGATTTGAAATGTAGCACAAGTTCCCATACTAAAAAGGTAACTAGTGATATATCAGAAACATCAACAGGCAGTTCAAGGCAAATGGATTATCATTTCATTTTGACAACACTCAGAAAATACCATTCACAGAACTCCACAAGCTATAAAAATAGATTTTCAAACAATGAAACGCAATAAGTGAAAAGTGTTTAGTTTTTAGGACACCGTATACACCAGAACCTTAACTGGAAAACCCATGGCCTAGTATATGAAGCACCTTAGTTCAGGTACAATTGCAATACACGTGATTACTGCTGTAACAACTTAAAAATTACTTATTCTGCATATTCCTAATCATCGACATTTTATGAAGTCCTCTTTTGGGGAAAATCAACTTAAGGGTCAGTATTTTCAAATTACAGATGTGTCTCAGAAGGATTATATCTAGTGTCAGTAAAACCAGTAGTCAATTGTATTAGCAGAAAAAATAAGGTCCACTAGTATACAAAGCAAATCCCTGTGGTTATCAAAGTTAGCTAAGACACTACCTTTACATCATACTCAGAAAGAAGTACTAAAGGAAATTAAATTACAGAGATTTGCACTTCATCTTTTGGGGGATAGTGAGGGAACAAAGTAAATGGCATGTTAATTAATCTGAAGATCTTACTAGTGGGAAAGAAATTGACAATATTTGTCTGTCTGAATACCATATAACCACAGGGATAGAAAATCTTAATGTAAATGATTATAACTTAGCTGCATATTCATGCAGATCCAATATGGATAACATAGGCATTGTCACATTCACAAAAAATGGAATATAAACACAAAAATGTAGAATAAGTACATTTTGTGATAATCTGGATACAGAAAACTGTTTTTGTTAATACTGGGAAAGGTAATACTTGGTGCTATAGTACACAGATCTTCACTGGGTATCTGGGAAATTTTCATGAAAAATCTTAATGTTTTATTGTGCTGTCTGTCAGAAAGAAAGCTGGGATTATTAATTTGTGGCACTTTTAATGTAAATTTATTGAAGGTATCTGACAGGAAAAGTGATCTACAGCTACTGTTGGCCATGTGCCCCTTTAGTATCTCACAAATTTCTATACTTAACTTGGTCAAAATATGAAAAACAGCAACTTTATAGATAATGCATTCATACAGCAATCAGAAGTTAAAGAAATGCATGCCTGTTCTGTGGCAAATTGACTGTTGGACCACGATGGACAGTTAGTGTGTGGCTTCAGTTGCCTGAGACTGCAGTCACGTGTGTGTGTGTGTGTGTGTGTGTGTGTGTGTGTGTGTGTGTGTGTGTGTGTGTGTGTGTGCGCGCGCGCGCGCGTGTGTAGCCTATTTTTGACGATGTCCTTACTGGCCGAAAGCATTGTTTGTGACAGTCTTTTCGTTGTGCCTATCTGCAGCTCAGCATCTCCGCTATATGATGAGTAGAACTTTCCTTTTCATAATATTGTAATGTTTATCATGAATTTGATCTATGGACGAGGGAACTAACAAACTGTTATTTTCCTAGAAGATGGCATTGCCATTGCAGAAGACATCAAGGATGAAGGAATACAGGTGATTCGCAACAGTGTTCATGTAGTCCACAGCTGTTATGGTATCTTCAATTAATATCACACGTCCCACAGAAGATCAGATGAATGTCCATCGTAGTGTAATACTGCCACCACCAAACATGGTGTGATGCATGTTTCAGGCAGCCATAGGCCTGGATGACAGCATATCCAGAGGTGACTACCAACCTGTTCCAACAAGAAACACCATTCATCTGACCAGGTGATATTTCCATTGATCCATGGGGCAATCTCAATCATCCCATCGCCACTGCAGTTGTAATTTACAATGTTGTTGAGTGAACATGGGAACACACAATGGTTATCTGTTGTGGAGCCCTAATGGTGTGCTCCGAATACCTCTGCCTGCACCAGCACTGTCGTCACATCTGCCACAGGTCACTACCTATCATGCTTTACGAAGTGGGCAAGCCTTTCACTGTCATGTTCTGTAGTGAGGCATGGATGTCCAATGTATTGTATCTTATGTTTGAGTTCACTGTCCTTCAGCCACTTTCCACAGATGCTCGCAACAGTAGCATGCAAACAGCTGACCACATTTGCACTTTCTGAGATTCCTGTTTCCAGGTGTTTGGCCATAATTTGCCCCAGGTCAGAGAACACAGAGAAAATACTGGCCCAATTGGTTTACAATGCTAAGGAAAAAAGTACATTGCCTGGTGGTGATGGTGCAAAGTGCTGTGTGGATATTGTCAAATGTTACATGGTTTCTGCCTCAGCACTTGCAAGGCTCGCATGTGGTTCTACTTGTAATTAGCAAATACCATGGAGCATTTTTTAAATATTTCAGATTTTTACCATTGGAACTAAGAAATATCTGAGGCAATAATTTCATGTAGTTGTGTAGATTTTAGCCTCGTATACAATACAAGATGTGTTCACTATTGTGGCTACTGACTGACATTTTGTCTCAATTGGTGCACTCTCCATGTGCCTTCCACCTTCTACACTGGTGCACTTTTGCCTCCACAACACACATGGACTTCCCTCCAGCTTTTCCTACCCTACTGTTACACTGCTATTGACTCTGTACATGGACTAGTAACCATACAGGATTTTCACAGATTAGATGACGTGTATAGAAATGGTTCATATTTGGCAAAAAAATCAGAAATAAACGTAAATAGTAACAAAAATCCACAAAATATGTGCAAACATTATCTATAAATGACTGAAAATTACAAATATTTGAGAAGGAAAGTTGCTACTCACCATACAGTGGAGATGCTGAGTCGTAGATAGGCACAACAAAAAGACTCTCACAATTATACATTGCATGTGGTTTCAGTTGCCTGAGACTGCAGTCGTGTGTGTGTGTTGGGGGGGGGGGGGGGGGGTCTTCATGACTGAAAGCTATAATTGTGAGTGTCTCTTTGTTGTGTCTCCACTGTACGGTGAGTAGCAACTTTCCTTCTCATAATATTGTTGCATTCCATCCTGGATTTTCCATTGTTTGAAAATTACAAATGACAAAGTGCTGGTATTACAAGTTGATTTCTGTGTTTGTGGCTCATATCATTGGTAGAACGGTTTCCCATTTGTCTCTGTTCTGCTAATATATGTTGTTTACCATGACATGTACCCACGCCACCATGAGGCAGCATTCAGTCTCATGGGCAGCAGTAGTCTTAATACTTTGGGCCATCTGCATAGATACCAGAAGCACAGTAGATCCTGACATTTCTCCATAAGATGGCAAGTAAGAAACTTATTGGCATGTCACTACTCATTGAGGAATTTACTCAGCTCACATCATCAGCAAAATTCATAAGGAAGGACTCAAATTAGAGAAATTGTTGTCCTTGGAATTAAATGATGCAAACAGTGCTAAATGTAGAACACATTTTTTAATGAAATATATTTATAGAGCTACATACTGGCTGTTTACAGCTTTTATCCTGCATGTGTCACTAATTATTTCTATTCTAGAGTTTGTCTGTTGTAGGAGGCATTATTAAGGAGCAGCTTCTTTAGTCTGCATTTGAAAACACTTCTATCTTCATTCTCTTATTGCATTTGTAAACACCTCTTTCACTCTTAAACTCAGCTGCAGTGTTGAAAGTGAATATCATAAGTGAATAAACGTACGGTGAGACTGTGGTTCATATTCACATTGGCTGAAAGAGATACTATGAATACTTTTGGCCTATGTCAGGAGTTAACTCAGAACATTATTGGCAATTATTCCTATAGCAAACTTGCTAAATCCAAATGTTTCAGCAGGTCTACGTGTGCCAATGAATGAAGATTGTTGGGGTTCCATTGTGATGTGCCATTGCTCTTTGTATTACTTGAACAACCTAGGGTAACTTACTACATTTTGTTTCTTAACTAAGTACTACATCAGACAAGTGCTGAACTATGTGTGCCATAACAACGTAACAACTTGTCTAATAAAATATTCTGATGGTCATAACTGAGTATCTTTTATAATCCATAGAAGATTCCAACTGGTGATATTTGTCATTTAAGGATTTTATTATGTGCTCCCTAAATGTATGAAAATCAGTCTCTGTAGAGTGGCACTTTCAAAATCCAAACTGTGATTGGCTAAGTATCTCATTACTACATAGCTGAGTGACAACGCTGGAGTACATTACCTTCTCTAAAATTTTAAAAAAAGTTTGCAAATATTGACATTGAATTGTAGTTGTTGACATCTGTGGAGCCAGCCTTTTGATAAGAGGCCTAACAATGACATACTTTAACATATCAGGGAAGACACCCTGAATCAATGATGTATTGCATAAGTGAAGAGCAACATTACATATCATAGGGCCACAACTTTTAGTGTCTTATTGGACCTATTATCCACCCTACATGAACTTTTATTTTTTAAAGCGATGGCAATCTTCCTTCTTTTAGACAGAGATGTGAGATTATTTTTGATTTCACTAAATGTTGTCTGGAATGCTTCTTTGGCATATTGTTCTGTTTTCTCATTTGAACTATTTATTTTGCTCACCTATTTTTAAAAGGTAATTGTTAAAAATATCTACAATGCATGAACTGTCTTTTACAGTGATTTATTGTGTAAATCATGGAATTCTTTTAGATAAGCTAAATCATTATGGTTTGAGGGGGGCAGCGCAAAAATGGTTTAATTCATACTTAACTGGAAGAACGCAGAAAGTTGAAACAAGTGGTTCATGTAATGTTAAACTAACAGCTGATTCCTCAAACTGGGGGCTATCAAGTATGGGGTCCCACAGGGTTTGGTCTTAGGTCCTTTACTGTTCTTGATATACATTAATGACTTACCATTCCACATTGATGAAGATGCAAAGTTAGTTCTTTTTGCTGATGATACAAGTATAGTAATAACATCCAAAAACCAAGAACTAAGTGATGTAATTGTAAATGATGTTTTTCACAAAATTATTAAGTGGTTCTCAGCAAACGGACTCTCTTTAAATTTTGATAAAACACAGTATATACAGTTCCGTACAGTAAATGGCACAACTCAAGTAATAAATATAGAGTTTGAACAGAAGTCTGTAGCTAAGGCAGAATTTTCAAAATTTTTAGGTGTTTCCATTGATGAGAGGTTAAACTGGAAGCAACACATTGATGGTCTGCTGAAACGTCTGAGTTCAGCTACGTATGCTATTAGGGTTATTGCAAATTTTGGTGATAAGAATTTCAGTAAATTAGCTTACTATGCCTACTTTCATTCACTGCTTTCGTATGGCATCATATTCTGGGGTAATTCATCGTTGAGTAGAAAAGTATTCATTGCTCAAAAACGTGTAATCAGAATAATTGCTGGAGCCCAACCACGGTCATCCTGCAGACATCTATTTAAGGATCTAGGGATCCTCACTGTAACCTCACAGTATATATATTCACTTATGAAATTTGTTGTTAATAATCCAACCCAGTTCAAAAGTAATAGCAGTGTGCATAGCTATAACACCAGGAGAATGGATGATATTCACTATGTCGGGTTAAATCTGACTTTGGCATAGAAAGGGGTAAATTATGCTGCCACAAAAGTCTTTGGTCACCTACCAAACAGCATCAAAAGCCTGACAGATAGCCAACCAACATTTAAAAATAAATTAAAAGAATTTCTAGATGACAACTCCTTCTACTCATTGGCTGAATTTTTAGATATAAATTGAGGGAAAAAAAGCCAACTTAAACATTAGTGTCATGCAATATTTTGTGTAATGTAATATCTTGTACAGACATCTTTTATTAACCTGACATGTTCCACATCATTACGAAGTATCGTATTCATGATCTATGGAACAAGTATTAATCTAATCTAATCTAATCTAGTGCACTCTTTCTCTTTAACAGAAATAATGTTATATTCTGTGGTCCTTCCCTGTCCTTTTACAATATTCCATATTAAGTTGATTTTATTGTTTGGTTAGTCAGTTGCAGTTAAGATGCGCACACTCGTGCATTTTTTACAGCTGTTCTTAATAAGCAGCAGTACAGTTTACATGAAAGTATTTCAGTAGTGATTGTTCTAGATATTTTGTAGATGTGAAGAGACTCTGATACCTGTAGTGGTTAAGGTTTCTTTAGTGACTTTCTGGTAACATATGGATTATATTTTTAGGAAAACTACTTTCAAACATGGATACAAACTTACTACAAAATATGTTGAATTTAGAGCTAGCATTAGGCTCATTGTAAACTTCCACAACCAAATTTTTTAAGCTTTCTTTATGATCTTCGGTTGTTTTGTTATTAATAAGCCTCATTATTTTCTTTGAGTGTTTCTGTACCATACATAGAGCTAAGTTATTTACTGTGACTAACTGTGGCTTCAGCTGCCTGAGACTGCAGTCGTGTGTGTGTGTGTGTGTGTGTGTGTGTGTGTGTGTGTGTGTGTGTGTGAGATTCATTTGTGAAGTGAAAATTTCGTTTTCAGATGATTTTTCCTTCTAGTGCTGTACGTGTGACCACCTCCGTTACTCTCAAACTTAGAAGAATTGTTTATAGTAAATTTTGTAAATGGATACATATATGGTGTTGCTGTAGTTGATATTCCCTGCTGCTTAAAGAGATGCATGCAACATATCTGCATCTACATCTACATGGTTACTCTACCAATCACACTTAAGTGCCTAGCAGAGGGTTCATCAAACCATCTTCACAATTCTCTATCATTACAATCTCGTATAGTGCGCAGAAAGAACAAACACCTATACCTTTCCGTACAAGCTCTAATTTCCCTTATTTTATTGTGGTGATCATTTCTCCCTCTTTGGGTCAGTGTCAACAAAATATTTTCACGTTCAGGGGAGAAAGTTGATGATTGGAATTTCGTGAGAAGATTCCGTTGCAACGAAAAACACCTTTATTTTAATGATGTCCAGCCCAAATTCTCTATTATTTCAGTGACACTCTCTCCCATATTTCTCAATATTACAAAACGTGCTGCCTTTCTTTGAACTTTTTCGATTTACTCCATCAGTCCTATCTGGTAAGGATCCCACACCGTGCAGCAGTATTCTAAAAGAGGACGGACAAGCATAGTGTAGGCAGTCTCCTTAGTAGGTCTGTTACATTTTCTAAGTGTCCTGCCAGCAAAACGCAGTCTTTGGTTAGCCTTCTCCACAACATTTTCTATGTGTTCCAATTTAAGTTGTTTGTACTTGTAATTCCTGAGTATTTAGTTGAATTTACGGCCTTTAGGTTTCACTGATTTATCGTGTAACCGAAGTTTAATGAATTCCTTTTAGCACTCATGTGGATGACCTCACACTTTTCGTTATTTAGTTTCAACTACCAGTTTTCGCACCAATCAGATATCTTTTCTAAATCGTTTTGCAATTTGTTTTGATCTTCTGATGACTTTATTAGTCAATAAATGACAGCATCATCTGCAAACAATCTAAGATGGCTGCTCAGATTGTCTCCCAAATCGATTATATAGTTAAGGAACAGCAAAGGGCCTATATAACACTACCTTGGGGAACACCAGAAGTCATTTCTGTTTTACTGGATGACTTTCCGTCAATTACTACAAACTGTGACATCTCTGAAAGGAAACCACAAATCAAGTAACATAACTGAGATGATATTCCATAAGCACGCAATTTCACTACAAGCCGCTTGTGTGTAGGCCTACGGTGTCAAAAGCTTTCGGGAAATCCAGAAATACAGAATTGATCTGATATCATATACATGTGAATTCCACACATACTTTAATTGTAATTACTTTCTTTTCTGCAATGAAAGCATTTTCCTAAGCAGTGTGTTACCCCAGAATATTATGTTGTAAGACATCAATGAATGAAAAAATGCAAAACATGTTAGCCGACTTCTGTATTCCCAAAGTTGGCAATCATTCTTATGACAAAATTAAGTGGTCTAAACATTTTAGCAGATCTGCTAGATGGTATTTCCAGTTTAAGTTTTCATCAATATGCAAAACTGAGAATATACACCTTCTACCCCCTATGTTACTTCCTGTTGGTATACTATGTTAGTGGGTGGGGAGATATTTTTGCTGAATTAACTATGCTTTTTCAAAGTTTAAAGCCCATATCACAGAGCCAGAATAGCGCTAAAGTGGTTTGAGTGGCATGACAGTGAACTCACATCAATGTCCTGGTCATGAAATCGCCTGATTTGAACCCAATGGAGCACATCTGGAGTGCTTTGGGGCACCAACTCTATCCCCAAAAATCAATGAGCCATAATTTAAGGGAATTGTGTAACCTTTACTTACATGTCTGGTGCCACAAACCTCATGAAAACTACTAAGGACTAGTCAAATTCAGGTAATGCAAATTTTTGCTGTATCGGTTTCCAAAAGTGGGCCAACATGCTACTGTGTGACTGTGTAAGTGGTCGTAATGTTTTTGACTCATCAGTTTATATGTTCCTGTTGTCTGGATGGTATTCGCTGGTGTGCTGTCAAGACCAATAACGTGCAATCTGAAATGTAGTCCCCAGGTGATGGTGCTGTGGTGGCGGGTGAGGGGAGGGGTGTTTGCTGCAGGTGGCACTGCTTCGAGTCTTGTGGACATCATTCGGCCCTGTAAGTTGCTAGAGCTCTCACCATGGCACGGTCCGATTGGATTTTTGCAGTCAGTTCGTATCAGGTGGCATTGAGTTGTAAACTGCTTTCCAGGTTAACCAGATCTTCATGCACTTTCGTTTCTGTTGCTTCCTTGATGATCAATTCCAAGAAGACTGATGTGACACTGCACTTCGGAGTTTTCAAAACGCTTCTTTGATGCTGTGCTCCACTATGGACGATTTTTCAGTGTATCCTAAATGCAAGTCAATTATGTTTTCCATGCACTGTTTCAAGAAAGTTATTATTGTTTTGGAATGAATAATGTAAAGAGACTGTGAAACAGCTGTTAATTTGGCATGAAATTGATTTAGTCAGTTGACAGGCAGATCAGAGTGGCTGAGAATTTGTCCAGAGTGTTCAGTTTACTAAAAACTTGCATCTGCCAATGGAAGTGACAAGTATTTAATGATGCTCATAATTACTTGTGCAGCTTCGGTGTAGTTGTCAATCGTAAGGCAGCTTTGATAGTTACTTCACTACAGATTTTAGTGAATGATATGACAAGGTGACAAGATTTTATATGTAAAAAAAATTAAAAAAAGGGTAAATAGAAAGAAAAAAGTGGGATACTAATTACAAAGAAAAAATACTTCACGTGTGTCAGCATTCCTTTAATGAGACAACTGAAAACTAACATTTATACATCTAAATATACATTTATTTTTTATATGAATGCGTAGTATATGTTCTTTCGGACATGTCCGTGGTATCTGTTTTTTCCAGACATGTCTGGAAAAACAGATACCACACATTCATGTAACTGATTCGCCTCGATGGGCAATGGATCCACCACATTCAGTGAAGATGCACAATTATGTCTGACATCCTGTGGGAATCTCTAAGCAGCCATATGGAGCGCACAGAGAGGGACTGCAGATATGTGTGAATGTAGGATAACTGACAGACATTCCAAGATAGTCCATTCACTTGCTACAAACACCATGTCCGGGTGGCTCAGTGGTTAACACAACTGGTCTGGCATACATTTTCACTCATTGCCACTGATGACTCACAAAGTCCTGACACACTGATATCAATAATCCCTCCCCTTCCTTTCCTTTCTCCCCCCACCTCCTTCAGTTTGCATAAGACACTTATTTTAAAAATGTACCACAATTAAAAACATATGTCATGACACTGACTCATATTCTAATACATAAAGTTGTTCCAAGAATTCTGCCTGAATTTAAAATATATATAAAAAAAACATCATTGTTGACATCAAATACCTAATGAACATGAACTTGCAGGTTCTGAATCAAGAATATCACTATTAACTTTGTACATGTCAGAAGACTTTATATCTTCCAAGAGTTTTGGATTGCTTAATAACAGGTTGTAAAATTCTTAAAATCTACTGTGCTGAAAATGTTTCACACCAATTACAATTTATTCAATAGTTCTGGCAGTAAAATGAATTTTTTCGTCACTCCAGAGTGAGTTAACAATTGAAAAGACTCTTTCCACAACAGCATTTGTGTTTTGTGCAACAAGAGCAACACTCACAAGCATCTCCATATTTATACATGAAATGTCTACAGTTATGTTCGCATGTCCTAACTCATCAAATAATTCACCTTCACTTACCTGAACGTACTGTCTTAAAATTTTTAGACATCTTTAGTTTAAGGTAAAAAAACTTGATGTGTTTCGCTACAAAATAAAACTAAATCCAGCTCTATTTCTTCTTCCAGTAAATTTATATGAATTTTTAAAGTTGTATCTTCCTTTTTGAAACACCCTATACTTATCTTCTTTAAGTTTTGACTGCACTTCATGCAGTGCATGTGGCTATAAAATGTTCACTAAAATCGATTCGCACTTTGCCTTTCTTCGCAAAAAGTTCTCTGATGATACGAGATAGGCAGGCCATTGAACAGAATGAATGGTTGTTTTTTGCAGTGTGAGACACAAACAACCCTATTTCAGCTCAGTTTGTAGTCTATTTGCACTTATGAAGGAAGTTATACTACAGTTTTCTCGCAGAAGCTGCCGATATGCGCTTCTTCTTCTTAATGTGTTGTGTCGGTGTGTCCTCCATGTTCAATAGAAAAAAAAAACCAATGACATAAAATACATTCTTCAGTCATAGATGATGAGTTTTACTTCAAGAGAGAAAACTTTACTTCAAGAGCGTCGGACACAGTACATTTTCTTTTCCCCATATTAACACGCTTATATGACTCAAACAAAGCGAATAACAAACAATAGAATGCACTGGCACAAGCTCACCATGCCCCCATTGTTAAAAATAGTTCTCTACTTTTTATTGGTTTTTCATAAAAATCGAAAGAACAAGCTGCCTGCAGCTACTACCCATCTGTGAGAGCCAACAGTGTGTATCTAATTCATATTCATTACTACAGATAAGCATGACATTTTAACATTAATGTCCCTATAACAAGCTTTCACAATTTCTACAGAGAAAAAAAGAAAATCGTACTAATCTTGCACCATGGTTACCAGAACTGAGCCAAATAGTGTGGAACGTATTCTCTTCGTACATGCGTACGACTACGCATCTACTTTCATTCCCCGCTCTCTTTATTTAAGGCTGGAGGGCCATGAAAACTTAGTACATTAAATGTGACAGCTATCGACTGTGTTACCTTGAACATTCGAGATGCGCCAGAATCTCAGTAAGAAAATATGAAAAACATATGAAACAAAACTGACTTATAAAACAAATAAAAACCTAGAGAGAACTAATTGAAAAGGTTAAAGTTATTGACAAGCAAGGATCTATGGAAGGGCAAGACCCTTGGCATCCCATTACAAATTTGTCGGGACAACAGGACAGATAACAAAAAACAGGATACTACCATTAAAAACGGGACGTCTGGTCACCTAAGACATGATACCATAGAGTTCATAGGGAATGAGCTATCAAGAATAATTAATCTTGAGGTGGTAATATACATAGTAAAGGCGTCTTGAAATGACGGTTTAGTGAGAAAATGTTTTAAGGAAGTGTAGTCGCAAAACGTGAACAGCACATTCATCGTTTCATAAGATGGCTTCTGGAATCATGTGAGGTGGAAGTTTGGGTTGGTTACACCAAACAACACCATTTTAACAGTAGTTCATTTATTCACCTCTTTTACACAAGCAAGGTTTACAAAGAACTGACATGGTGGAACTGCACAAAGATAATCTTAGCTTAGTTCAAACAATACTCAGATCGATGCTGGTGTCGACCTCATCGGCGTCACATAGCCCCTCCCCCCTCCCCCCACAGTACGGAGTACTCTTGAGAGGCTGGAGGGGGGGGAGGCAAGTGAATATGGCGTCGGCAGGGGTGGTCCACGGGAGCCAGACCATGCCGAACCTGGAAGTCATTGAAGCGACCCAGGCGTCGTACTGGGCGTGCTGGTCGTGCGGCAACAAGTAGGCCAGCAGTTTGTGGGTGGAACGGAGCGACGACGACGTCTCCGGTGGGCAAGGCGAACACACTAAGCATGTCCAGGTCGACGTCGGGCAAGAGGGGAACACATTTCACCAGGTGGCAGGGAATGGCGGAGGTTGTGTCATGAGCACTGGATGAAGGGAAACATATGACGAACAGTGTATCATCGCGTAGTACTAAGTACTATTGAGATGTCGTGGATTATATCCAGGGGGACAGGCACAAACACCTCGAGCGAGGGCATTTTCAAGATTTGGGGGGGGGGGGGGGTTATGAGAAACCTCGACAGGGCAAGGCACGCAACGGTGCAGAGGTCAAAGGGACCGGTGAAGTCCTGGCAGCGAGGGCGTGATCGTAGGTAAGCTCGATGTGGGGAGCATGTGGTCCCTCGACGGGGTGCGTAGGACCGGAGTAGAGGGTGAGGTCGGTGGAGAGCTCGACGATTGGAGCTGGAAGTCACTCGACCGAGTGTGTGAGTCCGACGTGGAGGGAGTGGTCAGAGCGTCGTGAGCCATGACGGTGAGTGGCATGGTCATGGCCTGAAGGGGGGTAGAAGAAGGCTCGACATGAGCAGGCTTAAGTCTGTTGAGAGAGACTGTAACAGCTGAATCTTTCATCAGGATGTCATAGGTGTTGGCTGAGCGCCGGAGAACCCGGTACAGGCCGGTATATGGAGGTTGGAGGGGAGCACGGACAGTGTCATCTCGGAGCATGACGTATTCACAATTGTCCAGAGATTTCGGGACGTGAACCTTTGGGCGGGAATGGCTAGTGAGCAGAGGGATATGGAGGTTGATGAAGTGGCGTCTGACACGGTCCATGAAGCAAGGTAAGTCAGACTGAGGGAGAGAAGTGGAAGGGCTCACAAATTCGCCAGGGAGAACAATATTCTGGCCATATACGAACTCGGCTATTGTGCCTTTGAAGTCTTCCTTATAGATTGCACAAATGCCGAGCAGCACAAGGGGAAGGGCCTCCGTAAATAGAGAGTCTTGGCATCAAAGAGCCGCCTTGAAAGTGCGGTGCCAGCGCACGTCTAGCCCATTACTTTGCGGGTGATATGCTGTGGTATGGATGCGCCGGATGCTGCAAATGTTACGAATCTCGTTGAACAGGGCCAACTCAAATTGTCTGCCATGGTCAGTCGTGATGATAGCTGGACATATGAAACGCGATACCCATGACTCGATGAAAGCTCGAGCAACAGTTTCTGCCATAATATTGGGGAGGGGGACAGCCTCAACCCAGCGAGTTGTTCGGTTGATAGACGAGAGAACATAACAAAAGCCATTAGAGGGGGGGAGAGGGCCGACAATGTCAGTATGAATATGCTGGAAACGCCCAGGAGGGATCGAAAAAGCGCCGAGGGAGTGTGAAGTATGCTTGTGTACTTTGCAGTGTTGGCATGCAATGCAGGAGCGTGCCCATTGCTGGCAGTCCTAGTTGACATTTCTCCATACAAAGCGCTCTGCTATGAGGCAGGCGGACGCACAAACACCAGGGTGGGCTAAATTATGCAATGCGTTGAAGACAGCTCAACAGAGCGTGGTTGGGATGAGGGGGCATAACCTGCCCGTACTGTCGTTGCACCAGATCTCACCAGAAATGCCAGGGAAGGTGGTGCAGTCGAAGTGTAGTGAAGAGGTAGAGTCTGAAATCAGGTTTTGTGTTTCCTTGTCGGTGGGTTGGAGATTAGGCAGGTCAGACAAATCTAACAGTGTATGGACGGCGTCGACTAGTGAAAGGAAATCAGCAACTATATTGTCGGCACCCTTTATGTGTCTGACATCAGTGGTGGACTGAGATATGAAGTCCATGTATCTGAAGCGGCTAGGAGGCAGGTCAGCTGGCGGATTTGTAATGGCTGCGGCCAGGGGTTTGTGGTCCGTTAACACATAGAAAGGGCGTCCCTCAATGTCAGTCTTAAAATGCTTGATCGCTTCGTAGACCGCGTGCAACTCCCAGTCAAATGCAGAATATTTCCGTTGTGCATTGGTGAACTTGCGCGAGAAGAACTGCAGAGGCGAAGTCTGGCCGTCAATTGTCTGGCTAAGGACAGCGCCGATGGCAGTATCGCTTGTGTCTGTGGTGATGAAAAGCTGCACATTGGGATGGGGATGCGCGATGGTGCAGGCCTCGGCAAGAAGATTTTTGAGGGCAGTCAAAGAGTCAGTCATAGCAGGGGTCCATGGAACGGGCCGAGATCCAGAAGTGTTGGTGCCTGCCAAGGCGTCCGTCAGTGGAGCCTGAATCTCTGCAGCCCAATGTAGATGTCGGTGATACTAATTAACCATCCCCAGAAAGCACCGGAGCTCTTTGAATGACGACGGTCTGGGTAGGTTTAGTATTGTTTGTACTTTCTCAGGGGTGGTGAAAGGCCATCAGCAGAGACCCAAAAACCAAGAAAAGTGACAGCGAGTTGATGTAGCTGCAATTTGTCCTGGTTGGTCTTGATGCCTGCTGCCGTGAGAGTCTTCATAACAGTTTGCAGATGTCGAATGTCGGCCTCGATGGAGGAGCTCAAGACAAGAATGTCATCAAGATACGCACAGCAGAATCTTAGGTCGAATAGCACTTCGTTGATGAAGCATTGCCAGTTCTGGGTTGCGTTTTTCAGACCGAATGGCATGAATCGAAACTGAAATAACCCGATCGAGGTGGTGATTGCTGTCTTCTCGATGTCTTCAGGTGCCATGGGGTTCTGATGGCAGGCCCGTTTGCATCAATGACAGAGAATGTGGTCGCACCTGCGAGGGAACTGGTAAAGTCAGCAATGTTGGGTATGGGGTAGCGCGAGGGAACTGGTAAAGTTGGCAATGTTGGGTATGGGGTAGGTGTCCATAATTGTTCGTACGTTTAGTCGACGGTAGTCTCCGCACATGCGCCGCGACCCGTCTTTCTCGGGTGTCATATGTATGGGCGTAGACCAGCTACTAGCAGAGAGTTCAATGACGCCAGAGCTTAGTAGTTCAGAAGTCGGAGAGGCGCTCTGGACAAAGTCGACGTGGTTTACTGGAGATCAGGGGACCTGGCGTGAGGCGAAGCTTGTGAACCGTGCCATTGGTGACGAAGGAAATGTTGCCAGTGGTGCGGGAGGCGGATTGTTTACAATGTGCAGTGGGCAGGGCATGCGAGGTGTGGTTGTGGTGTTTGGAGCCACTCTGCAGATCCGACAGGAGCTGAGGTGGCAAAGTGTCCCAGGAGTCAACACGACAAGATGGCTGCCGGCCCAAACCAGTGGCACCGTGGTCGTGTGAGCTCGGTAGAGCTCATGAGCCGTTAGAGAGTCCATTGTCCGAGGGTGCGGCATGTGGCAGCACGGTCGTGGGCGAAACGCTTGGCGCAAGTGCACTGTTTGTGTTGTCAGTGGCAGTCACACGGCAGAGCACAGGAGCTGGAGTTGCATAGTTTGAGGTGCTGTCCGCGAGGGATGGGGTAAGGAGCCGTCAGTTCGGGAACAAGTAACGCTCGTCGCGCATGCGCACTTGTATCCGGCCGAGTGTCAAATGCTGCCATGTTAGGAGGTTGTGGCCCTGCAGGCTGTCAGTACATGTTATGGCAGTCTTGATAGCACAGTTGCAAGGGGTAGCGGGAGGTAAACACACGAAGGCTCGATTGCTAAGACTGCAAGCAGTTTTGGCGCACTTACTGACCTTGCTTTGTCCTTGCTGTAGTGTCTGTAATTCCTTTGCTGCATCGGAGAGTTGCAGCTGAGTTTCGTGGAGCCGGAGGGAGAGCTCAATGTTTTCCTTGCATAGGCGAGCAACGTTTTCAAGCTCGACGAGGCACTTGTGCGTTGTTTCTTGTAACGTCATTGACAGAGACGAGCATGTACGGATGACATGAGCCCGGACTGATGTGTCACGGGAGGGGTTTGATCGATGGAGCACAGGGGAAGTGAGTCTTGGATGGATGATGAAACACGGTGTTTCGCACTAGGTCTGGTGAAAGTTTGTTGTGTCGCAAGAAGTCAATGCCTAATATAGGTCCATCAATTTTGCACACTAACAAAGTCCACTCGAGTTTGCAGTTTGTGGAGAGTGAAACGACGTGGGAAGTTGAACGCAAGCATTGTAGTTTATTTGAATTCACAGCTTGCAGTGAAGTATGATGAGGGCAAATGTTCGACGATGCTAAGGATGTAGGCAGCAGCGAAACATCGGCGCCTGTATCCATTAGGAAAAGGTATCCCGACGAAATGTCTTTAATATAAAGTCATCCGCAATTATCCGGTCGTTCCCAGACAGAACTGGGGGGTGCCTGTCATGTTGTGCGCAGGAGGCGGCACCCAGACCTACCTGCAATTGGCGTTTGGGAAGTAGTAGGGTGGTCTGCAGTTTCGTGCCACCTCACCAAACCATGTGTGGAAGTAACAGTACGGGTAGTGCAGTTGCATTTCCTGCAGAATGTTCGTTGCCAGTGGCGGTGGCCGAGGGTCAGTGGCCGCAGCAGGCTCGGTTGCAGGAGGGGGTGTGACTGTGGGCGTAGCCAGTGACGTCCCAGTAGCTTGTTTACTGCTTCCTGGAGCGAGCGGAACGTTCGGCACAGTGCAGCCCCGGCCGCAGGACGATGAGCCTGAACCTGAGACTTGTCAGGTAGGCAATTCCTGGCGAAGCAGAGCAGTCATGCATCGTGTAGCTTGTCAGCAATTGTCATTCTTTGCTCGACAGGTTCGGGAGACCTCTGAGCCAGAGCAAAGTGGATGTGAGGAGATAGTTTATCTGACCAGATGGCAAGGAGAGCTGGGTCAGAGAGAAAATCAGCGCTGACCAGGGCATGTAGCCATCTCCGTGGAGCACTTGCCGTATTGCTGCCTCAGTTAAGCATGCAAGCCAATGTAGAACCGTCTTTTTGGCTAGAGTGTACTGGGTGGATGAGTCCGGAGCGTCGACAAGGTCAGCAATCAAGTTCTCCTGGCCGTACAGGTGGGTGATGAGGCACAGAAACCTGGCTGAATCGTCGAGTTTGTAATGGTCAAACACTTTGTCCACAATTTTGAACCAGGTTGTTGCCCTGTCGGGATTAAATGGCGGCAGCGTCGGTAAGCGTTGTAGAATGTTCGGAAGAACAGGTTGAGTTGAATTTGTCGGAGCACCACCTGAAACGAGCTGTTGTTGCTGTAGTATTCCAGGAGAGTGTGCCTCCAGGGGCTGTGGCAACGACGGCTGGTCGGGTGGCAGCGTGAAGGTGACGCGTTGTGGTTGAGCACGATCCGTCGTGATGCGGAAGGCTGACGCGGGTGAGACACCGTAATGTGTCGATTGCAGTTGCGGAAGCTCAAAACGTTGTGGGTGTGCTCGGATTGATGCGTCGCGGAAGACCGATGCAGATGAGGCACCGAGATGTGCCGAGAACGGTAGTGGAAGCTCGACTGGAGCTGGCGCAGGGGCGACAGGTGAGAAAAAGTTCAAAGTTTGAAAATGCATGTTAGTCCGCGGAAAGCACGACGTATAACCAGAGCTGGGGCCATCTGTGTTGCAGGGAGGCTGCGGAGGTGTGGGCTGTCCAGAAGCACAGTGTGTAAAATGATGTCGAACATCTGACGGAATTTGTGAATGTTCACTGTTCATAGTCACTCCACTCAAAACGGTGTGCGGATAAGGTAATCGGGAAAGGCATTATTTAGATTTTGCTGATCATTTGCTGCTACTCGTAAAATGTTGTAATGATTTCCTTCCGGAGTACGAAGTAAACCTGTCTACGAATAATTTCGTCACCACAGTTTACAAAGGTACGCTGTGCTGGGTGACGAAAATTTTTCGTTCTGCACGTGTCAGCTTAAAGGATACGAACAACATGGCGTCACAAGGTTTATGGCATTCGTCTGTAACCTGTTGCGGTTTTTCTAACCAAGTCCACTCTTGAGTGAATAGCTGCTAAGAAAAAGACTCCCCCCCCCCCCCCCCCAGAAAAATTTAATCTGATACCGGTAATGCAAATACAATGATAGAACATATTAAAGGAGTTGCTGCTTCTTTTAAAGAAAATTCAACTAGACATTAAGAATACGATGTTGTTCCTGCCAGTTGCTTCATTTAGCTGCACCAGCAGGTGTGTAAAGCCTAAAATATTTTGATGCTGAAGAATACGCAATGGACCTTTATTACAACCGTCTCCAAAAAAGTTCAGAAAGACAGTCTACTTTTAAACTTTGTCAAAATATATATGGCGCTAAACCACATAAAATACTGCATTGCATTTGTACAAGATGCCTCTCTTTACTCCAGTCAATAGAATGAATAACTGCACAGTGGGAACCGCAGATAAAATTTTTCAGTGAGGAATCTTCAAAAAATATAAACAACTCTCGCTGAAGTAGAGTACAACCTGTTCTACATGATCCAGTTACTAAGCTATATCTCCTTTTTTGCATAACACTCTTTCGTTACTTACGTAAGCAAATGCATTCCTTCAGAAAGAAGAGCCAGTAATCCATAAACTTCGCAGACCTTCTCCACTACCGATACCTAATTCCGGTTGTCTGTTGCAACTTTCAAAAAAATAAACATCAGAAATGGATAAAAACGTTGTCGTTGATGTAGACACTAGAAGCTTCATCTCATCATACAAGTTTTGAAAAACCTGTTATTATAAAATTTTATGAAGATATTAAAAGCTTTTCGTGAATTCATGTAGTTACAGTAAAGAAAAATTTCCACTACACGATGAATTCTTAAAAAATGTAGAAGTTGTAGATATTGGATCTAGAAAAAGTAAATCTTTTTCATCAGTTGTAAAACTGAATGAGCTATTTCCTGACGTCTTGAGTGAATACGAAACACAAACACACACACACACACACACACACACACACACACACACACACACACAATAGAATCAGTGTTTCCAAGATAAGTTTGATGACTTTCCACTTAACCTGTCTTTTTTTTTAATTTAGACTTGTTTTTATTCTTGGAAAATCTTCTTTATTTACGGTCAGAAAGCAGCTGAGGTACGGCGGTTAAAGGCCTAAATCACACTTCTAATTTCTAAAATATTTCGGGGGAAGGACTCCCGGACACGCCTCCATATCTGTCATGTAATTAGGCGTACTGGCAACCTCTTGTCAAGGTTGGCAGCTACGAAGGGGGATGGGAAACTGTTTTGATAATAAGGTAACTGGTGAAGCATTACTTTGGTGTAGTAAAAAATTACGTTAAATTGGAGTAAGGCAATAAATAGTCTGAAGAAGAGGAAGCCACCAGGAGAAAATCAGTTAACGTCAGATATGATCAAGGTGCGAGATGAAGACCCCGTAAAGAGTTGATATGGAAGAAGGACGAGATACCAACAGAATGTAAGCTGTCGTTGTACCATCTCATAAGAATAACAGCAAAAACGACTGTAATAACTATAGAGGGATCTCACTGCTGAATACCATCTCCAATGCCTTACTCTTGACAGTACTGGAAAAACTTAAGACCTACTCTGTGGAAATAGTAAGGAATTACCAAGCAGATTTCAGATCAGGAAAATCTACAATTGACCATATTTTTACCATGTAGACAGGTATGGGAAAAACATTGGGGATTTAACAAACCAGTATTTGCCACATTCGTATATTTTCCAAAAGCTTTGAGTGGTATAAATAAAGTGAGCCTCTACAGCATCCTCAATATTAAGAGTATCTGAGAAATTATTCAATCTAGTTAAAGTGTGTATAATGGAGACGAAAGCAAAAGCAAAATATCAAAGGACGTGGAAGTATGAACTGGGGTACGGTAATGTGACACATTTCATCCATATTATTTAACGTTGTACTTTAAAAGATATATGTGGCATGAATAGAACAGGATAGAGCAACAATCTAAAAGGAAATCTGCAAATGCTAACATATACAGATGATACAATCAGAGTCAAGAGAAGAAATAACAAAAACGGTGGATGGCCCGATCAGTAGTGCCAGGGCTTAAAATTAAACCTATAAGACAGAACTGATGGAACTAACTAAAAGGATGAAGAACAATGTGGCTGGGAATTTAGAGGTGGGATAGATGAAGCTGAAGATAGTTGGTAACTTTAAATACACTGCTAGGAAACAAAAATATAAAATCCTGTTAGAGGTTTCCAATTCAAGTTTTATTAATGCAATAGTGTATATGGAGTAAATGAGATAATTTCATTTTCAGATCAATAGCATAAGTGGCTCTGAGGTACCAGGTATCGTCCCATGATGAAATACCTATATTAGTACAAAGTGTAGCCTCCATGGGTAGCAATGGAGGCACCGACTCTGGCATCCAGTCAATCTTACAGATGACGTGTAGTAGCCTGTGATACATTACGCCATGCCTGCTCGACCTGTTCACGTTGTTCTGTAGGGGTTGTTGGCTGGCGAGTCACAAGAGGCACTTCTCATTCCATCGTATTTGGGCACAGATGAGCTCACTGTTGAGTGCCCTACACATACCAGCACCACCCATCATATCCCATACATGCTAGATTGGAGACAAGTCTGAAGATCATGCTGATCAGGGAAGTTGGTGATGTCTTGCAGAGCACACTGTGTTGCATGGGCAGCTTGTGCGAGCATTATCATGTTGGAACAACCTGTTGCAAGAACGGCAAAAGAACGGGTCTAACAACATTTTGCTCGTACCAAGCGCTGGTTAATGCCCCCTCCAGAAACATCAAAGGTGAATGAGAGTTGCAGCTTGCCGCAACCCAGATCATAAGACCTAGGGTGGGGCCAGATGCACACTACAGGAGAGTGCTCACCAGGTCTACGCCGTATGCACAAAAGACTATCACTTGCATGCACGCAGAATCTGATTTCATTGCTGAGGCCATGGGGCGCCATTCCATCTTCCAAGTGATCCTCTGACGGCACCAGTCGATACATGAATGCCGATGCTGTTGCGTGAGTGGAAGGCGGGCTATACTCCATACGCCGAGAGAAGAGCTCTGACAACTGGCAGTGCAGTTACCAGTATTCGATATGGATGGGCAGCAAGCCATCAGCGGTTGCCCAGCACTACGGCAACACTGGGGCGTTCCACGGTACCGTAAACAAAATCTCATGATCTGATTGGCTGTCGTGGGTGCGAGAAGCACTTGCGCCAAGGTTGCGTCAACTGCCAGAGCTCTTCCCTCGCCGTACGCACTGTAGAGGTGTACGTGGCCGTGCAAACAGCCGGTTCGTAGCAGCTCGTGCTGACATGTATGTGCTCACAAGCCCTCCTATCTGTGCTGCGGTAGCTATACAATCTGCCTCTGCTGCCCTTACAGTGCGACGATCCTGGCGGGCGTCTGTGCTCCTTGGAGGTTCAGAACCTCGTCTACGAGAGTCAGTATGCCCACGTGGCCACTGATACCAGGATCGTTGCCCAACTGATGCAGCGCGTCCTAATTGTGTGGCAAGTCTCTGAAAGGACCAGCATGCCACTCGGAAGGCCACAATTTGACTCCTTCCAAACTCGCTCAGTTGGCTGTAGGAAGCACGAATACGTCTTCGTGGCATGGTTCCCTGCATGCTTCACACGTCTGCCACACACTGACCCTTCTGGCTTTGAGTAATCCTCATTAAAGGGTAGGCACAGATGTCGCTCTGGTAGCTATATCACTACGCTATCCGTTGCAGACGATGTTGAAGCCATTATCAATACATCTACTTTTCCTCCACGTGGCATATACAGTTCAAATGGCTCTGAGTACTACGGGAAATGGTTCAAATGGCTCTGAGCACTATGCGACTTAACTTCTGAGGTCATCAGTCGCCTAGAACTTAGAACTAATTAAACCTAACTAACCTAAGGACATCACACACATCCATGCCCAAGGCAGGATTCGAACCTGCAACCGTAGTGGTCGTGCGGTTCCAGACTGAAGCGCCTAGAACCGCTCGGCCACAACGGCCGGCGGCATATACAGTCATTGGACCAAAACCGACGTTGTCTTTTTAAGAGTACTATTTTTTTCGGCAGTGTGCTATACACAACTCTCCGGATAGATGAATAATGCCCAGCTAGCAGCAAACCAACGAACTGTTAATGTTTCCAAATCACGTAACAGCCTAAGACAAATCACTAAACCAAAGGTAATCTCAACTAAAGTTAAAATGAAGGAATATAATACAATGACTGCTCTAGTGCTGTTATATGCTATAGAAACTATGAATACCACCAAAAGCGAAAGAGAAAAAAAAAAAACTGATGGCGTTTGAGACAAAAATCATGAATAAGACTTAAGGGCCAGTGAAGCAAGAAACAGGGTGGAGGTGACTGACAACTGAAGAAATATTCACTATGAAGAACCAGCTCAATATTGTACAAGAGGTAAAGTTAAGCGACTACAATAGGCTGAACATGTTGGGCAGAGTAAAAGCGCCACCTGGGAAGACCATGAACACGATAGGAGAATGGATTACGGAAAGACCAGCAACAACTAGGATTCACAGGAAACAGAATGGAAACCGCACAGGGCAGGATATGATAGAGGCAGTTTTTACAGTTGGCACATATCTACAATGTGGGAGCTCGTCAGTTATTTATTTATTAATAATAATTATTATCATTATTTCAGACCAGCCAAGTGGCTAGTTAACGGGATTTTATAAATGAAGTGAAGAGAAACTCTCAGTACACATATTGCTATTAAGGTGAACAGTGCTGTTGTTTCTTTCTAGTCATGGCTACAAAAGATTGTGTTATTTCTCCAAACGGTTTTTGTTATATGTGTGGTGAATACACTATTAAAAATCAACAGAGAAAGATAAGTGATTTTGTGAGGAAAGTTTATTTTGATTACTTTAAATTAAAACTTTGTGATCAAGATAAACCATGGCCCCCACATAAGGTGTGTAGAAGGTGTGACGCGGATCTTCGTTTGTGGTTTAAGGGTAAGAAACATGCATTTAGATTTGGAATTCCTATTATATGGCGTGAGCAGAAAAACCATACCACTGATTGCTACTTCTGTTCAGTTGACGTAAAGGGAGTCAATTCAAAAAACAAAAGAAGCACAAGTTACCATAATCTTGACTCAGCTATACGTCCTGTGGCCTGTAGCCACCTATCCAACAACCACCTTCCGGTTTGGATGAATACCCGAGTGAGTTGGAGGACGAAGTTACATTACCTCCTCAAGGTGAATCAAGCTCAGATTTTTCTTCAGACGAAGATGAAAGCTCTCAACTATTTTCTCAAAGTGAGCTCATTGATCTAGTATGAGATTTAGGCCTTTCAAAAAATGCAGCCGAACTGTTAGGTTCCAGATTAAAAAATAAAAACCATTTCATCATCTGGCACCTCATTTTCATGGTAGATACACCAGTTTTTCTCAAAAGAAGGAAATTTAGTTTTTTGCAATGATGTGGAAGGACTCATGCATTGCATATATATGCAGTATGACTCATCTGAATGGCGCCTATTCATTGATTCATCCAAACCTAGTCTTAAAGTAATATTATTGCACAATGGAAATAAATATGGATCGCTTCCGATAGGACATTCTGTGCATATGGGCGAAACCTATAACGATTTGGCCATTATCCTGGAAAAAATCAAATATCAGGACCATCAATGGATGGTTTGTGGGGACTTCAAAATACTCACGATGCTTTTGGGTCAGCAGACAGGCTATACTAAATACCCATGCTTCTTATGATTGTGGGATAGTAGAGTCAGAGAACAGCACTGGACTAAAAGTGATTGGCCACCTCGAGAAACTTTAAAACCTGGAGAGAAAAATGTTATCAATACTACTTTGGTACCACCAGAAAAAGTTTTGTTGCCCCCTCTCCATATCAAACTGGGGTTGATGAAACAATCTGTAAAATCGCTGCAAAAGGATGGGGACTGTTTTAAATATCTATGTAAAAACTCTCGAAGCTGTCAGAAGCAAAGTTGAAAGAGGGTGTTTTCACTGGCCCCGAGATAAGAAAACTTTTAAACGACACCCTCTTTGGAGAAAGTGTGAATTGAGAAGGAAAAATAAGCTAGGGTATCGTTCAAGGATGTAGTGCGAAAGTTTTTGGGAAATACTACGGATCCTGAGTACAAAACCATTTTTCAACGGATGCTAGCAGGTTTTCCTGAAAACCTAGGAGCTTACAGTGAAGAACAGGGGGAGCGGTTTCACCAGGATGTCCATGATATCGAGAGGCGGTACCAAGGAAGATGGGATGTCTTCTGTTGGACGCTTAAGCGGGAAGCTACAGATGGAAATCGGAAAGCCGGCCGGGGTGGCCGAGCGATTCTAGGCGCTACAATCTGGAACCGCGCGACCGCTACGGTCGCAGGTTCGAATCCTGCCTCGGGCATGGATGTATATGATGTCCTTAGGTTGGTTAGGTTTAAGTAGTTCTAAGTTTTAGGGGACTGATGACCCCAGAAGTTAAGTCCTGTAGTACTCAGAGCCATTTGAACCATTTGAAATCGGAAAAAGACTCGGGGAAGTATCAAGGAAAAGAAGAAAAGGTTTCATAAAAAACATGAATAAGTATAATATTGTTATTATATGTCTCAGAATAATGTTTCATTGGTTGTAAATATGTTTGATAATTTTGAATAAAAGAGTGCTTTTACCAATTTTTTGTGTTTGAATTTGCAAAAAAAAAAACTTATGTGACAGAAAAAAATCGACATCACTTCTGAAATCAGCGCATTCTAAAACATATAATTCAGTAAAAATATCTCATGCAGCTGACTTTTTATTTTTATTTTTTGCAGACCTGTATAATTTGAGCTATAAGTCGAAGTACATCAGAATTCGCTGTACTAGGCGTACCTACTTAATGTGTTTCGTTTTCAGTCGGACGGACAATTCCTGCTCAGCATTTACTTCTTTAAATTTCAGATAGTAACGCCAATTAATGTATGCTCTGAATATAAAAATTAATCTTTGGGGATAGGCCGAACATGCACTACTGCTCAGTAATTTACTGAGTAAATTACTAACAGTTTTGGACTGGACTCGCATTCGGGAGGACGACGGTTCAATCCCGCGTCCGGCCATCCTGATTTAGGTTTTCCGTGATTTCCCTAAATCGCTCCAGGCAAATGCCGGGATGGTTCCTCTGAAAGGGCACGGCCGACTTCCTTCCCAATCCTTCCCTAATCCGATGAGACCGATGACCACGCTGTCTGGTCTCCTTCCCCAAACCAACCAACCAACTAACAGTTTTGGGCTTAAATTGAGAATTATAGTGTTTGAAACTCTAATAAAGTTTTAGAGAGCAGTTAAAAATATGCTCCTGAATGTAAGATATGTTAATGCCATTTTAATAATATACAGTTAATAACTAGGTCAGATAATGGCCTTGAACTGGGAGAAGATATGTGGGAAAGCCATACGAGAGATGGAGTACCATGACAGGTGATTTGTCTAATATATGAAGTGAAGAAGATGATGAAGAAATGCATTGCCAGATACGCGAGTGGTACAATATTCCTTGCAGACACATTGGACGGTGTGTTCAAGGGCATCTACAAGCACGATAACTTCATTCTGCCTCGTCTCTACATCTTAATGTGCTGATTCCATACAACCGACAGGCATATACACAACATTTCACGGCCATGTTTACGAGGCATGATCTGAAACTAAGGGGACTGTGACCACAACAGGCTGTGGTTTCTTGTTTCTTGAGAGTTGGCAACACTGAGTGATTGTAGAGGATGCCCTGACAAGAGCGTGCATCGCAGGTACTGAACAAAAAGACTGCGTATAAGTGGTTTATGGAGTTTAGTGGAGGCACAACAAATCTTCATGACGAACAGTGGAGCGGAAGACACATTTTGACTGTTGGTTCGGTGCAAAAAATCGAGGAAACTGTTTGTGAAGACCGCCTATTGACAGTGGATGAAATTTCAGCCACGTTTCCAGAATTCTCCTGACCTCTTATACAAGATACTCACAGAAACGCTGTACCAGAGATTGTGTGCAAGATGGGTCTCAAGACAGCTGACAGAGCAGCACACGACAGATCAGGTCAATAGAGCTTGCGAGGTCCTTGAGCAACTTGAACTGGAAACTAAAGATTTTCTGAGCTCTATTGTGACTGGAGATGAAGCATGGGGAGGGGGGGGGGGGGGGGTCATTACACGGCTGAGACAAAAAGACAGTCGCCATAGTGGCGTCACACCAATTCCTCATCTATCAAAAAGTTCAAAACAACAATTTCGGCCAAAAAACCATGGCCTCGTTGTTTTGGGACCGAAAAGACATCGTTTTTGTCGAATTTCTGCCTCAGGGGGAGATCGTCAATGCACACCATAAAAAACTGAAAAGGTGTATTCAAAACAAAACGTGGGGAATGCTGACAAGGGGAGCGTGCTTGTTGCATGGCAACGCCCGTCCCACACAACCTTAGCCATCAAGAAGCTCTTGGACTCATTTGGCTGTGATATTTTGGACCACCTCCAGCACGTCCCTGACTTGGCGGCTTCAGAATATCATCTTTTAAGCTCCTTGGAATGCACATATGAGTGGAATTAAATTTTCAACCGATGGGCAGAAGTGCAGAAAGAGATTCTGAATTGAGGGAAGCAGCTGGCAGGAGAGTTATTTGAGGAGGGCACACAGAACTTTAGGCATGGTCGCCACACGTACTGAGCGCTATGGTGATTATGTGGAAAAATAGTCAACAAATATATCAACAATTACTATAGTTTTTTTTTCAAATATACTTTTCTAAAAAATAGAAAAATCTAGTACTATTACTTTCTGAATATGCCTCGTATGTCAGTGGTGGAGTGTCACATGATCACCTGGTGCCATGTACACTTCCACAGCTCTCCACAGGGACCAGTGTGCTCATGTAATGAGGTGCGTAACATTTTGTCCGCTGACAAGCTGCACAAACATTACTTGTTATACTTGCCTTCCGTGATCCTACTGAGTATGTAATTACTCTGTATTTTGATACTTTATAAAAAAAAGTGCTATGCCAATCTTTAAATAGGCACCATAAACAACATCACAGTGAGCTAGTACTAAGTCACAGTTGTGTACAGTTAACTATACACCGACAGTGTTTCCGTTTAACCTTCTTTGGTAATAAACAACAGGTATTAATACGCCATGCACTACAGCAATTCACACAACATCGGTTGGGAAAAATTGGTTTGCAATTGTCCTGAGGCCAAAAACGGCATAAAAAGCAAAATCACGTCTCTTTTAAACCGTCCTGGAGCCAAAAACCGCATAACAAGCAAAATGAAATCGTTTTTTGTCGCGAGAATGGTGCAAGACATGTTCAGTATGCTGTCCACCATTTTCTGACAACTTGACAGAGAGAAACTGTACGTTCCACAACAGACCGGAGATTTTGTATGGAGGGCAATGCAGGATGTTTCGTGGGATTTTATGCCCTGAGCTCGCAGGCCATGTCCAGCATTCGGGCTATTCCCCACTCATTGCTTGTTGCACACCACTGCTCCACCTCTGTTGCAATGCTGTGGCCACATCTCCGACAGATGTCGAATCAACTGCATTCCTCCCTCTGCCATATTACACATCAAAAGAACCAGTGTTTTCGAATTCTGTAATCATTTTCTCCAGACCCTTAGCAGATATCGGAGCAATGCCTTTTTTCATACCCTTGAGTGTCCGGAGCTTCTGCAGGGCTACTTGCGCACAGTCACCGTTTTCGTAAAAGATCTTTACCAGCAGCGCGCGATTCTTCATGGAGACAAGCACTTGTTCTATTTCTGGAGCGTTTTGAAACTGGAACTTCAATCATGGATACGTTGTATAAATTGTGGAGACAAAGTTAGCACCTTGTACACAGCGTTAGTAATGGGGCTGTACCGATACACCGTACAAAATTTTAAATCGTGCGACGACAAGTCAGACACAAAACAAAGTAAAATGAAAATTGCAAAAAAAACTATGAAAATACGCGTGCAATTAGCTGTCATAACGGTAATTTATAATGAAATGAAATAATAATGGCACAAACGCACTCCATAAGATAACTGTATAGGATCTTTGTGGTAATTAATTGTTCTTTTACTCGCTGGCGAAAAGAAGCTAAAAAGACCAGCGCTATTACTCATTGTTCTAGTCTCGAAGCTAAGGCACGCTACGGCGGCCATTTTGCATTGTTAAGTTGTAAATTTTAATAATATATGGAAATGTATGCTGATCGTGCAATTTTCTTTTATATGCCTAATGACCTTCATGCAGAAGTAAAAATATTATTTGTAAGGTTTTCAGTACGCTGGCTAATTAACAAGAACGGCCGAACAATCGACCATTCCTGGCAGACATCTTGCGTGGGGATAATTTCATTATAATTTCATTGCGTTCCGTCACCAACGGACGCTTTAAAAGACTCGTGCCATAATTATCAAGGAAAAGAAAGTGAATATATTAATTTATGCTGTAGTAAGGTAAAACCTAAGAACTTTCAGTTAAGTCCAGATATTGGCCGCTTCTCAGCACGACGAAGATTATTACGTTAAAAAAAGGCAATATTTTCTTTCATTACAAGGTTTCTTTTAATTAAATTTCACTACAGTAAAGATATCCTGCAGCAATATTTTAATGTGATAACACGAAATACAGTACCTGACATTATGTTTACGTTTTTTTTGTCAGTATGAACGCTCCACGTAGTCATCTGTTTCAACAAATTCTAAAAGCGCCTAACGCAATCCTATATTAACAAGGCGATGAGTAACGCGCTGTTAAATAATCAGAGAACTATTTTACGAAAGTATAGATTCGGTCCCACATATTATCATGATTCTTTCTTGTGTCCGCTCCGCCAAATAACTGCTCTATTCACGCTCTTGCCGGGCGTAAATATCAGACGGTTTCCAGACCGGCGCGGTAGCTGTACAGTGCTATAAAGCTTGCTTCGAAAACGATCTGCTTATAAATTTCACGAAAATTGTAGCAGTTTGGTGGACTTGCCGTCAGTTAGTTGTAAATTGCCACAGAATATAAAAAAAATTAAATTCGACTGCTGATCTAGTCGTTATTTCCACTGCCGTGCGCTTTCATCTCCCCTCTTAATAGCGGTCTTCGTTGTTCCTCTTTTCTTTCATATTGCACAAAGCGCCTGCCTTTGACGCATGCGTCAAGTGCAAGCAACATTGCCTCCACATTGGTTTAGTGTTCAGTGCGCTTTCAGCAGTTTGATGTTGTGACGCATTATTCGTGACATTTCGAACTAACTGTCTCATTACTGCCGGCCCGGGTGGCCGAGCGGTTCTAGGCGCTACAGTCTGGAACCGCGTGACCGCTACGGTCGCAGGTTCGAATCCTGCCGCGGGCATGGATGTGTGTGATGTCCTTAGGTTAGTTAGGTTTAAGTAGTTCTAAGTTCTAAGGGACTGATGACCTCAGAAGTTAAGTCCCATAGTGCTCAGAGCCATTTGAACCATTTGTCTCATTACTAACAAGACAGGAAACAACGGAAGAAACACGTGCGTAGTTTCTAGACAACGCATCAGCTGAAAAACAGCAATAGGAGGCTGTCGTAGGAACTTGAGTCTATGGTTAGTTTCGGAATATAAAACTATGATAAAATGGAAACTTCCACAAGTTACTTAATATTGCAGAATTGACCGTTACTGAGACAAATTATCATCCCGACAGGTGACAACGGCTGGAATTATAATAGAACGTTGATTTCGCTCAGGTTTCTGGCTAAAGGCGATTTGCTGACGTCTCTTTGGTGCTTATTCACGAAGCCAAAGATTCCCATCATTCCATCTCTGGTAGGCACCTGTGGGTCGTCTTCACCTGCACCAGCACCACCATCACCACCACCACCACCACCACCACCACCACCATCGCCAACGATGACAACAACGATCATCATCATCATCAATAACAACGCAGTAATACACCAACAGACCACATATAAGCTAGTGATTTAGAAAGCGCCTTCGTCAATTCATAATTCGCAATTATGAGGAACAAAGTTTAACCTCTACATATTGGCAAGCTTATTCATCTGAACTCTTAGATCTACCTTTTTTATGTATCACACAGTGCTCAATTGTTCCTGTTGCATCTGACAGCAGGCAAAATTCCACGCGACAATCGTCACACTGAGAAATCCTCTACCCACAAATGTCACGAACCCTGCTCTTCAGCCCAAAATCTATGCCTATATTGGATTACATTTTCAAGAGACAGACATTCTTCCTAACATTCCAAGAAGAGGAAGACAACTAGCCACAGCAACCGTATAACTTCACTGACTCCATGACAGGTGAACAGCGATTAAGCGACGTAAGAGCTGTATCATCTCTAAATATACAAAGATCATCGACGTAAGTGGTTAAATAAACCACTGTACAAGGGTCCTAGATCTCACTTTCTGATCTCAATTTTTGCTTATTTTGCTAGCTCGATTCTGAATTGCACCAACTTTGATCTGATGTTTATTTAGTTGGGTGTTCAGCTTTAATTCTTATCGGGTGAATAAACGTTTAATCAGATTCCGGAATGTATAGGAATCATACAGAAGTATTACGTTCACAGACAACATTTTTTGTTTTTACGTCGTAACAATCGATTAGTCGCTGAGATGACCAAATGTAAGTGCGTGTATTAGTTACTTTGAAAATATGTTGTTAAATTCATTTTTATTTGATTTCTCATACCACTCCTTTCCTTGCAAGATTAGTAATTGTGGAATAATTAAATGCAGAACCTTTTCTTTTGGTCCGCGTAATTTCCAAGCGCCATTTCATGGGCAGCTATCTTTTGTCTTCAAATTCCGATAATCATTTTTACATTAAGATGTCCAATTACAAATTGCATATTCTTTTCCGAAATGATAGATGATTAAAACTCACGGTCATTTTATATATTACCAAAAGACCTGCTTCCCAAGCTAACTGCCGGCCGGTGTGGCCGTTCGGTTCTAGGCGCTTCAGTCTGGTCGCAGGTTCGAATCCTGCCTCGGGCATGGATGTGTGTGATGTCCTTAGGTTAGTTAGGTTTAAGTAGTTCTAAGTTCTAGGGGACTGATGACCACAGATGTTAAGTCCCATAGTGCTCAGAGCCATTTGAACCATTTGAACCAAGCTAACTGTGAGCCATACCTATTTTTAAGTTGCTACTGATATTGGTTAATAATTTACGTAAGAGCATTACCGATAGAATCATAAAAAGAATCCCCAGTTTTCTTTAAGGTTGACGTCATCGCTAATTACTTCAATTCATCATTCTCAGTTATTTTACGTAACTGTGACGTTAAATGTCCACAGCCCAACTTTCTGCCAGGAGCGTTTGCGATTTTGCGCTTCACCTATATCTTGAATCATTTGGCGAGCAGATTGGATTGCATTTATAAATCTATGAGCCTTTCCAGTGCTGTACAAGATGCAGAACACTCGCCTTTGGCGTTTTCCGATCACATTCGTGGCAGTCGGTTTGCTTCGTACGAAGGCGCACGCTTGCGTAAAATCACCGTTCCGTACGCAAACCTTTTTCCGTGAAGGCGCTCACTGTCCTGTCTCACAGTAGGATAAATGTATTAACAGTTATGTCGATTACTTTTGAAGTAATAATCATTTACCTACTTTTTTCGTCTGTCTCGTTATCATTTGACTGACTCTTATATAAAAACCTGTCGTACATGAAAAGTGTGGTTGACCGCATGTACTTGCTGGAGAGGGTCAGGGCAGTAAAATAGTCTCGTTTATACCCGGACAACACCTGGCAACATCGTGACATGCTACGTAAATGTGACGTGCGTCATCTAGTAGCGTGCTAGAAATGGCAACATCTAGCGGCCTATGTTGCATGCGGCAGATTAATTTATACCAAAGTAATACAATACCAAAGTCTGGTCCCTTCAACCCCACAAACTAAAAAACCAAGAATACCAAAAGTATCATAATAATGTATATTAATTTATGAAAATAAATACATTATTGGGATATAACGGTAGGCTGCACATGTACCCTTAATGCTGTAGCACCTTCCCTTTAGCTAGTGAAATACCGAGATACTTACAACTGAGCTGACCGTTGCTGCGCGTGGCTCCGTCACATCGAGAATGAATTTTAACGATTCATACGCGAACCATTTTCTGTCTTCCGCATTAGTCGCTGAGCGGCTCTTCGTACTGGTCAAACGGGAATGTTCTCGATGAAAAGCACTTCGCAGGTTCTTTATCTTCTTTTTCACAGTGCTCTCGTCAATTTCGTACTTCATTCCAAGATTCCGTATAACGTCTCTTTTTACACGGTTATTTTTGTAATTTGTTTCACGCACGTCCCACAACACTTTGCATTGTCTGTAGTCCTCGATAAATGCAAGATACTTTTCACTGGACCATTTCATGTTTGAAATGTAGCGTTGCCGCACGGCAATACACTGAACTCCGGAGCTAGTCACGCCACACTGCGGCAACTAGCTACATTGCGTACTGTATTGCTTTTGTCGCATGAATCATGGCGACAGCGTGCGTCACTGTAGCATGCGGCACGGTCGCATACCGCAGTGTTGCAAAATGTTGCCCCGCTGTAAACGAGGCTACTGTTTCCCCCATTCCCAGAATGGAACACTGGGCAAAAATAGGCAGAAAGATGGTTTCAGAATTAACCGGGAAAGCTACGACAATTCTTACCCATTGCGTTTCTACAGTACTGGTCATTAAAATTGCTACACCAAGAAGAAATGCAGATGATAAACGGGTATTCATTGGACAAATATATTATACTAGAACCGACATGTGATTACATTTTCACGCAATTTCGATGATTAGATCCTGAGACATCAGTACCGAGAACAACCACATCTGGCCGTAATAACGGCCTTGATACGCCTGGGCATTGTGTCAAACAGAGCTTGGATGGCGTGTACAGGTACAGCTGCCCATGCAGCTTCAACACGATACCACAGTTCATCAAGAGTAGTGATGGTGTATCGTGACGAGCCAGTTACTCGGCCACCATTGACCAGACGTTTTCAATTGGTGAGAGATCTGGAGAATGTGTGGCCAGGGAAGCAGTCGAACATTTTCTGTATCCAGAAAGGCGCGTACAGGACCTGCAACATGCGATCGTGCATTATCGAATGAAGGGTAGAGCCACGGGTCATAACACATCTGAAATGTAACGTCCACTGTTCAAAGTGCCGTCACTGCGAACAAGAGGTGACCGAGACGTGTAACCAATGGCACCCCGTACCATCATGCCGGGTGATGCGCCAGTATGGCGATGACGAATACACGCTTCCAATGTGCGTTCACCGCGATGTCGCCAAACACGGATGCGACCATCATGATGCTGTAAACAGAACCTGGATTCAGCCGAAAAAATGACGTTTTGCCATTCGTGCACTCAGGTTCGTCGTTGAGTCCACCATCGCAAGTGCTCCTGTCTGTGATGCAGCGTCAAGGGTAACCGCTGCCATGGTCTCCGAGCTGATAGTCCATGCTGCTGCAAACGTCGTCGAACTGTTCGTGCAGATGGTTGTTGTCTTGCAAACGTCCCCACCTGTTGACTCAGAGATCGAGACGTGGCTGCACGATCCCTTACAGCCATGCATATAAGATGCCTGTCATCTCGACTGCTAGTGATACGAGGCCTTTGGGATCCAGCACGACGTTCCGTATTACCCTCCTGAACCCATCGATTCCATATTCTGCTAACAGTCATTGGATCTCGACCAACGCGAGCAGCAATGTCGCGATACGATAAACCGCAATCGCGATAGGCTACATTCCGACCTTTATCCAAGTCGGAAACGTGATGGTACGCATTTCTCCTCCTTACATGAGGCATCAAAACAACGTTTCACCAGGCAGCGCCGGTCAACTGCTGTTTGTGTATGAGAAATAGGTTGGAAACTTTCCTCATATCAGATCGTTGTAGGTGTCGCCAACGGCGCCAACCTTGTGCGAATGCTCTGAAAATCTAATCGTTTGCATATCACAGCATCTTTCGCGTCTGTAGCACGTCATCTTCGTGGTGTAGCAATTTTAATGGCCAGTAGTGTATCTTCTGCTTGCGAAAGGAGTCATTTTCATCGGTCCCATGTATGCTAAAATGCACGCTGTTGCACAGTGTCATTTCGTTCAAGTAGCATAATAAAGAAACCACTATTGCACAAGAGACAGCTACCGTTAACATGGCTTTTGGGACGTCAGTGTGGTGGGTTCACACACCTGCCGCCTACGCAGCTCGCTCACGTTGAACGAAAGAATCTGTTCTGCTACTTCGCTATTGTAGATTGCGGAGCGCGTGATCAAGCAAATACGCTATTTGATCGAACGCTGCCGATCTCTGTCGCTGACGACAGGTGCGAGACGTGATGGTGGAGATTGCGTTATTTACTTACCCCTCCAGGCCTCGCTCAAGCTCGGTTGGAACGATTTGCCGTGTAAGTGAAATAGAGTCTACGATTAGCCCTCGTGGATGATTGTTAATACATCACGGGCGTTATTAGTAGTTGTATACTCTGTTCATCGAAGATGAAAGACGTGAAAGAACTTTGTCAAATTTAGCTACCTTGCTGACACATTACGACACAGCGAATAAACTTGATTTCGCTCAAAGTAAGGGTTTTTTTTGTGTAATACAGCTTGTATGTATTGTGTGTGTAGTGTAATGTTAGTTTTAGTTGATGATGTTGATGATGATGCTGATGATGATGAAAAAGAGG
Organism: Schistocerca piceifrons; assembly: GCF_021461385.2. Taxonomy (NCBI): domain Eukaryota; kingdom Metazoa; phylum Arthropoda; class Insecta; order Orthoptera; family Acrididae; genus Schistocerca; species Schistocerca piceifrons. The sequence goes on along the minus strand of NC_060143.1, from coordinate 393,232,229 downwards.
AGAGGGTGAAACCCGGTGCCGGCACCTAGCCTACCCCTCGCGAATAGCACCAAGTCCCCATCCGACGGACGAATCACAACAACAGTGTCCTAAGCTCGCACTTCATGAGACACTGCGCAGAGGTTTGGTTAAAAAAAATGGCTCTGAGCACTATGGGACTTAACTTCTAAGGTCATCAGTCCCCTAGAGCTTAGAACTACTTAAACCTAACTAACCTAAGGACATCACGCACATACATGACCGAGGCAGGATTCGAACCTGCTACCGTAGCGGTCGCGCGGTTCTAGACTGTAGCGCCTAGAACCGCTCCGCCACCCCGGCCGGCAGAGGTTTGGTATTTAAACCAGGACATTGGCGCAAGGTCTGGTGATCAGGAACTTTACGCCACCAGTTCTCGTCTCCTTGAGCGCCAAAAACTGGCAGCGAAAATTTTTTCCACTACCAGGATTCAAACCGCCTTACCCCCGGTATGAGTGGAACCGCCCAAGTGTGCGCTAACAACATCACGGAGGCACATGGAAATGGAAAGTAAAATTATAATAAAAACACAATTCCTGGAAAGGGATATTTTCCCAACCGTTAATTACAACCCATTATTCATTATAATGAACTAGCTTAGCGTGTGCTGGTTCGCTCCCGTAAACGGTGTGGTCAGCACAGACTTTTTCTATTACTTTCTTTAACCGAGTTTTTATGTTGTTCACTAATTGTGACATCTTCTAAACATTTCATTCTAATTAAGGCCACAGAAACAAGGTCTTTTCCGAATGTACTTCTGACCAGAAACCGATTCTGGTAGCTCGAGGAGGAGGTCTTTCTTAATTCTGCCTTTTGAGTTCTTGTGGTGCTATTTTCATAGAAACATTCATCCCCTGTTTTTTTAGATGGAAAATACAAAATTTCTGAGCTTTATTTTCAATCATGCTTTCGTAATGGAATATCTCCATAAAAGCTTTGTCCCATATTTAACACGGCGGAGGTTCGAGACCTCCCTCGGACATGGGTGTGTGTGTTTGTCCTTAGGATAGTTTAGGTTAAGTAGTGTGTAAGCTTAGGGACTGATGACCTTAGCAGTTAAGTCCATAAGATTTCACACACATTTGAACACATTTAACCCCCTTAAGGATTGAATTTCCAAAAACACTGAAATACGCATTTTTTTACTTCTAACTGAAAAGCCAAATACAAATTTTGTTGGCTTTAGCGTTAAAAATGCATCCATAATGAAACATTTTCAAAACATTTTCTTCCACTATTTTATCCCGTTAGTGGTTGAATTTTCAATAATGCTGATGCTCATATTTTTTTAAATTTCCAACAAAGAAAATAAATACCAATTCTCGTAGTTCTAGGTTCAAAATTGCTGTGATAGTGACAGATTTAAAAAAATTACTTTCACTCTTACTTCACTCACTCACGTGTGGAATTTCGAACAATCCCTTACTAAACGATACGTACGGTATAAGATCAACACCCTCCCCATATTTCAACTTTCCATCCTTAGCGGTTTGGGCTGGACTATGATGAGTCAGCCAGGACATTTCCTTTTCTATACACACATTTATGAGGAGCAAATATTATACAAGTATGTTCTTTGTTATATGTCATACTAAAGCCAATGCGAAGTAGTCGCTATAAATAGTAAGATATAGAATTTGTTTTATTTTAAATTTCTTTATGATGTTCACATGATTCGTAATTTATTTACTAAAATTATGTATTTAATTTGTTGAGTGCAATATTTTCATGAATACAGCTCAAGTGGAGCGCAAACTGGCAAAGCGAGAATGACTGGACGAGAAATAAAAGGTTGTAGAAACATGCATGACCATGAGAGAGATAGGTACGGGAAAATTAAAGAGACACTTGGAGAGGATAAAAGCATCTTTAGGAATATTTGGAGCTCAGATAGCAACCCATATTAAGCAAAGAAATAAAGGCTGAAAGGAGGATGGAATACATCGAGTGTCTGTATAAGGAAAACAAACTTGAAGGCGATATTATGGAAAGAGAAGAGGAAGTAAGTGAAGGTGAGATGAGAAATATGTTGTGAGGAGAATGTGACAAATCTGTTGAAAGACTAAAGTCGAAACAAGTCCCCTGGAGTAGACAATATTCCCTTGGAGGTTATTAAGATCCTTGGGAGAACCAACCATGACGAAAATATTCCACCTTGTATCGTAAACATACCAAACAGGTGAAATGACCTCAGACTTCAAGAAGAATATAATAATTCCTGATCCAAGAAGGCAGGTGCTGACAGGTGTGAATATTACGGAACCATCAGTTTAGTAAGTCTTGGCTGTAAAAGACTGACGCGAACTGTTTACAGAAGAATGAAAAACTGGCAGAAACCGACCTCGGGGAGGATCAATTTGGGTTGCTGAGCAATGTAGAAAAACGCTGTGCAGAAAGCAGTAGATAAATGAGGGTAGGTAGGTACCATGTTCCTTGACCTCGGAAAGACATTCTACACTCATGCTCATAAATTAAGGATAATTGCAGAATGTGGTGCCACACAACGTAGCACTACACAAAACTGGCGTTAATAGCACAGGTACTAGGAAACAGACATGACACAGATCTGTAAGTCCACGGCATTGGTGATAAGTTGAGAAAACCGTCCCGAAACACATGTGCTACAAAACGCCACTGTTTCCTGCGCATGTACTCCGACATCAGTATGGGATATGATCACCATGCACACGTACACAGGCTACACAACGGGTTGGCATACTCTGGATCAGGTGGTCGGGCAGCTGCTGTGGCATAGCTTCCCATTACTACACCAGTGCCTGTCGGAGCTCCTGAAGTGTCGTAAGGGTTTGAAGACGTGCAGCGATACGTCGACCGAGAGCATCCTAGACATGCTCGATTGGGTTTAGGTCTGGAGAACAGGCAGACCACTCCATTTGCCTGATATCTTCTGTTTCAAGGTACTCCTCCACGATGGCAGCTCGGTGGGGCCGTGCGTTATCATCCATCAGGAGGAAGGTGGGACCCACTGCACCCCTGAAAAGGCGGACATACTGGTACAAAATGACGTCCCGATAAACCTGACCTGTTACAGTTTCTCTGTCAAAGACATGCAGGGGTGTACGTGCACCAATCATAATCCCACCCCTCACCATCAAATCACGACCTCTATACAGGTCCCTTTCAAGGAACTTAAGGGGTCGGTATCTGGTTCCTGGTTTACGCCAGATGAAAACCCGGCGAGATTGACTGTTCAGACTATACCTGGACTCGTATGTGAACATAACCTGAGACCACTGTTCCAATGACCATTACTGTGTTCTTGACACCAGGCTTTACGGGCTCTCCTGTGACCAGGGGTCAGTGGAATGCACCTTGCAGGTCTCTGGGAGAATAAACCATGTCTGTTCAGTTGTCTGCAGACAGTGTGTCTGGAGACAACTGTTCCAGTGGCCGTGGTAAGTTACTGAGCAAGGCTACCTGCAGTGCTCCGTGGAAATCTGCGGGCAATGATGATGAGATATCGGTCTTCCTGTGGTGTTGTACACTGTGGACACGTTTCCTGTCTGCTGAAATCGTTGCCATAATCCTGAGATCACACTTTGTGGCACACGGAGGGCCTGTGCTACGACCTGCTGTGATTGACCAGATTCCAGCCGCCCTAGTATTCTATCCCTTATAACGTCATCAATATGTGTTCTTTGAGCCAATTTCAACATACAGTCTCCATTATCACGTCTGAAAGCATCTGCACACTTACTCGCTGCACCGTACTCTGACATGCACCAACACATCTCCCCGTATGTGGACTGCTGCCAGCGCCACAGTGTGACGAACCGCAGGTCAAATGCACCGCATGGTCATACCTCGAGGTGATTTAAGCCCGCAAACCGCCCATCAGAGCGTTGTTCCACCATGTATCAGCATTATCCTAAATTTATGAGCATGAATGTATATGGTTCCGCACGGCTGCCTAATGAACAAAATATGAGAGTATGGAAATCAGACCAGATGTGTGATTGGACTGGGGAGTTTCTAGCAAACAGAACACAACATATCATTCTGAAAGGTGAGAAGTCTCCAGACGTAACAATAACTACGGGGTGCCCCAACGGAGTGTTATAGGACCATTACTTTTCACAATACATATAAATTACCTACTGCATGACGCCCCAAGTTCCATGAAGCTTTTCGCAGGTGATGCTGTTGCTTACAGAGAACTCCCGACGCTAGAAAATTGTAGGAAATGCAGGAAGATCTACAGACGATCGATGCTTGGTGCAGGGAGTTGGGCCGGCCGGTGTGGCCGAGCGGTTCTAGGCGCTTCAGTCTAGAACCGCGCGACCGCTACGGTCGCAGGTTCAAATCCTGCCTCGGGCATGGATGTGTGTGATGTCCTTAGGTTAGTTAGGTTTAAGTAGTTCTAAGTCCTTGGCGACTGATGACCTTAGATGTTAAGTCCCATAGTGCTAAGAGCCATTTTGCAGGGAGCTGCAACTGAACTTCAACGTGGAAATAAAATGTACTGCGCATTCGTAAGCAGAAAGATCCTTTCTGCTACGATTACAAAATTGCCAGCTATCACTGGAAGCCGTTCTTTCCATAAAATATCTAGGGCTATCCGTACGGAGCGATTTGAAGTGGAACGACTACATTCAATTCGCGAGTAAGACAAATGCCAGACTGGAATTCATTGGAAGAATCTTCAGGAAATGAAGTCCACCAACAAAGGAAGTAGCTTACAAAACACTTCTTCGACCAATACTTGAATAATGCTCGACAGTATGGGATCCATACCAGATATAACTGATAGAGGAAATAGAGAAGATCCAAAGAAGATCAGCACGTTACGTTACAGATTCATTTAGTAAACGCGAATGCGTCACGGAGATGCTCCAATGGTAGACAATGCAAGAGAGGCGTTCTGCATCACATTATGAACCACTGTTAAGTACGTTCCTAGAAGAATCAAAGAATACATTGCTTTCCTCAACGTATTTCTTCGAACGGACCATGAAGATACAATTAACGAGATTCAAGCCCACATGGAGACTTACCAGCAATCCCTCTTGCCGCAAACTATACGTGACTGGAACAGGAAAAGTGGATTCCGACACTGGTGCACAAAGTACCCTCTGCCACACACGGTAAGGTGGCTTGCGGAGTACGGATGCATATGTAGGCCATACTGACCCTACGACTTGTATTAAAATATAAAGTGAAAATAGGCAAACCTACGGTTATAGCACCCTCTGGTTCAGAGAAAGCTTTCGAAATTTTTGACTAGAATGCATTCCTTGGAATGTACGGCTGTAAATCCGCATAAATCATTTTTGCTAAAGCGAGATCTGTTTTCTTCTTTTAAGAAGCAGTTAGTTTTCTTCAGAAGAAGGCAGTTATCGTCATCTGCTCATTAGCCTTTGAAATAGGTACCTCTGAAAATCTACATCTATATTCTGCAAACAACCGTGAGGTCATGGCAGAGGGTACGCCCCATTGTACCAATTACTAGGGCGTCTTTCCGTTCCTTCACGTATGGAGCGCGGGAAGAATGACTGTTTTAATGCCTCTGGGCGTGCAGTAAATATTCTAATCTTGTCTTCCTGAACCTTATATGAGCGATACGTAGGGGGTTGTAGTATATTCCTAGAGTAATCATTTAAAGCCGCTTCTTGGAACTTTAACAGATTTTCTCGGGATAGTTTACATATATCTTCAAGAGTCTTCCAGTTCTGTTCCTTCAGTATCTCTGTGACACTCTCCCATGGATTAAACAAACCCGTGACCATTCATGCTACCCTTCTCTGTATACGTTCGTTATCCCCCGTTAGTCCTCTGGTACGGGTTCCACACACTTGAGCAATATTCTAGTACCGGTCGCACGGATGATTTGTAAGCAATCTCCGTCGTAGAGGGATTGCACTTCCCCAGTGCTCTACCAATAAATCGAAGTCTGCCACCTGCTTTACCCATGACTGAACCTATGTGATCATTCCTGTTGCGTTGGTAGAAGAGCCAACACCGTGTTACTAGTGGAGACCGAAATGCACGCGTTTTAGCTCACGCAGGCTGGCGTGAGGAGGGAAGGACTATACTGACGTGAGGTCTGGAACATGACAAGGAATTAGAATTCAGAAAGCGGACGTAATTAGTTCGATACTTAACTTTAATCAATTAATGATGAACGTCGCTCTTGACGGTACATCATTCACAATATTATCTGTTCAGAATTCATTCTAATTACTGAATATAGCGCCTTGCTAGGTCGTAGCAAATGTAGCTGAAGGCTGTGCTAAACTGTCGTCTCTGCAAATGAGAGCGTATGTAGTCAGTGAACCATCGCTAGCACAGTCGGCTGTACAACTGGGGCGAGTGCTAGGGAGTCTCTCTAGACTAGACCTGCCGTGTGGCGGCGCTCGGTCTGCAATAACTGATAGTGGCGACACGCGGGTCCGACGTATACTAACGGACCGCGGCCGATTTAAAGGCTACCACCTAGCAAGTGTGGTGTCTGGCGGTGACACCAAAATTCCATCCCATATCTCTACAAAGTGATACACCCAGGAATTTGTATGAGCTGGCCGATTCCAACAGTGACTCATTGATATTGTGGTCACAGGATACTACTTTTTTCGCTTTGTTCAAAACGGTTAAAATGGCTCTGAGCACTACGGGGCTTATCATCTGAGGCCATCAGTCCCCTACAACTTAGAACTACTGAAACCTAACTAACCTAAGGACATCACACAGATCCATGCCCGATGCAGGATTCGAACCTGCGACCGTAGCGGTTGCGGCGGTTCCAGACTGAAGCGCCTAGAACCGCTCGGGCACAGCGGCCGGTCCTTTCGCTTTGTGACGTGCAAAATTTTACATTCTTGAACATTTAAAGCACGTCGCCAATCTCTGCACCACTTTGAAATCTTATCAAGATCTGAATGAATATTTATACAGCTCCTTTCAGATAGTACCTAATTATAGATAACTACATCATCTGCAAAAAGCCTGACTTTTACTATCAATATTGTTTGCAAGGTAATTAACAGTACGGGTGCCAACTCCTTCCCTGGGACACTCCCGAAGTTACTTCTAGATCTAACGATGACTGCATCCAAGATAAAATGTTGCGTCCTCGCTACCAAAAAGTCCTCAATCAAGTCACAAATTTCACTTGATGTCCCATATGATCGTACTTTTGACAGGAAGTGTAGGTGTGCTACGGAGTTAAATGCTTTTCGGAAATCGAGAAATACTGCATCTACCTGATTGCCTTGATATACAGCTTTCAGTACACCATGTGAGAAAAGAGCGAGTTGGGTTTCACATGGTCAGTAGAGTAGCGGGCGATGCTACTTGTAACGGAGAGACAGCTGGATCAAGAGACCGACAAGAACTCGAAGCACTCGACACTCAGCTTCCCGTTGTTCATCACTCTTGTTTCTGCTTTCCGGTGTCTGAGTCACTTCTCCACCTAGAAGCAAAATCACAGTCGGGTGGCGACGAAGCACGTGCCGTTTTAAACTTGTTATCGTCGATTTGAACGATATACAAGATTTGCAAATATCAACACGGCTATGTACCGGTTTTTATCATCTGGAGTGAAATAGCTCCGCAGAGGGCTAGATTTTCGTCTATCTGCCATTGACTCGGAATTCAAGACAATCGATAATATAACGAAAGAGAGTAAAGCATAACGTGGCCCGGCCCGGCAGCACTTGGTAGGACGGAGAAGCTAGTAGAAGCGATCTTTCCTGGCACTACCGCTTGACACCGGCACGGATCTGAAAGCACTGGACGTCCCGTGCAGTTGGCGCCAGGCAACGACCGTGCACAGTCTAGGCAGTCACGTGGCCACACACGCTAGTGTTTCGTTCGCAGGTTTGATTGATGTGTGTTCACGCCCATACTAAATAATGAGTTGCTCTTTAAGGTCGATGTTCACGTCACAAAACTTTTTATTCTTGCAAACGTTTTCCATATTTATTTTCATTGCACTGCCACTGGCACAGGTTTCTTTAAATCGTGGCACCTTGCCTACCGGCCGTCTCTGGCACCCGTGTCAAAGCACTCTGCCGGTGCTCTCCTTACATCACTAGTAGCAGCGATGAAATACTGGGAGCGGAAAGTTGTCTCCAACATGTACAGAAATGTTGTTGCTAACACCGTGCTACTCAATCTGTACGCTGAACAAGCAGTAAAAGAAACTCAGGAGGAATTTGGAGAAGGAACTAAAGTTATGGGAGAAGAAATAAAAACTTGAAGATTTGCTGATGACGTTGCCATTTTTTCACATACGGCAAAGGACTTGGAAGAGCATTTGAATGGAATGGATAGCATCTTGAAAAGAGATTATAATATGAATATCAACACAGATATAACAAGGGTAGTGCTATGTGATCGAATTAAAACAGTCGATGGTGCCGGAATTGGATTCGGAAATGAGACACTATAAATTAATATGCTATTACTTACTATTTGGGTAGCAAAATACAACTGGTGTGCAAACTTCAGGGCAAAAGTAATTTTCGTATAATGTTCACCGCCAAGAGACGTAGCTCGATGAAACTTGGGACATTACACAGAAAGAACTACAGCATAGTACAGAAGGTAACTGAAAGATGTACGCAATGACACAAACAGAAATGACACTTTTATTCAAAAACACTAATTTTTTATAGTTCCCTGGACATTAAAAAAGACGATACATGGTTTTTAATACGGTGTGTGATCCACAGACAGCAATGCTTGCTCTGCAACGTGCTTCCATGCTGGCCACAAGCTGGCCACATGCTGGCCACCAGTGCGGTTGACAACTAATGGATGGTCGTTGATCCACGTGGACATGCTGTAACACGTTTCCCCAACACATCCCTCAAGTGCGCGGTGGGGTTTCAATGGAGGGAGGGTGAATACTCTCTCGTTCCATGAGCACCTTCCCTGCGCTGTTCGGTATGGTCGCCCGTTGTCGTCCATAAAAATGAAGTCAGAGCCAAATGCATCCTGAAAAGACGAACATGGAGTAGGAGTAAACTGTCACAATAACTTTGACCATCAGTGTACCGTGTTCAAAGATTTGGAGGTCAGTACGCCCATTCTACATTTTGACTCCCCACATCACAGCACCTGGACTACCGAAACGATCATGTTCGGCAACGTTCCTGCGCACATTAATTGTACACAGGTCGCCATAAGCGAGAACGTCCACAGACTGAATCTGCTCTCAGCCCAGAAGAGCACAAGACCTCACTCCATAATGGGCCAGGCTCTGTGCCCTTGGCACCATCGCAAACAGTGCTGTCGATTTGCGGGTGTCTACGGAACACAGCGCACTGGTGGTCAGGCAGAGAGACCCCCCCCCCCCCCCCAAACCCACTGTCGACGTGCGACTGTACCGTGGGAGATTAGGTGCCTTGCAGCCCTGTTAAATGTCCTTGCAACTGCGCCCGCTGTGGGTCCCTTCCTGCCTCTTGTACAATTAGCGGTCAGCTACAAAATCTCCTCCTCCTTCGCGCAGCAGTATCTCTGGTTCGGAATGCTCCCCACGAAAGTGAAACAATGCTATGAGTGATACCAAACTCCTTCCAGTTTTCCAGTGATCCTTCCTCGTGCGAAGCTGTCCCATAGCCGTTTGCTGACTGACACACACTACCTTCTCCTGTTCCTTCAACTGCCTCGTGTTGCTGTTGGCGTTACAGTCACACCAACCTCGCACTATATGACGCCCAACTTAGGTTCTGCGAAACAACTCAAATCACTTAAGAAAGGCAAGTCTTCCGGACCAGACGGTATACCAATCAGGTCCCTTTCAGAGTACGCAGACACAATAGCGCCTTTCTTAGCAATAACATACAACCGCTCACTTGACGAAAGGCCTGTTCCTAAAGATTGGAAAGTAGCACAGGTCACACCAATATTCAAGAAAGGAAATTGGAGTAACCCATTGAATTACAGACCCATATTACTGACCTCGATTTGCAGTAGGATTTTGGAGCATATACTGTACTCGAACATTATGAATCACCTTGTAGAAAATGACTTATTGATAAATAACCAACACGGATTCAGAAAATATCGCTCTTGTGAAACACAGCTGTCTCTTTATTCCCATGAAGTAATGAGTGCTGTCGGCCAGGGATCTCAGATCGATTCCATATTCCTAGAATTCCAGAAGGCGACTATTCATCAAATTGCGCGCAGATGGAGTGCCGTCTCAGTTCATAGTGATAGACGGTAAATCATCGAGTAGAACAGAAGTGATATCTGGCGTTCCGCAAGGTAGTGTCATAGGCCCTCTGCTGTTCCTGATTTACATAAATGATCTAGGTGATAATCAGAGCAATTCCCTTAGATTGTTTGCAGATGATGCTGTAATTTACCGTCTAGTAAAATCATCATACGATCAATTCCAATTACAAAATGATCTAGAGAGAATTTCTGTATGGTGCGAAAAGTGGCAATTGGCACTAAACAAAGAAAAGTGCGAGGTCATCCACATGGGTACTACAAGAAATCCGATAAATTTTGGGTATACGATTAATCGCACAAATCTAAGGGCAGTCAATTCAACTAAATACCTAGGAATTACAATTATGAGCAACTTGAATTGGAAAGACCACATAGATAATATTGTGGGAAAGGCGAAACGAAGACTGCGCTTTGTTGGCAGAACGCTTAGAAGATGCGGCAAACCCACTAAAGAGACAGTCTACATTACACTTGTCCGTCCTCCGCTGGAGTATTGTTGTGCGGTGTGGGAACCTTACCAGGTAGGATTAACGGAGGACATCGCAAAAGTGCACAGAAGGGCAGCCCGTTTCACGTTGTCGCGAAATAGGGGTGAGAGTGTCACAGAAATGATACAGGATTTGGGCTGGACATCATTAAAAGAAAGGCGGTTTTCTTTGCGGCGAGACCTATTTACGAAATTTCAGTCACCAACTTTCTCTTCTGAATGCGAAAATATTTTGTTGACACCCACCTACGCAGGGAGAAATGATCATCATAATAATAAAATAAGTGAATTCAGAGGTCGAACGGAAAGATTTAGGTGTTCCTTTTTCCCACGCGCCATTCGAGAGTGGAATGGTTCAAATGGCTCTGAGCACTATGGGACTCAACTGCTGAGGTCATTAGTCCCCTAGAACTTAGAACTAGTTAAACCTAACTAACCTAAGGACATCACAAACATCCATGCCCGAGGCAGGATTCGAACCTGCGACCGTAGCGGTCTTGCGGTTCCAGACTGCAGCGCCTTTAACCGCACGGCCACTTCGGCCGGCAGAGTGGAATGGTAGAGGAGTAGTATGAAAATGGTTCGATGAACCCTCTTCCAGGCACTTAAGTGTGAATTGCAGAGTAACCATGTAGATGTACATGTAGATGAACTTTTTTGAGGCCTCTGGCAACATGCTCCCGCATTTTCATTCATTTCAAGAGAGTAGTTATCGTGTTGCGTTACTTTATGTAGCTCATCCTTAATTTTTGCTGAGGATTGTAACTGACGGTGGCCGCAGTAAAGTGGATGTAAAATGCAGGCTGCCTCTACCAAAGAAAAGAGTTACTGAAAAAGAGAAATCTGTTAACATCAGATGTGAAGGTAAATGTTAGGAAGTCTTCTCGGAAGATATTTGTATGGAATGTAGCTTTGTAATGGGAGTAAATCGTGGTCGATAAGCAGGGGAAAAATAGAAGCTTTTGATGGCTACAGAAAATTGTTGAAAATTTGATGGGTAGGTACTTCCCCACGTGAAGTCATACAGATGTCGTCTCCAGGCCATGCTGTAATGAAGATCACCATCAAAGTGCACCGTAACTGCTCGCTGATTGCCGGCCGCTGTGGCCGAGCGGCTCTAGGCGCTTCAGTCCGGAACCGCGGCGCTGCTACGGCCGCAAGTTCGAATCCTGCCTCGGGCATGGATGTGTGTGATGTCCTTAAGTTAGTTAGATTTAAGTAGGTCTAAGTCTAGGGGACTGATGACCTCAGATCTCAAGTCTCATAGTGCTTAGAGCCATTGGAACCATTTTTATAAGTCCCCAAAAGACTAAGTAATATCAGACAGGCTTCCAGTCCCCAAGTACTGATGGTTAACAGTTGGCACCATTCGGAACACTTCGGGCCGACTGTTCCGTTTTCAAACGCTATCACACCCAGCGACCCTAAAGTTGCGACATTGTAATTCCCTGACAAAGTGTTATGTTGCCTGTGTGACGAGACAATTGATTAACATTTTGATGCCAGCCACATAAGCCTTGCCGTTTCATAGAATCCCAGCAATTTTTATGGATTTTCAATATATTTTTTAAGAATATTAGCCAACTTTTAACTGTGATACATTTTATGACACACTCTAAAACTTCGTCTTTTGAGTTACGTATATAAATTGTTACAAATTTATTTCACATAATGTAATTTTTGGTGTGATACACTTTGAAACAAGGCTTTTTGCGCAAGGTATTTTGCACTCGCTGCTTTGGTTGTATCTTTTCTTATAGCCTTTCCTGTTTGCCTGTAAGAAATAAAAAAAGGTTTTTCAAGGTTCAGGATCTGATGCAACATCAGACAAGACTGTCGCGCCCCTGCGCGGGTCTACTTCACCAATATAGGGTTGGTACGGCCTTAATTGTCTACAAATTTAGACAGAATCTAGTTTCTGCGTTCTAACACTTTCTGTCAGAGACGAGGGCGTTTCTACCACTTGCTCTGTTCACTTCGGAGTCATTAGCGCACTGGCTTAACTCCCAGTTACTCAATAGACCCTTGTCCTATCTGCCAGGAGACAAGGCCCAGATTGTGATTTGTTCCTACTAACTGAATTCCTACACAATAACTACACTGAAGAGCCAAAGAAACTGGTACACCTGCCTGATACCGTGTAGGGACCCCGCGAGCACGGAGAAGTGGCACAACACGTAGTGGCATGGACTCTCCTAATATCTGAGGTAGTGCTGGAAGGAACTGACACCATGCATCCTGCAGGGCTGTCCATAAATCCGTAAGAGTACGAGGGGGTGCAGATCTCTTCTGAACAGCACGTTGCAAGGCGTCCCAGATATGCTCAATAATGTTATGTATGGGGAGTTTGGTGGCCAGCAGAAGTGTTTAAACTCGCAAGAGTGTTAATGCAGCCACTGTGTAGCAATTCTGGACGTTTGGGGTGTCGCATTGTCCAGCTGGAATTGCCAAAGTCCGGCGGAATGCACAGTGGACACGAATGGATACAGGTGATCAGACAGAATGCTTATGTATGTGTACCCTGTCAGAGTCGTATCTAGACGTATCAGGGGTCCCTTATCATTCTAACTGCATACGCCCCACACCATTACAGAGCCTCCACCAGCTTGAACAGATCCCTACTGACATGCAGGGTCCGTGGATTCATGAGGTTGTCTCCATACCCGCACACGTCCATCCGCTCGATACAATTTGAAAAGACACTCGTCCGACCAGCAACATGTTTCCAGTCATCAACAGTCTAATGTCGGTGTTGACGAGCCCAGGCGAGGCGTAAAGCTTTGTGTCGTGTAGTCATCAAGGGTGCACGAGTGAGCCTTCTGCTCCGAAAGCCCGTATCGATGATGTTTCATTGAATGGTTCACATGACACAGCACTGAAATCTGCAGCAATTTGCGGAAGGGTTGCACTTCTGTCACGTTGAACGATTCTCTTTGGTCGTCGTTGGTCACATTCTTGCAGGATATTTTTCCGGCCGCATCGATGTCGCAGACCTGGTGTTTTCTCCCAGATTCCTGATATTCACGGTTCACTCGTGAAGCTGTCTTACGGGAAAATCCCCACTTCATCGCTACCTCGGAGGTGCTGTGTCCCATCGCTCGTGCGCCGACTATTAGCAGCACGTTCAAAATCACTTAAATCTTGGTAACCTCCCATTGTAACAGCAACAACCGGTCTAACAACTGCACGTGGCACTTCTCTTGTATGGGCGTTGCCGACCGCAGCGCCGTATTTTGCCTGTTTACATATCTCTGTATTAGACTACGCATGTCTATACCAGTTTCTTTCGCGATTCGGTGTATTAGAGAAAGGCTGTCTGTGTTCACTACTATTCCAATAACAAGATACAGTTTCTACGCAATCAACAGTTGCACGTGCTTTCACTGGAGTGTCACCGTCTTCTCGTATTTGAAGTCTTCACTGACCCATTAGTAGCGGCTGCTCGATGTTGCTGTGTATGTGTTGCGCCTACTTGGCGCACTATTAAACTTCTGCGCCAACTCTCTCTTCACTGTTCACGGAAGATCTTATATACTCATTTTCAAGGCCTTCCGTCCTCAGACACAGTACCTCGTGTCTGTTTTTCCAAGCTTATTTTTCTGTCTTCGAGAGTATTCCATTGCTATGGACCTACATTGGTTTCCTCCTTTGCAGTAGAGATCCGGGGTGGAATATTGCTACTCGCCCTCCCATGTTTCTTTCACATAGTCTAACTTTTTGTGTGATACATTTTGAAACAGGGCTTTTTGCACATGGTTGTTTCGCACTCGCTGCGTTGGTATGTAATGTCTTTTCTTACAGCTTTTCCTGTTTACCTAGAAAAATAAAAAAAGCGTTTTTCAAGGTTCGGAAACTCAAGAAATGTCAGAAAAAAACGCAACGAATATTTTGCGAAATCAAAACATGAAATACTCACTTGAACTTTGACACATTTCTTCTAGCTCAAAGTCAGAATCGTTATCTGAATCGTCGATATCGTCATCCTCAGTGTCATTGTCAACAAAATCTTGCTCCAATTGTCCGCAGCTCGTGGTCGTGCGGTAGCGTTCTCGCTTCCCACTCCCGGGTTCCCGGATTCGATTCCCGGCGGGGTCAGGGTTTTCTCTGCCTCGTGATGACTGGGTGTTGTGTGCTGTCCTTAGGTTAGTTAGGTTTAAGTAGTTCTAAGTTCTAGGGGACTGATGACCATAGCTGTTAAGTCCCATAATGCTCAGAGCCATTGCTCCAATTCAAGCAAAATTTCGTCGTCCATAGGACAACGTGAAAGTATGTCTTTCGTCTCTTTACATACTGAACAAGCAGCTGCCGCCCTCCAGCAGCATGACTTCACACTGCAAGCGGATATTCAAGGAACTACATGTCCCTTGCAACATAATGCAGACCCATTGAGCCTGTCCATATATATGGTTTCGAACTCGTATTTTAAAAAAGCACGAGAACATGTAATTCTAATTTAATTTCATATTCCTTTTTATAAATGTGTGCTGTATTCGAAAATGACCATCTCTATACCGTGCATTCAAGAATCCATGTTATTTCCATTTGTAGCTTACACCACAACACCTGATCGGTACTTGGCACATAAGCTCAAATGGTTCAAATGGCTCTGAGCACTATGGGACTTAACATCTGTGGTCATCAGTCCCCTAGAACTTAGAACTACTTAAACCTAACTAACCTAAGGACATCACACACACCCATGCCCGAGCCAATGAGTTGTCAGCACCGCAAGATAAACGTGGAAACATTCCCCCTTTCATACCCTCTAACCATGCAGCGACCGTGACAGCTTATCCTACTGTCCCTGGGGTAAGCGGTCAACTTTTCTTGGCTCATGGCCGAATTTAGCTAAGTCAGTTAAATTCAAGCACATATTAAAGTATTACATTTTTATAAGTATTTTTGTTTGTTAGTGAGCAGAAAAACTGCGCCTTTAAGAAGCTCTTAAGAGTAGTTGACGTTTTTGCATTTGGCTGTTAGTAACTAATTACATATTTACTATTGCGTTGGTGCATAAGTTCGTAGCGTTTTTCCTTAAGTTTAATAAACACAACAGATACACATAACGGAGACTTTAGTCATCAATAATTATTCTCTAGCCGACCGAAGTGGCCGTGCGGTTAAAGGCGCTGCAGTCTGGAACCGCAAGACCGCTACGGTCGCAGGTTCGAATCCTGCCTCGGGCATGGATGTTTGTGATGTCCTTAGGTTAGTTAGGTTTAACTAGTTCTAAGTTCTAGGGGACTAATGACCTCAGCAGTTGAGTCCCATAGTGCTCAGAGCCATTTTGAATTATTCTCTGTTTACGTCAGTCTGCCAACGCTGGGTCAATTTTTCGATTCCGCGACAAGAGGCGGTGAACTCGTCGAGTCATGGTGGGCGAGCAATTTCATCTGGAAAGGAGGTTCCTTGAAGGTGAAAATCTGAGAGCGCAAGATCAGGTGAATAACTTGGGTACGGAATGACATCCTAATCCAACTCCTGCGTAGTGTTTTTGTCAGTCTAGCAGAATGTAAGTGGAGTAGCATCACTTTACGCAGTCTTCCTGGTCGTTGTTGGTGGATTGAGTCTGCAGGGCGTCTCAGTTGTTGACAATAAATGTCAGTAGTGATGGTAACATCTAGGTGAAGCAGCTCGTAGTCATCACACCCTCGCTATTCAACCAGATCCATCATATTTTGTGGATGCGCGCAGGTCTTTGTGTGGGGAGTTGCTGCTTTGTTTGGATTCAACCATTCCCTTCTTTTCCTTGTGTTAGCATAAAGACACCATTTGCGTCACCAGTAGCGATACAGGATAGGAATGGTCGGTGCTGTTGGCTAGCCAATTGATGACGAGCAAGCGGAGATTTGTACACGGTCACCCGCTGATTTTTGAGATTTTGGCTTAGAGCATGTGGTACCCATATACCCGAGTTTTTAATCTTTCCTATTGCATGCATGCATGCAAATGTCACACAGTGATGGAATGATCACAGCTCATCACATTTGCCAGTTCTCGGTACACTGACGAGGATCATTGTCGATTAATGCGTTAGAACGATCTTCATCAAATCCTGAAGGTCTTCCTGAACGTAGACAGTCATTAATGTCAGAACAATTCTCCTTAAAACAAGGAAACCATTTTCTTGCCGCTCTCTGTCCAATAGCATTATTTCCAAACACGACGGAAACGTATCTGGCAGCCTCCGCTGCTGTCACCTCTCTACTGAATTCGAAATGAAGGCTATGTTGGAAATGTTCCGATTTCTCCACTTGACACTCCATTTCTCCGAATGACAAAATGACAGTATTTAAACTCAGACAGCAATAGTGAACTACAAACGAAAAATGACAATCGATAAATAAACCCACAGCAACGGGAATACAAACGTGCAATACAAAAACACTACGAATTTAGGTACCACCAATCTAATGCTATAAAACAGGGCTTGGAACAGTGGAACCCACGAATACTTGGTTGGGGCATGCGGACCGCAGTTTGACGACCACTGTCGTAAGGCATCAAGGGAACATGTGTTTGGTAATGGAAGGAAGTATGTGGGATAAAAACTATAGAGGTGTGTCCTAGGCACGTATACGGCAAGCAGTTTCAATTGGATGCAGGTTGCAGTAGGAGATGAAGAGGCTTGGACAGGACACACTGGCGTCGAGAGCTGCATCAAACCAGTCTTGGTTTTGAAAATCACACCAACAAACCTCTTAAGTAATATTTTTAATCTTTCTTCTTCCTTACTAAAATTATAAAATTTGCTAAGAATGAGTAGAAAAAAATTTAGGAAGGTAGTTTTTTTGGGACGGTCTGGGAGATATGGCAGTTATCCTAGGGACGCAGTGTAACCTTATAACGGCTCTGGCCATGCACTTCAGAGTGAAAATGAGGAAAACCGATCCGTTAAAACCAATGCTGGTATTTTAGTTATGAAAAACCGGTATTTTTCGGTATTTGTTTGATCTCGATTATAACAGGTGTTTTCATTACTAATAACTGGGTATAAGAATCGAAATATCAATTAACCATAGCAGTAATGCTAAAATGTTTTATTAAAAAAACTTGTTAAAAGAACGGGTAATTTTTGGTCGCAAAATCTGCCTCGCTTTGAATTATTGTGATATTATAGAAAACGGGAGAAGTGATCAGTACAATTTTAATAACAATGCTGACAGAAACGAGCAACAAACACATGGCAGAAGAATTGTTACAGCAATGCTGAATCAGCAGTGTACCTCTTACCAAACGGCGTGGCCTATTAGGTAGCAAGCGTGCATCTGCTGTGTGCAAGACTTCCCCATCTGGTTTATACGGTAGTTTCTCAATGCCGTCGCCGGAAATCAGTTGTATTACAGAATAGCACCATTCCTAGTCAACAAGTATTTTACGAAGTGTAGTCTTCATGAAGTACAGTGCTCCAGTTACTTTAAAAGATTAAAATCGGGAGGAGCTACAACAAACTTGCAATATAATGTAAGGAGAACAGTTAAAACTTGACAGTTCATTCTTAGTTTACAACAAAAGTAGAAAGCACCTTATGTGCTGTCTGTGTCTACATAGCACACCTCCATCAGCTTGTAGCCCTTGAAAACGGACAAATTAACACGAAAAATAGAATTCGTCATCCTCAGTTTTCACTCTTTAGAAGTGGCTATTCGTAATGTCCAAATACTGGTATGATCCCCGATTTCAACATGATATCTGAGGAGTTTCAAAAATTAGAATCAGTAGGACAATACTGGTGATTTTTTTATAGCAGTCGACAACTTATCACTTTCTGAGAAAAGCAGCAAACGGTGGATGGGCTGTTGTCTTTTATTTGTCTATTTAATTTAATATTTTGATTCTATGTATTTTTAAACCATGGGAGTGGTAATTTTTCAATCTTTGTCCGACTTCTACGTTTATTACAGGAAATAATAGGAATAAAAAGCCGAAATTTGGTTATTTCAGAAACCGGTTTTAACAGTCCGGTTAAAGTGACGCTGAAAAAAAAATGATACGAGGCGTGTTTTTTAAGTAAGTACCGTTTTGAAATTAAAAAAAGACGTGCTAAGCTATCTCAATAATTTTATTTTTACATGAAAGCCTGTACCTTAACATATTTTTCTACATAATTTCCGTCAATATTGAGGCACTTGTCATGACCTTGTACCAGTTTTTGAATACCCTCGTCATAGAAGTCTGCCGTCTGACTTTTTAACCACTGCATCACCACTGTTTTGACTTCGTCATGGTCTTGAAGACGCTGACTGCCCAGGTGTTTCCTCGAGTGCAGGAAGAGTTGGTAGTCACTGGGCGCAAGATCTGGGGCTGTACGGAGGATGATCTAGAGTTTCTCATCGAAAAGATGTGATGAGATCCTTGGTCTGACTCAACTCATGCGGACGGGCATTGTCTTGCAGCAAAACGATGCCCTTGCTCAACTTCCATGGACTGTTGCTTTGATTCTTGTGTGACGTAGGCCACCCATGTTTCATCGCCCGTAACAATTTGGCTTAAGAAATCATTGCCGTCGTCGTGGTACCGCTCAAGGAAAATCGATGCACTGTCTAAACGTTTGGTTTTGTGCACATCCGTCAACATTTTCCGTACCCAACGTGCGCACAATTTTCGGTAATTCAAGTGCTCGGTCACAATGCCATACAAAACACTACGAGAAAAATTAGGAAAGATCCCGCAAGGAGGAAATCGTAATGTACTTTGTGGATAGCCCTCGTATATCACAGCGTTCCGGCGGGCGGCAGGGCGCTGCGTGACATGTTCTTAGGCGCGGGGCGGTGCGCCTCAAACCGCAAAAAAGTGTTCTTTTTTGTAATTTTACATCTGTACCTGATACAGTGATATTACAACTACCTTCTGACACCATTTTTTTAATTCAACGAAAATTTTGTGCTATTGAAATAGAGAAATACTTAATCTTTTATGAAAAGTTGTTTTTTCGCGCCGCTCAATATTTATCACGCAATATCTCATAACTATGTGTCGTACAACAACATAATTTTATAGTTGGCATCAGCAGTACATGTGTAAGTAGGCTGTTTAGGTTTTTATGTTGGTAACGCCACGTAGCGCTCTGTATGAAAATCACTGACTGTGCTGTGTGCAGTCTGTGGCTGGTTTACATTGTCGGAATATTTGCTATTGTGGTGTTGGGCAGTTGAATGTAAACAGTGCGTAGCGTTGCGCAGTTGGAGGTGAGCCGCCAGCAGTGATGGATGTGGGGAGAGAGATGGCAGAGTTTTGAGAGGTTACTATGAGCGGACGATCTGGGCGTGTGTCCGTCAGAAAAAGGTAATTTGTAAGACTGGAAGTCATGAACTGATATATATTATGACTTTTGAACACTATTAAGGTAAATACATTGTTTGTTCTCCATCAAAATCTTTCATTTGCTAACTAAGCCTATCAGTAGTTAGAATCTTTTATTCAGCTGGCAGTATTGGCGCTCGCTATATTGCAGTAGTTTGAGTAACGAAGATTTTTGTGAGGTAAGTTATTGTTAGTCAGGGCCATTCTTTTGTAGGGATTATTGAAAGTCAGACTGCGTTGCGCTCAGAAAATATATTGTGTGTCATTTTAGTCTTGATCACAATAAGTGAAGAGGGAAATGGCTGAGTATGTTCAGTTTTGCTTAGCTGTTTGAAAATCAAATAACGTAGAGGTTTACCAGCACAGTAATTCATAAATTTTTTCTAAGGGGACGTTTCACATGTCGATAACGTGTGCAAACTTTCTGTCCAATAAAGTCAGTTACAGTGAAATATAAACTAAAATGCCATGTATGACGTGGAATTTTTAGCAAACCAACATCCGAAACACAGTAAGCGACCATTTCTTTCCATGTACACCTTTTGTGGGGCGTCAAAGAGAGAAGTAGCTTCGGAAAGGCTTGAATTTAGTTTAATGTTGGTTGGAAGTATGTGGGAGCTACAGTTTTCCCTAGACGAGAGCAGAATTGTGTTGTTCATTGGCGCGACGCGAGTTCCAGCGCGCTGCGGGGAACATTTTGCTGTATGTAAATTGAAGGTGGAGAGGAGAAGAAAGGAAAGGCAGGGGATGACTGCTGTCAGCTGCGTTGGGACATTACGTGGAATAAGTGGCGAAGAGTGAAAATGGGTACCGGCCCAGGATTCGAACTCGGGACCTCCTGCTTATTAGGCATTCTGGACACAGCGTTATCGCAACTGCGCGGACTATCTCGGCACGCCTCACTGCCGATCTGTGTTCCCATCGAGCTCCACCTATCCGCAGCCCCTGTTCATTTTCTCCATGTTCGCTCTCTGAGATCCCCACAGGAGGTCGGATGTATTTGTGCATCCACACTGAAGATGGTGAATCCACTGTCCAGCTAGTACAATCAAATTATATCACTGCATGGTGTCTGCCCTTTCCCATACGGTGCGGTGCAGTGCGGCAGAGCAGTACTAGAGGAGGCAGCGAAAACAAAACATGCAGCGATGTGATCGATCTATAAGCCTTTCAATTTTGGCACTCTGGAAGAGTGTATACCATTGCGAAGAGTACAAAGAAGGGCAAAGCAGTCTCGCAAATGTCCTTACATCGTGAAGACGAACGAGCGGATAAATTTTAGGAACGACGTAGTTGCTTTACCGTGTGGAGGATTGCCAGATCCCACTGTCACTTTCCAATCTCTGTCTTCCTCTACAGTTTTAGCCCTCTACAGCTCCCTCTAGTACCATGCAAGTCATTCCCTCATGTCTTAGCAGATGTCCTATCATCCTTATCAGTCCACCTAATTTTCAACATTCGTCTATAGCACCACATCTCAAATGTTTCGATTCTCTTCTGTTCTGGTTTTCCCACAGTCCATGTTTCATGCTGTACTCCAGACTTACATCCTCAGAAATTTCTTCCTCAAATTAAGGCCGATATTTGATATTAGTAGACTTCTCTTGGCCAGAAATGCCTTTTTTGCCATAGCGAGTCTGCTTTTGATGTCCTCCTTGCTCCGTCCGTCATTGGTTATTTTACTGCCTAGGTAGCAGAAGTCCTTAACTTCATTGACTTCGTGACCATCAATCCTGATGTTAAGTTTCTCGCTGTTCTCATTTCTACTACTTCTCATTACCTTCGTCTTTCTCCGATTTACTCTCAAACCATACCTGTGTACTCATTAGACTGGTGGTTGGTTGGTTTGGGGAAGGAGACCAGACAGCGTGGTCATCGGTCTCATCGGATTAGGGAAGGATGGGGAAGGAAGTCGGCCGTGCCCTTTCAGAGGAACCATCCCGGCATTTGCCTGGAGTGATTTAGGGAAATCACGGAAAACCTAAATCAGGATGGCCGGACGCGGGATTGAACCGTCGTCCTCCCGAATGCGAGTCCAGTGTCTAACCACTGCGCCACCTCGCTCGGTCATTAGACTGTTCGTTCCGTTCAGAAGATCATTTAATTCTTCTTCACTTTCACTCAGGATAGCAATGTCATCAGCGAATCGTATCATTGATATCCTTTCACCTTGTATTTTAATTCCACTCCTGAACCTTTCTTTTATTTCCATCATTGCTTCCTCGATGTACATATTGAAGAGTAGGGGCGAAAGGCTACAGCCTTGTCTTACACCCTTATTAATACGAGCACTTTGTTCTTGATCGTCCACTCTTATTATTCCCTCTTGGGTGTTGTACATATTGTATATGACCCGTCTCTCCCTATAGCTTACCCCTACTTTTTTCAGAATCTCGAACAGCTTGCACCATTTTATATTGTCGAACGCTTTTTCCAGGTCGACAAATCCTATGGAAGTGTCTTGATTTTTCTTTAGCCTTGCTTCCATTATTAGCCGTAACGTCAGAATCGCCTCTCTCGTCCCTTTACTTTTCCTAAAGCCAAACTGATCGTCACCTAGCGCATTCTCAATTTTCTTTTCCATTCTTCTGTATATTATTCTTGTAAGCAGCTTCGATGCATGAGATGTTAAGCTGATTGTGCGATAATTCTCGCACTTGTCAGCTCTTGTCTTCGGAATTGTGTGGATGATGCTTTTCCGAAAGTCAGATAGTATATCGCCAGACTCTTATATTCTACACACCAACGTGAATAGTCGTTTTGTTAACACTTCCCCCAATGATTTTAGAAATTCTGATGGAATGTTATCTATCCCTTCTGCCTTATTTGACCGCAAGTCCTCCAAAGCTCTTTTAAATTCCGATTCTAATACTGGATCCCCTATCTCTTCTAAATCGACTCCTGTTTCTTCTTCTATCACATCAGACAAATCTTCACCCTCATAGAGGCTTTCAATGTGTTCTTTCCACCTATCTGTTCTCTCCTCTGCATTTAACAGTGGAATTCCCGTTGCACTCTTAATGTTACCACCGTTGCTTTTAATGTCACCAAAGGTTGTTTTGACTTTCCTGTATGCTGAGTCTGTCCTTCTGACAATCATATCTTTTTCGATGTCTTCACATTTTTCCTGCAGCCATTTCGTCTTAGCTTCCCTGCACTTCTTATTTATTTCATTCCTCAGCGACTTGTATTTCTGTATTCCTGATTTTCCCGGAACATGTTTGTACTTCCTCCTTTCATCAATCAACTGAAGTATTTCTTCTGTTACCCATGGTTTCTTCGCAGCTACCTTCTTTGTAACTATGTTTTCCTTCCCAACTTCTGTGATGGCCCTTTTTAGAGATGTCCATTCCTCTTCAACTGTATTGCCTACTGCGCTATTCCTTATTGCTGTATCTATAGCGTTAGAGGACTTCAAACGTATCTCGTCATTCCTTAGTACTTCCGTATCCCACTTCTTTGCGTATTGATTCTTCCTGACTAATGTCTTGAACTTCAGCCTGCTCTTCATCACTACTATATTGTGATCCGAGTCTATATCTGCTCCTGGGTATGCCTTACAATCCATATCTGATTTCGAAATCTCTGCCTGACCATGATGTAATCTAATTGAAATCTTCCTGTATCTCCTGGCCTTTTCCAAGTATACCTCCTCCTCTTGTGATTCTTGAACAGGGTATTCGCTATTACTAGCTGAAACTTGTTACAGAACTCAATTAGTCTTTCTCCTCTTTCATTCCTTGTCCCAAGCCCATATTCTCCAGTAACCTTTTCTTCTACTCCTTCCCCTACAACTGCATTCCAGTCGCCCATGACTATTAGATTTTCGTCCCCCTTTACATACCGCATTACCCTTTCAATATCCTCAAACACTTTCTCTATCTGTTCATCTTCAGCTTGCGACGTCGGCATGTATACCTGAACTATCGTTGTCGGTGTTGGTCTGCTATCGATTCTGATTAGAACAACCCGGCCACTGAACTGTCCACAGTAACACACCCTCTGCCCTACCTTTCTATTCATAACGAATCCTACACCTGTTATACCATTTTCTGCTGCTGTCGATATTACCCGATACTCATCTGACCAGAAATCCTTGTCTTCCTTCCTACTTCACTGACCCCTATTATATCTAGATTGAGCCTTTGCATTTCCCTTTTCAGATTTTCTAGTTTCCCTACCATGTTCAAGCTTCTGACATTCCACGCCCTGACTCGTAGAACGTTATCCTTTCGTTGATTATTCAATCTTTTTCTCATGGTAACCTCCCCCTTGGCAGTCCCCTCCCAGAGATCCGAATGGGGGACTATTCCGGAATCTTTTGCCAATGGAGAGATCATCATGACACTTCTTCAATTACAGGCCACATGTCCTGTGGATACACGTTACGTGTCTTTAATGCAGTGGTTTCCATTGCCTTCTGCATTCTCATGTCGTTGATCATTGCTGATTCTTCCGCCTTTAGGGGCAATTTCCCACCCCCAGGACAAGAGAGTGCCCTGAACCTCTATCCGCTCCTCCGCCCTCTTTGACAAGGCCGTTGGTAGAATGAGGCTGACTTCTTATGCCGGAAGTCTTCGGCCGCCAATGCTGATTATTTATCAAAATTTGGGCAGTGGCGGGGATCGAAGCCGGGACCGAAGACGTTTTTGATTATGAATCAAAGACGCTACCCCTAGACCACGTATCAGACAGTAATGAACTGCCCAACGACAACGTAATACCCTTGTTAGGTGTCGGCGGTTACGTCAAAGCTAACGCATTCAGTATAAGAAGCGGATTCAATGATTACTGCAATGGGCCGAATTTTAGTCGTCGGTCACGGTACTGGTCATAAATACATCTGAGGGTCACTCCGAAAGAAATGCACACTATTTTTTTTAAATACATCTTTTATTCTACATGTTTGAAAGTTTTACAGTGTGTAGATACATCCTTTAGGAACAATATTTTCATTTCTCCACATAATTTCCATTCCTCTCAACTGCCTTATGCCATCTTGGAACCAGCGCCCGTATACCCGCACGGTAAAATACTGGACCAATCTGTTGGAGCCACTGTTTGGCAGCGTGCACAAGGGAGTCATCATCTTCAAACATTGTTCCACAAAGAGAGTCTTTCAGTTTCCCAAAGAGATGATAGTTACATGGAGCCAGGTCAGGACTGTAAGGCGGGTGTTTCAGTGTTGTCCATCCGAGTTTTGTGATCGCTTCCATGGTTTTTTGACTGACATGTGGCTGTGCATTGTCGTGCAACAGCAAAACATCCTGCTTTTGCCGATGTGGTCGAACACGACACAGTCGAGCTTTAAGTTTCTTAGTGTCATCACATATGCATCAGAATTTATGGTGGTTGCGCTTGGCATGCTGTCCACAAGCAAGAGTCCTTAGGAATCGAAAAACACGGTAGCCATAAATTTTCCAGAAGAAGGTGTGATTTTGAGTTTTTTTTTCTTGGGTGAATTTGCATGATGCCACTCCACTGATTGCCTCTTCGTCTCTCGTGAAAAATGATGGAGCCATGTTTCATCACCTGTCACAATTCTTCCAAGAAATTCGTCTCCACCATTCTCGTACTGTTCCAAAAGTTCGCTGCATACCGTTTTTCTTGTTTCTTTGTGAGCCACTGTCAACATCCTGGAAACCCACCTGGCACAAATCTTTTTTAGCGCCAACACTTCCAGTATTCTGCAAACACTTCCTTCCCCTATCCCAACGTAGCGCGACAATTCGTTCACTGTGATGCTCCTGTCAGCAGTCACCAATTCGTTAACTCTCTGCACATTGTCTGGAGTGTGTGCAGTACGAGGCCTGCCGCTGCGAGGACAATCCTCAGTATTGCCGTGCCCGCTTTCATCACGTAACCTGCTTGCCCACCGACTAACAGTACTGCGATCGACAGCAGCATCTCCATACACCTTTTTCAACCTCTTGTGGATGTTTCCCACTGTCTCGTTTTCACAGCACAGGAATTCTATGACAGCACATTGCTTCTGACGAACGTCAAGTGTAGCAGCCATCTTGAAGACATGCTGTGACGGCGGCACTCACGGGAAGAGGTTGAACTAAGTTTGAAAACAAGTGGGAAGGATGTATCTACACACTAAAACTTTCACACATGCAGAATGAAAACTGTATTTTTACAAAAATAGTGTGCATTTCTCTTGGAGTGACCCTCGTATTATAACCGTGGTTAACAGCTAAGTGCAAATATATTTATACAGTTATTATATTGGCCATAATCAAAGCCATTTCTTCTTAAATGTGTCATTTATTTGTCTTCCGGTTTCTGCCTACATAACTCCTTTCGCATTTAGTTTTTCAGCCCGGCGTCAGCCATGTTCCACAAAATATGCTGTTCGCATACCAGTTCGATAAGTCGATATTTCTGGAGGATGTTTCAGTGATTTGATGCGAAGAATTACCTGGGACAGCCTCCTTGCGAAAAACGCAAGCGTTTGTATGAATGCGTGGAGTCCGTTCAAAAATTGGTTCAAATGGCTCTGAGACCTATGGGACTTAACATCTGAGGTTATCAGTCCCCTAGAACTTAGAACTACTTAAACCTAACTAACCTAAGGACATCACACACATCTATGCCCGAGGCAGGATTAGAACCTGCGACCGTAGCGGTCGCGCGGTTCGAGACAGTAGCGCCTAGAACCGCTCGGCCACTCCGGCCGGCCGTGGAGTCTGTTCTTTCGGACATATAAATTTAATATATTTCCCACAGGTAAAGCCCGCAGCGGTACTGCGTCGCCCGCACCCAAGATAAACGGTCTGGTATGTTTGCATTGTGCGAGAGGGGAGCACGAACTCTTATCACGTTTCACTCAGTAAGTTGAGGGGAATTCCTGCATCCAGGAAAATGTAGCTTTAGTATCGCGAAAGAGGTGTCTTTTTGTGTCGACGTAGCGCGCCTTATGGAAAAGAAATCGATTTTAAAATTAACGCTTATCAATAAGCTTAAAGTGTAAAAGAGACAAATAAATCATTGCTTCGCTCAGAGAAAAACAATAGAAACTGTAAAATCCTCCAGCCCCCCACCCCACCCCTCACACACACACTTTACTAAACGCCGTGAAGTGTTTCAGCTTAGTGAGTCCGTTGAAGATGAAGATGGCATAAGAGGTGTACAGTATGACTGGCTATGCTTTTCCATCCAAGATATACAGAAATTGGGACAGGCCACCTTTGCGTTATCTTAATGAGTTGTCACATAGGATTTCTTCCATCTCGTTCTGCTGCAAAGCTCTCGTTGTTGGTGCTCCTCGCAGAAGCAATAACAGCGCCGTCGGATTCTATGGAAGGTGCAGTTCCATATCATGTAATTCCAAGTGATTGATGCGGGAAGCTATATTACTTGAAATAATCATCGTGGATGCCATTATGATGTCATTATTTACGAAAACAGCGTTATCTGACGTTAATGAAACATCACTTTTGGCTCAATACTACCTATTTCCTGAAAGCATGGTCTTAATGACAACCTAGATTGCAGGCATTATATTGGTGACGGCGCCTAGGGCGCGTAGTCTAGAGGTCGTGCTTATAAGTCGTGGGACGTCGTAACTGTTCGTACTACTTCGATATCTCATACAATACATTCATCATTTGTTTATTGAAATATCAGCTTTCTTGCGTCGTAACACTGTTATAAGAAGGAGCTTTTACGAGCAGGCTTCTGCTAATATCTGCTGTAGAAAAAGTGGCTTTTATTAGTAATCATTTATTACACAAAAACATTTGCTTCGCGTCAGAATGGCTGTGGTTCTCCCTACGTATCTTGCCTGATGTAAATGTCTATCTCACAGCTATCTATAACGCCTCACCCCATCATCTACTGGCAACGCCAGACGGTCCAGCGGCTCCTTCACCCGGTCTGGGATCTGAAATCCTACTCCCTGCTATGCTTTCTGCTGTACTGCCTGGGTTTGAATGTTTGTGATCTCTGCAGGCGTGATATAAAAATGTAAATGTGGAGAATAAGGTGAAGGACCAACATAAAATCTCGAAATTTATTGGTAAAAATACTGTTCAAATAGAAAAGTGAAATACACGAAATCGAAGAGAATGGTTTAGCGAAATCTGTTATAGAGGAAAATATCTTCAAGATGGAAAGAGGTCATGGTATCACGGAGAATGTTTACAACAAAAAATGCTTATCTAAAAAATTAAAAAAAGTGCTGCAGTAGAGTGCTGAAACAGGAATGTCTAAAAGTGTTACAGCATGGAAGGATTTGAAGGCAAGAAGTAAATAAAAAAGCAATTACAAAATGGACAGAGGTGAGAAAATACAACACAGAATAAGGATGAAGGAAAATAAAAGGGAAAGGTAAGAAAACAACAGAAATGATGAAATGAAATTGCCCTCTGACAGCCCATAAGCGATGGGAAAAAAAGGTGCAGCTTCTTGCAGCAGCACAATAAACTGAGATGTTCTAAACTTCCCTTTTTTCGTTTTGTTGCAGTTATAGAGCACGTTTACAATTGTTACCAGTTCCGACTATACATGGCCATTTTCAGAATGTATATGCTGCCTGTAACGCCTATAAAAGTGTTCTGAGGTTGTATCTAAAACAAATAGAAAGAACTGTAGAATAGTTGCGTTGCGTGCTGCCGTTGGTAACTTTTGGAGCGGTGAATAATGGGAAGTGAACACGACTAATGACACAGCCAAGATAGCGGTACCAATGAGAAAAATAGTGTTTGATAAACGTCGTCAATGATGCGTAGTGTATGGAATTACGTGGCGGTACAACGGAATACATGGTGTAAATTTTAAGTTGACAAACCAGAATAACTCGCAAAATAAGCTTCGCACGGAAAAAATGTGTAGAATGCAAAGCTGATTCTTTTCGAGGGGGACATCTGCTGGTGCTAAAATTAGCTCGCCACCCCAGCCCCCTGGGGGTGGGGCGGGAGGCAACTTTAAAATTTCAAATGGGAACCCCCATTTTTTTTATTGCAGAATCAGATTCTACATTAAAAAACTGTGTACATTTTGTCTTAAACATTTGTCTTGGTTCTTGGTAGTTGCCGCTGTAATTCAAGAAAATCCATGTTCTCATTTTTGCTGGTTACGGATAAATAGCAATTCCTTATTTACATCGTTAATTTTGATTCGCTACAACTCTCCCTCTCTCTCCCCGTAGGGTGGGGTTTGAGAGAGAGGAATTACAGTTTTACAAATGATGGCCCAAATCCGAATCTGCGGAAAAAAATAATATTTGGGTCAACATTTGTAAAACTCTAATTCCTCTCTCTCAAACCTCACCCTCTGCGGAGAGAGGGACAGTTTTAGTTTTAGCAAATGTAAATGTACGAAGTAAATAAGTATTTATTATTTATTCGTAACCATTTTCCACGCAAAAATGAGTACATGGATTTTCTTGAATTACAGCGCCAACTACCAAGAATCAATATAAATGTTTAAGACAAAATGTACGTAGTTTTTTTACATAGAATCTGATTCTGCAATAAAAAATGGGGGTTCCCATTTGAAACTTTAAAGTTGCCTCCCGCACCACCCACAGGGGTCTGGTGGGGTGACGGGCTAATTTTAGCACCAGCAGATGTCCCCCTTGAAAATAATCAACTTTGGATTCTACACATTTTTTCGTGTGAAGCTTATTTTTCGAGTTACTCTGGTTTGTCAACTTAAAATTTACACGCTGTATATTGTGCAGACTGTTGTCACATAAAACAGGATATTTCGCAAAATTTTAACTGGAGTCTTAGGTCCAGCATAACCACAATCTCGGAAATCTGGACATTTCGAAAATACACCATAAAGTTTTCGAAACGATCTCTGGGCTACTTTACCGATCAATCCGTTAACACTGCCAGTTTTCCTCCACTCACATTCGTTGCCTTCACCAATTCAGTCGAACTGCAACATTTCAACCTAACTTAAACCTCGGGCTACGCTACAGATCAGTCCGTATCCACAGCAAAGTTTCGTCCAGTAACATTCGTTGGCTTCGACAACTCACAACCGAATTTCAGCACTGGAATAAGAAACAATATCCCATGAAACCCCGTCATATTCCGAGCAACATGAATTACAAGAAATACGTACAAAAACCGAAAACCAACATTATGATCCATAATAGTCATATCAATAATCGTCAATCTCGCGCTATGCACGTCGAAAGCAAAAGTAATCAATTCGTCTCACCCTCTGCGATTCTCACTGACTACTGCATACTATCTCCAGACTGCCTACAACCAAACGGAAACGAATTGCCAAGATCTGTACACAGTGGAAGAGCTGCCGATACTGTAAGTACACTTTAGCTCTCGCGTACTTCTCCCGGCTGATTTTCAAACCGCATTTGTTTCGACTGATCACATTTTGCGTCCCCTCTGTGCCTGTGACTTTGCAGGGAGCTACACCGCCTTAACCGCGGTACGGCCCTGGATGAAGATAGCAACTTCGAGTAGACCGTAACTTACACATCGAAAGTAAAAGTCTACCTTGGCGCTAGTTGGACAAGGGGCAGTCAATTGAAAACGAGACAGATGGAAAAAGCAAGCAAGCTGTTCATTATTTTGTCTTTCTTCGGGGCTCCAAAAATGTGGAAATCGCATGAGGAAAGATCGGGACTACATGGAGGATGTGTAAGGGCTTTCAAGCGAAATTTCTGCAGTGTGGTCGAAACCTTGGCAATGTGTGGGCTCGCTTTAAAGCCCTCGCTCACCCTCCGTACATTCAGGCTCCAAAAATATGGATATCACATGGGCGGTATCGGGACTGTATGGAAGCTGTGTAAGCACTTGCAGCGAAACTTCTGCACCATAGTCGAAACAACCGTGGCAATGTGTGGGCCCGCTGGGAAGACAGCCGATCTTTTTCAGTACGCCAATACGTTCGCGGTCACAATGCAGCCGATCTCATCGCCCGAACGTACAGACTTCCGACAATAATGTCTGATATTCAAATAAGTTTGTTTTCTTCTGTCAAATCGGTCGACGTTCATAATTGGGATATAGCTCTGAATCTATGAACAGAAATTGTGACTTAATTGGAAACCAAAAGTAGGCAGGAAAATCTTTACCGGCAATTTTTGGCGTAAATTATAACCTCAAAAAATAACTTGTTCAAGTGAGTAGGGTAGGGTATCTTATGCTTGAAGTTGCTGTAGATCTTTTTTAGATTGCGGTAGACTGGAATTGGCTGCCAACAAATTATTATTACTGCTTATTGGGGTTCTTACAACAGTAAGGTGATGATTCTGTTACACGAAGTGGTTTGCAAATATGATGTATGCGTTTCCACTTTTCAGTGTTTTAAGTGTTCAGAGTAACTAATTCTAAAATTTATGTTTGTCTTTCACACGCAAGCTGAATGACAGTCATTGTAGGTTAACTGACATATGTCTGTTTTGCTAAATTTATTTGAAGCCGTGACGGATATTTATCTCGCTTTTCAATGTTACTACAAATCATCTCGAATATGTAACAGAACATTTCTCTCTTTATGTCATATATACAGTGTGTCCCAGTTCAGTTAGGACTGTGGCTATAAAAAAAAAAGTCATCGATTATGTTCACGAAAGCACTGTATTTATTCAAAATAGTCTCCCCCTGACCAATACACAGCTGAAATCATTTTAAAAGTGTTTTGAAATATTCACTGTAGTAGTTTTTCGGAACTGCATTTACTACTGCAGTAAAATTTTCTTGCATGTCTTTAATTGCATCGTAATGGTGTCCTTTCATTGACAAGATCTGTGGTGTCACCGCCAGACACCACACTTGCTAGGTGGTAGTCTTTAAATCGGCCGCGGTCCGTTAGTATACGTCGGACCCGCGTGTCGCCACTATCAGTGATTGCAGACCGAGCGCCGCCACACGGCAGGTCTAGAGAGACTTCCTAGCACTCGCCCCAGTTGTACAGCCGACTGTGCTAGCGATGGTTCACTGTCTACATACGCTCTCATTTGCCGAGACGATAGTTAGCATAGCCTTCAGCTACGTCATTTGCTACCACCTAGCAAAGCACCATTACCAGTTACTATTGATGCTGTAAAACATGTACCGTCAAGAGCGATGTTCACCATTTACGGATTAAAGTTAAGTATTCCAACAGCTACGTCCTATTTTGCTAAAGTCTAACTTCCTTGTCCTGTTCCAGACCTCACGCCAGCCTGCGTGAGCTAAAACGCGTGCCTTTCGGCTTCCTCTCATAGTGGGTTGGCTCTCTTGCCAATCCACAACAAGATCAATTTGAAGAACAACCATAAATCGGTTGGGGCCAAATCTGGCGATTACGGCGGGTGATCCAGGACTCTCATCCGTTGCCAAACTGAACTCGGTTAGTGGGCTGGGTCACTGTCGTGGAGGGGCGACCAAGAACCTGCCTCTCGATGTTCGGGTTCAATTCGAAGAATTCACTGACTGAAGTACCGAACTTAATACAAAACGCGAGGCTGCCTCTACTTCACGAGTGCTATACACGTAAGTTCACAGCCTGGATGACTGCTGCACACACTGCTGTTATTGAAACTTCAATGATCAAACGCCGCAACTCGCAGCGACATAGCACTGCAGTTTGGAATTTCACATAATCATTTCTAACGGAAGTGGGCCAGGAGCCGTTTCCACCATTAGCCAAGACTAGGCGGCCGCGTAGGGCGGTAAATTTGTAGGGGCAGCAAAGTACGGAAAAAATTAATTTTAAATCAAACAGCGAAAAAATTGAGCAAATGAGGAGAAAAATGGAAAAAAAGAAAAAACATCGAAAGTTTTCAAAAGCTTACGTAACAGTTACTTAATAAGTCTTCACTTAGTTTGTCAAAAGTAAACACATTACCTCTTCATACCACTAAACCAGCCGCTACGGAGTACGAAGCGGAAATCGCTTAGTCCACTGCGCCACCGAGGCAGCTAATAAAAGTCGAAGAACTCTCAACAGAAAATGCAAGCAAGGGACCATTTATTAATTAATCGCAGTAAAGTGGATGCTGAAAAAGATGGGATTCATTCCTCATTCTAAAAACTCTAGAAACGAAGTAACACCACATTAGCCAGATGATCCTGTCTGACGCCTCGGCATATCTCCCATCAACGCAGCATAACTTCTAAATTCAAGGAAAAATTCACTGTCAACAGAAAATAGTTCCACACCTTTATTAGTCCATTTTCTTCCAATCCCTTAAATAAGTAATTGATGCCAATTTTGGCTGCAGTGGTACATTCAGCTGACTTCTAATTTACAATGTTCAGCACATTCTTCCTATTTCAATTATACTGAGTCGCACACTCACCTCGGATGATGTTGCCCGCAGCTGGCAACGAAACGTCAGGGAGAAGTATATCTACTATTGGACCACGGCCTCTTAGCCCGGAAGTTTTAATTACTGAAGACGCCGGCCGTGAAAGCCTACACGCTATGATATACTGAAAAACTTCAAAAACTGAGGACAAAAAATATGAAATTGAGGACGTTTGTTGTCCCCGATCAGATTTAACCCTTTGTTGCCTGACGGTACTTAAAAGTACAGTTTCGTGATCTGAGAGCCTATCGGTACGTAACAGTAACTCTGCTCTACTGTTTCATAGATGTTATTGTGCAATACATAGACCTCTCTGGCGGTCAGAGCTTGAAATTGTTTTTCGCGCGCTGCTGTGAAAACAGAAGATTGTATGTGCTTGTTTTCATGGTTTTGCCTGAATATATTCGCAATTTATTGAAACTTCCGTTGAGTTTTCCATTGTACGTACTTACCTTCTTTGTTTTTTTTATAACAGTTTGAAGCATTACGTTACAAGTGAATGAGATAAAGTGGAAAATATAAGGCGGACTTATTAGTACCGTCAGGTTGTGCGAACACTTTATTGTAGCAACAACGCGTTACCTCTCACTAGTTGTTCTGTCCACTTTTTCTCACACAGAAATCCGTAAATACATTTGCCTGTGGAACGATTAGAAGAAACAGGAAAGGTTTGCCAGGGAATTTACCTAAAGAAAAATGTCTCAATCAAATCACAGAGAGTCATCTTTAGACCTAACAGTATTTCAATGAAAGGAAAATAAAGTAGTGTATTTTGCGTCAAACTTTCATGGCAATGAACAGAGCGTAGTGACAAGAAAACAGAAAGATGGAACTAGTATGACTATACCATGTCCAGTTATTGTATGTGATTACAATAAAAACATGGGTGGTGTGGATCATGCACACAGATTACGTTCAACTTATGGTCTTGACAAGCGATCAAGGAAATGGTGGCACCGTCTCTTCTGGGGAGCAATAGAAATCGCTTTTGTCAATGCTTACGTCATTTTCAGCGATCTGCATGGGGCACTGCCACGGCTGGAATTCAGGCGTGCTGTGGCACTAGGGCTAATGAATGAACAGCAAGTGCCAAATCTCAAAAAGAGAAACTCTGGTAAAGATGAAATAACTCTCCCAAAGAGAAGGAAGGATAACTTTTCTGTTCCGAAGGATGTACGTCTTGGCAACCGAGGAAGCCATTTTGTAGTGTTCAGTTGTAAAAGAGGACGATGTGAAATGTGTGCGAAAAATAAAATTCAGTCGAGACCACATTCACAATGTAGTACATGTAAAGTATTTTTGTGCTGCAGTGAGAAAAAGAACTGTTTCCTACAATTTCATGAGGTATCACTAAATATGTGATATGTATATACTGTCAAAAATGTATAGCTAAGTTACTATGTATTGTGAAGTTGCTCTAGAATAAATCTATGCGAAATTTTTTAAAAAAAATTCAGAAATATCATATTTCTGTTAATTAATTTTCTAATGTAAAAATATTTAATATTTATGTGGAATAAAGTGCAAGTTATAAAAATTGGACCATTTTTCTGCGCATGTTGTGATTCTGTCCATGGAGTCTGACGGTACTTCTGAGTACCAGGAGAGAAAAAAGTTGCAAAAAAGAAAAGAAAATTTTACAAAAACTCCTACCGTCATTTGAGACCACAATAGCATAAATTCAGCATAGAAAATGTTAAAAAGTAAATTCTTTCTTATGTCAGGAAACAAAGGGTTAAAGGAATTTAGGACAAAGCTTGAAAACTGAGAACTCTCCCCAGGAAACGAGGACGTATGGTCACCTTAGTTTAATGATTAAAAGTATAATACGATATTTGCATTGTTGTGATGTCGGTGGTGATGAAAGGGGACGGTGGTATTGGGGAGACCGATGGTTGTAAAAAAAAAAAAAAAAAAAAAAAAAAAAAAGAGGGTACATCATTTCACAATTCTCGCCTAAGGCGGCAAAACACCTAGCATCGGTGCTGATTGGGATACGTAGTATATTCGTAAAACTTGTCTGGTTATTCAGTAATTGCGAAAAATGCTTACAGTATTCGCCAAGTTATTTTCTAGACGGATACAGCTCATTCACTTGCATTCGGTGTCTTTTTAAAAGTTAAAGTCGCAATGCAGCACTCTTCTCCAAGCACAGAGGCGTCATGGCATCAGTCCCGCCCACAGAGCTTAAAATAGATTCTAACTTCCTAGACAGAATGGGTATGAGCCAACCTAACCTAATCCCCTTGATCCCGCCCAAAAAGTGACGCAGAAGATCAGATGCACTGCGACCAAGCTGTCGGCCGATGTTACCGGGAGACCTCTACAGGGTGTTACGAAAAGGTACGGCCAAACTTTTAGGAAACATTCCTCACACACAAAGAAATAAAATATGTTACGTGGACATGTGTCCGGAAACGCTTACTTTCCATGTTAGAGCTCATTTTATTACTTCTCTTCAAATCACATTAATCATGGAATGGAAACAAACAGCATCAGAACGTACCAGCGTGACTTCAAACACTTTGTTACAGGAAATGTTCAAAATGTTCTCCGTTAGCGAGGATACATGCATCCACCGTCCGTCGCATGGAACCCCTGATGCGCTGATGCAGCCCTGGAGAATGGCGTATTGTATCACAGCCGTCCACAATACGAGCACGAAGAGTCTCTACATTTGGTACCGGGGTTGCGTAGACAAGAGCTTTCAAATGCCCCCATAAATGAAAGTCAAGAGGGTTGAGGTTAGGAGAGCGTGGAGGCCATGGAATTGGTCCGCCTCTACCAATCCATCGGTCACCGAATCTGTTGTTGAGAAGCGTACGAACACTTCGACTGAAATGTGCAGGAGCTCCATCGTGCACGAACCACATGTTGTGTCGTACTTGTAAAGGCACATGTTCTAGCAGCACAGGTAGAGTATCCCGTATGAAACCATGATAACGTGCTCCATTGAGCGTAGGTGGAAGAACATGGGGCCCAATCAAGATATCACCAACAATGCCTACTGTAGAGCAATGAGTCGCATGTCAACACAAGCACCGAAGTCAACATTACCTACCTTCAATTGGGCCAACTGGCGGTGAATCGAGGAAGTACAGTACATACTGATGAAACTAAAATGAGCTCTAACATGGAAATTAAGCGTTTCCGGACACATTTCCACATAACATCTTTTCTTTATTTGTGTGTGAGGAATGTTTCCTGGAAGTTTGGCCGTACCTTTTTGTAACACCCTGTATAAAAGGCGTCTGGCAGCCTTGGATAAGCTGTCTCAACTACTTGCCGCAAGGAGAGTATCATTGCACCATTAGCCTCCAGGTTCGCGTGACTCACGGTATGGGATTTTTCTTTTTTTGTGGGGATTTGTGAAAAATTCCGTCTATCTATCTCATCATCCATCAGCTTTGGATGAAGTGCGACGGGCTTAGCCACAGCACGAATGAAGTAATTAGTGACTTGCTCGCAAAAGTATGGGGCGAGTTTAACTATCGTCTTCATGTTCGTCGTGCATATAGGGGCTCGTTGAACTTTTGTGAAAAGGAAATGACGACTCTGATCACAAACAAAATTGTAAAAAGTCCTCCAAAATTGTATGTATACGCATGTAAAAGATACAGATTTCAATTTAAAGTTTATACCCCGGTTTCTATCTTCGTTCACACAGAAGACTAGCGAACCCGGCAACGATTCGCAAGTGCTAAGCATGTGTGCGAATTACATTTACGTCCTAGTCTCCCTCTCCTCCCTCTCTCTGTCCATCACCTCCTCTACCCTCCCTCTGTCCATCGCTTCCTCTACCTCTCTCTCTCTCTCTCTCTCTCTCTCTCTCTCTGTCTCTCTCTCTCTCTCCACCTCTTCCTCCCGTCACTCTCTGCCCATCTCCTCTTGGGTCAAATCGAAACAGGTGATTGTGAGTCAACAACCGATTATACAGGGAAGCAATGGTCGGAATGCATGTTTATTGTGTAATGGACATGCAAAGCATACACTGCCAAACAACAACGTAGCTTGTGGCAATTGTTCAAAGCGACAACCGCCAGGCTCTCGTATCTTCAACAGCCGCAATAGCTATGTATGGAGTAGGACAATCTCGATGCAGCTCACATCGGTGGCCACCAGTAACAATTCTCTGTCTATGTATGAGCAGGCATTGTCCAACACTACCTAATAGTTATTTGCTGCCTCCACGTTTGACTGGTTCTCGTTACCTGGTGTTGCAACGGGATGTGCTGCCACGGTTCTTGGAGACTGTACCCCTTGTTGTCTAAGAATGGATGTGGTTTCAACACGACCGTGCACCAGCTCACTCCAGTGTTAATGCCGGCAAGCATCTTGACAACACATATCCTCATCGTTGGATTGTAAGGGAAGGTCTTGTCCCATGGCCACCTCTGGACTGGTGTTACGTCAAGAAACTGGTGTATGAAACCCCATAGAAACGGATGAAGACCGGCTTGGTAGGGTCCATGCTGCCTATCTCCTGGTACAACAAAAAACCAGGGATATTTGAGAGAGTATGGCAGAATTTCATGCGCCGTTGTTATGCACTTTGAACAATTACTATGAGCTACACTGTTGTTATGCGGGTACGCTGTGTCTGTCCGTAACATAATAAATATGCATTTCCGGCCATTGGCTCCCTACCTCAATATAATCGGTTGCGAACCGACACAAAATGTTTCAGACACTCTGTATATCCATTTTCTCCTCCCTTTCTCTCCATCTCCTCTTCATCCTCTCTCACATCTTGAGCCTTGTTGATTGTTATTGTCAACAAATCCTTGATTGGGAATAGAAGTCGCTTAAAATGCACTGATAAATCGGTTGGCATCATAGATGTATAAGAAACCTCTCTTGCTGCTGCATCTGTGACAACAGTAGCTTCGTTGACTGTATTTCACATAGTTTCACTCTGCAAACGAGTACGATTACAAAGTTTCTGACAATCCAGATCCTGTAGTAGTATTCTAATCGTAAGCCGATAAGTCATAAATGCAACTTCCCTGTTTACTGTGAACACTAACTGCGAGGAAGAGAATAGCACATAACTATGTATACATTTTTTGTTTAATATTATATATAAGGAGAAATAATATATATTGAAGAAATAATTTGTCTAATGGTTTAAGCTCCCCGCTATTGTAGTTACATCTGACCGCAAGAAAGAAGACTAAACTGTACATTGTCACAGCCAATTTTCTTTCTTGCAGTTTGTTCTAACAGAAAATCTGTACATTGTTGGTTAACCTATGGTTAGCCTATGTTCATATGAATATTTAGTTGAGTACCGTATAAAAACTTCAAGTAAATAGATCCAGAATTTTTCGAGATATTTTCTTCTAACGTTTCCCCATAGCTGTTGTCTGTCGGAACGTTTATGAGTGCTTTGTGAAAATATTTGAAGTAAGTGGGTCTAGAACTTTTGGAGAATTTTGGTATCAACGTTAAAAAAGACTTGACATTAAAAATATGTACATTATGCCTGTCCGAACATTTACTAGAGTATCGTGTAAAAGTTCAAAGTAAATCGGCCAAGAACTTTTCATGATTTTTTGTAACAAAGTTAACAACTTGCCTTAATGTAGTAGCTGGGCACAATCACTAATTAACGAAGTCAACTTTTAGAGTAATGGATGAACTTTTAAGCTAATTGAAAGAAACATTAGTGGGCTCCTTGACATTTGTTAATTTTCTTTTGAGTCTGCTAATGGTTAATTAGTTGCCTACTATTTATGAGAAAAATGACGCCGCGCCGTGTACGGATATTATATTCCGATAAGATCGAGTCATGTGGATGTGTGGCAACGCCGGGGTGCGCGCGATTGATATAAACGATCGAGTACGATAGAGAATACTAAAAATCTAGTGCTCTGCAACTAATGAAAATACATGGCCGCATTTAAGGCATTCCACTAATTTCGTTTCTAGATCGAGAGAACAAATACTTCTCGATCGTAAACTGTGCTTGCCTGAAAAAAATCAGCAATTAGGATTTGCGCTTCGAGCCTTATTAATTTGAAACAAGACAGAAGGAGAGCACATGAATCGCGGTTTGTGCACGTTGAAGATACGGTGAAGGCAGGGACCGGTGGAGGAAAGACACAAAGAAACATCAATTTTGAGCATTCAGATACCGACAGCGGAGCTAGCAGGAGTTGGGAGGATCTTTTGTCACTGCAGTAGCCCTGTGTCTCAAGCTAGTGTGAACCAATGCATAGTAAACCTTTTTGTTACAAACATGATTCCTTTACATACCATTGAATCGAAGTCTTCGAGTAGCTGATAAAAAGTTGTAACTCCAGCAAAAGTTTCATTTCGAGG
Organism: Schistocerca piceifrons; assembly: GCF_021461385.2. Classification (NCBI taxonomy): domain Eukaryota; kingdom Metazoa; phylum Arthropoda; class Insecta; order Orthoptera; family Acrididae; genus Schistocerca; species Schistocerca piceifrons. Next base: position 393,192,615 of record NC_060143.1, on the reverse strand, counting down.
AGAACATTTGTCACACAGGTCGTTAATGAGCATATTCGATTACAACTAGTTATTAAGTAGGCTGATACCTTTTCATTGAAATTCGAACTAACGTAACTACGGGTATTTGAAGAGTACGTCTTTACTTTAAAAAATCATTTTGACAAAGATAATCTTAGCTTTTATTTTTATGAACGGTGGTGTAGCCTCTCTTGTACTGTGCCTTTACAATGAGGTGACAAAAATCTGCACAATACAGCTGGGGTAGTATCACGCACACGGCGTATAAAAGGGCAGTGCATTGGCGAAGCTGTTATTTCTATTCAGGCGATTCATGTGAAAAGGTTTCCGACGTGATTATGCCCACATGACGCGAATTAACAGACTTTGTGTGCAGAATGGTAGCTGGAGCTAGACGCATGGGGCAATCCATTTCGGAAATTGAAACTTCCTGGCAGATTAAAACTGTGTGCCGGACCGAGACTCGTACTCGGGACCTTTGCCTTTCGCGGGCAAGTGCTCTACCAACTGAGCTACCCAAGCATGACTCACGCTCCGTCCTCACAGCTTCACTTCTGCCAGTATCTCGTCTCCTACCTTCCAAACTTTACAGAAGCTCTCCTGCGCAGGAGAGAGTTTCATATCAGCGTACACTCCGCTGCAGAGTGAAATCTCATTCTGGCATTTCGGAAATTGTTAGGGAATTCTAATGTTTCGAGATTCACAGCGCCAAGAGTGTGCCAAGAACGGCAAATTTCAAGCGTTATGTCTAACCACGGACAACACACTAGCCGACGGCTTTCACTTACGAGAGAGTGCAGCAGCATTTGCCTAGAGTTGTTAATGCTAACAGAAAAGCAATAACCACAGAAATCAGTGTGGCACATACGACGAACGTATCCGTAGGTCAGTGCGCTTAAATTTTTCCGTTAATGGGCTATGGCAGCAGATGACCGACGGAAGAGCCTTTGCTAAGGCTGCCTGCACAGTGGCACCGACAACGGTCGCCAGAGGTCGCCTGATAACATCGGCCGACAGCGTGGTCATAGTGGGTCCTATCTCATACGTCGGTTTGGTTTTTGTCGGCATCAAGGAGGTTAGCTTAGATTAGGTTAGAATCTATTCTATGTATGAAGCAGGTTAGCTTTTTACCGTCTAGTGTGGGGTGGATACCACGACGCCTCTGTGCTTCGATACGAGTACTGCATGGCAGATTCTGCTATTAAAGAGACGCCGAATGCATGCGGATGAGCTTTCCAGTTTCGTAAAGAATTTGACGAGTACTATACACACTGTCCCCAGTTATCGGAAGAACCAGACAAATTTTACAAATATATGAAATGACGGGAGAAAAATTCTGTTACATATTCGAGATAATTCGTGATGACCTTGAACCGCGCGGGATTAGCCGAGCGGTCTTAGGCGCTGCAGTCATGGACTGTGCGGCTGGTCCCGGCGGAGGTTCGAGTCCTCCCTCGGGCATGGGTGTGTGTGTTTGTCCTTAGGTTATTTTAGGTTAAGTAGTGTGTAAGCTTAGGGACTAATGACCTTGGCAGTTAAGTCCCATAAGATTTCACACACATTTGAACATTTTTTTTATGACCTTGAAAAGCAAGTTATAAACTCTCTGTTTCGCTGTATTGATTTACAGTTACACAGACATGCGTCAATTAACCTTCAATGATTGTCATTTAGCACAAGAGTGAAAGACAAGCGTAAAGTGTTGCATAACATTTTCATGGATATTAATAAATGGTTTAAAGCCAATCCACTGACATTAAGCTTCGAAAAGACTCATTATATGCAATTCAGAACCTGTAAGAGGTTTCCACCTAGCATATGCATAAAGTATGAAGATGAGCAGATAAAGAGGTTGACAGTCTTAAATTCCTGGGATTACAACTTGATAATAATTTCAGTTGGGAGGAGCACACCACAGAACTGCAGAAACGCCTTAACAAATCTGTATTTGCAATTCGAGTGTTAGTAGATATAGGTGACATAAAAATGAAAAAGCTTGCATACTTTGCCTACTTTCATTCCATAATGTCATATGGTATAACATTTTGGGGTAACTCTTCAAGTCGAATAAAAGTTTTCAGAGTCCAAAAGCGTGTAATACGTATTATTTGTGGAGTAAATTCACGGACGTCCTATAGCAACCCCTTCAAAGAACTGGGTATACTAACTACTGCCTCTCAGTATATTTACTCCTTACTGAACTTTGTCCTAAATAATATATCTCTTTTTCCAACAAACAGCTCAGTTCATATATAGAATACCAGGAACAAAAATGATCTGCACAAGGACTTAAAAGCACTTACTTTAGTTTAAAAAGGGGTCCACTACTCAGGAACACACATCTTCAATAATTTGCCAGCAAACATAAAAAATTTAGTTACAAATAAAGATCAGTTTAAAAGGAGCCTGAAAGACTTACTAGTAGCCAACTCCTTCTACTCCATTGACGATTTTTTTAATAGAAACAAATGATGTGTTGTATATATTCATACTATTAGCATTGTTATTTCAGCTTAAAAAAATATTTACTTGTTCCACATCCACGAGGATCTCCTCAGCACAGATCTATGGAACGTAAAACTAATCTAATCTAAAAAAGATACTCTGAAAACCTTAAGCACTTAAAAGTGGAAATACATACCGTACATCACATCTCCATACCACTTTTTATTAACAGAATCACTACACCACTGGCATGAAACGCCAGTAAGCAGTAGTAATAATAATTTGTAGACAACTAATGACAACCTACCACAAAAAAGATCTAGTACATTAGCTATAAACATATAAGATACGCCACCCTTTCCACTTGAACAAATTAACTTTTGAGGTTATAATGTATGCCTAAAATTTCCAATATTTTACTTTCTTGAGGTTTCGAATAAAACTGCGATCTCGGTCCATAGATTCCGAACTATATCCCTATTATGATATTTTCATTCTCAGAGTGCCAAGAAATTACTCTTTCCTGGACTAAACTTATCAGTTTCTCACGCTCCATATTTCGTGTGCGAGAACGTCAGGCGATTTGACCGAAGAAAACAAACCGATCTGAATTTCACCGATTGTCGTCCGAAGTCTGTACATTCGGGAGATAAGATCGGCTGTAGTGTGACCGCGCACGTAGTGGTGTACAGATTTGAAAAGATCGGCCGTCTCCGGCCGATGTCGGTCGTATGCAGAATCCTCCGGTATCGGAGCTACTGCGACCGTAGCGTAACAACGCGACATCGCCTGCAGCGTCTCTCTTGGGCTCCTGACCATATGGGTTGGAGATGTGCAGAACTATAGACCTATATCTCTAACGTCGATCAGTTGTGGAATTTTGGAACACGTATTATGTTCGAATATAATGACTTTTCTGGAGACTAGAAATCTACTCTGTAGGAATCAGCCGGCCGGAGTGGCCGAGCGGTTCTAGGCGCTTCGGTCTGGAACCGCGCGACCGCTACGGTCGCAGGTTCGAGTCCTGCCTCGGGCATGGATGTGTGTGATGTCCTTAGGTTAGTTAGGTTTAAGTAGTTCTAAGTGTAGGGGACTGATGACCTCAGATGTTAAGTCCCATAGTGCTCAGAGCCATTTTTTTTTTTTTTTTTGTAGGAATCAGCATGGGTTTCGAAAACGACGATCGTGTGAAACCCAGCTCGCGCTATTCGTCCACGAGACTCAGAGCGCCATAGACACGGGTTCCCAGGTGGATGCCGTGTTTCTTGACTTCCGCAAGGCGTTCGATACGGTTCCCCACAGTCGTTTAATGAACAGAGTAAGAGTATATGGAATATCAGACCAATTGTGTGATTGGATTGAAGAGTTCCTAGATAACAGAACGCAGCATGTCATTCTCAATGGAGAGAAGTCTTCCGAGGTAAGTGTGATTTCAGGTTGTCGCAGGGGAGTGTCGTAGGACCGTTGCTATCCACAATATACATAAATGACCTTGTGGATAACATCGGAAGTTCACTGAGGCTTTTTGTGGATGACGCTGTGGTATATCGAGAGGTTGTAACAATGGAAAATTGTACCGAAATGCAGGAGGATCTGCAACGAATTGACGCATGGTGCAGGGAATGGCAATTGAATCTCAATGTAGACAAGTGTAATGTGCTGCGAATACATAGAAAGAAAGATCCTTTATCATTTAGCTACAATATAGCAGGTCAGCAACTGGAAACAGTTAATTCCATAAATTATCTGGGAGTAGGCATTAGGAGTGATTTAAAATGATCATATAAAGTTGATCGTTGGTAAAGCAGATGCCAGACTGAGATTCATCGGAAGAATCCTAAGTAAATGCAATCCGAAAACAAAGGAAGTAGGTTACAGTACACTTGTTCGCCCACTGCTTGAATATTGCTCACCAGTGTGGGATCCGTACCAGATAGGGTTGATAGAAGAGATAGAGAAGGTCCAACGGAGAGCAGCGCGCTTCGTTACAGGATCATTTAGTAATCGCAAAAGCGTTACGGAGATGATAGATAAACTCCAGTGGAAGACTCTACAGGAGAGACGCTCAGTAGCTCGATACCGGCTTCTGTTGAAGTTTCGAGAACATACCTTCACCGAGGAGTCAAGCAGTATATTGCTCCCTCCTACATATACCTTGCGAAGGGACCATGAGGATAAAATCAGAGAGATTGGAGCCCACACAGAGGCATACCGGCAATCTTTTTTTCCACGAACAATTCAAGACTGGAATAGAAGGGAGAACCGATAGAGGTATTCAAAGTACCCTCCGCCACACACCGTCAGGTGGCTTGCGGAGTATGGATGTAGATGTAGATGTAGACCCTAGACGACTGGAAGACCGTGGCCTGGTCAGATGAGTCCCGATTTCATTGATAAGACCTGATTGTAGGGGTTCGGGTGCTGCGCAGACCCCACGTACCATGGACCCAAGTTGTGAACAAGGCACTGTGCAAACTGGTGGTGGCTCCATAATGGTGTGCGCTGTGTTTACATGGTATGGACTGGGTCCTTTGGTTCATCTGAACCGATCATTGACTGGCAATTATGTTCGGCTCCTTGGAGACCATTTTGCAGCCATTAATGGACTTCATGTTCCCAAACAACGATGGAATTTATATGGATGACAACGCGCCATATCACCGGGCCACAATTGCTCCCAACTGATCTGAAGAGAATTCTGGACAATTCGAGCGAATAATTTGGCCACCCTGAGTGACCGAGATGAATCCCTTTGAACATTTGTGGGACATAATCGAAAGGTCAGTTTATGCACAAAATTCTGCACCGGCAACACTTACGCAGTCATGGACGGCTATACGGGCAACATGACAGTATTTCTGCAGGAGACTTTTGCTGCACTCTGCTAGGCAAAAGGTCAGACACCATATTAGGTGATATCCCGTACTTTTGACTCTTCAGTATAAATCATAATGTCCAGACGTAAATCATTTTAACAGTCTAGTTATTACATGACACGTTGAAGGTGTAAAATTAAATAATTTTCTATTTTGTCGCGATTGTTCTGCGGGTTGTAAAGCGTAATAATATTTGATTTATCCCTGCGTCTCCAGTCCTTTTACAGTCCCCGCGATAACGAGGTGATTTAATGAGTCTCAAATTATTTCGGTGTACTTTGCAAAATCGATTGGTTGGGAACTATGGCTGACAGCTGGCCACTTCACAACAAGTTATTTGGCCATATCTTTTCACTGGTTAGATCCCTACACAGCCAGAATGCGTGTAGTGTTGGCGTGCATACGACTAAAAGGTCGGCATTCATATGTTCTACTGACACAGGCATGATTGATATCCAAATGTGAGTTTCACACATATATAAAATAAACGGGTTATTTAAGAAGACCAATAATTTCATTCACTTCGTTATGTTAAATAATATACAGAAATTTGAAAATTAATATAGTAATACATATAAAAATTAAGTTATTTGAATTTTCCCATTTTATAAAAAAATACGTTAAATGCATTTGTTTCGAACTTTTCCAAAGATGTACAAAAATATGACTGATGTCCGTAAAAGAATATCTTCTGCTATCAGTTTCCTAAAATACATCGTAGAAGACGATTACTTTCTTAATTTATGGTGCAAAGCAAATGAGGTAATACAGCACTGTATATGTACTTCTTCATTTTGAGGTATGTTTATGTCGCTGGAGAGTTCTAAGAAACTAAAAAAAGGACTTTACTGATTTTCTCTCGTTATTATCATTAAACCTAAAATTTAACTGAATCTTATTTTTTCATGTAGAATTACCACCGAAAATGGCAGTAGCTTTGAGAAGGCATTTGCGCAACGTAGTACTGAGATCGACACACTACCAGACCTGCCGTCACACAATATGGACTGATGATTCTATTGCCAACCCTTTAAATCCGACCCCTGCAGATTACGAGTTAGAATTTATTTTCACTAGAAAATCTACTTTCCATACCTGACCGTTGCCCGCGAAGAGTAGGCGATGACAATACACGGGAAAACTTTAATAATTCACCATTTCACTCTATGTGAGCTGCACATACATTTAACTACATCGCAAGCAAAGATGCAAATGTTGCTCTACAAATAACTGGTTTTAAAACTCCCTAAGGAAGTGCTATGGCCAGAGAAAGTGCTCTTTGCCATCAGCAATCACGAAGTACGGTGGCGGCAGATAATATTCACAATGAATCAGGCAGGAGCGCGGTACTTCAAAGTACAAATAGGTGGAACTCTACTTATGACGCTATCGTTGTTCTTAACGCAATATTAGAAGGACCTGCTCTTCATGCAGTTAACACTCAGCTAAACATTCAAACTTTCAGTGATCAAGATGTGACCATAATGAAGGAGTATGTGAAAGTAAAGTTAATAAAATAAATCTATATCTTTTTTATCTATGAATTCTGTAAAATGATTACTAGTTTGCAGGTTTTGGCACCGGTCGCTGGAGTCCTTGATGAGATTCAAGGAGAAGTACAAGTTGCCAACAACTGTAGCAACTGTATTTAAATTGGAGAATATGAAGGCTAGGGATATTGTGGATTGTACAGCTTCAGCCAAGGCTTTATTCAGTGACATGGATAAAAGGTTTAGACCTCTACCAGACGATGAACAACGCTAATTTGCTATGGCTTTTCATCCAACTTCCCGTTGATGTAGCTGGAAAAGTATGGCCACAGTCGAGTGGAAGTAGTAAGAAAACAAATGGGAAAAGTTGTACAAAAGGCTTCTTTGAGGCACGAAGCCACCGATAGTTCACAGGACAGAAGAGATACTGCAAGCGGCGGTGGCGGAAGCAGCAACAACTAAGAGGAAGATTTTTTACCCCTGTCACTCAATCTAAAGAGAAGCGTGATAGTAACACATCCGTAAAAAATAAAGTCCAAAGTCTAGTCAAAATAATGGTTCGATTTGAAATCAAAAGACTCATTCCGTGTTGCAATATTTCTAGGGGAACCGATTTAATAATTACAGAGAATACCCCCATAAACCTCGAATGCTGCAGTTGAACGACTTTCTTCGTGGCAACGACATTTTGTCTTATAAACGAGCCATGCTCTTGCACAAAAACTTTAACATGGTGTTGTTCATGAAGGGAAATGTGCACCTTATGTCGGATACATCTGATACTCCAGTATTTTGATTGTACCTTCATTTAACATTGATAACTAATTAATTTTAACACTAAATGACATAAAGTTTACTATCACGAGTTAACGGTTAACTTCCGATAAATCTCCAGTAAAAAACGCTTTAACGTTTAACTAAGTTAACTTCTTTAGTGATAGATTAACGATACGCATATTAAAAACAATGTTGCCCATATCCATTCGAACGTTTATTGCGGTATCCCGTAAAAATTCGAAGTAACTCTGTCAAGAATATTCCGAGATTTTTGATAAAAAAAACCAGCGTACCATATGCGGTTGAACTGGAAGAGACTCGGAAATGTACGACGCTAACTATCCTCTGCCCTGCACTTCACAGTGGTTTGCAGGGCATGTATGTAGATGCAAATGTGGGCAAACTCAACCATTATGAGGGACGGAACGACCTCTACGGGGAAAATAACCCAGTATCTTTTTGCAACTCCTCTACTGAGACACTTTCAACGCTGCCCTCACCGGAATTCTTTATGAAATACCTGCACATGCATCAGATTTTCGACTGAACAGCACAGCCTTTGAAATTTTAAAATAATGTGATCACACTGTCATAAGCACCGCCGTTTTATACGCTACAGACTTGCAGTGTCGTGCCTAGCCTATACTGGCACAACATTGTGATGCCATCTACCGACTACAGCACAAACCAAGTACCTAGCTTCTCTACGTTGTTCCGCAGCCATCGTTGTTCTCAACAGGTTTATATCGTCGAGATGAATCACCAGACTAACTAACATGATATCTATACATTTCTGATGCAAGACACTGCGCCGTCTCTGTTTGTCGTTCTACTGTGAGAGACTGAGAGATTCTTTTTGATTTTTTTACTTCGTCTTTATAACTGTTTTGAAGAGGCGTTGAACAAGATGTGTGGTGTCACTAGTAATAGCGAAAATAAATTACGTCAGTATTCTGAGAGGTACTTACTTCGAATGTATCGCTGAAGATGTCCGTCTCCACGGTCGTGTCCTCCTCGTCAGAGTCACTGGTTTGTTTTGTACCTACACCATCCAAAATGAACAGCAATGGCTTGTAACCGAACCATGCCGACTCTTCTTCTCCCGAACTCTTCTTTTTCATCACTTTCTGGTGCGTCTTGGCAAAATAAGAGCGGAGGCTTTTAATTTTATTTTTCACAGCCGAAATACTCAAATTAAATTCGTTCCCTAACTCACTCAAAGCGTTAATCCTCACTTGCCTGTTATTGTAATACTTATTATTAACGTCCCACAAAACATTCTTTCGATGGTATGACTCTATGAAACGCAAAGTTCCCTCCACAGACATGTCGTGGAGCGAACGCCAAGCTGATAGAGGCATGGACGTGTATTCACGTGCGCTGGCCCGTGCGTCACTGCAAAGCGGCGCATTCAACTCGGTGCAACTCGGCAACAGCGCATGCGTCACGTTCTAACCTTGCGTGCGCTGTGTATTGACAGTGAACAGCGAGAGGGAAACAGCCCGAGTGAGGCGATGCTTTTCGTCCGTCGAGTTCTTTAAAAGTTGGTGGCGTGATTGCTTTGGCAATTTTTTTCGTTTCTTATTTTCGTCCGAAAGATTCTAATTCTCATCCGTAAGGGACAGACTTCGTCCTCTTTCATTTTCGTGTCCTTAAAATTACTTAATACGCAGCCAACAGATACATTTAAGGTTGTTCAACAGTTTCAAACCCAAGTAACCACAGCATACTGCTCCATAGAATTAAAAAAAAAAAACTGTGCGCCAATTCATAATTTCAAAACACTAGAGGAAGGATCAAACCACTGATTATTTGTAAAAACAGAATTTCCCATACTTCGTGGGAGCACTGTATGGGACACGGTAGATGTGCATTTCAACACTGAAAAACAGAGGTAGTTCTTATTTACGGTTAAAAAGGAATCATTGGTGTTGTATTAATGGCGCTGTTTGATCCAATACAAATAATGAAGCGTCTACTGATTAAATTTAAAAAAAAAAACTGAGTATATGCAGATAACAGAAAAGTTGTTATTATTACTTTGCTGTATACCCTAACGGATAGATATCGACGGAATTTTCTGCTTCCACAACTTCCCTTTCTCTACAGCTTCAGCCTATGATTCATTAACGCCTCTTGCTAGACGTGAGAGACTATAATGTATTTACGTCCGCATCCACATTTTGCAAACCTCTAACGAAGAGTGTGGTATACTTGACATATCGATCTTCCTTTACGCCGTAGAGAATGGTAGACATTTCGCCAGTTTTGAATTACCACGCGCTCGCACATGTGAAGAAGCGTTTACACCAGATCGAACGGAAGAGAATACGAGACAACGAACATTACAGGCCAACCCCACAAACGCTGCCTTATTGTTTGTTTTTTGGTGCTAATAATCGGCACATAGCAATCACTCGATACAACCACAGCCGTGGATTCTGCTACAAAATTAATTATGGCTGTGCTGCAAAACTGACAGGCTACAGATAGGATTATTCTGCATTCTGTGCTGTTTTTGACGACGAGTGTGAAAATAAAAATAGATTAATAAGTGTCTGAATTTTTACCCAAGCATGAAACGCTTTCACTGAGAAACAATTTCACTGTTCCTCAACATCATTCCAAAACCTTGCACGTAGTATGTCGGTTGGCACTTTACGCTTACTTCACGTTTGTTTTTGTTTGATGTTTTGTAATGTGAATTTCTTGCATCGCAGAAAGCGCCTGTGATATCTACATTCTTCTGTTGGCAACATTACATCCTTGTCTGAACAATCCGATCACGCAACTCGCTTCAATAACAAAGTAGTCCGCGCAAATTAGCAGACGAATATTTTGTTTTCTGTGCTGGAGGCGAACACCGAAACGGAAACCACACGAACTTAATTTGGTGGTTCGTTGAAAGATCAACTGGCGGTTCATGAGCGAGCTCCAGCGAAAGCGTATCGAACATGACCGAAGATCGTCTCTGTTCTCGACGTCGACGGGACGTTGAACCCAAATCTTCCTCTTTTACGTCGGAATGCTGTTTGCTCATGCTCGCGTGCCGTTTACACCAGAGAAAATGGTCGTTCGCTGACGCTCGTTGGTTTCTTTCCGATCGACTCACATATGCGCGAGATAACTGTCGTCCATGTTCAGGTGTCAGATAGTTCACGTTTTTCATAATCTACCCGACGCTCAGCTGTGAGTCAAACAAACCATTTGTGTCGCACAATTTTTTTTTTTTTTTTTTTTTTTTTAATACGATACGTTCAGTATAGCTTGCACAGGATAGAGTAGCATGGAGAGCTGCATCAGACCAGTCTCAGGACTGAAGACCACAACAACAACAACGTTCAGTATCTCTCTCTCTCCCCCTCCCCAGTTTTATTTGGTATGGACCGTACAGACTACGTGGTAATAGGGAACGACTTCTTCGCTTTGGAACTATATTTTCTGAAATCATAAGTGACCTACTGGATAACATGGAAGCTCCATGGGACTTTCCGCGGATGATGCTGTTACATACACGGAAGTGACAAAAATTCAAGGGATATCGATATGCACATATACAGATGCAGGTAGTAATGCGTAACAAGGTATAAAAGAGCGTTGCTTTGGTGAAGCTGTCATTTGTACTCAGATGACTCATGTAAATAGGTTTCCACCATGATTATGGCCGCAAGACTGGAATTAACAGGCTCTGAACGCGGATTAATAGTTGGGCTAGACGCATGGGACATTCCATTTCGGAAATCGTTGTGGAATTCAATATTCAGAGATCCGCAGTGTCAAGAGTGTGGCGAGAATATCATGTTCCATGCATTGCATCTAACCATGGACAACGCAGTGGCCGACGGCCAACAGTTAACAAGCGAGAGCAGCAGCATCTGCGTAGAGTTGTCAGTGGTAACGAACGGACGATCAACACTGCACGCAATAGCCACAGAAATCAAAGTGAGACGTACAACGAATGTAACATGGAATGGACTGGGTCCTCTGGTCCAACTGAACTGATCACTGAGCGGCAATGGTTATGCCCAGTTGCTTGGAGACGATTTGTAGCCTTTCAACGATGGAATTTTTATGGATGAGAATATGTCATGTCATTGGGTCAAAGTTGTTAGGGATTTGTTTGAAGAACATTCTGGACAATTCGAGCGAATGACTTGGTCACTCAGATCGCCCAACACAAACAGTTATAGGACACAATCGAGAAGTCATTTCTGGCACGAAATCTTTCACCAGCAACACTTACGCAATTGTTGTTGTTGTGGTCTTCAGTCCAGAGACTGGTTGGCTGCAGCTCTCCATGCTACTCTATCCTGGGCAAGCTTCATCATCTCTGAGTAACGAATGCCGGACATTTGCCACGCCGGACATTTGCCACACTTGCCCCTTCGCCAGGTAGCGATCCCTCAGGTAAGGGACGCCCTTCCCCGAACTACCTCTGTCCGCTTTCAAAACGCCGTCTCCACATCTTACTCGATACAACCAGTACGTAACTGATCTTCTTCTTCGACATCTTAGCCAAATACAGAGCTTCTTTTCCGAAATCGAAATATTTATAACTTTTGGGAGACGAAAGCAATACCGACTATTATGTCAGTATGTAATTAGTTCTGCCAAGTATACATTCCTCTGTCTGTACGGTAGCTCCCTTTCACGCTTACTGATTGCGATAGAAACAGTCCATCGGCATGGGAGCAACAAGAAAGGAACGATGAAACGAGAATGCAAATGTACGCTAATCATTTCTTTTTTATCACTGCATTTGTGCCTACTTTAATTACTACAACTGCATACCCAAAAGACAATAGGGAAAGAATAAATGGGTTTGTGAATGTTTGAAAAGAAGAACGACATACTCCATATTAATTTACTCTGTAAAAACATTAGTTAATAAAGTGTAGCGGGACAATGTTCAAAACAACTGAAAACATGTTCACTAAATAGAGATAAGAACATCTATGATTGACATGTCATCTAAAGTCGACTTACAATTTTAAAATGTTAGAAATAAGGAAATGAAGTAATACAGAATGCTACGCTTGTAACGTACGTTGTTGTTCTACATTGTTTAGCTCTGGTATTTACAGGGTCACAGAGAAAGCATCTTAGGTTCTGGAGGGAAAAGCCGTAATTGTAATTATGTGCGCTACAACAGAAACAAGAAGGAAAACTTAAGGAAAAATAATGTAAGCTCACAATCGACTTTGAAGCAAATAGTTCCTGTGACTTAGTATGGGCAGAGGTTATACTCGACAACCGGAATAAGTTAATAACTGGCTCCTTTTACCGACCCCCTGTCTCAGATAAAACAGTTGCTGAACAGTTCAAAGAAAAGAAAACTTGAGTCTCATCACAAATAGGTACCCTACTCATACAATTATAGTTGGCAGTTACATCAATCTACCTTCCGCATGTTGACAAAAATACATTTTCATACCCTATTGTAAATAGAAAACAACTTCCATAATTGTTCTAAATGCTTTTTAAAAATTATTTTTAACAATTAGTTGACGAGGCCATTCAAATTGTAAATGGTTACGAAAACACACTTGACCTCTTAGCCACAAATAATCCTGAGCATCACGACGGATACAGGGATTAGTGAACACGCAGTCGTTGAGAGGCTCACTTCTGTAACAAAGAAATTCACCAAAACTAAACGCGAAATATATCTATTTATAAAATCAGCTAAAAATTCAGGTGACGTCTTTCTAAGAGATAGTCTCCAATCCTTCCAAACTATGTAAATGGAGACCATATGTGGCTTAAGTTCAAAGAAATAGTATCAACAGCACTCGAGATATTCATACCAAATAAATTAATAAGAGACGGAACTGATCCCCCATGGTACACAAAACACGACAGAAAGCTGTTGCAGGAGCACCGCAAAAGGCACGTATAATTTAGACGAACGCAAAATCTCCAAGATTGGTGAAATTTTACTGGGGCTCGAAGTTTGGTGCGGATTTCAATGCGAGATGCATTTAATAGTTTCCACAACGAAACTCGCTCTAGAAATGTCAGAAAATCCAAAGAGATACTGGTCCCATGTTAAGTAAACCAGCGGAAAGGCTCAGTAAGTACCTTTCCTGCGCGACAGCGACGGTAAGTTACTGATGACAGTGCCACTAAAGTTGAGTTAGTAAATGCATTTTCCGAAATTCCTCCACCAAAGAAGACGAAGTAAATATTCCAGAATTCGAAATGAGAACAGCTGCAAACATAATTTAGAAGTAGATATCCCTGGTGTTGCAAAGCAACTGAAATTACACTGTCAGTGACAGAGGGAATGATCAAATGTCTTTTCAAGAAGTCTCTAATGTATAAGAAAAGTAGGTCTAATACATTTGTTTCTGATTTTCTTTAGTAACAATTAATTTTCAATAGTAAGCTCCTTGCTTTTACTGACCTGTTTAAAGATAATCAACAATTTAGTAAGAAATTTTAATTTTTAAAGGACTATATCTAAATGTACTTAAGTAGATTTACATCTACTATAAATGTTTGCAGCTAAACTTAAATAAAAATATTTGAGGTGCCAAAATTGTCTACCTTAGCATCAGATCAGTTTTGGGATGTCAATTTTAGGTGCAATTCAAAGGTTCAGTTCCCATTTTCTTTTACGAAAGCATATACTATCAATTTAACAAACCATGATATTTTAGGTGATAGTTGCGATTCTGAAGCTTCAGAAAATTATTTTAGAACTCACAATTATTTAATAGTATGACCATAATATTGGAAGGCAGAAAAAAGTTATCTTAACGTGACAACAATAGAGATACTTTTGTGAGGCTTGAAACACTTTTTAATTTTTACATTAAAGGCTGATTCGCATCACACTTTGCACAGGCTTTGGACCGTGAAAATGATAAATGACCATCTACTATTCTGGCGTGTGTAAAATCAGCCCAAACACACTGAACTAATGTACACTCTATTTACAATTACAACTTAATATTAGCTCCGATAATGCTGCTTCAATGTTTTAATAATTTTATGTCAGCAACCTGCGAGGACTCGGTGGTCTTCATAGTTTTTAATACATTATTTTTTAACGTATTTTAATCCAGTTTCTGAATATGGGCGATGGCTTTCAAGCAAGGCGTAATGTTGCCAGTCTCTTCATAATTCTTTATGATTCTCTCTATCCTGTCGTCCAGCTTCAAGTACATCTTCTTCCTCTTTTTACCTTCAAGATTCATTTCCAATTTCATGTACATGCAGTTTGTGAGCTCTGCTTCCTTTTTCAAGCACTCCACCAAATAGTTGATTTTATGGTGAGGGTTTCCAATAATACTATTTATTTTGTTGTGCCACCCTTCAACAGCATTCGTCGTTCGGTGCCTTTTTCCGTAACAGTCCCACATTTCTATTGCGATATCCTCATTCTAACTAGCCAGTTATCCACAAAGTAGTCAAAAAATTGAGAGAACCTTCCGTTATCAGGAGCTTCTGTATGAATCTCAATCCATGCATTGCATACGTCGTCCGGTTTTACAACTGCCAGCGCTGCACACATGCTGACGTGAAGTCTTAAATCCTCGTTCTAGCGGTACTCCTCAGTTAGACCGAGAACTCGAGTTGTTCTCCATAAACTCTTCTTCATATGGAAATAGAATCCATTTATTTCACTCGAGGGGGAAAAACTTGACGAATGGCCGATATCGCAGCGGCCTCAAAGTCCATCTTTATTTGTTTAGGACACCACTCAGAGACTGCCTGTTTTATCAGACGAAACAGACGAACATGAGTGTCTTTCTTCTTATTAGGGAGCAGTGCAAATACAGTAGGAAGAATGTTTGTTTCTTTAATCGGGCCTCCTAAGTCTACGTGTATAGTGTAGATCTGTGCAAACTGCTTGCTGCATCTCTTAAATGTTCCATCCATAAAAAAATGGGAACATGTTTTTAAACTTTCTTTTCCTTTGCTTCCTCTAAAAATCATTATTCTCACCTCTAATCTATCGTCTTCCAGAAGAAAACTACTGCCATCTCCCATTTTTAATAGATCTTCATGAAGATCAATTTCATAAGAGTTCTTAGGCTCCTGTTGGTTCCCCCGCTCTTGACTCCATCGACGACGTATGGTTCTCTTCATAGATTCTGCATTAGGCACCACTGTAACAAAGTCATAAACTTTATTATGTAGATTCCCCATTTCATCCGCGTATATCTCCGATAACTGTGTAGTTTCTTCTCGAGACCTCTTCGCTCTTTCCACTTGCTTTCTCACTTTCAGAGCTGCATCGTCAGGTGGTCCACAGAGATGTTCTAATACGCTCAACATTTCTCCGTTCCTCGAAAGCAGCTTTCCCTTACAATGATCCGCTTTTCGGCGAAAGAACATCCATGTAACAACACCTTCTTTAGAGTCCCTCTGTTTAAGATACGCGTAACCTTTCTAATGAGCAGGAACTTCGAAAGCAAGCTGGGCGGGTGGGTGAGCAGGAGGAGGAGGAGGGAGAGGGGAGACAAGGGACCGAACCTTTCGGAGCAGGTAAAACCGTGGCAAATGTCTGGCGTGGCAAATGTCCGGACACCCTGAGTAACTACTGCAACCTACATCCTACTGAATCTGGTTACTGTATTCATCTCGTGGTCTCCCGCTACGATTTTTACCTTCCACACTGCCCTCCAGTACTAAATTGGTGATCCCTTGATCTCTCAGAACACGTCCTACCAATCGATCCCTTCTTGTAGACAAGTTGTGCCACAAATTCCCCTACTCCCCAATTCTACTCAGTTCCTCCTCGTTACTCACGTGATCGACCCAGCTAATCTTCAGCATTCTTCTATAGCACCACATTTCGAAAGGTTCTATTCCCTTCTATTTATTGTCCACGTTTCACTTCCGTACATGGCTACATTCCAAACAAATACTCTCAGAAAGAACTTCCTGTCCTCTCTACTTCGAGCATCATCAGTTGTTTTGTTCTCCAAATAGCAAAAATCATCTACTACTGTACGTGTCTAATTTCCTAATTTAATTCCCTCAGCATCATCTGAAGCAATTCGACTACATTCCATTATCCTCGTTTTACTCTTGTTGATGTTCATCTTATATCCTCCTTTCAAGACACTGTCCATTCTGTTCAACTGCTCTTCCAAGTCCTTTGCTGTCTCTGACAGAATTACAATGTCATCGACAAACCTCAAAGTTTTCATTTCTTCTCCTTGGATTTTAATTTCTACTCCGAACTTTTCTTTTGTTTTCTTTACTGCTTGCTTAATATTCAGATTGAATAACGTTGGCGGGTAGGCTACAACTCTGTCTCAATCCCTTCTCAACCACTGCTTCCCTTCCGTGCCCCTCGACTCTTGTAACTGCCATCTGGTTTCTGTACAAATTGTAAATAGCCTTTCGCTCCCTTTCTTTTACCCCTGCCACCTTCAGAATTTAAAAAGAGAGTATTCCAGTCAACATTGTCAAAAGCTTTCTCTAAGTCTACAAATGCCAGAAACGTAGGTTTTCCTTTCCTTAATCTATCTTCTAAGATAAGTCATAGGGTCAGTATTGCCTCGCGTGTTCCAAAATTTCCACAGAATCCAAACTTATCTTCCCCGAGGTCAGCTTCTACCAGTTTTTCCATTCGTTTGTACGGAATTCGTTTTGGTATTTTTCAGCTGTGACTTATTAAATGGATAGTTCGGTAATTTTCACACCTATCAACAGCTGCTTTCTTTGGGATCGGAATTATTATATTCTTCTTGAAGTCTGAGGGTATATCACCTATCTCATGCATTTTGCTCACCAGATGGTAGAGTTTTGTCATATCTGGCTCTTCCGAGGCTATCAGTAGTTCTAATGGAATGTTGTCTACTCCAGGTGCCTTGTTTCGACCTAGGTCTTTCATTGCTCTGTCAAATTCTTCACACAGTATCATATCTCCCATTTCATCTTCACCTACGTCCTCTTCAATTTCCATAATATTGTCCTCAAGTGCATCGCCCTTTTATAGGCCCTCTATATACTCTTTCCATCTTTCTGCTTTTCCGGCCGGCCGTTGTGGCCGAGCGGTTCTAGGCGCTTCAGTCCGTAACCGCGCGACCGTAGCGGTCGCAGGTTCGAATCCTGCCTCGGGCGTGGATGTGTGTGATGTCCTTAGGTTCGTTAGGTTTAAGTAGTTCTAAGTTCTAGGGGACTGATGACCTCAGAAGTCCCATAGTGTTCAGAGCCATTTGAACCAAATAAAAGAACTGCAAAAACAAGCAGCCAATGTAGGACTACAAATATCCTTTGCAAAACAAAGTTTATGACAAACTCTGCGATGCTCCTCAAAATATTGCGGTTGACAACAATACAATACACAAAACAGATTCCTTTAAATACCTAGGAGAGTGGATTGCATACAATGCAAAAGAAAAGACAGCTATAGAAATTAGAGTGCACAAAATGGGAAGAGTTTCATATGATCAAAAACGTTTATAACAAAACATCCTTGTCCTGGAACACGAAATTAAGACACTACCAAACAGTGGCCAGACCTGAAGCTCTGTATGCGGCAGAAACACTTAAACTAACAAGAAATGGAGATCTTGAGAAACTTGAGAAGGTCGAACGAAGAATGTTAAGGAAAATACTGGGAGCTAAAAGAAACGATCGTGCTGAATACAGGTTAAGACCAAACAGAGAGCTATATTGAAAACTGAAAAACTAACTGATGTAATGAGGAAGAAAAGACTACAGTTTTTTGGACATATATTCAGAATGGATAACAACAGGCCAACCAAGCGGATATTGACATTACTCAATAGCTATAAATCCAAGCCCGCATGGTTCATAGAAACTGAAAAGGACATGGAAAACGCTGGAATTACAATAGACACAACAGAAAACAGAACACATTTCAGAAAGGCAGTTCAAAAGGCAGAATTTCACTAGGGAAAGAAAACAACCAGACAAAAGTGGATTCAAGAAGAAAGGGAACAACACTCTAAGAGGATGAAGGAAATTTGGAAACTACGGAAATCTAATACAAGTCAAGAGTGGCCAAAGTTGATTCATCGTACCCTCCAGATGGGTTATTCGAAAGAAGAAGAAAAAAACTCACCACTATGTTATTTGCAGTTATAATTTTGTGATATCTGTATAATGTTCAGGCAAGAACTAAGAATCTGCGTTTCAATAAATTTCAATTAATTATAAAAAAATTGGCTTTCGTAGCTTCATAAACATTTGTGTACATTCTGCTCCTTTCAGTTCAAACCGTTTCAACTTAGCTTTATCCATTTTTGCGTATGTACACATTTTCATAGCCTTCCGCTTTGACAAACCTTTAAATGAGTCAGAACTACTAGTAAATTGAACTATTTTGTCATTTTTTTCGAATATTACGGATCGCAGTTCTACCCGCTCCGTACACCAGTCCCACATTTTGCGTACCAATACTGCCTTCTTAGAGTTTGTGTATTATTTCCAGTTTCTGTTGTATCGTTAACTCAACATGTTTTCGCTTTTCAGTCATTGTTAGGCACTTAACAAACACCAAAGAACAATGAATATACACCGCTAGTTACAGTCCGGCGTTTATAGTGTTCGGGCTTATTACACTCGTGTTGTAACGTGAGATTATCGCTCACTCGCGACCAACGCCGGGTTAAAGAAAAAAATTTCAGTAGCACAAAAAAAGAAAAAAGTGAGAGAAATAGGTCGCGGATAATCCGCAAAGCTTTATGTGTATATACAAACAGCTAAAATACCATAACACACATAAAGCGATTCACAGACAGATGTTAAACTTGGGTTGCCTTCACGACTGTGGCATCTGGAAGGTATCCGGCTACAAAGTTAAAATATAATTTGCGAAATCTTGAAAAAGCAGATCCCTTTCTAGACGGAATGAATGCTAAGAAAAAGAAAGAAAGGGAACATCCATATGTTTCATTACATGCTCATTTAGCAACTGCAAAGGCGCCACGGAAATACGGTGTGGCTAGGGACTCCCGTCGGGTAGATCGTTTGCCGGGTGCAAGTCTTTCGAGTAGACGCCACTCGGCGAGTTGCGTGTCGATGGGGATGAAATGATGATGATAAGGACAACACAACACCCAGTCCCCGAGCGGAGAAAATCTCCGACCCAGCCGGGAATCGAAGCCGAGCTGCAGGTATGACATTACGTCGGGCGGACGGCGTCACAGAGGTGCATAACCAATCCAGTGGCAAACACTACAAGAGAGACGTTGACGGAGTGGTTTACTGTTAAAATTCCGCGAGCGTACGTTCATGGAAAAGTCAACCAATGTGTTGCGTCCTTCTTCGTGTATATGGCGAAAAGACCACGAACGTTACATTAGAAGTCACATGTAGGCTTACCAACAACTGTGCTTGCCGCGCACCATACGCGACTGAAACAGGAAAGGAAAGAAGCGACAGTGATATGCAAGGTACCCTCCGCCATACACCATAAGGTGACTTGCAGACTGTAGGTGTAGATGCGGATGTTTAAATAACCTAGTGATGTATTTAACTTTAGACTCTCAAGAGCTAGAATAACAATAGAAAATGTATTTGGAATAACTGCAAACTGGTTTCGCTTCCGATAAAAAGTAAAAAAAACTTGGCCCTCAAAAAATTGCTTGTGTTGCACATGTGTGCTGCAAAATTATCTGATTTCACGGAGAAGTCAGTTCATCTCGTTCTCAGTGCTGGACGAATCCAGTACTCTGTTGCGAAGAGGCGAGCACTTGTAGTTGTCCGTTGCCTATTGCCTACATAACTGTGAGTTTCGTCCATTATGCTAGGCGTAAATTGAGACGCGCATAGCGCGTGATGTGCGGTGCAAAGCAGCACGCATTTCGTAAGAAGTGGGACCGCGCAAACAGGGACACGACGCAGAAAAATACTGTCTTACTGCTGAACTTTATTTCCGTAGAATAGTGTTTCATTTTTCGCCTTTTAAGTTCTCGATCTTTTTCCGTTAGTACATAACATTTAACAGTTATTTGTATCCGTATAGTTTTACTTTTTTCGTTATTTTTATTTTGTCAAGAACAATGCGCAGTTCAATGGCTGGTGAAACATTAGCCACTGATATTGTATCTTCTGCCTCTACTGCAGATCGTGAGGGTAGTGAAATCGTAAAGAATATTACAAAATCATTAAATATTATACAGTGAAACAAGATTGTCTACGCGCTGTGTATTATTCTCGTCTAACTGTACGACGTTACAAAAATTCGAAAAGTGGGAATTTCCCCTTGTGTATCCCCATTGGCTCCTGGTAAAAAGCGTCCAAGAACTTACGTATGTAAGTTTGGCTGTGATTACTTGGATATTGGTGTAATAAGAGGCATTATATTACATGCATACTGGAAACAGTCGAGAAACTCCAAAGAGTGACATGTTACAACTGGTGTGTAGTGGCGAGGAAAAGTATTCCAGTGGTAACATACACGGTATTTGCATCAATAAACTAATTACACAACAGGCTACATAAATGAAGAACGAGGTCGGTATTGTTTCGAAAGTGTCAGTATCCTGGAAGAGAGTGGTGGTATGATATACTTAATTTGCTGAAACGTGTTGCTGAGAAAGGCAGCCTTACAAATGTTTCCTGAACGAAGTGAACTCTTCCCCTCACAAAGAACAAATGGCTAGCTTCCACAGACCTGTTGCGCGAATTTTTCTTAGCTGTTGAAACTACGCTGACTATCGTGTTGTGCAGTGGATCAATTATTTACTTTTCTTAATAACAACTCTATAAACGCGAATCACGCATTGTCAGTTTCGGAAGTCGTAGGTGAGTAACCGACGTCTGGCATGTGCGCATCACTCTGTCTGAAGGGAAAACACATTATATTTATATTTTTCAGATGAAGAACGGGATGAAAGTCCTTTGGTAAGTTTCCAGTCCAGTCGCTCGCTATTAAAAATACGCCCGGTTATGGGAATTCCGCCCAATTACAACACAATTGGTGATTTATTTTTGTATGAATTGTTAACCTTTTCTCAACTGAAAAAGCGGCTACGTTTCTCTTGTTGACAGATTTAATTGTGATTCTTTTGACGAAACGCAGTAAAATATCCACAAATTCACCTTGCAACAACTATTCAGACACAAATCTAAACAAAGTGTCTATTAAGCAGCTGACGACCAGAGGGGTCATAGCTTATCGGAAACGTCGTTGCGTTGGTTTGCAGTGCTGGATTGAAAAACCAAACCAAAAACTATAGCCTCGGCTATATCGCCGTAGATAAGATAGTTCCGTGTGTTAAACATTTGGCAAAACACTTTGCACCTTGCGTGCTACCATTTGCCAAAATTTCTTTTCGATTCTCGACCGGTTTAGGACATATGAGAGATTTTCTGAATGTTTCGTACTCGCGCCCTTGCGATCGGAAGTGAAAGCGCTACATACGATCCATTTTCTCAAGATCGGAGACATATAGAGACCTCCCGTGAAATCTTCTCGGGTGATCAGCCGAGTAAAGGCGTAGTCTTCTCGCAACGTTTCGAAAGGTTTCGTACCTATCATCTTCAAGCGAAGTGTCGAGATGCTGCCCTGCTGCTCCTTTTCTGACTTCCTCACTGTGAGGAGGTTCGTGTGGAAGTTTGTGGCCTGTTGGCCTTTACTCCCCTGGAATGTTGATGAATCTTCTTTCTTTACTTGTAGGTTTTTCTGTACTGGCCAGGAGTGCCGATGTCCTATTTCTTGAATTTGTCGATATGACAACTTTTCTTCTTCTTCTTCTTACTTGAGGGCTCTCCCTCGGTTGGGATAGTGGATATAGTGTATCCAGCTCTCTCATACTCTCCGTGGACGAGAGCGAAGATGACGTAGCGCATTTGCCACTCTGTGAAAATTGGCAAGGAATTGATCAGTTCGTAATCCTCCTTGGAAAGACCAACAAGGCCTTCTGGATACTCAACTGCTTGGTGTGGGGGTGAAGGTTTAGAAAGGTTAGGAGGAACGAAGGGATAAGGGTTGTCGTGGTGGGGATATGTACCATCGCGAAGCGATGCAGCTATCTTCTGCGTCACAGCGCTTGCGCTGTACATGTCGGGAAGCGGGAGGAATGGGACTTCTTCCCACCCTTCTTCTTGGGCTTCTGCTTCTGTGTCCGTCTTGGGCAGTGTTGCCTCCCCTTCGGCAGGCTCGTCGGTCTGCGTGGCCACCGTCGCAAACTTCTTCTCTCGTGGAGGAGTCGTCTGGCTGGCGGTATCGACCGCTGTGGCGGAAGCTGCTTTGGCTGAGCGAAGCCCCTGCGTCAGCTCAGCAATCTGACGCCGAGCCTCGCCCAGTTCCGCCAGCATGGCCGCCCTCTCTTCCGCCATGGCGGATTTGAAGGCGGACATGGCTTCCTCCACGGCGCTGTTAAGGCGCCTGGTCACGTCGTCTTCTGTGCAAGTGACCACCTCTTCATGTGTGGTGGTCACTTGCTTCTGCGCCTTCTTCTCTGGTCCGCGCCAGTTTCTTCTATAGGCGCAGGAGCGGGCGTTGGCCGCGTGTGCGCCGCCGCAGTTGGCGCAGGTGCATGGGGCGTCCTTCTGCTTCTTGCAGTCGCGTGTGTCGTGTGCTTGCGCACACTTCAAGCACGCGACTGCTCCGCTGCACTGCTTAGCGACGTGGCCAAGCTTTTGGCAGCGAAAGCACTGCGCTGCAGTCTTCCTCTTCTTCTTCCCGGCTGGTCCCGCTAACGTGAGCAGCAACTCCGCCAAGGCAGCAGCTTTGCGTCCCCTTCCGCGTCCCGACATCTCCAGTAGCAACAGCGACAATCAGCTAACGTGTACTCTCCGCGGCTATATGGGCTCCCTAAGATCCACAAAGACGGAGTTCCGTTGCGACCCATAGTGAGCACCATCAACTCACCGACATATGGTTTAGCCAAGTACCTAGCACAACTGCTCAAACCGATCGTGGGTCACTGTGAGCACCATGTCAAGAACTCGGCGGAGTTTGTGAAGGTACTACAAGGCTTTCGCCTGGATAAAGAAGATCTTCTTGTCAGCTTTGACGTCACCTCACTCTTCACACGAGTACCGCTGGAAGACTCCCTAGCGCTGCTCGAAACACGCTTTAGTGAGGACACAATAAAGCTGTTCCGGCATGTGTTAACAAACACCTACTTCAAGTGTGGAGGCAAATTTTATGAACAAGTGGATGGTGTAGCCATGGGGTCCCCCTTAGCTCCAGGCATCGCTAATCTTTACATGGAGCACTTTGAAGACATAGCCCTGGACACCGCCCCATTGAAACCTAAAGCCTTCTACAGATATGTGGATGACACTTTTGTCGTGTGGCCACATGGCAGAGAGAACCTGCAAGACTTCCTGCGACATCTCAATAGCATACACAGCAACATACAATTCACCATGGAGGTGGAAGAAAACGGAAGCTTGCCCTTCCTTGACATTCTAATCAAGAGGCACCCTGATGGCACCTTGGGTCACGCTGTGTATAGGAAGAAGACACATACGGATTTATACCTTCATGCACAGAGTTGCCACCACCCAGCACAACGCAACTCAGTGCTTAACACACTTGTGCACAGGGCCAAGTCTATCTGTGATGATGACAGCCTACCTGCAGAGTTACAACACCTAAGGAAGACCTTCCGCAGCAACGGTTATAATGAGACGCAAATCTCGCGCGCCCTACACAAGAGCAGGAAGGTAGACACACCAGAAGAAGAAGATGATGAGACCAGATGCCTGGCATTTCTACCATACGCGGGACCGCCAACAGCCAAGATTGCCCGCATTCTGGAGAAACACAACATCAAGACAATTTTTCATGCCCCAAGTAAAATTAAGGACATACTTGGCTCAGTCAAAGACCACCTAGGACTGCAGACTCCGGGCGTATACAGTATTGAATGTGAATGTGGTACGAAATACATCGGACAAACGCAGCGCTGCATCACGCAGAGGCGCTCGGAACACATTAGAAATGTACGCCTGGGTCAGACAGAAAAATCGGCGGTAGCGGAACATAGCCTTAACGAAGGACACACCTTCCTCTTTGAGGGTACGAAGAAGCTGTGTGACGCTAAAGGATTTTGGGATTCAGTTTTCAAAGAGGCTGTAGAAATTCGGTTGAACAGCAACCTGATCAATCGAGACACTGGTTTCCAACTTAGTACAGCTTGGAATCCCGCAATAACTAAAATTAGAAGAGAACGCTCCGGCACGAAGACGTATTAGGAACCGGCAGGGACTCGACGCCCGGTCCGCGCCGCGAACCCTCCACCACTGGCGCGGCGACCGATTCCGCAGGTACCTGATTGGTCGGCGCCCGGAATCAGTCACTGGTCCAGGAGCCTTTATAGGACCGCGCAACACAGCATCTCGATCAAGGGTTTTAGATGACACAGAAACCTGGGCCCGTCGCTGGCGCATCACCATCAACTCGGAGAAGACGCAGGCAATGCTGATTACCCGCAGGCTCGGAAGGCGCGAACCTCCTCAACGTCCCCCCCTCCACCTCCACCTAAATGGAACCCAACTCCCCTGGCGCAGAACCGCCAAGTACCTTGGCGTAACCTTGGACTCTCGTCTCACGTGGAAACCCCACATAGACGAGGTCCACAGGAAGGTCTGCGCCAGAATGTCCATCCTATATCCTATCCTGAACCCAAACAGCTCCCTTCCCTGCCCAGTAGCAGTAAACGTTTATCAGGCCCTGATCCGGCCAGTAATGGAGTATGCGTGCCCTGTCTGGGGATACGCGGCGAAGCAGCACCTGGACAAACTCCAGAGACTGCAAAACCGCGCCCTCAGAAGGGCACTGCATCTACCTCTCGGATTCCCCACAGACGACCTGCACGCCGCAGCCGATATCCCACTCCTGAGAGAGCGTTTCCAGGATCTGGCAAGGGCCTTCTATGAAGGTACTTCCAGATCCGGAAATGCACTCATCCACTCCCTTGGTCGGTATGACATGTCCCGCGATAAACACAAGCGCCCTATGACGATCTTCGACGATTAAGTCGAAGAGAAAAATCCCAATACCCAATCCCTAATCCAGTTCCTTCCCATATATCACCAATCATCTCGCCTACCTCAGGCAAGTCCCAGATACACACAACAATTCATCACATATCACAGACATCAAAAATATACAGAAAAATCACACACACAAGTACACAGGGGAGTAAAAGCCAAAAGGCTATAAACTTCCCCTCACACTTCCCCAAAGAGGGGAAAGTATTAGATGAGTGCAGCAGCATCTCGATCATTCCCGCTCACGCCGCGGAGAGTACACGTTAGCTGTTGCTACTGTTGCTACTGGAGGTCTTAGCACGGACGGCACTTGGAGAAAATTTTGCATGGCGTCGCCTGGCAGAGTTGTCGTGTCTTCTCGCCGTTGTGGAATGTCGAGCTTGGGTGGCGCCTTGGGGTCGCGGCGGTCTCTTTCCGCCGACGACACGAGGCGCGCTTTCTTGTTGCCGCGGGCCGCGCGGCCGGCCGTCTCGAGCACCTCAGCTGCCGCAGAGTCAGTCTCTGCCCCCCCCCAAGAATAGGGAAAAAGTAGGCCAGGACCTGGAAGCGGGCCGCGGAACCACAGAGAGGTTTTCCGCCGCCCCCGTCCAGAATTCCGCGTCTGCCATCGTGTTACTAGGGTCAGCTCTGCAACCGGAAAACCTAACGGTGCCAACAAAGGTTGCAACTGACAACAACCTGGCAGCAAGCCCCCTTTCCGCAACCGACATGGCAAAACCACATAACACACAAACAAACAAATACGTAGTCAGTATTTGCGATCCCGCCCCTCCCTCCCCTCTCCTCAGCCCTCTCCTGCTTGCCAGCAGCTGTGGCCTCCTCGCTGACCATATCCGCAACCTAAATGGCAAGCAGAAGCCCAGTCAACCGACAAAAATCCTTCCCAAACCCGCAACTGCCACCCAACCCCCTACCCGACCCCAGTTCCTTAAATCCCCACCACTCAAGTCCACCACTTCCAAGCAGCGGCGTGTCAGGAAGGACAAAAAGGAGAAGCACTCCAAGGGGAAAAAGCACTCCACCACCCCAACCACTTCAACACCCTCTGAGGAGCAAGCGCCCCCGACAGCACCTGTCGTCGTCCTAGGAGGGGACCAGGAAACGCTGGCACTGGAAGGGAACCGCGTAACCGGGCAGGATGCGGATGGTTTCGTGCTGGCGAGGAAAACCTTCCGCCACCCGAGGCTCCCGCCGGCCCGGGGAGTGGAACCCACCCCGAACAGGTTCCAGGCGGTGGCCGATGAGCCTGAGACACCACAAGACACAACAACACAAACACAAAACCAGGTCACCCACCACCTCCCTCCGATCGTCGCGGAGTTCACTCGGAATTACGAGGAACTCTTCGAAATGCTAAAAACAGCAATCGGGGGAGGCAATTTCAAAGCAAAACCTGCTGGTGGTGACAATATAAAAATAACATTATTCACACTCGAGCACTACACCACAATAAAAACACTACTCAACAGCAAAAACATACCCCACTACACTTTCCCCACAACGAAAACACGCAATAGAAACATTGTCATCAGGGACCTGCCGAGACGAGTGGCCCCCCAGGCGATCAAAACAGACCTGACTGCCCAGGGGTACATCGTCAAGGCGGTCCAACAGATGGGACACATAGGCAGCAAATGGCCCCTGTATCAGGTCACACTGCCAGACGTCCCACAGAATAAAAGGGACATCAAGACGATCCTGGCGGTCCCTGTGACCACTGAACCACTGCGCCGCAAAAACAGGACGGTGCAGTGCTTCAGATGTCAGGGCCTCAACCACATTGCGGCACACTGCTCAATGGCAGTGAGGTGCAGAAAATGCGCCGAGGCCCATGACACACGGACGTGCAACATAAAACACACGGACCCGCAAATAAGGTGCGCGCTGTGTGGCAAAAACCACACAGCGGGTTACCAAGGATGCGAGGTCCATAAAAGACACACACAGCAGGCAAAGGGCGCAAAGGCCGCTCCCCACACACGAAAAGAAAACACCACGAACCCACCCAGACACACAAGAAACCAAAACATGACAACACACACAGACAAGGCCTGGGTAAAACCAAGGCCAGACACACCAAGGGCAACATATGCGGAAGTGGTTTCTCCCCCGAGGAACCACGAAAGCATTGCCCAACCACCACAACATCAGACACCAACACAAGAACAACACCGGGTAAAACACAGCAACAACGACCAGGTCCAACTTGACGGAGAAGGCCCTAGGAAACCCCAGACACACTTCCCCCCCATGGATCAGTTGTTAGGCGTAATGGTGCAGACCATGAACCTCGTCATGGAAATGATGAAGGAATTCAGGGAGGCCCAAAAGCAGAACACACAGGTCCTCGCTGCCCTTCAGGCAACAGTCCAGCAGTCGCTCCCCTCTGCGACTTCCTCAGTAATATCAAAACCCCATCATGGATAGACGACCAAACATCCAAGGCCTGACAATGTGCGTCTTTAACGCAGACGGCATTGTTAATCAAGAGGTCGAGTTCCGAGAACTCATGAAGGAGTTCTCCATCGACATATGCTTGATGGGGGAAACCCACCTAAAACCGGGAGTAAAAGCGACAGTTCCCAATTACGTTAGCTACCGTAAAGACAGGCCAACCCAAGGCGGAGGAGTGGCCATATATGTAAAAAGAGGGATCCCCCACCACCAGGTATTCTTACCAGCTACCAACAAAATCGAAGCAGTGGCGGTGGAAGTAACCACTGCCACTGGACCCCTAACAATTGTTGCAGTCTACCGACCCCCACATGACCAGATAGATGAGGGAGACATAGCTGCTCTAGGGCAAATTGAAGGCAAACTCGTAATAGGGGGAGACTTCAATGCCAAACACCCTGACTGGAATTCTAGAGTAACCTCCAGAGCAGGCGCCAAACTGCAACAACTAGCGCGCACCCACCACTTCGAAACATGGGGTCCAGTCGAGCCCACACATTTTCCGAAAAACGGAAGCAGGCCCGATGTGTTAGACATAGCTCTCACTAGGAGGATCGCAGGATTTGTGACCGCAAGGACAATCAACAGAATGTCCTCCGACCACAACCCAGTGATTCTAGAAGTCGATGTGGGAGAATGGGTAGCACTCCCACGGTACCAGACGTCGTACAAACGTACAGACTGGGAGCGATACCAAGAAACTGTCGCCTCTGATATCGCTCGCGCTCCGCCACCTACTGCCGAAACAGTAGAACAAGCGCTACAAGACCTAACAGGCACCATCTTGCAGGCAGCGGAAGAAGCCACCCCTCCACAAAGGGATGGCCCACCGCCACAAATACAGCTCCCGGAACACTTGTTAGCTCAAATTCGACACAAGAACAGAGTGGCAAAAGAGTGGAAGATCACCAGAAATCAGGCCACCAGGAGGCTGCTCAATCGTCTACAGAGAGAACTGAAGGTAGCGCTCAATGAGCACAGGAACCAGCAATGGCAAAACCGCCTCACAGCTCTCAAAGTAGACGATCATACACTTTGGCAAGCAACCAAACAATTCACAAAAAGACGCGCTAGGATGCCGCCACTGCACGGCGAGCGGGGACTGGTCTACAGCAATGCTGAGAAGGCCAACGCCCTCGCCGACTCCTTCGAGAAGCAGTTTCAAACGGCAGAACCCGAGGATGAAGAGCATGAAGAGGTAGTCAGTCGTCAACTGGCCGTCTTTCTCAATGCTGAGGAGGACCCAGAGGACGAACCCATACTTTTAGCCCCCGAGGACGTGGCAAGAGTAATCAGGTCCCTCCCTACAAAAAAGGCGCCAGGGCACGACAGTGTCACAAACCAGTTAGTCAAAAAACTCCCACCCACAGCGATCACACACCTCGCGAACGTCCTCAACGAGATTACTCGTTCCCGTGAGTTCCCAGCTTGCTGGAAACATGCGGAAGTGGTCGCGATACACAAACCAGGAAAAGACCCTCTATTCCCGCAGCACTACAGGCCGATTAGCCTCTTGCCAACACTCAGCAAGATCTATGAGCGCCTCCTGCTAAAACCCATACAAGAACATATTACCAGAGAGCAAATTCTGCCGGATTTCCAATTTGGATTCCGGCAGAACCACTCTGCCCCACAACAGGTCATGAGAATGGTTGAAGCAGCCACAGAGGGCTTCAACCACAGAGGCTACTGCGGGATAGTGCTACTAGACGTATCCAAAGCCTTTGATTCAATATGGCATAGAGGGCTACTCTACAAGTTGTACTCACAAGGGTTTCCAGGGAGCATTGTTCAGCTAATCAAGAGCTACCTCGCGAATAGGACTTTCTCCGTCAAAGTAGAAACTGCCACCTCCACCAGAAGGCGTATTCGTGCTGGGGTGCCACAGGGATCGGTCCTGGGGCCCGTATTGTACAGCTTGTACACTGCGGACACTCCGACGGCCCCCCGGTGCACACCGCGCAGTACGCAGACGACACAGCCTTCTACACGAGAAATGCGAACAAGGACCTGGTCATTCGTAGGCTACAAAGGGTTTTAGACGACACAGAAACCTGGGCCCGTCGCTGGCGCATCACCATCAATTCGGAGAAGACGCAGGCAATGCTGATTACCCGCAGGCTCGGAAGGCGCGAACCTCCTCAACGTCCCCCCCTCCACCTCCACCTAAATGGAACCCAACTCCCCTGGCGCAGAACCGCCAAGTACCTTGGCGTAACCTTGGACTCTCGTCTTACGTGGAAACCCCACATAGACGAGGTCCACAGGAAGGCCTGCGCCAGAATGTCCATCCTATATCCTATCCTGAACACAACCAGCTCCCTTCCCTGCCCAGTAGCAGTAAATGTTTATCAGGCCCTGATCCGGCCAGTAATGGAGTATGCGTGCCCTGTCTGGGGATACGCGGCAAAGCAGCACCTGGACAAACTCCAGAGGCTGCAGAACCGCGCCCTCAGAAGGGCACTGCATCTACCACTCGGATTCCCCATAGACGACCTGCACGCCGCAGCCGAAATCCCACTCCTGAGAGAGCGTTTCCAGGATCTGGCAAGGGCCTTCTACGAGGGTTCTTCCAGATCCGAAAACGCACTCATCCACTCCCTAGGTCGGTATGACATGTCCCGCGATAAGCACAAGCGCCCTATGACGATCTTCGACGACTAAGTCGAAGAGAAAATCCCAACACCCAATCCATCATCCTGTTCCTTCCCATATAACACCAAACTTCTCGCCTACCTCAGGCAAGTACCAGACACACTCACAACAATCATCACAAATCACAGACACCAAAAACTATAGAAAAATCACACACACACGTTCACAGGGGAGTAAAAGCCGAAAGGCTACAGACTCCCCCTCACACTTCCCCAAAGAGGGGAAAGCAAAAGATGAGTGCAGGCAGACAGCATCTCGATCATTCCCGCTCACGCCGCGGAGAGTACACGTTAGCTGTTGCTACTGTTGCTACTGGAGATGTCGGGACGCGGAAGGGGACGCAAAGCTGCTGCCTTGGCGGAGTTGCTGCTCACGTTAGCAGGACCAGCCGGGAAGAAGAAGAGGACGACTGCAGCGCAGTGCTTTCGCTGCCAAAAGCTTGGCCACGTCGCCAAGCACTGCAGCGGAGCAGTCGCGTGTTTGAAGTGTGCGCAAGCACACGACACACGCGACTGCAAGAAGCAGAAGGACGCCCCCTGCACCTGCGCCAACTGCGGTGGCGCACACGCGGCTAACGCCCGTTCCTGCGCCTACAGGAGAAATTGGCGCGGACCAGAGAAGACGCAGAAGCAAGTGACCACCACACACGAAGAGGTGGTCACTCGCACAGAAGACGTCATCACCAGGCGCCTCAACGACGCCGTAGAAGAAGCCATGTCCGCCTTCAAATCCGCCATGGCGGAAGAGAGGGCGGCCATGCTGGCGGAACTGGGCGAGGCTCGGCGTCAGATTGCTGAGCTGACGCAGGAGCTTCGCTCAGCCAAGGCAGCTTCCGCCACAGCGGTCGACACCGCCAGCCAGACGACTCCTCCACGAGAGAAGAAGTTTGCGACGGTGGCCACGCAGACCGACGTGCCTGCCGAAGGGGAGCCCAAGACGGACACCGAGGCAGCAGCGCACGATGACGAGTGGGAAGAAGTCCCATTCCTCCCGCTTCCGGACATGTACAGCGCAAGCGCTGTGACGCAGAAGATCGCTGCATCGCTTCGCGACGGTACTTACCCCCACCACGACAACCCTTATCCTTTCGTTCCTCCTAACCATCCTAAACCACAACTCCCACATCGCCCACTCGGGTATCCAGAAGGCCTTCTGGGTCTTTCTAGGGAGGAGTTCAATCTGATTGACTCCTACCCTATCTTCACAGAGTGGCAAATGCGCTGCATAATCATCGCTCTCGTCAACGGTGAGTATGATAAAGCGGGATGCATTTTGCACAACATCCCAACCGAGGAAGAACCCTCAGCCACAGCAAAGAAGAAAAAGAAAAGTCGTCATAACGACAAGTTCAGAAGATAGGTCATCGGCACTCCTTGCCAGTACAGAAGAACCTACAAGTAAAGAAAGAAGTTTCATCAACATCCCAGGGGAGTAAAGGCCAACAGGCCACAAACTTCCACACGAACCTCCTCACAGTGAGGAAGTCAGAAAAGGAGCAGCAGGCAGCATCTCGACACTTCGCTTGAAGATGATAGGTACGAAACCTTTCGAAACGTTGCGAGAAGACGACGCCTTTACTTGGCTGATCACCCGAGAAGATTTCACGAATGGAATACGCCGAGAAAGTCTCAAATCACATATAGAGACCTCCCTCCAAGACTGAAGAAAAAAATTGTAGCTGAATTTCAAACGCAGTAACATATCATGTATTATGCACGAAACGCAAAATCACAGATCCCAATTTTTTCATTGCAAACTTTTCGAATTTTGCGTAGCGTCTTACTTAAATGCGTATATCACAACAAGTATGATGGGGACTTGCTATCATTTGTGTGTTCATTTCATTGTAATTTCTTTATATATGATGATACATATAAAGTTACACGTAATATAGGAACAAAATACTTTTACCCAATAATTTC
Organism: Schistocerca piceifrons; assembly: GCF_021461385.2. NCBI lineage: Eukaryota > Metazoa > Arthropoda > Insecta > Orthoptera > Acrididae > Schistocerca > Schistocerca piceifrons. The sequence goes on along the minus strand of NC_060143.1, from coordinate 393,160,056 downwards.
TGTAAAATCGTTTGAAATGGATTACAGGGTGTGCTACGATTCTGTCTGCGCAGCGCGTCGCTAAACAACGTGGGCGAAGAAGTCGATGCGTCTCAATATGCACAGGACCTGCCGGCACGTGGGGAGTGCGTCATGCCATGTAACTTCACAGATGCTATATACATCTCAGTCTGCACTTAGCCTTACGAACGACACATTCTGTGCTCGTCTCTGCTATTTTGTAGGAATGGACGAGTGCGCACGCCGGTTACACTGCAACCTTTCTCAGACGATTTAAAGGAATCTATTCGGTACAAAAAATTATTCTCACTCATCTCACTGCCCTATTCGCCAGCTTCGTGATGAACTGCCTGTTATTTCGTAACGGTAATAGCTATTGTGATACCCGCCAGGGTAGCCGAGAGCGCTAACGCGCTGCTTCCTGGACTCTGGTAGGCGCGCCGGCCCCAGATCGATCCGCACGGCGGATTAACGGCGAGGACCGATGTGCCGGCCAGCCTGGATGTGGTTTTTAGGCGGTTTTCCACATCCTACTAGGTGAATACCGGGCTGGTCCCCACGTCCCGCTTCAGTTACACGGCTCGCAGACATTTGAAACACATTCACGTTATTTCACGATTTACACTAGACGCAGACAGCTGGGGTGCACTAATTCCATCCCGGGGGGAATGGGGTGGCGGCAGGAAGGGCTTCCGGCCACCACTTAACATTAATATGCCAAATCCGGTTAACCATGGCCGACCATGCGTCACTGTCAAAAAATGGCTCTGAGCCCTACGGGACTCAACTGCTGAGGTCATTAGTCCCCTAGAACTTACAACTAGTTAAACCTAACGAACCTAAGGACATCACAAACATCCATGCCCGAGGCAGGATTCTAACCTGCGACTGTAGCGGTCTTGCGGTTCCAGACTGCAGCGCCTTTAACCGCACGGCCACTTTGGCCGGCTGCGTCACTGTGAGACAAGGCGCAAGCGATAGATAGAATAGCTATTGTGAAATTTCTATATTTAGTGATGTCCTGTGCCTAATTCGAATACTTTGGAATGAAAAATAGGGGTCGCTATGAACTTACGTTTGGTGCTTGTCAGTCCACATTCCACATACTGCTGCGTACGAAATGGATCTAACATACTGAATTTTTCTTTAAACTTGTGATGAGATCTATATCATGGACGGTCTTGAGAAAATGTGGACCTACTTCTGATTTCTGTGCAAACGAGAGAGAAAGTGAAATTTTCATATCATCATTTAGATCTCATATGCAGTTCGACACACCGAAACGATTTTTTGACAAATGATAGCATGGAAAGCGGAGAGTATTTTTCCTCATAGCTAACATGCGAAACTTTTTTATCCACTACGTGACTACAGAATTTTGTTTTCAGTGAAATAATGTAATTCTTCAAAGGGCTATCAATAGCTGGTAAATTGAAAATTAGTATGGAGTTTGCATCATCATATATAAAGAAATTACAATGAAATGAACACCCTTAGCTGCTTACAGGCGTTGACATACGTCAACGGGGACAGATGAAAATGTGTGCCGCGACCGGGACTCTAACCCGGGATCTCCTGCTTACATGGCAGATGCTCTATCCATCTGAGCCAACGAGGACACAGAGGATAGCGTGACTGCAGGGATTTATCTCTGGCACGTCTCTCGCGAAACCCACATTCTCAATGCATTGTCCCGCACTACATTCGTAGTGCCCCTGCCCATTATACTCATTACTCGTGGCGCATTGCCGATTCTCGTAAGAGTTCGGGCACAGAAGAAGAAGATGATCAAGTGGCCGGTGAGCCTTAATTATGTATATACTAAGATGGTATCTGTTCTTTCGGACATGTCCGAAGGAACAGATACCATCTTCATATACACTACTGGCCATTAAAATTGCTACACCAAGAAGGTTTTTCAGAGCGGTGGCGACACCTACAACGTGCTCAAATGAGGAAAGTTTCCAACCGATTTCTCATACACAAACAGCAGTTGACTGGCGTTGTCTGGTGAAACGTTGTTGTGATGCCTCGTGTAAGGAGGAGAAACGTGTACCATCACGTCTCTGACTTTGATAAAGGTCGGATTGTAGCCTATCACGATTGCGGTTTATTGCATCGCGACATTGCTGCTCGCATTGGTCGAGATCCAATGACTGTTAGCAGAATATGGAATTGGTGGGTTCAGGAGGGTAATATGGAATGCCGTGCTGGATCCCAAAGGCCTCGTATCACTAGCAGTCGAGATGACAGGGATCTTATCTGCATGGCCGTAAGGGATCGCGCAACCATGACTGGATCCCTGAGTCTACAGAAGGGGGCGTTTGCAAGACAACAACCATCTGCACGAACAGTTTGATGACATGTCCAGCAGCATGGACTATCAGCTCGGAGACCATGGCTGCGGTTACCCTTGACGCTGCATCACAGACAGGAGTGCCTGTGGTGGTGTACTCAACAATGAACCTGGGTGCACGAATGGCAAAACGTCATTTTTTCGGATGAATCCAGGTTCTGTTTACAGCATCACGATGGTCGCATCCGTGTATGGTGACATCACGGTGAAAGCACATTGGAAGCGTGTATTCGTCATCGCCATACTGGTGTATCACCCAGCGTGATGGTATGAGGTGCCATTGGTTACACGTCTCGGTCACCTCTTGTTCACATTGATGGCACTTTGAACAGTGGACATTACATTTCAGATTTGTTATGACCTGTGGCTCTACCCTACATTCGATTCCTGCAAAACCCTACATTTCAGCAGGATAATACACGACCAAATGTTGCAGGTCCTGTACCTCGATGTTGAGCGCCCATAAGCCCCAACACACCACCACCACCACCACCACCACAATGCATTGAGAATGCATGAGATACAGAAAATGTTCGACTGCTGCCCTGGCCAGCACATTCTCCAGATCTCTCACCAATTGAAAATGTCTGGTCAATGGTGACTTAGCAACTGGCTCGTCACAATACGCCAGTCACTACTCTTGATGGACTGTAGTATCGTGTTGAAGCTGCATGGGCAGCTGTACCTGTACACGCCATCCAAGGTCTGTTTGACTCAATGTCCAGGTGTATCAAGGTCGTTATTATGGCCAGAGGTGGTTGTTCTGGGTACTGATTTCTCAGGGTCTATGCACCCAAATTGTGTGGTGGTGGTGGTGGTGGCGGTGGTGGTGTGTTGGGGCTTAAGGGCGCTCAACATCGAGGTCATCAGCGCCCTGACACACATTAAAAGGAACGAATGTGGACAGACCTAAGAAAACTAAAGCACACACTCAAACAAAGCAGGAAAAGAAGGAAAATGCTACCTAAGAAAGTAAAACCTAAGGAAAGGGGAAACATAGCAACAAGAATGTCACAGGAAATTGTTATTGGCTGGCCACTTACATAAAATATGGGCGAGCTTGTCACACAGTGAGCAAATTAAAATCCTCTCCCTTTGACAGGGCACAGAACTTTAAAACTTTAGCCACATTCGTCCGAGTATTGCCTAAAAGAGATGGCAGGTCCGCTGGCAAGTCAGCCGCGACCCGCTGGTCAGAAAATAAAACGCAATCCAATAAAACGTGGCGCACAGTGACCTGGACGCCGCAAGCACCACACATTGGAGGGTCCTCTCGCCGGAGAAGGAAGCCATGCGTCATAGGGCTGTGGCCTATTCGAAGCCAAGTGAGGAGAACCTTGTCCCGTCGATGGGGCTGAAAGGAAGTACACCACACACGCGTTGTGGGCTTGACTATACGGAGCTTATTGTCAGTCACTTCCAGCCACTCATCCTCCCACCGACGCATGACCCGTGAGTTCAACAGCGAGGTGAGTGCGTGCAAGGGGATAGCACACTGAGATACTTGTGGGGTGAGACACGCCTCCTTGGCTGCGAGATCTGCCCTTTCATTCCCAGCAATGCCAACATGCCACGGAACCCAGCAGAAAGCTACAACTTTCCCCAGTCGCTGTAGTCGGAGGAGGGCATCCTGGATGGTCTGGACAATTTTGTCTGCCGCATACAAACGTTGCAATGAGTGAAGGGCACTGAGTGAATCGGAACAGACAAGAAATTTAGGAGAGGAAGAATGTCTCATGTGCTCCAGTGCCCGCAAGATCGCAAACAATTCTGCATCGAAGACAGTAAAAGTCTGAGGCAGTTGGACCTTGAGGACACGATATGGAAAAACAACTGAGCAACCAACAGAATCCCCTTGTTTCGACCCATCCGTAAAAACAGCTACATAGTCGTGGTGCTCAGATGAAATGGCAGAAAATGCTGCATTAAAAACGGTGGCAGGAGTGCAATCTCTCTTGTACTGCAATAAATCTAAAATCACTCTGGGCTTCTTCAGTAACCAGGGTGGCAGGTGGTTAAAACCTTGGATTTGGGGTTGTACAGACTCCACACCGAGGGACTGTAGTACACGTTGCACACGGATCCCAAACGGCAACGTAGCCCGGGGACGGCGGGAAAAAAGGCGGTCCTGAGGTGGATGGGCAACAAGATGGTGAGCAGGCGATCTGGGAGCTGCAAGAAACTTACAAGCCTGGCGCACCAGCAGGAGCTGCCGCCGGATGGTAAGTGGCGGTTCGCCAGACTCAGCACAGAGACTGGGTACGGGACTGGTCCAATAAGCACCCGTGGCCAGTCGGATCCCAGCATGGTGAACAGCGTCAAGGATCCGCAAATAAGATGGCCTCGCTGACCCATATACTGTGCACCCATAGTCCAGCCGTGAACGCACAAAAGCTCCGTAAAACTGTAGGAGACGCGCCCTGTCCGCGCCCCAAGACCTGTGGCTGAGGCACTTGAGGATGTTCAGTGCCTTCAGCGTTCTGGCTTTCAAGTCACGTAGGTGTGGCAGCCATGACAACCTGGAGTCAAAAATTAGGCCCAGAAACCGCACTGTCTCTCTAAAACGTAGGACAGTATCCCCCATATGCAAGGCAGGCAAAGTAAAAAGATGATGAGAACGATTAAAATGAACACAAACACACTTTTCGGCAGAAAACCGAAAACCCGTCTTTGCAGCCCAGTCCTCTAAATTGTGTGGAAATGTAATCGCATGTCAGTTCTAGTATAATATATTTGTCCAATGAATACCCGTTTATCATCTGCATTTCTTCTTGGTGTAGCAATTTTAATAGCCAGTGGTGTATATAACATGGGATGATTTTCTACTTCCCACACTAAAATAATGTTTAAAACTTGCTCGTTCATCTTCAAAATCACGTAAAACATAGCTGATGTCGAGGATACGACCCAACTCGAGTCGCTTGCAATGCGGGCGCCGAGTGGCATGCAACTGGTTGACAATGCGTTGCGCGGCGATGTACCGGTGAGTCACGCCGTCTGCGGAGCCCCATTTAACGACATAGGAAATGACGCGGTTGCCAACTGGCATCGGCAGCGGGTTGCATTTGAGTCACTGCATGTGTGGAAGGCCTGTGATCGAGTCGCTTCAGCATAATCTTCCATTGATTGTATAAATACCCGCTCGAAACACTCACAGCTCAACAGCTGTATGGATTGGTAGTATGAATTATACTGAGGCCTGCCAGGGGCTACTGCTGCCAACCCATGGGCATCAAGTGTGAGGACAGCAACTGATTGATGCCTCATTAAATACCTGAGCACTGAGCTACTGCAGACAGTTCTCTTCAGTGTGGAGAGTCATGTACAGTCTCCAGTTATGACTCAGTCTACAAGCCGTAGTGTTTGTCCGTCATCTCTAAGACTTAGGCTCCGTTGGCATTGTAAGCCAGCTCTGGCTCTATGTAGGCATAACTCAGACTTTAATATTTTAGAGGACTTGCAATAATTTCAAACATCTAATTATGCTGAACATTTCACAAGGAGAAGCAGTATTTAAATTGAGTACTTCTTCATATTTAATAAGTATCATTTAAATACTACTTGTTGAGAATCTTTCTGACTAAAAATAACCTACGCCATCCTTCTGCATTCCCAACACAAAAGGACAACTAAACCAAGCAGAAAGATACATATGTTCAATAAACCTAGATAAAAAGTAGTGTCATATCTCAATGAGGAACTTAAAACTTTCAGCACAGGGCAGGAGCATGTAGAGAAACTATGGCTCAAGTTTAAAAGAAAAGTTGATCAGACACTGGATAGATATGTACCCAGCAGAACAGTTCATAATGAGAGGAAGCCTCCACAATACACTGTCAATATAAAGAAACTTCTAAAGAAACATGGATTACTGCATAACAGTTGTAAAACTAAGAGTAGGGCTGTAGATAGAGAGATGCTGAATGAAACACAGTAGACTGTCAAGAGAGCGATGAGTGATGACTGCAATGACTACCATAGCAGAATATTTCACATAACCCACAGAAATTCTGGTTGTATGTAATGGCCAAAGTTAGTGTCCAGCACCTAGCGAATGAGACTGGAACTGAAATTGAGGGTAGCAAAGCAAAAGCTGAAATGCTTCACTCTGTTTTCAAATGTTCCTTTACAAAGGAAAACCCAAGAGAGTTGCCCCAATTGCATACTTGTACCACTAGTCAGTGGTGATGAAAAAAGCTGAAACTGTTGCAATTGAACAAAACTCCAGGACCTGGTGGAATCCCTGTCAGAGTCTATGACTGAGTTAGCCCCTCTTCTAACTATAATTTATCGTAGATCCCTATAACAAAATGCTGTGCCCAGTTCTTGGAAAAAAGCACAGGTCACACCTGTCTACAAGAAGGGTAGTAGAAGTGATCCACAAAACTACCATCCAATATCCTTGACATCAGCTCATTGTAGAATCTTAGAACACATTCTGAGCTCAAACGTAATGAGGTATCTTGAACAGAATGACATCCTCAATGTTAATCAGCATGGATTCCAAAAACATTGATCATGTGAAATCCAACTTGCACTTTTCTCACATGACATACAGTAAGCTTTGTATCAAAGCAATCAGGTAGATGCAGTATTCCTTGATTTCCAAGAAGCATTTGACTCAGTACCACATCTATGCTTATTGTCGAAAGTTTGATCATATATGGCATCAAATGAAATTTGTGACTGGAATGAAGACTTTTTGGCAGGGAGGACACAGCATGTTATCATCAATGGAGAGTCATTGTCAGATGTAGAAGTAACTTTGTAGGAATATGAAATGGAATGATCACATAGGCTCATTCGTGGGTAAAGTATCAGCATTGAGGCATACTAGGCATGGTCTTCACTTCAACAGGAAAGGGAAGGGTAAACTGGCTGGGAAAATAGCAGGAAAGTTAAAGGGGGGAGATGCTGCCATGAGTGATAGAATACCGATGGTTATAGGGTTCAGAAAAGACCCTTTTTTAGGGTAGGGAGGAAAGAAAGAAACCAAATTTTAAGGGAGGTTAGGACTGAGACAAACCTTCAGTTTGGAAAGAAAAAACAACATAATTCTAGCTTATTACATCAACATAAACAGCTATTGGTTAAGAATTTTCAAAAGTCAGCAGATATTTCAACCCTACCCAATTTTAACTCAGTCAATGTGAAATGTCAGCCATCTTTATTGCATAAAAATATTCAAGGACTGAGAAATAAAATTAATGAATTAATTACCTGCATAGATGAATTAGAGTCCTCAAACCCAGCTGACATAATCTGCCTCTCTGAACATCATGTGACCACTGGCATAGAACTTTTAAGTGTTACAGGGTTTAGGTTAGCATCTCACTTTTGTAGAGCAGAAATGGAGAAAGGAGGAGTTGCCACATTCATCAGGAACTGTCATAAATTTAAGAATATAGACATTCATAAATTTTGCCTAGAACAGCATTTGGAAGCATGTGCAACAGAAGTAGAATTTCACAAAAAATCCTTCATAATATTAAGTGTATATCGAGCACCTGCTGGCAACTTTAATCTGTTCATAAACCATCTTGAAGCTGTACTGGCCCATTTAACAACCAAAAACAAAGAAACAGTCGTTGCTGGTGATTTCAATATAGATTTCCTTAAAGACTCTCCCAACAAGAACTTGTTTGAGTTAGTAACACTATCATTCAACTTAATTCCCTCAGTAAAGTTCCCCACTAGCGTAACAAATTGCTCACAAACAGCCATTGATAATATATTTATAGAAAAGTCCAATGAACAAAATTATATTACAAAACCAATAGTCAATGGCCTCTCAGACCATGCAGTTCCTTCTGTTAAATGTTAATACTGAACAGGATATAAAATCTGAGCTCAAGAGTGTAATAAACTAGGCAAAAATTGATTATTTTAGGACAGGCCTCAGAGACATTCACTGGACTGATGTTTACAGTGCTCATGGCATGAATGAAAAATATAACACTTTTACCAATAAGGTGCTTCCCTTATTTGAACACTGTTTTCCCCCAAAACTAACTAAGGTTAGAGCAAAGTCTACAAAGAAGCTATGGATTACTCAAGGAATAGAGGTATCTTGTAAAACGAAAAGAAAACTGTATCTGTCAATCTGAAAGAGTTCTGATGTTGATGCTATAGCACATTACAAGAAATACTGCAAAATATTAAAGACTGTAATAGGGACATCAAAGCAAATATATTACAAGGAAAAGATAGTCATATCAGATAACAAAATAAAGACGATATTGGATATAGTGATGGAGGAGACCGGTAGAACCAGACATTAAGAGGGACAAATAGGATTATGAGTAAATGATACATTGGTGACAGATGTGTATAGTGTTGCAGAACTTTTTAACGAATATTTTATAACTGTTACTGAAAAGATGGGGTTGTCAGGTTCTGTAGAAGATGCTATGGAATACCTCAGACCAGACATTTCAAGTAACTTCCATAACATGAATTTGACCCTCACTACCCCAGCAGAAATAATGTCCATAATAAAATCTTTAAAATCAAAAACATCTAGTGGGTATGATGAAATATCAACAAAATTAAAGAATGTGATTCTGAGTTTAGTAACATAGTAAGCTATCTGTGTAACCAGTCGTTTATCAGTGGAATATTTCCTGAATGGTTGAAATATGCTAACGTTAAGCCACTGTTTAAGAAGGGAGATAAAGAAATAGCATAAAATTTCCATCCAATTTCACTTTTGCCAGCATTCTTAAAAATTTTTAGAAAAAGTAATGTGCAGTTGGCTTTATAACCATCTTATCTCAAATAACATACTGTCAAAGTCGCAGTTCGGATTTCTAAAGGATTCTGATATTGAGATGGCTATCTACACCTGCAGTGAAAATGTGCTTAATTCATTAGACAAAAAATTGCAGGCAACTGGTATATTTTGTGATCTGTCAAAGGCATTTGACTGTGTAAATCACGATATCCTTTTGAGTAAAAGAGAATATTATGGTGTAACAGGAAATGCTGCAAAAGGTTTCAAATCCTATATCTCTGGCAGGAAACAAAGGGTGTTATTAGGAAAGAGACATGTATTAAGCTATCAGGCATCATCCAACTGGGAATTAATTACATGTGGGGTCCCACAAGGTTCCATTTTAGGGCCCTTACTTTTCTTGTTTATATCAATGACCTTTCATCAGTAACATTACCAGATGCCAAGTTCGTTTTGTTTTCCGGTGATACAAACATAGCAATAAATAGCAAATCAAGTGTAGTCTTAGAAAGATCGGCTAATAAAATATTTGTGGACATTAATCACTGGTTCCTAGCCAATTCTTTGTCACCAAACTTTGAAAAAACACACTATATGCAGTTCAGAACTTGTAAGGGGTGTCCCATGAGTATATGCCTAACATACGATGACAAGCAGGTAGAAGAAGTGGACAGTGTTAAATTCCTGGGATTACAGCTTGAATTCAACTGGGAGGAGCGTCTTAACAAATCTCTATTTGCAATGCAAATTGTGTCAGACATAGGGGGTATAAAATGAAAAAGCTGGCATACTATGTTTACTTTCATTCCATAATGTCATATGGGATTATTTTTTGGGGTAATTCATCAAGCCAAGCTAAATTTTTCCAGGCACAAAAACGTACAGTAAGAGTTGTATGTGGTGTGAACTCAAGAACATCCTGCAGAAGCCTGTTTAGGGAACTAGGGATTCTAACTAATGCTTCCCAATATATTTATTCCTTAATGAAATTTGTCATTAAAATATATCACTTTTTCAAAGCAACAGCTCAATTCATGGAATCAATACTAGAAATAATAATAATCTTCACAAGGATTTAAAGTCACTTACTCTTGTACAAAAAGGTGTGCATTATTCAGGAACACACATTTTCAATAACTTTCCAGCAGCCATAAAAAGCTTAACAACCAATGAAATTCAGTTTACGAGAAGCCTAAAGAATGTATTGGTGGCCAAGTGCTTCTACTCCATTGATGAATTTCTCAGTAGAACCAACTGATTTGTGTGCAATATAACTTCTGCACAATTTCAGTGCAGTAATGTGTTCATTTTAAATAAGTATTATATTGGTTCTATTACATGTTTATTACCTTATAAATAAAAAAAAACTTTTTTTTATTTTGAATTCAGTGCATTAGTGTTTGTAAAATGATTCTTTCACATAGTGTTTAGTAAAAAAAATGACGATCATTCCACTTGGGACTTGTGGAAGGTACATTAGCTTATTTGTTTCAGTTGTAAATATTTGTCATGTATTATTATTTTTCTGACATGTTCTACATCCTGGAGGACCTCCTCACTATGGGTCAATTGGAATGAAAGTAAATCTAATCTAATCTAATAAAGCAGGTGGTAGACTTTGGTTTATTGGTAGAATACTGGGGAACAGCAGTCAGTCTACAAAGCAGATTGCTTACAAATCACTCGTGCAACTGGTTTTAGAGTATTGCTGAATTGTGTGGGATCCGTACAAAACAGGACTAACAGCGCATATTGAATGTATACAGAGAAGGGCAGCACAAATGGTCACAGGTTTGTTTGAACCATGGGAGAGCACCACAGAGATACTGAAGGAACTTAACTGGTAGACTCTTGAAGACAGACGTGAAGTGTCCTGAGAAAGTCTATTAACAAAGTTTCAAACACCAGCTTTAAATGGTGAATCTAGGAGTGTACTACAGTCCCCTACCTATTGCTCACATAGGGACTGTGAGAATAATATTAGAATAATTACTGCACACAAAGAGGTAATCAATCATTTCTCTTGCGCTTGAATGGAACAGAAAGAAACCCTCACAACTGGTACAATAGGACATATCCTCTTCCATATGCACCTCACAGTGGTTTGCAGAGTATACATGTAGCTGTAGATGAATGTAATTTGGCAAGGCAACTATACTTCGATGATGTGATTCAAACATTTGCTGAATGAAAGGCTCACAAAGTACCACTGACAGTACTATGGGCAAGTAGGTTATAATATGGTATCCATTGCACATTTACATGCGACCCCACTGATGTCTGGTTACTGACGTGTTGGCATACCAGGGAACAAGTGGGGACAGAGCACACTATATCACAGCGTTGCTGGCACCAGACTTTTGTCAATGTACAAACCAGTATAATACTTAGCCTTTTTTAAAAAAAAGTGAAATAAAAGTAAATTAAATCAATTAAAAAAATAAATGATATGTACATACATTTTGCAATAATTCATTGAGTATGATTTGAAGTCGAACTTGTAAGTTCATCAGTCATATCAGTTTGCTCTCTTGGTATCATTCAAGCTATCATCCAGAATCCTTGCTCTTTTTGTCTTGGGTTCCTGATAACTGTCTTCATCATTACTTTTCAGACAAATATTCATTGCTACTCTTTCAGCCTCCAACTTCATGAAGTGTTTAATGTGAAATTAGACAGTGGAAACCCAGGTAGGAATATTAACAATGTAGGAAAAGGCAGATTGCTGCTTACCATAAAGAAGACACGTTAAGTTGCAGATAGGCTCAATTAAAAGCCACTTACATAGAGCTTCTGGCCACAGCCTTCATCAGTGAAAGAGACACACACCATTCATACACACAAGCAAACACAACTCATACACTCATGACTGCCTAATCCATCATCTTGGGCCAGAATGCAGCTACCACGCGGAATGCAAATGGCAATCTGGAGGGGACAAGGAAGGGGAAGGGATAGAAGTGTATGGGTGGGGAGGGAGACAAATGCTGTGTGGTAGAGGGTGTTGGGACTAGAAAGCCAACAAGTGCAGCATCAGGAGGTTGTGGGTCAGGGAGGTGGGGAGAAAAGGAGCAAAAATGGGGAGGAGTGCGGAAAGACGGGTGGATGCATTGGCAGAGTGTGGAAAACGAGCAGGGTGGGAGATGAGAATGATGAGAAGATGATAGGACAGAGGAGGTGGAAACTGTTGGGTGGAGGATGTGGGGACAGTATGTTACCATAGGTTGAGGGCTGGGATAATTATAAGGGCAAGGAATGTACTCTAAGGATAAATCCCATCTGCGCAGGTCGGAAGAGCTAGTGGTGGAGGGAAGAATCCAGATGGCATCGGTAGTGAAGCAGCCATTGAAATCAAGTAAGTTATGTCCAGCTGCATGTTGTGCCACAAGATGATCTACTTTGCTCTTGGCCACAGTTTGAAGGTGGCTGTTCATCCTGGTGGACATCTGGTTGGTAGTCATATCAATATAAAAACCTGTGCAAAGATTGCAGCAGAGGTGGTAAATGGCATGACTGCTTTCACATGTGATCTGGCCCCTGATAGGGTAGGATAAACTAATGACAGGACTGGAATAGGAAGTGCTGGGTTGGTGGATTGGGCAGGTTTTGCAGCTATGTCTTCCAGAGGGATATGATCATTGTGGCAAGGGATAGGGATTGGGAGTGGCATAGGGATGAACTAGGATGTTGTGGAGGTTGAGTGGGTGACAGAACACCCCTTTAGGAGGAGTGGCAAGTCTCTCGGGTAGGATGTCCCTCATTTCAGAGCATGATGACAGGTAATCAAAGCCCTGGTGAAGGATGTGGTCTAGTTGTTCCAGTCCAGGCTAGTACTGTGTGATGAAGTGGACACTCCTTTGCAGCTAGTTCGTGGGGCTGGTGGGAGGATTGGGGGTGTGATCGGAAATGGTATGGGAGATCTGTTTGTAGACTTGGTCTGGGGTTGGGTGGGGGTGGGGGAATGCCTTGGTGAGACCCTCAGCACACTGAGCAAAGGAGTTTTTGTCATTTTTGTCATTGCAGATACACTGTCCGCAGATGGCCGGTCTGTATGGGAAGGATATTTTGGGGTCAAAATGCAGGTACTGTTGGTGGTTCGTGGCTTTAATGTGGACAGAGGTGCAGATGGTGTTATCAGAGTGGAGGGGGTCAACATCTAGGAAGATGGCATGCTGGGTTGAGGCGGACCATACGAGGAGGATGGGAGAGAAGGTGTTGAGGGTGTGAAAGAATGAACATAGCATGTCTTGGCCCTGAGTCCAGATCATGAAGATATCATCAATGACCCTGAACCAGTCTAGGGGTTTGGCGTTTTGGCAGGCTACTAGGAAGGTCTCCTCTAGATGACTCATAAAAAGATTGGCATAGGAGGGTTCAATGCAGATGCCCATGGCTGTGCTGCGGATTTGTTTGTATAACTTCCCTTCAAAGGAGAAGTATTTGTTGGTTAGAACAAAGTTAGTAAGATGTATGAGGAATGAGGTAGTGGGTCCGGAGTCTGAAGGGCGATGGGAAACTTGCTGTTCAATCCACAGGCATGAGGGATGATGGTGTATTGGGAGGTGGTGTCAACAGTGACAATTACGGATCCAGGAGATAAAGGGGTGAGGATGGTGGAGAGTTGGTGAAGGAAGTGTATCCCTTCCCCTTCCCTGCCATCTCCAGATTGTTGCTTCCATCCCAAGTGACAATTGCATTCTAGCCCGAGTTGCTGGAGTTGATGGTCATGTGTGTATGAAGTTTGCTTTCTTATGGGTATGAACGCTTTGTGTCTCTCTTTTACCGAAGGCTGTGGCTGAAATGTTGACGTAAGTGTCTTTTAATCGTGCCTGTCTGCAATGTGTCTTCTTTACAGTAAGTAGCAATCTGTCTCTTCGGCCACTGTCAATAAGAAATTATAATAATTCTATATTTCATCCCAATGAGTTATTTTTGTGTATCTGGAGTATTCCCTGAATTATGTTATCTTTAAATCACGTCAAACGTTTCTTAGAATAACAATAAAGTTAGATTTTGGTATTTGCACATGAGGCCCAATCACACATCCTACCCAGGGCCATGTCCTGACTCTAAGCAGTCCTGCTTTGGTATGAAATGCAGAATAAGTATAATTTCTTTTGAAACACTGAACATACATTGGCAAATGCAATTTATACCATGGTACTATATGTTGCATGAGATACTGCTGGCAGAATTTGAGCAAACTGACAGTTGTTCAAGATGCAAAAGGTTGAATTGTGTAGTATCAAGCTACTATTAATAGCACTATATTGCATTTCATTTTGGATACAATGTCCTCCTGTATTACAGAGCATGTGAACAGGAAATTATACAGACTGTACTAATATGGTACTTTTATATATTGGTGAATCAGAGTAGCTCTTCCTAATTTTTCTGATGTTGTGTTGGAGATGAACGTAAACATTGCTTATCAATAATACAATATTTGCAAATGCTTCATTTTCTATACAAAAGCCAGTTCTCATCACTCAGATTTTAGGTGCTTTTGTTTCAGATGTTATTCTTACCATGGAACCAATGAACTATGCAAGCTGGTTTGTTATTGTAAGTCAAATAATCTTCTTGAAATTTGTTTACTCAGTTTCCAGTATTAGAATATGTTACATTGCTTTTCTATAAATGTAGAGGCACAGAACTGACACTGAAAGTTAAATTTTTTGTTTCGAGTAAATAATTCTTTTCTGAGCACATTTTCTGCATTTACATTTCTCATTTTCACACACAGTTTCAATCAGAATTAGAATATATTGGGGTAGTCACAAATTTAAATAACATCGATAAATATATTTGCAGTTTTCATTGCATTTAATTAAAATAATTTCATAGAAAGAAAACAGTTTGTAGCACACTTGCATGATGTACCATTGCTGATATCATGTTTTAAATTTCACACTTGCTTTGCAATGAAGTCCTTCCAGTACTTTTATTACAATGTACAGTTTCCTTCATTCCAGGACAAGTTAAAAATGATGCATTGCTGGATATAACTTTATCAAGAACAATATTTAATTTAATGCCCTTTATTATTTCAGAAAACTAGAAATATTTATGATTCACCTTGTATAACTTTCTATTACAATCAACATCATTTGGAACATAGCAAAACAAAAAATGGATGCTAATGTCTCCAATTTCTCACTGTGGCTTTGAAAGAACTAATGCACCAGTTTGATGAGTCATGAAAAGGTGCAAAGGTTAAATATGAGGGGCGTCCATTATGTAAGTTTCCCTATTTTATAATAATAATAACAATAACACATACTTTATCATGTTAAAATAATTTTATTGACATTGGGGAATGCTTCAATTATTTTTCTATATAGTTGTCACATTTTTCCAAGCATGTCTGATAATGTGACAAGTTTTCCCAAACCAGTTTTGTGCCAGGTTGGATCTTGTGCTCTTAACCAGGTGCTCACTGTTGATATGACTTCATAATCAGTATTGAAATGCTTACCTCCAAGATGATCTTTGAGTTGGGAGAATACGTGAATATCATGTGGGCAAAGATCTGGTGAATATGGAGGATGCAGGAACACTTCCCAGTTGCATTTTCCGACCTCACCCAGGTCATTCGAGCTGTAAGAGGCTAAACATTGTCATGAAAGAAGAGAATAATTTTGCAAGACAAAAGTCGAGAATGTCTCTGACGATTCCAAAAGATGACTGCTGTAACTTTCACTGTTGAATGGGTGACATTTGCCATTTTTGTGGGTACATTAGTGAGGTTTCTTTCACACCATGCCTTGATGTTTTGTCGAATTATGGACCAATGTCTCATCTCAAGTGACAAGCCACTCTGATGCATTTCCGGCAACATTCCGGCTGAATCCATCTATTGCTTGTTGTTGACATCGCTCAGAAAATGTGGCATCCATCTTTCACAGACTTTACAGTAGTGAAGAGGGTCTATTTGAATTTTTGCGATGGTTGAGTGTCCAATTGCAGCCCCACGAGTTAGCTGCATTAGGATGTTGTCAACGGTAATGTGACAGTTTTCCTGCTCAGTATTGGGAAATGCAATAAATGGCATCATCACATGTGGGCCTTCTCATACACTGTTCGTCACGCACATCTTTGCAACCCACCACAAACTGTACATGCCAATGTTGACAGTGAGTAGTTATTTTGCTGAAAAAAGAAAGAAAGAAAGAGTTAATGACAGGTACAGCTCATAGCTGGATGCACTTTATAGTGGTAACTCCATGATAGTCACTAGCATACTGGCAAGATACTGTGGTAAGTTTCGTAAGCCAGTGTGAGCATTGTCAACACATACCAAGTGAACTCGCCAGCCCTCATATGTATTGGGCACAGCTTATTCTGCAGTGAAATAAACTAGGGAAACTTTCATATTGGACAACCCACATATATCGAGAAGAATACCACCACCAGGATGCTTTCATGGACTAGGAGATTGAAAGAATAGTGATAAATATTTGTTTGAAAAGTAATGATGAAGACAGTATCAGGAACCCAAGAACACAACACCTAGGGAACTGGATGGTAGCCTGACTGAGACCAAGAGTGCAAATTGATAAGACTAATGAACTTATAACTCTCACTTCAGATGCTATTCAATAATGAATTATTGTAAAATGTATGTAGGCCCCACTTTTTTTTTACTAAAATTTGGTTTAATTTACTTTCACTTCACTTTAAAACAAAAGTCTTAAGTATTATACTGATTAGTACATTGGTAGAATGTCTGGTGCCAGCTACACTGCAACATGGAGTGTTCCGTTTGCACTTGTTTCCTAACGCACTCATGTGGCAGTGCACGGACATCAGAATGGTCACATGTAAACCACAATGAGTCATGCAACAGATACCACATTATAACCTATTTGCCCATAACACTGTCAATGGCACTTTGTGTGCCTATCATTCAGAAAATGTTTAAGTTGTAGCATCAAAGTTTAGTTGCCTTGTGAAATTATATTCAGCCGCCAAGGGCTGAAAATCTGTGAGACATTGCTGAGACACAGTTATATGAGACAATTTTTAACATGAGCCAGAGTGCTGAATGACCTGTCTGCTTCAGGTATAGTCACTGGAAGAGTATAAAAGGTGTGTGCAGCTACACATATATTCAGAAAATAAGCATGAAATTTTAAGCTCATGCATCTTATTATTCCTAATTGTTCTAAAGTAATGTATTCAAAGTTTGAAGTATGCATTGTCTTCAGATATTTAATTTCATCTTCTAAATCTACTGTAACATCATTATGGTATTCACTGATAAATAACTTGCATGCCTCAGTATCCTGATTGTCAGGCATCTTTGAGAATCTTTGTAAAAACCCAAATGTTTCATCTGAAATCTTAATTGTTTCATATCGGGTTCTCAAGTTAGACATTAGATTGCCAACAATGACATAAAAAATATTTACCTTGAATAAATCTTCTGAATTCACATCTGTCACCTTGCTCCTGGTTTCTTCATGAAATGATTTCCTCTTCTTAGTCCTCCTCTCACAAATTCAGGTCAATATTAATTGCACTAGCAACAATTCTAGATCGAGGGGAAAATAGTGTCCTGATTTTTAAAGCTATTTCAAGTGCTTTAATGAGGTCTCAAAGTGTTTTATCTCAACACTTATGACAGAATTTCGAGCTTATAGTAATTTCCTTATGTAGTCAGTTATTACTAACAACTTTAGGCAAATTTGTGTTAGAATTAAACACTTGAAATATCTTACATAATCCAAAACACTCCATACTGCAGAATGTGTTTCAGCTGGACAGAATAATGATTGTGACAAAGAAAACACTGATGAAAATTTACATTTGTATAACAGACTATACAAGGATTGTGACAGAGAGAATGTTGATGACAGTTCAAAATTTCATGTTAATAAATGATGTGGTAATCATAACATGAAGCAAACATTAATAAAAGGGAATAAATAAGGACAGAGTATAAAGACAATTATTGAATGTTGTGAGTCTTAAAGTTGATGGTATCAAAACAGTAGCAGTTATTAACACTATTAGCAAGTTAAGAACAATTGTAGGAGAACTTTACAAGCAATTAATAAACAGAGAGAGAGAGAGAGAGAGAGAGAGAGAGAGAGAGAGAGAGAGAGAGAGAGAGAGAGAGGGGGGGGGGCAGGTTTACCAGTGCTGAAATTAGAGACTGCAGATGCCATTGGAGGAAACAATGAAGCAATAAAGAAACAAGTATTATTATGAACATGGAATCATTTTGTGGTACAAAATCTATGTATCAGTTTTGTTATAAGAAAGGATCAGCTGGTAGATCATGCTGAGGCATTGGATTTTGAGCAAGGAGGTATGGCCATGAAAGTAAGTGGTACAAAAAATAATACATATATTATTATTAGTGTTAGCAATAAAGCACAGAATCGATACTACATGAAGGTGATGAGTGAATGTTTTCAAATGCAAATCCAGGCAAGATAAATATGCTCACAGGAAGGACTAGTCAGATCACTATTGAAACAAAATTGTCAAAATAAAGTAATTAACACAGCTATAAATGGATAATTAATAAACTTGCTTCTGAAATATAAGAATGTGATTTCAAACAAGACAAATTTAATAAAACAAAAAAGCATCCAATACTAAAGACAAAAGAGAGGATTTTTACAATACTTTTGGACAGTATGTTGTGAACAGAGCATCTCATCAACATGTGTTAGAAGCATCATGTTCTATGCACCATTCAGTTAAAGAGGTGTGTAATGTAGTCAGTGTTAAAAGATATCATGGTACTTAAGGAGAGGCTGCTTGGTCATGATGACACAAATACTATGTGCTGGAAGAAGGATCTCTTTTGTGAACAGGTAAAGAATGGCTACAAGACAGAATATTAAGTAGGTTTGCAAGTTTATTGTAAAGTAAGATGAACCAGTAATTGTAAAAGTACATGTTAACAATACAATCCAGTTTTGGCCTCTGTGCAAGCCATTCTCTAAATTTTCTATAATTTTGAAATTATTTGTGTCTAACAGCGTGATTGTAAACTGTTTTATGGTGTTTATCAACATATGCACTGTAACAGCAACCATGAATTTATTTAAAGTAGTTTAGCTACTCACTTTTCCACTTATATCCACAAAGGTGGACTATTTGCATCTCCAAACAAATACAGTAGCATTAAAAGAACTGCTTCGAGGGACTATATCAATGAGAAAACTGCACAAAACAGGTTCTAAGCATTGATTCATTAAGTTGATCAAGGGAAGGGTTAACTCAACTTTTGCAAACTTGAGTGGAAAGGAATGACCAGTTGTACTGTACATTGACTACACCACATTCTATGACTTGTGGGTAGACTCAGAAGCTGTTGTGGAGTTTTAGTACCATGAGAGGTTCTTGAAATATTGTATTAGATGGCAACCCGTTACATGGTGGTGCAATGAGATCACAGAGAATGACAAAGAGACTTAGAATAACATAGGCGCCACCCATTTTTGAAAATTTAATTTTATTCAGAAGATCAAGTGCAAAAGCATATTACTTAGCTAAACAAAGGACGAAAGAATTTTGGAATGATAAGTTTATTCTATCATGGCAAATACCCCAACTTCGCAACTGTAGTCCAAATTACAGCAGATTATTGGACTTCAATACACTAATAGAATCCAGGGAATGCTTAAGAAATGGGAAATTAACACCAATTCCTCTGACATTTCTGAACTTGATCAATGTTTTATTCAGAAATGTCAGTATCTAAAAATCACCATCCTAATTTTGCTCAATGTTGCATTTTAACGGAATGTAATACTACTTTCACCTCAACAAACCGGGCAACCTGCAATTGACCCTTTTAGCCTGAGAACTAAATAAGGCTTTAATACAGTGTAGAGCTATGTCTTTGGGACCAGACAATATCCATAAACAAGATCTTGGTGATAACAGTAAACACTCTATTCAACATGACATGGCAAGACGACAAATTTCCCTCCCAATGGAGAGGGAGTATTACAATACCTGGAATCGGATACAAAAGATAGAAACAGGTACAGACCAATCAGCCTAACAAGATACTTGGATAAACTATTAGTGAGGATGGTTAATGCCCAGCTTTGTTGGTGTTTGCAATCTAGGAATCTTCTTCTCTGATTCCAAGGTATATTCCAAAGATGCTTATCAGCTCATAAGATTGGAGTTTGCAATTACAGAGGCTTCTGTGCACACAGACATTTGAGTCCAGTATTTTTTATTTACACAAGGAATACAATAGTGTTGTGGCATCAGATTTATCCACTCTGCACAAAAGGAATTTTCAAGGAAATTAGCATCTTCATACAACATTTTTTAGCAATTTGGCTGTATATGGTCATGGTGGGCATGGCCCTCAGTAACCAATATGTGCGGAAAAATGGAGTCCCAGAGTTTCATATTATGTACAGCAGAACACTAGCTACACATTTTTTGCTGGGGGTAAGGCAATAACCATCTGAACAAATTATGTTTGCATGTTTGGGCAAATCATTCAGAATAGCACATGAAATGTAAACACTCATTTACTATGAACATTAAACATTTATTAAGAAATATAGAACACAGAGGAGGAAGGTATTCTGTAAGAACTTGAGACTAGTTAAGCACTAGAATTGTATTAGTCAACATATGTCCCTATTCACAAGGAAGTTCTCGTACTCACTTAAAGAAACAAGGACAAATCAACTACTGATGCTGAACAAGAGTCCCTAGGTGTCTGGTGCACAAACTCTCTAAAAGCCACGAAATACCAACACCGCAGTTGACGATCTTGGTTGCTACATCAGACTCATAGGGAGAAGAGCATTGTACAAAAATCTTGCAGAAATGCACTCCACACCTGGAGCATGTTCTTTGTTTGGTTGCCAATCTGCTTCAGATGGTTGTAATTGCACCTGAGGCTGAGGCCGATTTTGTGGCACAAGTGTAAGTGAACTTCTGGAAATATGTATGCAGTTTTAACTCCTTCATTTGAGTCCATAGTAGCATTACCATGTAATAGTATATGTGTCTTTCTTTTGACAACTTGATGCAGGCCTATGTATAAAGGCTGTAGTGATGGATTGACTCCGTCTGTATGTAACATGACATAAATGAGTATTTGCAAATCATAAAGCGCATAGGTAGCTGTTGTTGCATGTAAGATGCTTGATGATGGTGAATGAGTGTGATAATTTCCCTCAGGTAGCAAATGAAATCTGTTTGGTCATGGTCAGGAAGCTGTATGGAACTCAGATCGATAAATGTCCCAGGCCGTCAAAGTGCTTCGCCGTCCACTAGCTCCGCTCATCAAGTACAGTTTGCAAGTGGTCCAACTGTATTGTGTCACATGAATACAGTCTTCAAACAATGGTGCCAGCATTCAATCATGCTGTTACTTGTTGGGTGGTAACTGGTTGTCCTGTAATGCAGAGTGCTGCAGAACTTACTGAGTTATTTACTAACTCCAACTCAGATTGTCGGTGGTGATGTGTAGTGGACAACCGAAGTGTGAAACCCAATTAGACACGAAGGCAAAGACTAGCTTTTCCTGTGCCAGCTGAGTCTTGCACTTTGGTAGCATGAAAAAAAAAACTTATTTGGTCACTCTTATAAGTTTGTACTGCTTCTTCTGGCATCCATAGTCTGATCACCCGTGGTCTTGGGGTAGCGTCTTTGACTTATAACACAGGCCAACGATGGAACAACGTTTTTGCTGAAAATACCTTATTCTTAAGCTTTTCAGGGTGCGAAATGCAAATATGATAATTAAAAAGCTGTATCACCAATTATTTCTACACGTTTTACAGTTAAATTTATTAAATTAAGCGATTTTTAAAGAATTTGACAGCTTTTATATAGTTAAAATAATTTAAACAGGAGGTGTAATGAATGTAGATGACGTTGGTAGCACTGCTGAAAAACATTTGCTGGCAAAAAAAGGTCAATTCTATTTTCGTGTTAACAGCTGGTGTTTTGTTTACTGTCAACCTAACCTCACTTTCCCGTTTCCTGTGTGTGTGTGCTCAGTACAATGTCTAATCGTGGTTGTAAAAACTCTGCTGAAAGTTTTTGTTATATTTGTGGTGAATTTGTGATTAAAAAACACCAAAGAAACATTGCAGACTTTGTGAAAAAGGTTTATCTATCATACTTTGGATCTAAACTTTGTGATCAAGATAAATCTTGGGCACCGCATAAGGTATGTTATGTGTGTGTTGAAGATCTGAGAAAATGGTCCAAAAAGGAGAAAAAAAGCCTTTAGATTTGCTGTTCCTACGATATGGAGGGAGCCAAGAAATCATTCCGATGATTGCTACTTTTGCAGTGTTGATATTACTGGTCATAATTCGAAAAACAAGAAGGTAATAAGCTACCCTAAACTTCTGCCCACCATCCGACCAGTAGGGCATGGTGTAGATTTGCCGGGTCCTGAACCACCAGATGATTTAAATTCTATTCCAACAGAAGTATTTTCTGATGTACAATCTGATTTAGATGAACCAGATGATGATGAATTCCATTGTAATGCAGAAAGTCTAGAGCCCACATTGTTTAGACCGAGTTTAACGATTTGGTGAGGGATCTGGGCTTAACAAAAGAAAAAGCTGAATTTCTTCACTCTAGATTAAAAGAAAAGAACTTATTGGCAGTTGGAACCAGCATATAAACATATAGAAAGGGAGAGCAGAAATTTTACAAGTTTTTTTCAACAAGAAGGTGATTTAGTGTACTGCTCAGATATTCAGCTTCAATGAAAAAAAAAAAAAAAGAAAGAACATACAAACCAATTCGAGCTGACATGCGAAACCGCTGTTAACACATATCATTGTTTTAAGTAGCTTACTGTAAATACAAACCACTCTTGTGTTGTAACAAAGCGTTCCATTAATTTCCCCGTTTACCATATAACATAGGATTTTTATACTATATAATAAAAAGCATATTGCTTGAGAACTATGGGTGATACAAAAAAAACTAAGGCTAGATTTGGATTCAGCTCATAAAAATCTATAAAGGTCAGCTACCAATGTAAAAAAAAGTTTTTCAAAAAAAATTTTGGCCTGTGTAATCAAAACACCTTTGGTTTCCGGTTCGAATCCCGCCGCTTCTTAAATTTTGATTAATAATCAGCATTGGTGGCCAAAGACTACTGGCATAAGAAGTCACCCTCACTCTGCCAACGGCCTTTTCAAGGTGGGCCGAGGAGCGGACAGCGATTCAGGGCACTCTCTTATCCTAGGAGTGGGAAACTGCCTCTAAAGGCAGAAGAATCAGCAATGATCAACGGTATGAGGATGCAGAATGCAATGGAAACCACTGCATTAAAGACACATAACGTGTATCTACAGGACATGTGCCCTGTAATTGAAGAAGAGTCATGATGATCTCTCCATTGGCAAAAGATTCTGAAATAGTCCCCCATTCGGATCTCCAGGAGAGGACTGCCAAGGGGGAGGTTACCATGAGAAATAGATTGAATAATCAGCCAAAGGATTATGTTCTACGAATCAGGGTGTGGAATGTGAGAAGGCTGAACGTGGTAGGGAAATTAGAAAATCTGAAAAGGGAAATGCAAAGGCTCAATCTAGGTATAGTAGGGGTCAGTGCAGTGAAGTGGAAAGAAGACAAGGATTTCTGGTCAGATGAGTATAGGGTAATATCAACAGTAGTAGAAAATGGTATAACGGGAGTAGGATTCATTATGAATAGGAAGGTAGGGCAGAGTGTGTGTTACAGTGAACAGCCACTGACAGGGTTGTTCTTATCAGAATCAACAGCAAACCAACACCAACAACGATAGTTCAGGTACATATGCTAACATTGAAAGCTGAAGATGAAGAGATAGAAAAACTGTATGAGGATATTTAAATGGTAATACAGTATGTGAGGGGGGATGGAAATCTAATAGTCATGGGGGATTGGAATGCAGTTGTTGGGAAGGAGTAGAAGAAAAGGTTACAGGAGAATATGGGCTTGGGACAAGGAATGAGAGAGGAGAAAGACTAATTGAGTTCTGTAACCTGTTTCAGTTAGTAATAGCGAATACTCTGTTCAAGAATCACAAGAGTAGGAGGTATACTTGGAAAAGGCCAGGTGATACGG
This sequence comes from Schistocerca piceifrons, assembly GCF_021461385.2. Classification (NCBI taxonomy): domain Eukaryota; kingdom Metazoa; phylum Arthropoda; class Insecta; order Orthoptera; family Acrididae; genus Schistocerca; species Schistocerca piceifrons. The sequence continues at coordinate 393,135,889 of NC_060143.1, read as the reverse complement.
GAAGATTTCAGTTAGATTACATTATGGTCAGATAGAGATTCTGAAATCAGATATGGATTGTAAGGTGTACCGAGGAGCAGAAATAGACTCAGATCACAATATAGTAGTGATGAAGAGTAGGCTGAAGTTTAAAACATTAGTCAGGAAGAATCAATACACAAAGAAGTGGGATACGGAAGTACTAAGGAATGACGAGATACAGTTGAAGTTATCTAAGGCTATAGGCACAGCAATAAGGAATAGCTAAGTAGGCAGTACAGTTGAAGAGGAATGGACACCTCTAAAAAGGGCCATCACATAAGTTGGGAAGGAAAACATAGGTACAAAGAGGGTAACTGCGAAGAAATCATGAGTAACAGAAGAAATACTTCGCTTGATTGATGAAAGGAGAAAGTACAAAAATGCTCAGGGAAACTCAGGAATACAGAAATACAAGTCACTGAGGAATGAAATAAATAGGAAGTGCAGGGAAGCTAAGATGAAATGGCTGCAGGAAAAATGTGAAGACATCGAAAAAGAAATGATTGTCGGAAGGACAGACTCAGCATACAGAAAAGCCAAAACAACCTTCAGTGACATAAAAAGCAAGGGTGGCAACATTAAGATTGCAACAGGAACTCCACTGTTAAATGTGGAGGAGAGGGCTGATAGGTGGAAAGAATACATTGAAAAGCCTCTATGAGGGAGAAGATTTGTCTGATGCAATAGAAGAAGAAACAGGAGTCAAGGAGTCAATTTAGAAGAGATAGGGGATCCAGTATTAGAATCAGAATTTAAAAGAGCTTTGGAGGACTTAAGGTCAAATAAAGCAGAAGGGATAGATAACATTCCATCAGAATTTCTAAAATCATTGGGGGAAGTGGCAACAAAATGACTATTCATGTTGGTGTGTAGAATGTATGAGTCTGGCGACATGCCATCTGACTTTTGGAAAAGCATCATCTACACAATTCTGAAGATGGCAACAGCTGACAAGTGCGAGAATTATCGCACAATCAGCTTAGCAGCTCATGCATCCAAGTTGCTTACAAGAATAATATACAGAAGAATGGAAGAGAAAACTGAGGATGCACTAGATGATGATCAGTTTGGCTTTAGGAAAAATAAAGGCACGAGAGAGGCAATTCTGACGTTGTGGATAATAATGGAAGCAAGACTAAAGAAAAATCAAGACATGTTCATAGGATTTGTCGACCTGTAAAAAGCGTTCGACAATGTAAAAAATGGTGCAAGATGTTCGAAATTCTGAAAAATGTGGGGGTAAGCTATAGGGAGAGACGGGTCATATACAATATGTACAGCAGCCAGGAAGGAATAATAAGAGTGGACAACCAGGAACAAAGTGCTCATATTAAAAAAGGTGTAAGAAAAAGATGTAGCCTTTCTCCCCTATTGTTCAATCTGTACATCGAGGAAGCAATGATGGAAATAAGGAAATAAAAGAAAGGTTCAGGAGTGGAATTAAAATTCAAGGTGAAAGGATATCAATGATACAATTCGCTGATGACACTGCTACCCTGAGTGAAAGTGAAGACAAATTACATGATCTGCTGAACAGAATGAACAGTCTAATGAGTATACAGTATGGATTGAGAGCAAATCGAAAAAGACAAAGGTAATGAGAAGTAGTACAAATGAGAACAGCGAGAAACTTAACATTGGGATTTATGGTCATGAAGTAGATGAAGTTAAGGAATTCTGCTACCTAGGCCATAAAATAACTAATGATGGACGGAGTAAGGAGGACATCAACAGCAGTCTAACTATGGCAAAAAAAGCAATCCTGGTCAAGAGAAGTCTACTAATATCAAATATTGGCCTTAATTTGAGGAAGAAATTTCTGAGAATGTACGTCTGGAGTACAGCAATGTATGGTAGTGAAACATGGACTGCGGGAAAACCAGCATAGAAGAGAATTGAATCATTTGAGATGTGGTGCTACAGATGAATGTTGAAAATTAGGTGGACTGATAAGGTAAGGAATCAGGAGGTTCTACACAGAATCGAAGAGGAAAGGAATATGTGGGAAGCACTAAGGAGAAGGGACAGGATGATAGGACATCTGTTAAGACGTGAAGGAATGACTTCCATGGTTCTAGAGGGAGCTGTAGAGGGCAAAAACTGCAAAGGAAGACAGAGAATGGAATACATCCAGGAAATAATTGAGGGTGTAGGTTGCAAGTACTACTCTGAGGTGAAGAGGTTAGCACAGGAGAGGAATTCATGGTGGGTCGCATCAAGCCAGTCAGAAGACTGACTGGGGGGGGGGGGGGGGGAGGAGGGGAGGGAAGTATCCAATGTCAGTGCAGCTAAGGCAATAACCATCCAAACAAATTACATTTGTGTGTTTGAGCAAAATCAGCAAAAATATAAAAACTTGCATACTATGGACATTAACAGTTATTAATGAATACATAGCACAGAAGAAGATATTCTGTAAGAACTTTAGACTAGTTAAGCACTAGAGTGTTGCTAGTCAAGATCAGTTTATTTGCAAAGAAGTTCTCACAACCAGAGAGAGAGAGAGAGAGAGAGAGAGAGAGAGAGAGAGAGAGAGAGAGGGGGGGGGGGGGGGGGGAGGGAGAGAGGGGGGAGGGAGGGAGGGAGGGAGCGAGAGAGAGAGGGAGGGAGGGAGAGAGAGAACGAATCAGCTGCTGATCTGCTGATGCCGAACGACAGTGTCTCTCTTCTTTGACACCTGTGAAATGTGAACCCAGTAGTCAAGGAACTTGATTCCTACATATTCTTTTACACACTCACCCACCAAATATTACAAGTGTTAAATAATAAAATATCACCAGTTGCAATTTTTTATGATCTTTCCAAGGCACTTCATTTCATCCTGTAGAACATGTCACAGTCTTGGAAAAACTTAAGTTTTATAGAATTTATGGTTTTACACATAACTGGTTTGAATCAAATGTAACAAGCAGAATGCCAAAAAATTGTACTGATGACTGGGGAGGAATCTCAATGGGAGTCCTACAGAGTTCAATTTTGGGTCCACTGCTATTCTTTATACATTTTAATGATCTTCCACTTAATATTTGGCAACCATAATTGGTACTTTTTGCAGATGGTACTAGTGTTATTAAATCCCTTGTAGAGAAAGCAACAGAATAGACTGTTAATTATGATCTACAAAGAATTAATAAGCGGCTCTCTGAAAATAGACTATCCTTAAATTTTGAGAAAACACACTACATTCAATTCTCTTCAACAAGTAACCATAACAAATACTGATGTAATATATGAAAAGGACATAGTGATGAAAACTTTTTTTAAATTTTTGTCTTAGGGTGCAAAAACAACAAAGGTCATAAGTGCTCATGTCATAACCTTAGAACATCAAGAAGTAAAAGAACTTAAAAGTGACTATATGTTAAATCCAATTGATGGAAGGAAAGCAAGTTAAGAACAATGACTTCCTCATGTAGAAAGGTCCATAAAATATGCTATAGAGGCAGTGGAGGTCCAGAACCAAAGATTAAATGTCCTTTGCCATATTGCTACGACAGATAAAAAGTAAAATGCAGTTGACAGCCCACACATAATTTGGTAAAACAGCCGATATCTCAGATGGGAAACACATATGAGAACATAAGTGGTTAAAGAAAGGGCATTAGGTCAGGAAGTGGTGAACCATCAAAGGCTGACAACAATGAGCACAAAGTGGCATAGTCACCACTTAAATGGCGATGGCTAAAACGACATACCTGATGCACAGCCTAGGTAAAATAATCTCCTCTTGGCAAGAGGGCTGAGATGATGTCTGCCCAGCTAGTGGGAGAGATTTAATTCCCCGAACTTGTTCCCATGAAGAGAACGCCAATGGTGATGGCAAAGTGGCACCACCTGCCAACAGATGGCAACATGGAGATAATGTGACCAGGGACCCACATGAACATCACAGTGGCTCCCTCAACAGCAAGCAAATAGAAGCTTTCCTGGACCAGTTGCACTAAGGAATGGACTGTGTACAGCACACAAAGGCTCTGAAGGGCACTGAGAGAATTGGAGCATATGACACAATCAAAAAGCCTGTGTCGCTGGATGTTTCACTTACATAAGTACTGGATGCAGATATTAGGGTTGAGTTTGTCCCTATTCTTTGAAAATGTTGAATTTCTGGCTTCTGTCCATCTAGATGTAATAGAAGGTGATGATATGCTTTTCTTCTTTGTACAGGCTGGGAAGTTCTTGGTGTTACAGCCACTGGAGCTATGTATTCTACAACATTTGACTGAGTAAGTGATACTGAAGAGTCTGAACTTGTTGGTGCCACAACTTCTTTTGTTTCCACTGACTTAACAAACTGTCCCACAGGAATTTGTAATTTGCTTGACTTTGCCACAAAAAATGTCACTTTGAACCTCATTGATCTTGGGGATCTTCTAGGAGCACTACTTGTGTCTGTCCTTTAGAGTATAGGCCTACTGTTGCCCCCAACTGATCTTACCTCATTCCCCATTACTGCCCTTTTGACTCACTGAGGTTAATTACAGGTACTGCTGTTGTTTGTTGCTGCAGTACCATTTGGCCAGTTTCATCTAGATGCTTCCATCAGACTGATATTGCAGGCTTTTGGTTGGTTCTTTCAAGAGATGACTCCAAGTAAAGTTCTGGCCAATCTTCTTTTTCTTTAACATTTAGGTGCAGTCCACGAGAAGTATACCAGTCTGTTCTCAGGGACTCTTATAAACTAAGTGTTTTGGAAAGATTTAATTATTTTGGCTATTTTCCTATATGGTTTCATTATTCACATGAGACCGACAAACCACACTTGGGATTCCAGAAGAGTTGCTCTACTGAGCATGTTCACTCACCAAATTTTACAAGTATTAAATAACAAAATAGCACTGGTTGGTATTTTCTGTGACCTGTCTAAGGCAACTGTCTGTGTGAATCCCAGTAGTCTCCTAGGTAGATTAAAGTTTTATGGAATCAATGTCATAGACAACCAATGTGTAATGTCATATCTATAAAAGGGGGGGGGGGAGGTTGCAGAATGTTGTAATCAGAAATTCAACCAATGTAGTTCAAAGATATTATTCTGACTGGGGAGAAATCACGTATGATTCCCCCAAGGATCAATCTCAGGTCCACTATTGTTCCTCATATTGTGTTTGTGTATGTAATCAATCTTCTGTTTAAGATACCATGAGAAGAATTACTTCTTTTTGCAGATGACACTATATTGTAATCAATCCAAGCATACATACAGAAATAGAAGAAATGGTAAACAGTGTTCTTAAAAGAATCATTGGCTGGTTTTCTGCAGATGGTCTCACTCTGAATTTTAAAAAGACCCAACATATTCAGTTCTGTACATTCATGGGTACTACAACAATGATAAGAGTAACAAATGGCGAGGAAATAATAAATAGTGTGGAAATTTCAAAATTGATAGGTATTCCTATTGATGGGAATTTAAACTGGAAAAAGCACAGTTTTGGAACTTCTAAAACAACTTAGTTCAGCCACATCTGCACTTAGAATCATTGCAAATCTTGGGGAGAGACAAATCAGTAAGTTGACATATTTGTAATATTTTCATTCAATAATCTCATGTGGAATAATGTTCTGAAGTAACTCATCTTTAAAAATTTGTAGAAAGTCTTCATTGCTCAAAAACATGCTGTAAGAGTAATACGTGGTATTCGCCAATGATCACTTTGAAGATACCTGTTTAGGGAGTTGGGCATTCTGACTACTGTTCCACAGTATATTTATTTCCTCATGAAGTTTGTTGTAAATAAGCTGCTACTATTTAAAAGGATCTGTGATGTACATAATTACAATACCAGAAGGAAAAATGACATTCATTGCTCCACAATCAGGTTGTCTTTAGAACAAAACGTGGTGCACTGTGCTCCAACTAAAATTTTTGATAACCTACCTGGTGATATAAAATGTCTGACAGACAGCAAAGTAAAATTTGAAAACATAATGAAAAAGTTTTTCCTTGATAATTCCTTCCATTGTGCAGAATAATTTCTATTATTGTAATGTGTAAAAGGTAGTGGGCAGGAACTACTAACCCACAACTGTATATTAAATAAAACATCTTAAAAATGTTCAGCATGTAATCATATTTACAAACTAATTCATGATGTGACTGTAAAATGACTTGTTCCACATCAATAACAATTTATCACGTAAAACGATCCATCTAACACAAAACTAACTAGTTAACTAACTGTGCTGGGAGCGATCTGTTGATTTAATGCAAAGAAATTTCTTCTTAAGCCTAGATCACTAAATATTATTTATTTCATGATCAGTTCCTATTGTGAGGTTGTCAGTTCACAATGTTACATTGTACACCTGTGCCACTTCGCTTCAGTGGACATATTTCATGCTCTGTGTATTTTATATTTCATCTTGTTATTATTATTGACAAACCAGTGTGCTTATGCTGTATTAGTTCCTGGTTCATGACTGACTTGTATGCACTTTAAATTTATGAAGATCAGATGATGACAGCAAGCTCCTGTCAAGACTCCTCACCATTAAATAAATAATATGTAGTGATCTTGGGTTCAGAATAAATTTCTTTCCATTAAATAGAAATTCTTGTACAGGTTAGAAGGAGCTGTCAAAGAGAAACTTTTTTCATTTTGTTTTCAAATTTTACTGTGCTGCCTGCCAGACATTTTTATATTACTGGGTAAGTTATAAAAAAATTTAGTTGTAGCATTGTGCACCCCTCTTGTGTTAAAGGCAATCATAATGCAAAGTAACAAATGTAATTTTTCCTTCTGGTATTGTAATTATGTACATCATTGTTCCTTTTGAACTGCAGCAGATCATATACAACAAACTTCATGAGGGAATAAATATACTGGGAAGCAGTAGTCAGAATACCTAACTCCTTAAACAGATGTCTACAAGATGATCATGGATGAGCACCACATACTATTCTTACAGCATATTTCTGAGCAAAGATGACTTTCTTTCTTAAAGATGGGTTACCTCAGAGAACTATTCCATATGATGCTGTTGAATGAAGATATGCCAAATATGTCCTCATACTGATTTGTCTGTCCACAAGATTTGCAATGATTCTAAGTGCAAATGTGGCTGAACAAAGTTGTTTTAGGAATTCCAAAATGTGAATTTTCCAGTTTAAATTCCCATCAACATGAACACCAAAGAATTTTGAAGTTTACACACTATTTACTATTTCTTTGCCATGTGTTACACTCACAATTGGTGCACAAGAAAAACGGAGGGTGAGACCATTCACAGAAAACTAGACAAAGATACTTTTAAGAACATTGTTTACCATTTCTTCTGGTTCTGTAAGTATGCTTGATTGATCAGAATACCAGTGTCAGCCTGAAAAGAACTAATTCCACTTGTATATTAGACAGAAGATTGTTTACATATACAGTAAAAGGAACAATAGAGGACCTAAGATTGAGCCTTGGGGAACCCATATGTGATTTCTTCCTAGCCAGAATAATGGTCCTGGATTACATTGGTTGAATCACTAAGTACAATTTTCTACACTCTTTTGGTTAGATATGACATTATCCATTGGCTGGCTGTACCAACAATACCATAAAACTTTAATTTATCTAGGAGTTCACTGTGATTCACATAATTAAATGCCTAAGATCAGGGTTCAAAATTTATGGTCGCCAGCTGGCCATTGGTGACTGAAAATTGGCAGCTGGTGACCCACACTTACATGTAAATTTTATTTATTTTCTAAACACAATATGGGTAGATTCAGAATTTCACAGACAATATAAACTTGTGCACAACTCACATACTATAGCATTGTACGAGGGAAAGCCTAAAAGTAAGGTCTCCTATAATTTTTTTTACTTTTTATAAGTACAGAAATCTGTTTGTGTGGCAGCTGGTCACACTGTTGTGAAGAGTGCTTCATATGCTGTGTGTAAACATGCGCATACCGTGCTGAAGTGCTCAGTCTTGGCTTGGCAGCCATTGAGAATGGAGCTCTCGTTGGATGTTACTGCCAAGTGCGAATTGCGCGCAGTTATTTGGTTTTTGAACGCAAAGGGCACTGCACCGATTGAAATCCATTGCCAATTGACAGAAGTGTATGGTGAGTCGTGCATGTTCGTAAGTGGTGTAGAGAGTTTGCAGCTGGTCGGACCGAAATTCATAATGAACAAAGGAGCGGGAGACTGTCAATTTCTGAGGAGACAGTGTTGAAGATTGAGCAAAGCAAGCATGAAGATCGGCGGATCACTCAGGATGATCTCTGCACGTTGGTTCCTGAGGTTTCCTGAAGCACTGCTCACAGAATTTTAATGGAAACATTGAATTGCTGGAAGGTGTGCGCAAAATGGGTGCCACGCATGCTGACTGAGGACCACATGCGGCAACGAGTTGATGCTTCCTTTGCATTTCTTCAACGCCTTGCAGCTGAACAGGACAACTTTCTGGACACAATTGTCGTGGGTGACGAAACCTGGGCATACCACTTTACATCTGAGATCAAGCAACAATCATACCAGTTCATAGTTTTCCGAACAGCATGGCAGCAAGCTGGTATGACATGGGCATATAAAAACTGCCACAGCGTCTACAAAAATGCATCGACAAAATGGTGATTATGTTGAAAAATAGCTAAATGTTCAAGCTGTAAACTGATGTAAACCATTGTAGAAATAAACAGGTCTATGTACTTATAAAAAAATAGGAGACTTTACTTTTGGGATTACCCTCGTATATATGTCATGCCATGTGTTTGCAAGAATGAGAAAGTTCTGGTCCATGAATCAAGAGAGCAGCACCATCCATTAAAAAAGATAGTAACAAATGGTATGGTAGTGCTTTCATGATATAGTGACATCCTCCAGTATTCGAGTTTTTTGATTACCTATATTCTGTCATAAGTAAACATATATTATTTCTAAAAACGCATTATTGTGAGCAAGATAGATACGAAGCCCACGCCTACTACAGTAGGACAAGTTTATATGCCAATTAGCACCACAGATGACGAAGAGATTGATGAAATGTATGATGAGATAAAAGAAATTATTCAGATAGTGAAGGGAGACAAAAATTTAATAGTCATGGGTGACTGGAACTCGACAGTAGGAAAAGGAAGAGAAGGAAACACAGTAGGTGAATATGGAATGGGAGTAAGGAATGAAAGAGGAAGCAACCTGGTAGAATTTTGCAGAGACCATAACTTAATATTAGCTAACACTTGGTTCAAGAATCATAAAAAAAGGTTGTATACATGGCAGAAGCCTGGAGGTACTGGAAGGTCTCAGATAGATTATATAATGGTAAGACAGAGATTCAGGAACCAGGTTTTAAATTGAAGACATTCCAGGGTCAGATGTGGACTATGACCACAATCTATTGGTTATGAACTGTAGATTAAAACTGAAGAAACTGCAAAAAAGGTGGGAATTTTAGAAGATGGGACCTGGATAAATTGAAAGAACCAGAAGTTGTAGAGAGCTTCAGGGAGAGCATTAGGGAATGATTGACAAGAATGGGGGAAAGAAATACAGTAGAAGAAGAATGGGTAGCGTTGAGAGACGAAATAGTGAAGGTAGCAGACGATCAAGTGGGTAAAAAGATGAGAGGTAATAGAAATCCTTGGGTAACAGAAGAGGTATTGAATTTAATTGATGAAAGGAGAAAATATAAAAATGCAGTAAATGAAGCAGGCAAAAAGGAATACAAATGTCTCAAAAATGAGATCGACAGGAAGTGAAAATGGCTAAGTAGGAATGGCTAGAGGACAAATGTCAGGATGAAGAGGTGCACATCACAAGGGGTAAGATAGATACTGCCTACAGGAAAATTAAAGAGACCTTTGGAGGAAAGAGAACCACTTGCATAAATATCAAGAGCTCAGATGGAAACCCAGTTCTAAGCAAAGAAGGGAAAGCAGAAAGATGGAAGGAGTATATAGAGGGTCTATACAAGGGCAATGTTTTTGAGGACAATATTATAGAAATGGAAGAGAATGTAGATAAAGATGAAATAGGAGATATGATACTGCGTGAAGAGTTTGACAGAGCACTGAAAGACCTAAGTCGAAACAAGGCCCCGGGAGTAGACAACATTCCATTAGAACTACTGACAGCCTTGGGAGAGCCAGGCCTAACAAAACCCTACCAACTAGTGAGCAAGATGTATGAGACAGGCAAAATACCCTCAGACTTCAAGATAAATATAATAATTCCAACCCCAAAGAAAGCAGGTGATGACACATCTGAAAATCACCGAACTATCAGTTTAATAAGCCACGGCTGCAAAATACTAACACGAATTCTTTACAGATGAATGGAAAAACTGGTAGAAGATGACCTCAGGGAAGATCAGTTTGGATTCCGTAGAAATGTTGGAACACGTGAGCCAATACTGACCCTACAACTCATATTAGAAAATAGATTAAGGAAAGGCAAACCTATGTTTCTAGCATTTGTAGACTTAGAGAAAGCTTTTGACAATGTTGACTGGAATACTCTCTTTCAAATTCTGAAGGTGGCAGGGGTAAAATGCAGAGAGCGAAAGGCTATTTACAATTTGTACAGAAACCAGATGGCAGTTATGAGTCAAGGGGCATGAAAGGGAAGCAGTGGTTGGGAAGGGAGTGAGACAGGGTTGTAACCTATCCCCGATGTTATTCAATATGTATATTGAGCAAGCAGTAAAGGAAACAAAAGAAAATTTTGGAATAGGAATTAAAATCCATGGAGAAGAAATAAAAACTTTGTAGTTCGTCGATGACATTGTATTTCTGTCAGAGACAGCAAAGGACCTGGAAGAGCAGCTGAACGGAATGGGCAGTGTCTTCAAAGGAGAATATAAGATTATCATCAACAAAAGCAAAACGAGGATAATGGAATGTAGTCAAATTAAATGGGTGATGCTGCGGGAATTAGATTAGGAAATGAGGCACTTAAAGTAGTAAATGAGTTTTACTATTTGGGGAGCAAAATAACTGATGATGGTCAAAGTAGAGAGGATATAAAATGTAGACTGCCAATGGCAAGGAAAGTGTTTCTGAAGAAGAGAATTTGTTAACATTGAGTATAGATTTAAATGTCTGGAAGTCGTTTCTGAAAGTATTTGTATGGAGTGTAGCCATGTATCGAAGTGAAATGTGGATGATTAATAGTTAAGACAAGAAGAGAATAGAAGCTTTCAAAATGTGGTGCTACAGAAGAATGCTGAAGATTAGATGGATAGATCACATAACTAATGAGGAGGTATTGAACAGAATTGCAGAGAAGAGAAATTTGTGGCACAACTTGACTAGAAGAAGGGATTTGTTGGTAGGGCATATTCTGAGGCATCAAGGGATCACCAATTTAGTATTGGAGGGCAGTGTGGAGGGTAAAAATCGTAGAGGGAGACCAAGAGATGAATACACTAAACAGATTCAGAAGGATGTAGGTTGCAGTGGGTACTGGGAAATGAAGAACCTTGCACAGGATAGAGTAGCATGGAGAGCTGCTCAAACCAGTCTCTGAACTGAAGACCACAAAAACAACAACAACATTTCTAATTTTGTGGAAAATTAATTATTTACCATTGAAAAGAGGCAAACAAACATATCATAGTTTTTTAAGTATAATAAATGAAATGAAACATGTGCAGCTGGTGACAAAGTGTGAAGGACAATGTCAATGCTCTCTGTGTGCAGGAAAATAAAATTGTGATTTGTGAGACAGACTCAGCCAGTAGTAATGGTGTTCAGCTTATATCATCTTCCTTCTCCGCTCAAAGGAAAGTTGATAGTCCCAAATCACCATTCCCAACTAAAAGAAAATTTAATAAAGACTAGTTAAGCCATTTTTGAGTGGCTACTGTACAATGATGCAACAAAGCTTGCATCTTGCAAATTTTGTTAATAAGTGCAAGCTAGTAACATGGACCAGAATGGGTGAAAAAGTTTTCTGCACCTTGTAAAGGAGAGTCCTTTGTTCTGTATACTCAGAATAAAGTGCACTCTGAAAATGTTGCTTGTGTAAAGGTAAAAGAATGACCAACAGAAATATCACTGGCCATATGCATTTAAAAATAATGGACAATCATATGTTTTCCTGTCTTAGAAATGTGTTTAATGTAACATGTAGCATTTTCTTTGGTATTGCTAAACATGAGAAGCCATTAAAAGACTTTGTGCACAGTGTTCCCATCAACATGCATAACAACATGTAAGGGCAGTGGAAACTATGTGCTTGGTGAAAAAACCTTAGAAAATGCACATGAAACAACAACGGTGAAAGAAATATGCACGATACCTCAACACAAACAAAGTAAAATACACTAATACATAAAAAAAACTACAACAAGCTGTAAATTGTGTAGTAGATTTAAAGCAACCAACAAAAACAATTAACAGCTTCATGTAAGAAAGAAAATAAACTCATTGATGATAGCACAAAAAGGGCTCAAACAAGTCTGGTTAACACAAAACTGTCTCTTGCATAAGGTGGGATTCCCCTCCAGTCTAAGCGACACTGAGGGAGGTAGTATCGTGGTTATGACAATGGGCTTGCATTTGGAAGGAATTAGGTTCAACTCCTCTTCTGACGATCCCTGTTTAGATTTTTCACACCTCTAAATCTCTTATGGTGAATGGTGGGATGGTTTTCTTGGAAATGAAAAGGCTAATTTTCTTCTCCATTTTTGCCTAATTAGAGACTGTGCTCCACATCTAATGACAGGAAGTTAAACCCTAATTTTCCTTCCTTTCTAATTATGTGTGAGCTTGGATTACAGAGTACAGAGCTGCACCCAGAATTATGAAACTTCCTGGCAGATTAAAACTGTGTGCCGGACTAAGACTTGAACTTGGGACCTTTGCCTTTGGTGGGCAAGTGCTCCACCAACTGAGCTACCCAAGCACGACTCATGACCCGCACTCACAGCTTCAATTCTGCCAGTACCTTATCTCCTACCTTCCAATTGACAGAAGCTCTTCTGCGAACCTTGCAGAACTAGCACTCCTGGAAGAAAGGATATTGCAGAGACATGGCTTAGCCACAGCCTGGGGGATGTTTCCAGAATGAAATTTTCACTCTGCAGCAGAGTGTGCGCTGATATGAAACTTCCTGGCAGATTAAAACTGTGTACCGGACTGAGACTCAAACTTGGGACCTTTGCCTTTCGCGGGCAAGTGCTCTACCAACAGTACTGTATCCGTAGCTCACTTCTGCAGTGAAACTGTGAATCTCCATATCTGTATGTGAACAGCAGTTCACTGTGTTCTGCTGCAGTCTTAGTAGAACTACATTGTCACATTATGTGGATCCTTTATTGAGCTGTAAAAATGTGGGATATGATGAACTGTCTAGAAATGTCACACGAGTGAAGAAAGATGCCAGAAATGCTAGTGTCAGGCACATCTTGGACAGCCTGGGAACCAGCACAGCTAATCATTGCTTTCAATACAGGACACATGACATGATTAAGATTTCTATTTCTGCTTGCTCTCTTTGCAATTGCCTTATTATTAAACCCTAAATCATTGCACTAAGATAATCTTAAATAGAGATCTGGGTTTCTTGCATCACAGTCAATAAAGGACTTGCCTTATGAAATCAGTTAGCTTGGGTTCCCACAAGATTGTATTGTATTTATTGGTCCAGTAAATCTTACATGTACAGTACAGCACATCAGATATTGGACAGGTCAAAGTATATCTTACAATTAAAACACTTTAGAAACTAGAAAATTATGTTCACAAAATTTTACAGCACTTCATATACTGGGCAAGTCAATGTATAAGTTATAATTAAACCACAATAGAAACAAGAAGTTCACAACTGAATACATGTATAAGCCAATATTAACGATTACAGTAATTGCATGATCCTCACTTAAGCTCTAAGGATTTTTGAGGAACTCTTCTACACTATGAATTGAGCGCAGAGATTATTGGTTTAATAGCTTTAATCTGCCAGGAAGTTTATAATTAGTGCACTCTTTGCTGCAGAGAAATAATTTGCTCTGGAAATAATACACAACATAAAATCTTGTATTCTTATGTGTATCCTAGATATCTGCCATTCTTTGACAGTTATCAGACAGGTCACACACTGTTTATTTACAGCTGCGTGCCTTATTTGTAACTACTCATTACAAATGGGAAGCAACAGCTTGTTTTATGAATAGCAGCTTTGTTAATTTATAACAGAATAGATGAATACAGCCTGAAGAATTAGTTTCTAACAGTTGCTTCTCTCTGCTAACGTACGCCTGGACTCATTCTTCTTTACTATAAGTTCTTCATGAGACAAACTCTGGTATACAAATAAATAAGCAAATAAAACAATGAATTTGAAGATGGAACCAGATCCAGTAGTGAAGCAGATCTTGACCCACCACTGCTAGTTTGCAACAGCATCATTTGTGTAACTGGTGTCATACAGGTGCAAACAACAACAGTGGCAGAGCGGCAGATACATGTCTTGTTGCTACAAATGCATCTTATATGTCATGTTACCACCAAAGAAATTACTATTGCTATTTCTGGCAGATACATGTCCTGTTACCAAAATGCATCTTATATGTCCTATTACCACAAATGCAATAGAAATTGCCACTGCTGTTCCCGACATGCACAGCCCCAATCTAGTGCCAGAAAGTGGTTGGTGAGCTGTGGCCAGATTTAGAGCAGTTTTGTGAGAAAGGCCTTATGTGGTAAATTCCTGAAGAGATAACCCATTTTCCAAACAAACAAGTTTATGACACAGGTCATGCTCCTCCTACTCAAGCACTGGTCTCTATTTTTTTGAGGTCCAGGCAGTCACAGAGGGATGAGAAGGGGCCGCTAATTGAAGGTAGGTAGAACACAGGCAAGTAGTGTCACAGAAGGGTGTAACAGTCCTTCACACCTAACTCTACGTAAGTTGTGTGAGCTGTTGTTTGATTTGATTGTGTTATGAATGATTAATTTGGGTAATTGGATCCAAAGTTAATTGTTGTTCTCTTAAACATACCATAATTAGTTTACAATACAGATTGAATTGTAAATCATTTGTGTCAGGTCAAACAAATCTGTAACTACATATTTAACAAGGTAACATTGTGGTCACCAGTCCCCTTCAAACATACTTTTTAATGAGTAAAGAAATTGTAAAAATTGAACCCAAAATTTTTATTACTAAATAACTATTTGCATTAATGAAGAATGAATGCTTTCCTCTTCAGGTTATTTTTGGTTATTACATTCTAGATGACAGATTACATTAATTGCTGTCATGTCTAGGATATTGTAAATGACAAGCATTGACCATCTCCTGCAAGCAAGCTTAGTTGAATATTTATGAGTTATTTGATAAACAATGTCCACATGCATATAGAAGGCAACAGTTTCTGGTTTCTTCTTCACTCACTGTTACTTCAGAATCAAGTGTGCTGAGAACAGGGACATCCTTGTCTGTCTTCCCTTGTACACTGTAAGGGTGGACTCTGTCTTATCAGTCTCTTTCCTGATGACAGTGGAATGTAAGTCAGAATTGTTATTCTCCATGCAATTGGGGATCTCTCAGTGAATCATTTTCACTGTACCCACTGACAACATGTTCTTCTGTTGAAGTTCGTTAGCTACTGGAAGAAGCTGTCTGATTTCATATTCCTTCCTTACTATAGAAATGGCTTTAAGAAGTGAAGAATGGCACATTCCCAAAGGCTAGTTGTCTGGTTGGTGTTCATACTTACTAAGACAAGGGATGACATTGTAAATGTACTTAGATGGCACTTTTGCAGCTATCCAAACCTTGAGTTCATATTTGTCAGGTTTGTTTGGTATAAACTGAGAAAACTTGCATGTTGCTTTCCTTGGAAGAAACTGAAGAAATTGCTCGTGAGGACCTCGTCTTATTGTAGCACTGACCATCGGGAAGAAAGATTTGCGCGAAGCTGAGAGCTGTGCTGGTAGTAGCTTAGCTGCTGGCAGGTCTCCCACACTGGACAGTTCTCAGTGGATGAACCAGATGAAGCATGTCCCAAAATGCTCCATCTCTTCTCACAACCATTTCCATAGTTGTTGACCCAACATCTTAGATACCCAACAAACGTGATGCAATGTGTGCCGAACGGTGTGTGGCACATAGGAAGATGTGTCATGAATGTTGCCTCAGGGATAGTGGATGATCTCTCTGAGGAATTAGCTTTACACCGGCATGGGACTCTGCTGGTGTTCACCTAATTTGCCACAATTCTCATGGGACCAAAATGGAGAAGACAAATATCAGTTTAATAACTGAGGGCTTTATGATACCTCAAATAATTAAACGTAAGGTCTGAAACCAATGGAAGCTGTTTCTGTAACCGGATTCAGTAACAGACCAGTCCAAGAAGTGGAATACAACAATGACAAGTTGGACCAGTTCAAGGTCAAACCCTTATCTGGGGCTCAGATGAGGAAATTTCTTTGAGAACAAAAAGAAAAGTAAAGAATGGCTTCCTAGAAACAAATGAAGGGAATTAAAAGACATTGAACCTAAGATTCCCAAAAATTGATGTTTCAGAGTGAAGGGGTCAACAGATCCCTTATACTTAAAAGAAAGGGAACAAGAGAATAAATGAAGAGCCAATTACAATTCCAAGGATAACCAGACCCAGAAAAAGCCGAAACAGACATACAGTATTCTGTTTTTAGAATGGGAGTTATCCAACAAGGATATCCACTTGTCAACGTCACCTCAAAGCAGGAAGAGATAGTTAAGACAGCTCTCTTTATAAACACTGAGGAAGACAGAAATGTAGGTTCCAAATTCAGGAGAGTCTGTCGGGACAAAGTTCCTCTAATCTTTATCTGTGAGAGGATGACAACAATAGATTGGTTTTAAGGACATGGCACCAAAGATATCCATGGAAGGAGATGAAGCTGATGCTCTAGGCAGCATTGGAACCCTCAAGAACATGAAGATATCTGTTTGTGTACTGAAACTTCTTAAGGATGTTCCTCCAAAGATCCTATTTGAGAAAGTATGGATTCAGAACCAGAAAGTCTCAACAGGTGACTGGAGAGTAATCAACCAGAAAGCTGCATCTGATAGTGGAACCCTTGGGGCAAAAGTCGGTGAGGAATCTGAGAGAAGGCAATGCTAGAGCAGGACTAAAACTGTATTTAGGGTGGTAGCATGTTACTGTCAAGGTAATTAAGGACTTCAGAAGCGACAATGGTAGCTGGAACACAGTTAGAGGGCAATTGCTAACTTTAGTTACTGTCTGGGAAGACCAGAGAGGGACATGGTCCCGATCCAGAAACCCTCTTTGGTGTTCCCAGATTTTCTTCTACATTCAATAATGTCATGTCATCTACATATAGAATATTTTATCCTTCTACTGACCTGAATATTATTTAGAAATAGGCTGAACAGAAGTGGGCCAAGTGTGAGACCCTTGAGGTACACCATACCAAATGTCCCCAATTTCTGAACTGCATCCAGATTCTGTTTTCAGAACTACATCCAGATTCTGTAGTCATACACTGCTTTCTGTTATTGACATATGATTTTATCCATTGCAGTGCATGACCACACATGACATATCTTTTAAGATTTTCAATTAGTGCTGTATGCATGATTGTGTCAAAAGCGATATCAATATAATGGAAGGAAACATTCCACGTGGGAAAAATTATATATAAATACAAAGATGAGGTGACTTACCGAACAAAAACGCTGGCAGGTCGATAGACACACAAACAAACACAAACATACACACAAAATTCAAGCTTTCGCAACAAATTGTTGCCTCATCAGGAAAGAGGGAAGGAGAGGGGAAGACGAAAGGAAGTGGGTTTTAAAGGAGAGGGTAAGGAGTCATTCCAATCCCGGGAGCGGAAAGACTTACCTTCCGCGTTTTTGTTCGGTAAGTCACCTCATCTTTGTATTTATATATAATTGTGTCAAAAGCTTTAGACAAATCTAGAAACACTGCAAAAAACACACTCATAGCACTTTCCAGTGACAGTACAGGTGACAGCACCGGAAGCACCTGTCTCTTCAAAAGAATATGGCCCTATGATAAATGATGATGTAAACCCGCACCACACAGTGACCTTTTCAGTATGAAGTGGTACTGGTTGACTTTTTTGTGGATTTTCCGTTGCCCACATTTGACAATTCTGTGTATTGACATATCCTGTCAGACGAAAATGGGCTTCATCTCTCCAGAAAGTCTTCCACGGCTAATCATTGGCCACTTCTATGCGAGCAAGAAATTCCAAAGCAAAGGTCTCTCTTGCTGACATGTCAACAGGAAGCAACTTTTACACATGGGTAATTTTTTATGAATGCCAAAGAAGAAAGTTTTGTAAGATTTTATGCACCGTGCTCACAGGTATGTCCAATGTTTGGGCAATTCTCCGTGCACTACACGTTTGCACCCTACCACTCGTCTGCTCCTGCGTTGCTGTGGCCACTGCTTCCACTGACGTCGAATCAATTTGTTTTCTCCCTCTACTAGGTTGCACACCAAAAGAACCCGTCTTTTTGAATTTATGCGGACCAACGCCTTTTTTCAGACCCTTCAGAGTCCGAAATTTCTGCAGAAGGATGTATGCACAGTCATCATTCCTGTAATACAGCTTTACAAGCAGAGTGCAATCCTGCATCGATACAGTCATGGCGAACGCCGCAGTCACGAAAGGAGGAAAAGCCGTGTACCCAGCATGTTTATACCAACTTCAATGGGTTTTTCCATTTACGTATTCTGACACATACAGCGCCATCTACTGATCAATTTTCACACTATTTTTCTTCTTCTGCCATATGTTTTCCCCCTTCTCCGATAATATTCTGACCAGTGGTGATATTTCTACAGTGTTTTCAAAAGTTAAACTTTAATTATAATCACCCTGTGTGTGTGTCATATATATGATGATCAGAGGTCACTGTTTGCAGAACTTTTGCTTTACTGTTTCCAGTATTAGTGATAACATTATCAGTGATGACCTGACTCTGGTACGTTACCCTCTAGGTGCAATTATTACTGTTTTCGTATTACACTGTAGTAGGGTTTCTTTAAATGCTTGTTTTGGTTTTGACTCTTTATCCATATCTATGTGTAGTCTCCACATATTACAACATCCTTAATTTTAAACTCCATAAAATGTTTTACAGTTTTTTTTTTTCAGAAATGTTGCAACATTACCATTTAGAACCATGTACACAGGAAATTCTTAGTTCTTCACTCTTCATGCCAATAATTTCAAAATATTTTCAATGTATGCTGGAAGATTTATACATTTACAGTATTCAGTGTCTTGAAGATTACCAACTTTCTTCTTTTACATAGCCAGACCTTATGTTTTGATCTACAGAATTAATCATAAGACATAATACTTCTGGTCATTTTTCGTTCAGGGATACTTCTACTTCCAGTTTTTTGTTACCTAGGTATTGAATGTTTGCACAAAACTTTTAATAGCATTTTCTTTTTGATGACTCCTGAGTTGTTGAAAATCTGTTCTAGTTGGAAGTGCTCACATTGTATTTGTTATTATGTATTTTACCCCTCTCCTGTTCCCTTAACTGTGGCTTAAAAAATCTTTTGGTAACTGCTTGTATTCTCTGCAAAGTCCATGTTGGTTTCCTTTCTTTTTGTCCACTTTTGAAGTTGCTGATGCTGCTTTTTCGTACCAGGGCTTTGGTGTATTTCATATTCTTTTTGTGGTGTTGTGTGTGATGGTTCATTTATTACATTTAACGCAGCTACAGATGGTTCTTGTGTTAACACATTGTGATCTTGCTATTTTTTACAGTGTGATGGTTGTGACATATTCCTGGTTTTTTGATTTTGTAAGAGATTTTCTTCTTCTGTCACTATCCTTATTTTGCATTACTGTGGCCTGCATTTTGGTTGTTATAGCATACTGCAATTCGCTGGATAGCATCTTTCTTTTTCTTTCTTTTATATCCAGTCCTTGCCATGCGAAATTACATCAGCTATGGTGATGTGGTTGTATTGTTCAGCTGGTTTTACACTATGCTTGTTCAGTTGATATATAACATATTTGCCTACACTCTGTCCTGCTGGTATGGAATTTTACACAGTATCCCCTTATGTGTATTGAGTTTCTGATTACCTTATTTCCAATGTTTCTGAATGTACGTGACTTCTACCAATTTCTACTGCCATTTGCTCCAGCAAATACTACTAGTGCGTCTTCTTTTCCCACGTATTTGTTTTTGTTATGACTATCTCTCATAACTTCATTAAATAGCGCACTTGGCTTGACAGAAGACGTTAGAGGGAGCGCGTCTTGCAGTAACTCATTTAAAATACATATGCATACTTTTTCGCATTTTCGTCAATTAACATGAGAACGTTAGTTTCTTGCACTTCTGCATTACTGTGATTCCTGGTGTCGTTCCCTGTTAATTCCATTCGTGTTTGTACTGTAATACGTCTACTGGTGCATCTAATGTATCATATCTATCGGAACATTTAGCAGTGTCGCTGTTGTGTGTTTTCTAATCTTGCAAATGTGGCCCACTGTTTTGGATACTAAGACGAATCGATGCACATTCTTAAGTGACCACATGTATCTTAAGTTTGAGGTTGAAATGGGTGCTAAATCCAGCAGATATAGTGGAAATTTTAGCTGAAAAGATGTTTGCCAGCATTATCTCATACTTGTAAAACTGTCCAGCCAACATGGACTGCACAAACAGAAATGTACATCGATGCAACAATTATCTGTAATTGCAAAGGAAACATGTAAGAAGGCTGTTCCACCTAGAAGCGCATATAGACGTATTACCAATACTGGAAATATTGACCAGCAGCCTACCGACCGATTGCCCCAAAAAATTTCTCAATACTGTCAAATGTCAATACACAATGAGCGTGGAAGTCGAGTGACAGTTTTCGCCTTTCAGATGTTAAAATAGCTTCAAGAGCTGGCCCCACAGCGTTAGTAGGCGCTATGTGCTATTTATATTTTCAATTCGCCTTTGTGCATACCGTATGAAATTTGAGATTCAATTTTTCCAAGTGTATTTTAATGCACTTCATTTAAAAGACAGTTGCAATAGTGTCTACCACTTTAGGGACGGTCAAGGGAGGATTCACCGTGGCATTGCTTTCTTTATTAATTTGAAAACATCTTCAACATAGTAAAGTACATTACATATAAGCAACGAAATGTTCGTCAGTTTCACGAAATAATCACAAAACTTAAAGTTTCATGTAAATTATCTTCTTACATAACTGCAAATTGTGTTTGCCGATATTAGAGCACTACCTGCCTCTAGAAATCTCAGTTACTCCTAATTTCTCGTCGAGTAAGATTGCCTCTCTCATTAACATACTTTGCTCCTCTACTTTAAGTTGTAGCAAAATTAATAATTTTTCGTACGATGCAGAGCTCATCCGAAAATGTTTAAGTTCTATGGTTCAGGTTACAGTCAATGAATTAACATGTGAAAAGTCGCACTTTGTTTCACTCTTTTCCATTGTTTCTTACCACTTGTAGCTAATACAGTCGTGGCACACACTCTTCCTTTGAGCGTTCAGTACCATGCGGTAACACTGTAGGCTAAAATCACTTTGCCAGCTGGCAATAATTTGATAGTGTGAGGGTGGGTTAAAGGGAATGAAGGTTTGGTAAACTAATATTGTCAATAGACGGTGAAAACTTGCAGGCCCCTTTAGCTGATTATACAAATTATTTGATTACTTTGATTCAAAGAACCTGGGAGCTACTAGCTGCCAGGTCCTTGCAAACAAGTAATTTGTCAAACTTCACTGGTTTGTCAAATTATTTAACACTGTAACTTTGGCGTGTTTGAGAAGAACTTTGATTGACGACCGAGTTGAGAAGACGTTGAACGTTGTTTGTACTGATGTTTCGTCGCACATTTTTCACGCGAAAAATTATATATGTACAAAAGCAAAAGGGCACTGGCAATCCTAAAAATTCTGGATGTGTCGCGTCTTTCCCCACCATGTATTGCACACGAAAACATTCAGAAGAAAATAAATACTCTACGTTATCACGTTGAGGTTTGATTAACTTTCATTTGATTTTCATGGTTTATATTTATCTCTCAGTTTCAACCATTCTTGCACCATCAGCTTGTTTTCTATTATTCTTTCAAGATAATGCTAAAGTCAATACGAGAAACGCTTTGTCTGCATGTAGCTATCCCCAGTAGCGTCAAAATACTTTGCGACAGCTGATTCGGAAGTGAGGTTAAATTTGACAAACTTTGTTGGTATATCTATGCACGTTTTACAAATCAGTGTATACGAAACAGCGAGTTTGACAGACAAGTTAAATCGTTTTCAGAGGTCTCAGTAGAAAATATTATAAAAAAATGTCATCTTCTGTGATAGTAATCTACTTATAAACAAATCAACCAAGATATGAAAGTTCGAATTTCCTAAATCGGTAATATTTCTGTCTTGCACTCAAATGGTTCCCCAGTGAGTAGAACGGAACTAAAGGCGTCTATCACCTGGAAAAACACTTGCGTACCTTTCAGTTTGATAAATATGACAACAGTTTCTCTCATGGCCCATCTCACTTGTCAGTGCCATGGTAAACGAAATGCTTACAACAATACCAATTATATGCAATTGTTACTATTAATTCTGCAAACATTTTCGAACAATAAAGCTATGTCGAGGTTAAATGCAAATAAACATATAAAATTAGTTACCTGATTTTCGATTGCACCAATTGCGGCTTCCTCTTCTAGCTGGTTATCTAAAAATGAAAGTTCATTAAAGTACCACAACTTGGGGACATATATTTCTCCCGGAGAAGACGCAGATTGCTTCGATTTTCTTATTTTATTGCTCTCCCGGTTGTATGTTGTGCGTACGATATTTATTTTCCTTTTAACATCCTCCCGGGTAATATAAGGCTGAGAAAGACGCAATACTTCTGCTATTTTGTTAATTGCCAGGGCTCTTTTCTTTTTATCCCGATATCCTTCTGATCCTATTTTCCACAATTCTGGAAACTCACGATACAGAGAGATAAATTGCAACAAAAACTCTTTTTCGGTAATCAAGCGCGACGAAACGTCAACACAAACAAGTTCAGACATCTTCGAAGACCGGCAAGCAACTGGCTGTTGTTTGACAAACGCATGCTTAAATAGTCTGTTTGACAAATCCAAAGACGTATAAGAGTGAGGTCAAATCAGGCGTCTCTTAAAATTTCTATCGACAAACACGTGAAATTTGACAAATTGTCTGATGGTTTACACGGGCGTAAAATACAGGCGACTTTGTCCTGTATTACAACCCAAGCCACGAACCAAGGCAAAGATGTAAGGCAATGTAAATCAGCTTATTATTTAGTAATTCTATGGCTTAGAAACAGATTAATAAATATCCTAACCTCATTGCCTGGGAACTGTGTATGACGTGAACTTTGTGTATCTTGTTTGTATGTATGCTACAATGTTTCGATTTAAATTGAGAAGTAACGGTGGAATAATTTTGAGATTGTTAAACAGCAGAAAGTTGTCAGTGCTTTCAAGAAAGGATGGATGTGGATCATGCCAGTGTACGTGCTCTGCTACAAATTTCCAGTCAAACAAAACTCGCTTTATGTGTATACATCCTTCCATGAAATTAATTGACCGGCACATGTCAGTGCAACCGTTAGGGAAAGTGGAAGCAAAGATTTTTCTCTCGTTTACTTGCAAGAAATGTAACACCAGAAACGCGAAAACAATATCGAAAGTTGCATATGAGAAAGGAGTTGTGATAGTACGCTGTGAGGGTTGTAACAGTAATCATTTGATTGCAGACAATCTAGGTTGGTTTCCCGATTTAGAAGGTAAAAAAAATGTAGAGGAAATACTTGCAGCCAAGGGTGAAAAGGTTATGAAAATTGACAGCGACTCATTTGAAGTTGTTGTGAAAGAAGTAGAAAAAGAGTGCAGCCAGCTTATGGAAAAGGAAAGAACCGATATGTAGTTATGAACATCAGAATTATTTGAAATACTTGCACCAGTGACCAACGTTCCAGAGTTTGATGCCACAGTAATACATCTCTCGTTGCCGGTAAGTGTATTTCACAGTGTGCTCTATATATTTAGGTACCTGTGCTCTGTTGGTGACACTAGTTATGTAGTGATTGTGATTGCAATTGCTATTTAAATTGATCACGTAAATTACCTTTTGTAGAGGTACGTATTTGTAATTAGGGCACGTCGTTTTGCATACATCTAGACAATACACATACAACAGGCTACACAGTAATAACATACAATAGCTTAGCTTGCACAGTATGTACATAATGCTAAGTGATTTACACCAGCATTAAAAATACATTTTTGTGTATATTATTGTACATGAACATTTTAATTCTAGTTAGTTCCTTACATTAATTGTTCATTCTAGTTTCTCTCAATATCGCACCTAATGTTTATCATTCACAGTATGAACTTTTCCTCACTTTCTGCTCATGTACTCACACACACCATACAGTTCTTCTTGCAAAAGCATTCAGGATGCAGGGAACATCGTTTCAGTTTTGAGGTTTTTTTAACTCCCTTGTCAATGCTTGTATTGATTTTATACTATTTAGGTCCCTTTTTCAAAAATTTGAAGTCTGTAGCCTATGGCACGTGGTTAAATGGTATAAAAATCACACACGGGATCAAAGCACCACTTACGCCCACATTAAGGGTGAGTCACTATAGGGTACTTGGATGGGAATATACAAATTTTCAGCTTAATACCTCCCTTGGTACCATTTCTACAGCCTTTTGTTGATAGGGGTCCCACATTTGCACTACTTTCTCCTACAAGCATGTGTCAAAATGCCAATATTGGATAAATTTAATGAAAGGTACTCTTTAACTCAACAAGCCCCTGCCTTTATAGATAGCCTACTTAAACAACTTTTTGTGCTGAGTTAGAATATATTACTGGTTAGATTTTTTAATACATCTCGTGACAGCTGTACTTCAAAAATGGCAGAAAATTTATTGTGTGACATGGAGAGCCCATTTTTAACCTGCCATATATTGTAATTTTATGGATGGATTCAGCCAAGAGTTGATAATATGACACAGCCATGCTGTCGTCCTTGTGCTTGATGTGCAATAGCATTAGTCCTTCTCTGTCAGAATATATACACCAGCCAATTTGATGACAATGTTTTGGTGCCAAATTTCGGGTAGCTCTGGGGGCCCATATCACAGTTGTATGTTCCTTAATCATTTTTATCCTTCTATATGTAGAAAGAGTAGCCTTTAAGCTTCAGAAGTTTAGTTTCATTTTTTTCCCATACCTGCTTGTGGCTGAAAAACATAGCCCAAAGTTATTAATTTTCATGTGCAGTGTATATAGCCTACTCGAATGTGACATTGAGTAAGCAGAAAGTAGCATCACTGAAAACTGTTTTTACATCCTTAAAAATACAAGTGTAGTTGTGTACAAATCAATTTGCAGCAATAAAACAATTGAAAATCAAGGGAGTTAGATGTTTAAACACACTGTGTGACTGGAGTAATTCTTTTCCACTTCATACTGAATAAATATTAATTGCAGATACTTTCTTGTTTAGATTTTGAGTAAATATATTGCCTTCTGTACGTTGATGAGGCTGTTATGATTTTAAATATGTGATGCTATGAAATCCAGCTAATGTCTTCAGTGGACAAACAATGGAAGGAATGAACAGGACCATGGGGCAGCATAGAGATGACAAAGGCTGGAATTTATTCATACAGTTTAAATGTTTTAACTGAGTGTGCAGAAGCATCATTGGAAACTCTGCTTAATCTGATCCTGTTTGAACCAAAGGGCTTAAAATGGTGACTTTCTCATGTCCCAACAATTGTATGGCCTTGGAAGGGTCTGATTCACCCATGTGCTGTGACCTGTGACTAACTGCTGTGTTATGGGTGTCATCAAGGTGTGGAGTGTTTGAAATGGATTGTGTGTTGGTTTTTTTTTTTAATGTTTCGTTTGGTACTGTGTGTGGATCTTACAGCGAAATTTACCAGTCGTTCCTTGGTTGCTGCTATGGGCAAAAATATAACATCTGTAATTAAATTTCTCCAATTATATTGCCTTTTGGTGGCAAGCAGCGTCAGCAGTGCGCATAATTTATGTTTATGCTTTTTAAACTAGGGATTGTATGTGGCTGTGTTTTCAGTGGCTTTCAGTAAAGGTTATTTTGTTTTGTGTGTGTGTGTGTGTGTGTGTGTGTGTGTGTGTGTGTGTGTGTGTGTGTGCGCGCGCGCGCATGCGTGCCTAGATTCATTTGTCAGCTGACTTTGGACTGTAAGCACATTTTTATGTCTTTGTGGTCTTTACAAAGAAGTGTAGTGTGTTTCTTGACGTTTATGATTTTCTTTGAATGTGGGTAGCCTATCAAAATTTGTTGGTGTAGTTCTTTTTAAGTCTGTGTTGGTAATTGAAGCTCATACTTAGTAGTTTATAATGGTATCGAGGAATGTGTTGGAAAGAAAGTAAAAACTAAAAATTTATGACTCATGATGGAATATTGTTAATTAATAATCTAGAACTTACAATTCTGTTGGTTGTGGATTCGTGGTATCTTGGGCTTTGTTTGGGTTATGTAGGCCCAGTGAAATTTGCGATAGACCAACCAGGTTCGTGTGTGTGTGCGTGTGTGTGTGTGGGGGGGGGTTCTGATATTGCTGAGTTTGTTTGAGCTGCTGTATATAGGTCAAATGAAATATTAGATTTCAGTTGTGTGTTCTTTTGTATTTTCTTTGTGCAGTTTATACTTGAGGATTTCATGCAATTTTCAGTTTTGTTTGTTTTGGAATGGTGACGTTATTCTTATTGTTGTATATTAAGCTTGGCTTGTCCCCGCCCTAAACTCTCTATTTCCAACAGTAGATTTATATTATTTCTGGAGTGAAATATTTTGTATCATTTATATCTTTGTTCGTGGGTGTTATTTGATATGCTATGGTCATCATGTTGTATATACTTAAAATAGGGGTGTCTGCTATCTTTATGATGTCACAGGTCAAAACAGATGGGTGGAATTGGACACTTCCACATTACCCATTGCAGAACTTAAACAGATCAAGAGGCATAAGTACGTGATTAATCAAAGACCTCTGCAAACTAGCATGAGCTGCCAATTTTTTAGCAGTTCCCCTAACTCCATCAGAAGGATATTTTCCCTGACTGGTTCCAAAGGAATTCCATGCAGCAGATATACCAAAGTCCCTTATGTTCAGACATAAATATGATGAAGGCAACCATTAATAATCCAGATGTAGTTCCTTACTGACAAAGTAACCCACAAAGGCATGTAATGTACTTGGTTGGTCTCCCAAGTAAATCCTTGAACATCATCTTGAATTACAATTGGATAGTTCTCGGCAAAATCCATCAAAATGATCACTTCACTGTCTGAAAGAGTTTCTTTCACATGCCTCGGATATAAAGTTTGGTGTTTTGAAATGAGATGGTGGCTTCTCAGACCATGATTTTTAGAACCAGTTCCTCTGTAGACACTTCTAAAGTTGCATGACACATCACTAGTGTATCCCTGGCATTATGAACCCAAAGTCATATCTTCCGGATCATTCTATTTGAAAACATCAACCAGATGGGGTTCCAGCTCAAGTTTACAAGGACATTGTTCACAAAATTGCAGCATGCAGCCTTTTGATTTCAAACAGCTTAGTTTTCTTGATTTTTGTACTCATCCCCATTGATAGGGTTTGCAGCCAAAGATCAGTTTGAAATTTTGACGTATTACACATGTACTAACTGAATGTGTGCTTTCCTGAGTTCACAAAATTTTAAGAAGACCAATTCCAGAGCAACACGTACTTAAAATCATAAAAGCACCATCAACAACATCAGGAAGACAATATATTTACTCAGAATCTGAACAATACAGGATTAGCAATTTATTCGGTCTGAAGTAGAAAAGAATTATTTCAGTTGTACAGTGTTTTTAAAGTTCTCACTTTCTTAAATATCAATTGTTTTATTGCTGCTTATTGCGTGAAGTTGATGTGTGTTACTACCCTTGCATATTTATGGACATAAGTGTTTTCAATGTTTTTACTTTCTGTTTACTCATTAATGTCACATTCAGGCATATACAGTTTGTATGAAAAGTCATACCTTTATGTAATGTTTTTCAGCCATAAGCAGGTTTGGGTAAAAACTTAAAGTGTGTAGCTCCTGAAGCTTAAAAACTACTCTTTCTAGATAGAGCAAGATAAAAAAGAACATGCATCTGAGATAGGTGCCCCCAAAATTTGGCACGTGGAACGTTCACATCAAATTGGCAGGGCATATACATTGACAGAAGAAACACCAAGAAGGAGTTGGGCGACATGAATGAAAAGTTGGTAGGCATATTTGTACACCTGAAAGATTATGTCTGTCATATTTCACTCCAGTAATGCACAGAAAGTTCTGTTTGAAAATTACAAATTATTTAGGAATAAAGGAGATGACTCACCAAAAGGTAGAAATGCTGCTTTGTTGATAAGCACCCATACAAAAGGTACGGAGCCTGACTAGCTTTCAGAATGCACTTCATTTTTCTTGCGGTAGGGAACACTCTCTCTCTCTCTCTCTCTCTCTCTCTCTCTCTCTCTCTCTCTCTCTCTCTCTCTCTCTCTTTCTCACGTCATGCCTGTCTCTCTGAAATAACAGCATCAACTTGTGTGTTGTTATTTCAGGGAGACGTGTGTGCGTGCGAGCAGGCGGGGTCGTGCGCGTGTGTGTGTGCATGAGTGTTTTTCCTACAGCTAAAAAAAAAAAGGAGCTACATTCTGAAAGCTAGCCAATTTCTGTACCTTTGTACATGTGCCAATCTACTGTGCAGCACTTCTGCCTTTCGGTGAGTCATCTCATTTATTCCCAGATTTCATGCCAGTCTCATAATAGTGGTGGTATTAGCACCACTGTGAGGATGCAAATCAGGTTTGCTTTAAATGCAAGCTCTAACAGCTGTGAATCTTAGTTACCTTTGAGATTGGACATGGTGAATTTATGTTAGTCAAGAATGCCTGCCTCTGGCCACCGAGGCTGGACTGCAAACAGCTGCACCTGATGAGAGATGTGGTCTGTATGGTGGGTGTAAGGAAGAAGCTAGGGCAGGGAGGGGGAGGGGTTGTGGAGTAGGTATGAGGGAGGGTGTAGTGCTGCTTGTGGGAGCATGCAGGAACGTGATGGGGTCAGGGTAGGGCTGCTGGGTGCAGCCGGTCGGAAGGATTGAGTAGGAGAGGGCGGGAGGGAGATAGGGAGTGGAGAAGGATAGAAGTGAGGAGGGGAAAAAAGGAGACAAGTGGAGGAGGGAGAACAGGCAAGGGTATAGGTGGATGAAGGACTAGGACTAATGAAGGTTGAGGCCCGGGGGGGGGGGGGGGGGGGGGCGGGGGGGGGGGGGGGGGAGTATGGCAACGTAGAATATATTGCAGGGAGAGTTCCCACCTGCATAATACAGAAAATCTCCTTTTGGTAGTAGCTGGTGTTGGTAGTGTTTTGTTGGTTACTGTGGGCATTAGTACCCACACAACCAACAGAGGAGAAGTTGCAATGTCTGGTGGCAGGAATCCAAAATGATCTGAAGATACGCTTTCAAATGAACAGAATTTTTATTTTTGTTTAATTGAAAGAAACATAAGTTCTCATCATGAAGTGGCTTGATGAGCTTCTTGTATCTCATGCATGCAACTACTTTACTCTCTATTAATTCTCACAGAGCACATGCTAGGTGTCATCTTTCTGTTACTCAGTACAGATGCTCTCGAAGTCTGTGACCTAACTGGGCCGACCAGCGATGGTTAGCTGGTCACGTCAGCTTGACAGGGGGCAGGGAACTCTTATCTTCCTAGAGGTATGGTGCTGCCTGTTCTTTCTATTGGCGTGTGGGTTAGTGCTGCCTTGATGACATTTTGTGACTGTGCTAGTTGGTGGCAGTCAATGATTTAGGACTGTACATTCCTCTCCCCCCCCCCCCCCCCCCTCCCCCCCCCTCCCAAAATGTCTGCACTGTTGTCATGTACAGAGTCATCTTAAAGACAGTGGAGGGCTCGGCAGGAAGCTAGGTGGCATGAGGAGCTGCGAGCTGCAACTGGCACAGATGCTGAGCTTCTGACTGTGCTCCGACATCTGTTGTGCGCTCAGAGAGAACGCCAATTGGATAACCCTCGAAAGGGCACTCACTCTCTTCCTGAGCCAATCCAATGAAAAATGGAGGGGGCGGTGATGACGATGGCGGCAGCAGTGCCAACAGTGGCACTGGGTCTACGGCGGGTGCCGGACGAGCACCAGGAAGTTGAGCTGTGATGAAGATGATGGGTCCAGCTTCATCTGTTCCACAGGCAGTGCCAAAGAGGTACCTGGGTGCAGCTGTGCCAGCTTCAAGATCCCAGGAGGATGCAAATCTGGAGACAAAAAATCTGCAGAATAAACTCTTGCAATCAACAAGCATGAATCTGGTTCTGATGGTGGTGCAGCAACCCAGCAGGACCTTGAATTAAATACATGCAAGTGTGCAAATTTTAGAGAATCGTTCCCTTCTCACAGTGCCTAGTGCGACCAAAAACTCTGAAAAGAATAGAATTATTAGGTGCAAAGTGATACTTGCAGAACGTGGTAGGGACAGTGCACTGCGGTGGGCGCAGCAACTGGAACAGTATGCGCTGGATCTGGCCATGTGGAAGCTCCACCGGTGATGGGCCATCACAGTGCTGGGGAGCGGTACATTGCGAGGAAGAGCAGCAGCACTTGCTTCTGTATCTGGGAGGCATGTAGTTTCTTCATCTGTTGCTTGAACGTATGCACATATCATTTAGCTTCTCCCTTCGACTGAGGATGAAATGGAGCTCTGGTGGGGTGAGTGATACCATTGGCTGTACACAACTGTTCAAAGTCCTGAACCATAAACTGTGGTCCGTTGTCTGTAACCAATACTTTTGGCAAACCTTCCAAGCAAAAAATAGATAACAAAGCCTGAATGATACTACACAACGTAGTACAGTTCATGGGCATTGCAAATGGATATTTGCTAAAAGAGTCCACAACAATAGACCAATGAGTGTTCTAAAAGGGATCAGCAAGGCCAATTGGAATCATTGCCATAGTTCTTGAGACTTTGGCCAAGATGAAAATGTTTGCAGCGGGGCCGATAGGTTTTCAGCACAAACGCAACACTGTGATGTCATCTGTTCAAATTGGGAGTCTGTGCACAGTCGGGTACAGTGCCGATGTGCCAACTGTTTTGTGTGTACAATTTCCCACTGTCCTTGTTGCAGCAATCACAACACATTTTTTTGCAACACTTTAGGAATAAGCATATGCGGTTGTCCAGAGTCAGTTTGCAATAAAATCGTGCCATGCTATATGGAGAGACTATGCCTATGATCAAAATATCGGAGTACAAAAAAATTCTGAATTTTCTTCACTGAATGGGGCCATGCAGTATGGATGTAGTGCAGCAAAAGATTCAAGTCAGAGTCTGCTTTTGTGGCGTGTGCAATTTTCCTGTAGTGCAGTGGAAAAGTCTGTGAAAGCTCAGTGTCCCACACATTGATCTGATAACAAGATGCAGCAATAGCATTGAATTTAGAATCAGGCCCAACAGAAAGGCGAGAAAGAGCGTCAGCATTTGCATGCTTCGACGTAGCCTGGTACAATGTTTCGTACTGATACTATGACAATAACAAAGCCTAACATTGCAGCTTCTGAGCCATGTTTGGACAGATGAAACAAAGACCAAAGTGACTTATGGTTCGTCACAATGTAAAATTTCTGGACAGGCAGATAATGGTGAAACTTTGTCATGCCATAGATAATAGGGAGCACTTCCATCTCGATTTGGGAATAGTTACATTGAGTTTTGGTCAATAACTTGGAAGTGAAAGTAATCAACCTGTCCTGTGAATCAGATTTGTGTGAGAGCAGCCAAATCCACAGGCCTAGTGGGATCAAAATGAAGAAGGGATTTGTCACTTAACAATGCATTTTTAAATTTCTGACGCATCCTAACACACTTTAGTCCACACAAAGGCACATTCTTCTGGCGCAAAGAATGCCATGGAGATGCAATCTGGACTGCATCAGGTATAAACCAGATATAATATGTCATCTTCCTGAGAACTGACTGTAATTCTGTCACATTCTGTTGGTCAGAAGAGTCCTGAATGGCGAGCAAATGTGAGTGAAGGGGATGAACACCTTGTCTATTAAGAACATGGCCTGAATTTCACTCTGAAAAAAAGGCACATTTTTCCAGATGGCACTTCAAACCTGTAGCTGAAAACACTTGAAAAAGCATACGAAGGTTACTGATATGTTCCTCCGGCATATGTCCTGACACCACAGTATTGTCTAAGTTATTTGAACAGGACTGAACTTTTGCAGAAAGCTGTTCTAAGTAGCATTGGAATATGGCAGGTGCGGAAGTGCTGCCAAAGGGTAAGCACAAAAATTTGAACATCCCGAAATGTGTGTTCACCACAAACACTTTCTGAGAGTCCTCATGTAGCGGAATTTGCAAATACTCATTAGAGAAGTCAGTTTTTGAAGAATAGTTGCCTGCAATAAGTATGTCCTCAGGGTAAGGCAACAGATAAGTGTCAGTTATTGTTTGTGGATTCACAGTGGATTTAGAGTCAACACAAAGGTGAAGTCTTTCAGAAGACTTTGGTATGATTACTAAGGGAGAAGCCCATTGACTAGCCTGGATAGGAGCAATAACACAATTGTCTTGCCATTCTTTAACTTTCACTTGCAACTTTGTCTCTAAGTGCGTGAGGGACGGGGTGCACCTGAAAAAACTTAGGTTTCACATTGTTCTTCATTGTAACGTGCGCCACTAACTTATTTGCTGTGCCAAGTCCTTCAGAAAATAAATTAGGAAACTCTTCAAATAAGTAACACCGTTTTTTAGTATGAAAGTGTAAACAGAAAGTACATGGCCTTGAATACGAAAACCAAACAAATCAAATAAATCTAATCCAAAAATATTTTCAATGCCAGTGTTCTGCTGTGAGACTAGAATGTGGCATACAAACTACTTGTACCAAGAACTGGAATGTCCTGACCATTATACGCTGTAAGTTGCATGCAATATTTTGTCAACTTTTGCTAGCCCAACTGTTCATAAGTGGCACGATTAAGCAACGGAACTGAGTGCCAGTGTCAGAAGTTGCACACAGCGTCAAGCAGTGACTAAGTTCACAAACAGTTCATTTGACTGTTGTTGCACAGCACTTGGGCTGGATGAAGGTACATGCTGAACTTGGTCATTACTAGTAGTGGTAGCCAGTTTAGAAAAAACTATTTCACTGAGTGAGAAGGTGCTCTGTACTTATGAGAGTGATGTGGGTAGAGTTCTTTTTCCGTTGCAAGCACACAGACTGTAAATGATCTGGCTTCCCACAAGCAAAGCAAGTCGCATTCCCCGAAGGGCAGTTTTGTCTGTTACACATCAAAAGCAGTGTGGACATGAATCACAGCATACAAACACATTGAAACTTGTTTACTCTGTCCATGGTGTGGTGGCCTGTTTGCACGCAATGGTTGGTTGTAAGGCCATACCTGTTTGTCACTTTGCATTACCCTGCAGATGGGAGCTACCTAAAAGTCTTCTGTGGCAGTATCACATGAGTCCTGATGTGCAGTAATAATCTGTAACACTTGTTTCAAAGTAGGATCAGAATGTTTGAGAATTTGTTCACAAGTCCTACTGTCTGGCACATTGTGTGTAATTGCATCATGAAACACTGTGTCACTATGGTACTGTCCAATTTGTAATGAGCTGCAGCAACCTGTTCCTGATCCTTATAATACTTAGTGAGGGCAGAAACTAAATCTTCAAACATGCACTTTATTTGTAGCACAATGATTGCTAAACTGAGTTTGCCATTCATTGCATTGCACTTGATGTTCACTGAAAGCTCAGAACGGTGGAATGCATGGAGGCAGTGATGTGGATGTGGCCAGCTGTTCTGGAATAAATGATGCAGCAGCAGTTTTGTGCATTAATGAGCTGCTGGACTGCAGTCTTCTACTGCGACATTTGGTGGTTCTCAAACTGAATAAATTTCATTAGATCAAAGCCAGCAGCAACTGGAGGAGATGTAGGCTGATGTGGTGTAGGAGTCAGGTTAGAGGCCACGTTAATGAGAGGAGCGTTTCAACAAATTAAATATAAGCAATTCAAATACGCAAAGAGTGCAAGTGTTGCAGCTAGTCTGCAAGAAAGAACACAATTAGTAGCAATGCTTCTCTGAAAGGAAAGAGAGAAATTTTAGTGACATGCTGTGATGGACCGAGGAAGAGCTAAGGCAGCGTTGGTTCTGAAATCCGTGACGCCACTTGTTGTGTTGGCTACTGTGGGAGTCGACACCGACACAAGCAAGGAAGAAGAGAAGTTGTGATGGCGGTAGCAGGAATCTAAAATGATCTGTTCATACATTTTCAAATGAATAGAACTCTTTATTTTGAAAAAAGAAAGAAACAACTCAGCTTCTCATTATTAAGTGGTTTGATGGGCTTCCTGTGTCACTTACATGCAGTTAATTTACATTCTTTTACTGCTCACAGAACAAAGGCTAAGAATCATCTTCCTGGTACTCAGTACTGATGTTCTCGAAGTCTGCACGGAACTGGGCCCGACTGGCAAAGGGCAGCTGGTTAAGTCAGCATTGACAGAGGGCACTGAACTCTGTCTTCCTAGAGGTGTTGCGCTGCCCACTCTTTCCATTGGCCTGTGGGTCAGTGCCT
Organism: Schistocerca piceifrons; assembly: GCF_021461385.2. NCBI lineage: Eukaryota > Metazoa > Arthropoda > Insecta > Orthoptera > Acrididae > Schistocerca > Schistocerca piceifrons. Next base: position 393,101,200 of record NC_060143.1, on the reverse strand, counting down.
TTTTGATGCCGTTTGCAGTGCTGGGGTGGTTGGTGTGCAGTTGATGCTTTAGGACAGCACAGGTAGCAAGCAGAAAAGCTTGTATTGGTAACAAGGTTCCAAATGGCAAAGGCTGTGAAGCAGTGACTGAAGTGAAGTACATTGTGTTGGGCAACGTGTTCAGTAACTGGGTGTTCCATCTGTTTCTTGGCCTCAGTTTGTCAGTGGCCATTCATGTGTACAGACAGCTTATTAGTTGTCATGCCCATGTAAAATGAGCACTGTAGTTGCACAGTCTGTAGATCAGATGACTGCTTTCACACATAGTGTGACTTGACTGGAGTAAGTGGTGGTGGCGGCGGCGGCGACAGTGGTGGTGGTGGTGTTGGTGGTGGTGGGATGGGTTTGCATCTAGGTCTATTACATGGATTGTGCCTGGAGGCAAAGGGTTGGGAGCATGGGGTGATGTAGGGATGGTCTAGGGCATTGCATAGGTTTGGTGGCCAGTGGAATACCACTGCGGAGCCGTGTGGAGTGGCCGTGCAGTTTGAGGCGCCATTTCACTGACTACACTGTCCCTCCCGCCGGAGGTTCGTGTCCTCCCTCGGGCATGGGTGTGTGTATTGTTCTTAGCGTAAGTTAGTTTAAGTAATGTGCAAGAGTAGGGACCGATGACCTCAGCAGTTTGTGGCCCCTTAGGAAGTCACACACATTTGAACTTTTGTACCACTGTGGAAGGGGTGGGAAGCATAGTGGGTCTGATAGTCTCATTTCAGGGCACGATGAGAGGTAGTCAGAACCCTGGCGGAGTATGTGATTCAGTTGCTCCATACTGGGTGGTACTGGGTCACGAGGAGAGTATTCTTTTATGGCTGGAAGTGGGAATGTGGGAGCTGGTGGGTGACTGGAGGAACAAAGCAAGGGAGATCTGTTTCTACGTAAGGTTGGGAGGTTAATAATGGTCTATAAAGACCTCGGTGAGATCCTTTGCATGTTTGGAGAGTGACTGCTTGTCACTACAGATGTGAAGGTCATAGGTGGCAAGGTTGTATTGGAGGGACTTCTTGGTATAGAATGGGTGGCAGCTGTTGAAGTGTAGGTAGGTATTGCTGGTTGTTCGTAGATTTGATTTGGACAGAGGTACTGATGTAGCCATGTTTAAGGTGGAGGTCAACATCAAAGAATGTGGCTTGTTGTGTAGAGGAGGACCAAGTGAAGCAGATGGGGGAAGAAGGTGTTGAGGTTCTTAATGAATGTGGTTCAGGTGTCCTCACCAATGATCCAGATGATGAAGATATTGTCAGTGAATCTAAACCAGATGAGGGGTATGAAATTCTAACTGGTTTGGAAGAATTTCTCTAGATGTCCCATGAATAGGGTTGCATAGGATGATGCCATGTGGGTGCCCATTGCTTTACCACAGATTTGTTTGTAGGTGATGCCTTCATAGGTGAAGTAATTGTGGGAGGGGTATATTTGCTCATGGTGACATAGTGCCCTTCCTGGTCCCACTGAAGCTTTCACAGATCAAAATTACTCTCCTGACCTTGAATGGAAACAGATCTCCTGTGCCTTTTCTTTCCAGTCACATATCGCCTTCCACATTCTCACCGTCCAGTCACAAAGGAGTACTGTCCTCATGACTCATTACCACTATGGAATGGAGCAGCTGAATCAAATTCTCCTCCAGGGTTTTTGACTATCTGTTGTCATGGCCTGAAATGAGCGTTATTGTACCCTTCCCACCTCTCCCACTGTTGTATTCGGCCACCCACTGAACCTAAGCAATGTCCTTGTCCATCTCTACTCCACCCGCGCTTCTAACCCTTTGCCTCATGGCTCATATCCCTGTAATAAACCTAGATGCAAGATCTGTCCCATGTCCTCACGCCACCACCTATTCCATTCCGGCACCACCTCTCTCATCAAAGGCAGGCCTAGCTGTGAAAGCAATCATGTGATCTACAGACTAAGCTGCAACCATTGTCTGCATTCAATGTGGGCATGACTTGCACAGATAGGAACTCTCTCTGCAATACATCCTGCAGTCCCATAACCCCGCCCCCCAACTGGCCTGAACATCTTCTAGCCCTGTCCTTCACCCACCTATCCCTTTCCCTGCTCCCACTCCAGCACTACACAGCCTTCTATTCTACCAACACACACACTAGGTTCTCTCTCTTTCTTTTTGCCCTGCTTGTCTCTTTTTCTCTCCTCACTTCTCCTTTTCCACTCCCTCCCTTACCCCCCCTGACCCCTTCAAACCTACCCTGTCCCCACCACATTCTAGCGTGCTTGCACAAGCAGCACTGTGCCATCCCCCACCCCTACTCTGCTGTCCTTCCTGCTCCCTGCCCCAGCTTCCTCCTTACCCCCACCATCCAGGTTACTTCTTCCATCAGGTGCAGTTGCTCGCAGTCTGACTTTGGTGGCCTGAGGCCATAGTTTTGTGTGTGTGTGTGTGTGTGTGTGTGTGTGTGTGTGTGTGTGTGTGTGTGTGTTTTCTACATTAGAAGATCTTCAGACAGAGTGTAAACAGCAAAGCCACAATGCTCATTACAATCTTGCGTATGTGCACCAGAAGTTTTATTTCTAAATGTTGTTCTTGGAACATTGCACAGTTTGCTTACAGTAGCAACCTTCATTACCTCATCAATAGCCTTTAGTGCATTTGTAACTCGGCTGGGAGAGTGCTTACATTTGAATAAATTTATTCATAGTGTTGCTAGTGTCTGATAAGCAGGAATCAGAGAGAATCACCACGACCATATTGCCAAGTGATGAAACAACTGTAAAAGAGCAAGGTGTGAAACAAATTCCTGAGACATCTGTAGTTAAATTTTTTCATAGTGGGGTATTCCTCATGTGGAGTACTTGCACAAGATCACAACTAGATGTAATTAATCTTTGTCTGGCACAGCACGCCGTGGAATTTGAATCCACACCAGACGACATGGACGTCGAAGACCCCTAGAGGTTTGCACCATCGCACCGCAAGCCGTGGCAGCACACGCCTCCTGGCCCACATTTAGTGTGAGGGCGCCACAGTGGAACACGTGGTCCTGGCGGCAAATAGCGGCGGCCCCGATCATGTATTTAAGCACTGACCTCTTGCTCGGCTGGCCAGTTTAATCTTGCGTATGTCTCTGGACATATCGCCTCACCTTAGACAGCGTATTTACTTTCTTGTTCTGTGTACGAGTGGACGTAGTTGTCTAGTTAGGTTTTCTTGTGACTCCATTGTTTTGAGCTTGTTGTTGTTCGTTAGGTCCTTTGTTGGTCGTGTCTGTCCTCTCCCTTTGTGTTGTCGTTTTCGGGCCACTCCGGGGGTCCTGCTGCGCTTTCCGTCACTTCAACCCCGCAACTGTTCTGGTCGCAGTTACAACACTTTGTTAATTTGAACAAATAAACTTTGAATGCTAACAATCTATTGTTTCTGATGCAGTACAACAAAAGAAAATGAACATTCTCCATAAATTCTTCTTAGTAATGAAGGAAAAGTGCATCACAAAAATAAATTCTTGAGGGTGTAGATTACGTTCTTCCACCATTGAAACTAAGTATGTATTCAGTTTTATCTCAGATTAGCATGAGTTGTCCATGGCACAGAACACCAAGGCTCGGAGCACAGGTAATGGCAGCGCAATCGTCTGGCTGGCTAAGGTGATGCTCGATCTGAGGTGTTGTTCAAATGGTGCTGGTACTTCAGTCACTGGCTGGTGAAGATGGAACTGGTCCTAGCTGTCTCCATGTGGGCAGAAATACTCGTGTGGCAGAAGGTTACAATTTTCGTATTGGCTATTGAAGTCGTGGCGGATGCAGGTCTAGAGCGAGCTCTGTTGCTATCTTCTGTGCTGTCTGGCTGGTCACTGGAAGGCCCTCTGGGGCTGAGTTGGATACTTTGGAAGCCAGCCTGAATGCAAGGGTCGAGCTGACGATAAACCGCTAAGAATAAATTGGTTGCGGGTTGGTGGTGTTGAAGGTGAAAATCGAGACACGTGCCACATAGGACTTAAAACTCAAACCAGTCCACTTCAGAGGATTAACTACTATTTGTTTATACTTGTGTTGGTGCACTGTGTGTTTAATAATTTTCAGTAAACTGACTGATTAAATGCAAACATACTGAAAAGAATTTGAAAGCTTTTTGGTATTGTATGTGCCCTTGAAGATTTTTTTTTTTTTTTTTTTCCCGTAATCTATATCTAATGAGCTGCAGAGCAGAGAGTGAACAAATGGCATGACTGCTGATGAATGTGTAAACTAGATGGCTGCATAAATGCAACAGTTTATCAGAATGCTTTTGCACTGAGGTGACAAGTCATGGAATAGCGATATGCACATATACAGACTGTGGTTCTATCACGTACACAGGTTATAAAAGGGCAGTGCATAGACGGAGCTGTAATTTGTACTCAGGTGACTCATGTGAAAAGGTTTCTGATATGAGTGAGAATTGGAATGCGGAATGGTAGTAGGAGCTAGATCCATGGGACAGTCCATTTCAGAAATTGTTAGAGAATTCAATATTCCAAGATCCAGATTGTCAAGAGTGTATTGAGAAAACGAAATTTCAGGGATTACTTCTCACCACAGATAATGCAGTGGGTGACGGCCTTTGCTTAATGACGAAGACCAGTAGCATTTCCGTAGACTTGTCAGTGCTATCAGACAAATAACACTGCATGAAATAACCTCAGTAATCAGTGGGAGACGTACCAGACGACCGACATGAGTGCCTTTGCTAACAGCACAATATCGCCTGCAGTCCCTCTGCTGAATTTGTGACCATATCGGTTGGACTCTAGACAGTTGGAAATCCATGGCCTGATCAGGTGAGTCCTGATTTCAGTTGGTAAGAGCTGATGTACGGTTTGAGCACGATGCAGACCCCAGGAAGCAGTGAGCCCAAAGTTGTGAACAAGGTACTGTGCCAGTTGGTGGTGGCTCCATAATGGTTTGAGCTGTGTTTACATGGAAGGGGCTGGGTCCTGTGGATGTTCAGCTACTTAAGACTGTATGCAGCCATTCACGGATGTCATATTCCCTAACAACAGTGGATCTTTTTTGGATGACAATGTGCCATGTCAGCAGGCCACAGTTGTTTGCGATTGGTTTGAAGAACATTAGAGGAATGGTTTGACCACCCAGTTCACAAACATGAATCCAATCAAAGATGGAAACATGATTGAGAGGTCAGTTCGTGCACAAAATCCTGCACCAACAAACTTTTGCAATTACAGATGGCTATAGGAGCAGTATGGCTCAGTATTTATGAAGGGGCTTCCAACAATTTGTTGAGTCCATGCCATGTTGAGTTGCTGCACTACGTCAGGCAGAAGTAGATCCTGCACGATATTAGGAGGTATCCCATGACTTTTGCCACCTCAGTGTTTTGCAGTGCAGTAATACATTCAAACACTAACTCACAAGACATGTATGTGAGTGTTGCTTTCATTTTTTTTTTTTCATTTATTTATTCTACGCGTAATTGTAGGGAGTGTCCTTACAGGAGAAATAAATTTTGTGTGTGGAATTACAAGAGTTAATCTGTTGTTCATTGATGGAAAACTTGAGAAAAATTGCTCAGAAAAATCCACAGCTGACTTTCACTTACAGTTGGCTTGCGGACCTCGCTAATTGGCAAACCTACTTTATTTCACCAAAGAAAGAGCACTGTCAGTTCTGTGATGGCCTAGGTGAATGAGCATTATAGCATCACATGTGACATATGTTGTCTGATGGAAAACTATTTATGGGGTTGCATTTATCATTGTAAGGGTGGGAAATCTGGGTATTATGTGATCTGGGATAATATTCAATATAAACTGCCTCTATTCTTATAGTGTATCCTAGATAATTTAAATTCACTGACAGTTATTTGAGTGTTTATATACTGTTCATTTACAGCTTCCAGCTTTAGATGTAACTACTCATTATAAATGGGAAGCAACAGCTTGTTTCTAGTTTGGTAGCTTTGTGCTGAAATATTGTTAATGTAGCCTGAACACTTAGTTTCTAACAGCCACTTCTCTCTGCTAATATGACTGGACTTGTTCCTCTTTACTGTAAGTTCTTCATGAAAGTAATGTGGGAATAGAAATAAACAAGCAAGTAAAACAATGAAGGTGGTGATGGTACCAGGTTCAGTAGTGAGGCATATCTTGAACCATCACTGGTAATTAGCAGCAGCAGAACTTGTAGCAACTGGCTTCATATCGCTGCTGCAAATAGCATTAGTAGTAGAGCGGCAGATGCATGTCTTATTTTAACAAAAGTCCCGTGGAACAGGTTACTGCTATTTCCGACTTGGTCAAGAGAGAACCCCAATTCAGCACCGAAAATTGGATGTTAAGTTGCGACCAAATCTGGAGCTATTTGATGAGGAAGATTGTATGTGACAACTTGCTGAAGTGCTAACCTCATTCTTCAAACAAACTGGTTTATGGCACATGTCACGCTCATCCTGCTCGAGCACTAATCTTTCATTTTTTGAGGTCCAGGCAGCCACATAAGAGAATAGAAGGGGCTCTTAGTTGAAGGGAGGTAGAACATAGGCAAGTAGTGTCACAGGAGGTTACAACACCCCCTTTGCACCTAACACTCTAGAAGTCATGTGGGCTGTTATTTTATTTGACCTTATCATGTTGCTAATGGTTGACATGGGCAGTCAGACTCAAATGTTAATTATTGTACTCCAAAACAAACCTTAATCAGTGTACGATAGAATCCGGATTGTAAAGTCAGGTCACACACATTTGTAATAACGAACAATGGACAGTCCAGGATGGAATAACAACAATATTATGAAAAGGATAAATTGCTACTCGCTATGCAGAGGTGGTGTTAAAGTCACAGACAGGCATAATGAAAAGACTACTTAACATTTATGCTTTCGGACAAAAGGCCTTTTTCAGAAAAAGAGCTCTTGCACACATTCACCCAAGCAACACACACACACACACACACACACACACACACACACACACACACACACACACCAGCATCACATGTTTAGTCGTTGTGGCCTAATGTGAGACTATTCACTATGATGTGTGACTACTGACTGGTGCTTTGTCCTCAGTGGTTGTGCTCTGTATGCACTATTCGCCTTTTGCATTGATTTGATTTTGTCTCCGTAACATAGGGACCACCCTCCAACTTTTCCTATCGTGTCGTTACAATTTCATTGGCCCTGTATGTGAATCAGTAACCAGAACTGTATTTTTACAGATTACATTACATGTAGAGGCATGGGTCGTATTTCACACTAAATCATAAAAAAACTTACATAGTGACAGGATATACATAAACTATAGGCAAAACAATATCCGTAAATGATTCAAAATCACAAGTGACATAAAGTGTTAGTTTCACAATGAATTTAAATATGCACAGAGTTTGTATCCCAGGAAGAATAGCCTGTCAAGTGTGAGAGACCATCACAGCAGCATTCAGCTGCAGATTGCTACTCGCATTCGCATCGACAACTTGTGTTGCTTGGTATCTGAGAGCAGTCTTTTTGGAGACCAATGGAAGTTGTGAAGGCAGTAGGCAGCTGTCACTACAGTATTGTTCTGACTTACCAAGGTCCTCCATTCATGAGTAGAGTAAAGGGTTCAGATCAGAGACTGTCAATTCTGTAACAAGCTCGTCTGTAAATTCATTGACCTGCACTACAGTGTAGACACAAGTAAAGTCACTGTAGAGGAGTCAGATGTGCACAACACACTAGCGACAGTCATTCAGCTGACAAAACACTATTGTTTTCCACATTTAACTTTTTTATTTTTTATTATCTTTTAGTGCGAACACCTATCATATTGAATACTGCATGTAAAAATGTATTCCCACATGAAGATCCTACCAAGCTAATGTTTCATCCCACAAGCACGCGCATGCGTTTGTATATGCCTACTTGCACGCCCCCCCCCCCCCCCCCCCCCCCCCCCGCCACACACACACACACACACACACACACACACACACACACACACACACACACACACACACACACACACACACACACACACACACACACAGAGAGAGAGAGAGAGAGAGAGAGAGAGAGAGAGAGAGAGAGAGAGAGAGAGAGAGAGAGAGTAGTATTACAGTAATTGTAATCCTGGGTATTGAAAAATAATTAAATTTAGATTTAGTATGCTGTGCAACTAGATTCCTTTCCTAGTTTGTTTTTATTGAGACACTCTCACACAGTGAATAGTCATGAGTGACTGGAAAATATCTCAAAACACTCTTGTTAATGAAATGAATAAAAGAACAGATTCTCTGAAATATGGACCAGTATTACATTTGTCAGTCTCTTGTAGTACTATGAAGCCTGTTTTAAGCTCTATCAATACAAATTTCAAAGAACCAGCACAAGTTCAGGCGAAAATATTTCAGTTAAATACCGCCGACTTTGTTCTTGCAATATCTTGTAAGTATTACACACAGGTGAACAAAAAATTTAATCTAATGGAGCTCTGAAAGGTTTCTGATACTTCCTACATTGTCGACAGATGTACATGAACTATATGGTTCCAGAGACCTTTTCAAGTCTAAAGCATCAGTGTGTGTGTGTGTGTTATATATATATAATAGAGGGAAACATTCCACGTAGGAAATATATATCTAAAAACAAAGATGATTTGACTTACCAAATGAAAGTGCTGGCAGGTCGACAGACACACAAACAACCACAAACATACACACGAAATTTCGTCTTTCCCTCTCCTTCCCTCTTTCCTGATGAGGCAACAGTTTGTTGCGAAAGCCTGAATTTTGTGTGTATGTTTGTGTTTGTTTGTGTGTCTGTCGACCTGCCAGCACTTTCATTTGGTAAGTCACATCATCAGACTGAAGCAACGAATAGACAATTTCTACCGAGGCCAGGATTCGAACCTGTCTCTTCTGCTCACTAGACAAATGCACTAACCACTATGGCACCCTGGGGCAATGGCTTTGCACAACTGCACAGACTACACTAGCACACGTCCATTTCTGACCCAAATTAAAGTTCACACTCAGCCTGCTTGATATTACCGCTAAACTCGGAAATGAATGGTAATTTAGATTGAGCGGGGTGGTGTGCTAGGGTAGTCTGTGCAGTTGTGCAAAGCCACTGTGCCAGAGTGGTGTAGTGGTTAGTGCATCTGCCTAGTGAGCAGGAGACCCGGGTTCGAATCCTGGCCATAGTACAAATTTCATTTGTCGCTTTAGTTTGCATATATATATATATATATATAATAGAGGGAAACATTCCACGTGGGAAAAATTATATATAAAAACAAAGATGAGGTGACTTACCGAACGAAAGCGCTGGCAGGTCGATAGACACACAAACATACACACAAAATTCAAGCTTTCGCAACACACTGTTGCCTCATCAGGAAAGAGAGTAGGAGAGGGAAAGACGAAAGGATGTGGGTTTTAAGGGAGAGGGTAAGGAGTCATTCCAATCCCGGGAGCGGAAAGACTTACCTGAGGGGGAAAAAAAGGACGGGTATACACTCGCGCGCGCACACACACACACACACACACACACACACACACACACACACACACACACACATATCCATCCACACATATGTGGATATGTGTGTGTGTATGTGTGTGTGTGTGTGTGTGTGTGTGTGTGCGTGTGCGAGTGTATACCCGTCCTTTTTTTCCCCCTAAGGTAAGTCTTTCCGCTCCCGGGATTGGAATGACTCCTTACCCTCCCCCTTAAAACCCACATCCTTTCGTCTTTCCCTCTCCTTCTCTCTTTCCTGATGAGGCAACAGTTTGTTGCGAAAGCTTGAATTTTGTGTGTATGTTTGTGTTTGTTTGTGTGTCTATCGACCTGCCAGCGCTTTCGTTCGGTAAGTCACCTCATCTTTGTTTTTTTATATATATATATATATATATATATATACACACACACACACACAGGATATAGCCATAGGGAGTATCTCTTCATTTGTGACTAGAAGAATTTTTGATGATTCTGGACAGAGTTGGTTCAACAGAAATGAAAGAAAATTTAGTTTACTCCAAGGAAGTGTAATCGATACTGTTCTCAATGTACATAAATGATTTATTAAATAGTCGTCAGCACTACCATATTGTTCACTGATAATGCTGGTGTCTACAGAAGAGATCTTTATTGGTTGATCATAAGGAAATGAAGAATAGCTTGGGTACATTATGCACTTTGTATAACAAATAGAATCATGTTCTAAATGTGGACAAAATCAAGATAATGTTCATGACAAAGGGTTACCTGATTTCAAGATTAGAGGCATACTTACAGAGCCTGTCACATTGTTTTAACATCTGGAGTTAATGCTAAGAAGATTATGAAATGAGATAAACATGAAATCAGTTGTATGAAAAGTGAAAGATTTGTTGTAAGGTTTCTGGAGCAATGCAGTGCATTTGTAAAGTCAGTATCATTCAAGATGCTCATGAAACCTGTTCTAGAATTGTGCTGCAGCATATGGAATTCCTATCAGGGAAGCATGAAGGCAGATTTTGAATGAATTCTGATACACTCTGCTGATATTGTAATGTGTCAGTATCGTCCATACAAAAGTGTGACACAGATGCTCAGAAATCTTTAATGGGAATCCTTGGAAGAAAGGCAACCATGGTCTCGTGAAATCCTGATGGATAAATGTAGAGAACCAGTGTTGGAGGACGACAAACGTAGTTCTTCTGCTACTATCATACATATCGCATAATGTCTGTAAGAATCAAATAAGAATATTAGTACATTTACAGATGCCTGTATCCAGTTATCTTCCTCTGTTCTACATTCAAATGGAATAGGGCAGAAAAGCAGCAAGAATTATATGAAATATCCTCCACCGTGCACTATATGGTGGCTTGGGGGTGATGTATGTGTGTGTAAATGTAAATTCATGTAAACAGTGAACCTCTGTAATTGGTATGGAGCTGGACATAAAGAATATTAATCTTTGTCTTCCAACTAAATCTATTATAGGCTAGTTAAATGTCTTCATTTTATATAAGTTCGACAATCAAATACCATCATGTTGTATGATTTGTGTTGCATATTCTACAGTGGTGTATGTGTTATTGCATATATTTGTCAGTTTGGTTATTCTTTGATGTGATACCGATAAAGAATGCTGAAGGACACATGAAATGACAGCTTTCCTGCAAGCCATTCATCCTTTTATTTTAGTAATCTTGTAAAAATTTTAAACCCTTACATAAAATTGTATTTGTATTTTGCTTTCTGTTTCATCATTTAAATGTGTAGGGTAAGGACGTCGTTAAAGGAGAAAGAAAACTGGCATTCTACGGATCGGAGCGTGGAATGTCGGATCCCTTAATCGGGCAGGTGGGTTAGAAAATTTAAAAAGGGAAATGGATAGGTTAAAGTTAGATATAGTGGGAATTAGTGAAGTTCGGTGGCAGGAGGAACAAGACTTTTGGTCAGGTGATTACAGGGTTATAAATACAAAATCAAATAGGGGTAATGCAGGAGTAGGTTTAATAATGAATAAAAAAATAGGAGTGCGGGTTAGCTACTACAAACAGCATAGTGAACGCATTATTGTGGCCAAGATAGACACGAAGCCCACGCCTACTACACTAGAACAAGTTTATATGCCAACTAGCTCTGCAGATGATGAAGAAATTGATGAAATGTATGATGAGATAAAAGAAATTATTCAGGTAGTGAAGGGAGACGAAAATTTAATAGTCATGGGTGACTGGAATTTGTCAGTAGGAAAAGGGAGAGAAGGAAACATAGTAGGTGAATATGGATTGGGGGGAAGAAATGAAAGAGGAAGCCACCTTGTAGAATTTTGCACAGAGCATAACTTAATCATAGCTAACACTTGGTTCAAGAATCATAAAAGAAGGTTGTATACCTGGAAGAATCCTGGAGATACTAAAAGGTATCAGATAGATTATATAATGGTAAGACAGAGATTTAGGAACCAGGTTTTAAATTGTAAGACATTTCCAGGGGCAGATGTGGAATCTGACCACAATCTATTGGTTATGAACTGCAGACTGAAACTGAAGAAACTGCAAAAAGGTGGGAATTTAGGGAGATGGGACCTGGATAAACTGAAAGAACCAGAGGTTGTAGAGAGTTTCAGGGAGAGCATAAGGGAACAATTGACAGGAAAGGGGGAAAGAAATACAGTAGAAGAATAATGGGTAGCTCTGAGGGATGAAGTAGTGAAGGCAGCAGAGGATCAAGTAGGTAAAAAGACGAGGGCTAATAGAAATCCTTGGGTAACAGAAGAAATATTGAATTTAATTGATGAAAGGAGAAAATATAAAAATGCAGTAAATGAAGCAGGCAAAAAGGAATACAAACGTCTCAAAAATGAGATCGACAGGAAGTGCAAAATGGCTAAGCAGGGATGGCTAGAGGACAAATGTAAGGATGTAGAGGCTTATCTCACTAGGGGTAAGATAGATACTGCCTACAGGAAAATAAAAGAGACCTTTGGAGAGAAGAGAACCACTTGTATGAATATCAAGAGCTCAGATGGCAACCCAGTTCTAAGCAAAGAAGGGAAGGCAGAAAGGTGGAAGGTGTATATAGAGGGTTTATACAAGGGCGATGTACTTGAGGACAATATTATGGAAATGGAAGAGGATGTAGATGAAGATGAAATGGGAGATAAGATACTGCGTGAAGAGTTTGACAGAGCACTGAAAGACCTGAGTCGAAACAAGGCCCTGGGAGTAGACAACATTCCATTAGAACTACTGATGGCCTTGGGAGAGCCAGTCATGACAAAACTATACCATCTGGTGAGCAAGATGTATAAGACAGGCGAAATATCCACAGACTTCAAGAAGAATATAATAATTCCAATCCCAAAGAAAGCAGGTGTTGACAGATGTGAAAATTACCGAACTATCAGTTTAATAAGTCGCAGCTGCAAAATACTAACGCGAATTCTTTACAGACGAATGGAAAAACTGGTAGAAGCGGACCTCGGGGAAGATCAGTTTGGATTCCGTAGAAATGTTGGAACACGTGAGGCAATACTAACCTTATGACTTATCTTAGAAGAAAGATTAAGAAAAGGCAAACCTACATTTGTAGCATTTGTAGACTTAGAGAAAGCTTTTGACAACGTTAACTGGAATACTCTCTTTCAAATTCTGAAGGTGGCAGGGGTAAAATACAGGGAACGAAAGGCTATTTACAATTTGTACAGAAACCAGATGGCAGTTATAAGAGTCGAGGTGCATGAAAGGGAAGCAGTGGTTGGGAAAGGAGTGAGACAGGGTTGTAGCCTCTCCCCGATGTTATTCAATCTGTATATTGAGCAAGCAGTAAAGGAAACAAAAGAAAAATTCGGAGTAGGTATTAAAATTCATGGAGAAGAAGTAAAAACTTTGAGGTTCACCAATGACATTGTAATTCTGTCAGAGACAGCAAAGGACTTGGAAGAGCAGTTGAACGGAATGGACAGTGTCTTGAAAGGAGGATATAAGATGAACCTCAACAAAAGCAAAACGAGGATAATGGAATGTAGTCAAATTAAATCGGGTGATGCTGAGGGGATTAGATTAGGAAATGAGACACTTAAAGTAGTAAAGGAGTTTTGCTATTTAGGGAGTAAAATAACTGATGATGGTTGAAGTAGAGAGGATATAAAATGTAGACTGGCAATGGCAAGGAAATCGTTTCTGAAGAAGAGAAATTTGTTAACATCGAGTATAGATTTAAGTGTCAGGAAGTCGTTTCTGAACGTATTTGTATGGAGTGTAGCCATGTATGGAAGTGAGACATGGACGATAACCAGTTTGGACAAGAAGAGAATAGAAGCTTTCGAAATGTGGTGCTACAGAAGAATGCTGAAGATAAGGTGGGTAGATCACGTAACTAATGAGGAGGTATTGAATAGGATTGGGGAGAAGAGAAGTTTGTGGCACAACTTGACTAGAAGAAGGGATCAGTTTGTAGGACATGTTTTGAGGCATCAAGGGATCACAAATTTAGCATTGGAGGGCAGCGTGGAGGGTAAAAATTGTAGAGGGAGACCAAGAGATCAATACACTAAGCAGATTCAGAAGGATGTAGGTTGCAGTAGGTACTGGGAGATGAAGAAGCTTGCACAGGAGAGTAGCATGGAGAGCTGGATCAAACCAGTCTCAGGACTGAAGACCACAACAACAGCAACGATGGATTATCAAATTTAAGTGTGTAGGGTAATAAACTGTCAATTCATTTTAGCTGCACTGCATAGGATACAGTATGTTTACTGGTATGTATGACCTGTGTGTGAAAGTAGTAGGCCTGTTGTAGAAAGTAAAGCCAAGTTTATATTTTTTAAATGATTTCTGCTTGTATATATATTTTATCAGTGTTATCATAAATTCAGTTTGGTATTTTTCAAATTTGAATGTGTATGATGACTGTTCAAAAAGAATCATACCGTTTTTTGTATTGTTGAAACCAACACTGGTATCGGGGCATGCGCACACTCTTTGTTTGCAGGCTTACGTAGTGTGCCTGCCTGACCCTTTTTTTCCCCCCCAAAACTGTGGAAACAACCAGTCACTAGCTGACCATTGACAAATGAACACATGTAAGTGATAGATGTCAGATTTTGTGTTGTGGACAAAATGACAGGAAGATGCATCAAATTTTGTTTCAAGCTTGACAATTCTCAAATTGAAACAGTCCACAAGATTGAACAAGTGTTTGGAGATGAAGCAGTGGGTACCACACAGATAAAGTAGTAGTGCAGCCAATTCAATGATGGTCACTCATCAGGTACGCCCTCAGTGTTCACAAATGAGGTTGTCATTCATCATTTAAGGACCCTGGTGATGCAGGATAGACTAATCATGATCAGAGAACTTACAGATGAGGTTAAAATTAGTATTTGATCTGTTTATTGCATTTTAATGGAACATTTGGGCCTCATGAGGACCTCAGCAAAATTTGTGCCAAAGTTGCTAACAACTGAGCAGAAGCAACTTTGTTTGGATATCACATGACATGCCTGGATACTGTGAACAGTAATTCCAACTTTCTTAACACAGTGATCACTAGTGATGAGTCCTGGGTTTATTGGTATGACCCACAAGTAAAGTTCAAGTCATTGCAATGGGAGCAGTCATCAGCCTCGCGACAAAAGAAGGAGAGTCAAGTCTGCAGCAGTGTGAGAGTCATAGTGACCTTTTTTACTCCAGTGGTGTGGTCCATCACAAGTACACCAATGAAAGGTACTGATGTCAGTGAGTACAACCCAGATTCTGCATCTCCTTCGAGAAGCAGTGCGATGAAAATGACCAGACTTGTGAGGAGCGGGCAGTTGCCATCTGCACTATAATAATGCACCTGCTGATTGTTGTCAATTAGTTCAGAAATTTTTGGCCAAACACAACAAAACTATGGTTTGTCAGTCTCCCTATTCTGCTGACCTAGCATCAAGTGAGTTCTCGCTTTTGCCTAATCTGAAAGAAACTTGGAAAGGGACCAGATTCCAGAACAGGGCAGGCATTGTGCAGAATTAAACAGAGAGGTTTCCAGCAATGCTTCCAGTAGTGGCAGCAGTGTTGGGACAGGTGTGTAGAGGGTGAAGGGTACTACTTTGAAGGTAACTAGTGTCAAACAATAGTATGTTAATAAAGACTGATTTTATAACTGAAAATTGGATACTTTCTGAACAGCCGCCATATAATATCTGTTCATCTGCTGTAATTGCTTTCAGAATTTTTCCTTCTTTTTGCTTCCAGGTGCTCCATTATGGATAAGTGCAACTTGGACTGTTTTTGATGAAGGCATCTGTCTGCGGAGTTTGTATCAGATTCAGTTTACAATGGTATGAAATGAATTCTCAAAGAATGAGTCATAAAGCTACTGACAATATTTTGGGGTCAATTTTATTGTGTGCTAGCTATGTTGTTACAGTGACTTATAAAAATTAAAACATACTAAAATTGGTATAGTTGGTGTGAAATATTATATTTTATTTTAAGCTGTGCATATTATTGATTGGCTTCATTTTGATAACTTATAATAGCAATTGAGGAATGGCAAAGTATGATTGAAATAATGATTTTCCGTAACTGTGTATCTAAATTTAAACTTTCTTGAACTGCATCATACTTCATTGTCTTCAGCTGACGTCTCTGTCCTGTATTATCTATTGTATAAAAACATGATCTATTTCATTGTTGAAAAGTACTGTAGATGTTTTATTATTTGTACTTTCATATAACCATTATTATTGTTGTTTTATATTTTATGGGTGTTCTTGTAAAGCGTAAACTAAATGTAGTTCTTATAGTTCATTGCTATTTGAGAGGATTTCAAATTTCTGGTCTACTGTGCAATCTGATACTATATGGAGGGACCAAATGACAGTCAGACTATGAACCAATTTTTCAGGTGGTCCGCTTACGTGTGAAATTCATCATTTGGACTAAAGCACAAAATATAGTTCATTGTGCTATTATTTTATATCTGTAATTCTTTTTTTTCCCCCTCCCCTCCCATGCCCTCCTTCAATTATACAATTGTGAAAGATTTGAGGATTCCAAATGGCCATTATTCCCATTTATGGTGAACACCTGAATACCTTTTGTAGCCTCTGGTAGTATTTTCATTAAAATGTGGCATGGAATACCATGGCTCTCCTTGTGTTTGATGATTATGTTTGCAAATTGGATTTTTTACTCAGTGACCTGGATTAGCAAGAAGTGCAAAGTCTCCTCCCTGAAAGGATAGAACTTAATCTTTGGTAAAAGAGTTCTCCTTCTGAGGATGTACTCAAAAAGACTAGTACTACCAAGGTTATATAGTTTGCTGACAATAGTAATTTGGGTGTTCTGACCTACAACTTCACAAAGAATTTAGTGATAGCTCTTTGGTCTTTTATTTGCAAAACAGACAGATGGAGTGACTACAGCGAGTCCATTGTCGCTCATTGTTTGCCAACTTATTTGTTGAAGGTTTAGCAGATAAAGGACGGAGGCAGCAGCTTTAAATCCAATCTCTTTGTGGAGATGTGTTGAAGATACACTTATGACAATCCACTTGGTTTAGATGCTCTTGACTGTTATTTGGAACATTTCCAGAAAGACATTTATGATAGAATTTAAGAGTGATGGAAAGCTTCAGTTTGTTATACTGAAGGAATGACGAAACACAATTGTGTGTATTGTAAATCTATTCATTATTTAACAATATCTGCAAGTGACAAACTGCTATTCATCTTACCGATGTGCTTGAGTCCTTAGGACGTTGGTACATAGAGAATAAAGAGTCTCTGATTTTGACAGTTTAACACAAGAGACTAACCATTGGAAGTCTGTGCTCGAGGGCAGTGAATATTCTGAGGAGCAGATCTATTGAGCCGTGGAGTTTGGACTATCACCAGTGTCACATACAGACGAATGTAGATCAGTTGCTTTCCTACCTCATGCTGGTAATGTATATTCAGGAATCGGAAATATTTTGGGATTCAACATTTTTTTTTTTTTGCCAGCCGCCCTCACTGAGATCCATCCTTTACTCTGTTACAGATGATGAGGCTGACAAGAAGAGGTGCCCAGCAGTGGGATCAACTTTCTGAAACCATCTATATGGTTATGTAGGTAAGATACCAGGTATTGCACACTGCAGCCATTCATTCTGGTGGGCCCTCATTTACAAGTAATTGATGAAAAGAATTCATATTTTGCTTGATGCTGAATAGTCTCAAAAAAAGGTGTATTACATTGACTAGTTGCATGGTGTAATGGATAGGGTAAGGGCCTCACATCCAGGAGGTTGTGGGTTCAAATCACTTCACAAGAAGTATTTTTATTTTTAAATCTTTATTGAAATGAATTTTATCATAATTTTTATTCAATTAAATGATTTAAATGTAATTTTTTTATTACCATTCCTTTTCACCTTTTCATATGCTCTCAATTTTCTCTCCATAATTCTTTTTCCATTTGAAATCTTTGTTTATGTCTTTTAATCAATTACATGTATTAATTTTTATGTAATTTCTTTTGTTTTTATTATCCTATTTTTTTCATCCAGTTTATTGCATTAATTGTATCTATTTTTCATTTTGCTTGACTTTCATTTTACTTATAAACCCTTATTTTGTTTAAATGTTCATCTGCCTTTTTTTGTCCATAGTGCAGTAGGAATTTAGGCTATCTCTTAGATCTTTCTGTGACAACTGCCATGGAAAAAGAATTTGCACATCTTTTAATGAAAAGTGCAGTTTTCACACCACTACACAATCAGTAGAAATAGATTATTTCGCCTCTTGTTTTTTAACCAATAGATTAGAATTTTCAAATAACTGAATATTATTATAGATGAATATAATTAAATTCATACTCTCAAAAAATCTGACTGGAAAAAGAATGATATAAAGAAAAAATGAAAAAGTTCACATGGTGATTAAAATGTGACAAATGAATACAAATTAAAAATTTTATTTAAACCAATTAGTTGAATAAAAATTTTGGTAAAGATTTAAAAGTAAAAAAAAATTATTGCATGTGATAAAATTCAAACCCGCAACCTCCTGTATGCAAAGCCCTTACACCAAGCAATCTGTGTATGTAATACAACTTTTTTAATGCTATTGAGCATCACACAAAATTCCGAAAATTTTTTCATCAGACGAGGGCCCACGAAGGTGAATGGCTGCAGGGTGTGATACTGGGATCTTAACCTACATCACCTATATTTGTTTTCAAAAACTCATTCCCATTGTGGGGGGGGGGGGGGGGGCTCTCCTTGTTAGTAAAACCAATGTGTATAAAATACCATGTCACGGTGGGAAAACTTGCTTAGGCAAGATCATTCACATGGTTTGGGATGGCAATGTGGAACACCATCACTGCCACATTAGATTAAGAGCACATAAATATATACACATACAGAACACTGCTTAACTGAGACACACTGTGGTGAAATGGAGGATACAGATAGTTGCTCCCACACTAGAGTATTGTGACTGTATTAAAAAAAATAATAAAAAGAAAGAGTGTAAATTGTTTTTGTGGTCTTCAGTCCAAAGACTGGTTTGATGCAGCTCTCCATGCTATTCTATCCTGTGAGAGCCTCTTCCTCTCCAAATAACTGCTGCAACCCACCTCCTCCTGAATGTGCTTACTGTATTCATCTCTTGGTATCTCCCTATGGTTTTTATCCCCCCCCCTCCTCCCCCCTCCCCTAAATGCCACAGAATGTTTCCGATCAACCAATCCCTTCTTTTGGTCAAGTTGTGCCACAAATTTTTCTCTCCAGTTCTGTTTAGTACTTCCTCATTAGTTACGTGATTGACCCATCTAATATTCAACATTGTTCTGTAGCACAATATTTCGAAAACTTCTATCCTCTTTTTGCTTAAACTGTTTATCGTTCATGTTTCACTTCTGTCTTGCATGAAAACTGTTGAGTCCAATATGTCTCTCTCCTGTAGAGCAGATATGACATGATGGCAAAGCATATTGCAGTTAATGTTGGCCAGTCACATTGCACTTTTTGGTCCTTGAGTGCTGTCCCATTCAAAAAAAAAAGAGTGGTGAAGACCTCGCACTTGGCAGTTCTGTTTGTTCACCTCACCCATCAGAGAAAAGTGAGCTCCATCTGTCCATAGGATGGTCCAGGGTCAGCGTTCGTCAACTTCTTTCCTTGTGGGAAAGCGGAGAGTGAAGTCAACACATCATCGTGCGTCCTGTGCTGCAAGCTACTGTATGGTATGGACATTGTATGGATACCATTTGAGAATGGTTCGAAACAGCTTCCATACAGTGGACCACAGGGTTTTCATCTGTCGTGACAGTGCACGTTCTCTGCCTGACAATCGGGAATTGCGTGCAGTGTTGTCTGCTGTAGCAACAGTGATTTCATAAACTATCTGTGGTGCAACTGGTTGTGGCGCCTTCCCGGAGTGACACCCAGTTCTTCAGTTGATTCGAACTGCTTCACATCATGCTCCACTCAGCAGGTGGAGAAAGAGGGCTCTTCCGCAATCCTTTCAGCCGGTGATATTCTTAAAGTGCAGTTGCAGCATTGTAATTAGTTTCCATATTATCATGTGTGATGCAGGGAAAGTTTAGTCATAACCAGCTGATAGATGGCATTACAGGTTGTTAGATATGGTCATCTCTCACTAAATAAGGACCGTTGATGCCATGGCCATCACGTCAATTTTGTCAAAAAGATACGACTTTCCGCCAAACTACATGAATAAATATTGGTAGTTATCATCTCAAGAGATTGTTCTTTCAAATAAATATTCATAATAAAATCAATGATGTCAGTAAGCTGTGAAATCAGCTTTCCAAGACTGCTATCTGAAATACATCTCTGTGATACTGACAAGTGGGAGGCTGAGACAGTAATTAAACCTCTAAATACTAAGGACTCTAATGGATACGATGGGGCATTTAGCAGAATATTAAAGCAATGTGCTGCATATTTACCTAGTACTTAGACACATTTGTAATTTTTCCTTTAGGAATGGTCAGTTCATGAATGATTTAAGTATTCAATAGAGAAACCACTTCATATATTGAAGAGCCAAGGAAACTGGTACACCTGTCCAATACCATGTAGGACCCTCGCGAGCATGCAAAAGTGCCACAACATGATGTGGCATGTCTCAACTAATGTCTGGAGTAGTGCTGGAGAGAACCAAAACCATGAATCCTGCAGGGCTGTTCATAAATCCGTAAGAGTACGAGGGGTTGTAGATCTCTTCTGAACAGCATGTTGCAAGGCATCCCAGATATGCTCAATAATGTTCTTGTCTGGGAAGTTTGGTGGCCAACGGAAGTGTTTAAACTCAGAAGAGTGTTCCTGGAGCCACTCTGTAGTAATTTTGGATGTGTGGGTTGTCACATTGTCCTGCTGGAATTGCCCAAGTCCGTTGGAATGCACAACGGACATGAATGGATGCAGGTGATCAGACTGTATGCTTCGTACATGTCACCTGTCAGTCATATCTAGACATATCAGGGGTCCCGTATCACTCCAATTGCACATGGCCCACACCATCACAGAGCCTTCATTAGCTTGAAAAGTTCCCTACTGGCATACATGGTCCATGGATTCGAGAGGTGGTTTCCATGCCTGTACATGTCCATCTGCTCAATACAATTTGAAACGAGACTTGTCCGATGAGGCAACATGTTTCCAGTCATCGATAGTCCGATGTTGATGTTGACGTCCTGGTGAGGAAAGCTTCTGTCATGTTGAACAATTCTCTTCAGGCTTCGTTGGTCCCGTTCTTGCAGGATCTTTTTCCGGTTGCAGCGATGTCAGAGATTTGATGTTTTACTGGCTTCCTGATATTCACGGTACACTTGCAAAATGGTTGTATGGGAAAATCCCCGCTTCATCACCATCTCGGAGATGCTGTGTCCCATCACATTCAAACTCACTTCAGTCTTGATAACTTGCCATTGTAGCAACAGTAACCGATCTAACAACTGCACCAGACACTTGTCTTATATAGGCATGGCTGACCATAGAACCGTATCCTGCCTATTTAAATATCTCTGTATTTGAATACACATGGCTATACCAGTTTCTTTGGCGCTTCAGTGTAAAAAAGAAGAAAGATATGTTCTATTCCATCAGTGTTTGCGAAAGCTATTGAAAATGCTGTAAATATAAAAGTAATGGATTATTTTGGTTCACATAATTTTCTGTCAAATGTACATATTGCTTTTAGAAAAAGTTTAACAACTGGAAATGCTGTATTTTCTTTTCTCTGTAAGGCACTGGACAGATTAAACAAAACAGTGGGAATACCAGCCATCTTCTTTGATTTAGCTACAGCATTTGATTTGTTGATCACAGAATATTACTGCAGAAGTTGGACCATTGTGAAATAAGAGGAGTAGCTCCAGTTGGCTCCTATCACACATTAAATACCTTAAGTAGAGACAGCAAAAGGTCATTCTGTACAGTAATGAGGGTCTGTGAGGTTGCAGCCAGAGTCATGCTGGGACTGCTACTGTTAATAACCTAAATGATATGCCTTTTAATATGACAGGTGATTTTAAAATAGTGATTCACTAGCTTCATAGCAGAGGATGACGAGTGCAACAAAGGCATTGCGTCAGATAGTGATGGTCAAGACATAAGTTCATGGCTTGTAGGAAATAAATTGATACTAAATTACAGTAATATTCAGTCTTAATGGTTTCTAACATACAATTCAACTAAAACACAGACTTGGCATATGATTAATGAGTGTGAACAGTTCAGATTCCTGGATGTTCAAGTAGATAGTAAGCTGGCATAAAAAGACTGTGTTCAGGATTTTGTACAAAAACTGAACGCTGCTACATTTACCATTTAAACAGTATCAGCAGTAAGTGGTAGTCCAGCATGAAAATTAGTCTATTTTGCTTATTTTTATTCACATATGATATACAGCAATATGAGTATATTCTGAGGTAACTCTTCCCATTCACTTGTTGGCTCAGCAATGGGCACTTTGACCAGTATGTGGTGTAAGTTTGAAAATCTCTTGACAATCCCTGTTCAGGAGTCAGGGAAATTTAATATTGGCCTCTCAATATTGTAGTGCTACTCCCGCTTTTCTTTCTTAATTTTTTAAATGTAAATAAGAAGGTAAAATGTTGCCAAAGGGAGGTTGCATCGTGTTGCCGACAAGAGGAGAGACAAAACATTTAATCAAAGATTGAAAAGAAAGTGTGAATTCCTTTTTTCTCCTCTTGTTACATAAGATGTTCTGTAAAATACCTTTTCTTTAAGCCAAGCAAATTGTAGCCTCAGGCACAGATGTCATTGTTGGTAAGTGGTGTGACAAAACTGTGTTACCATTAACTCTCAATGCAAAGTAATGATTTGCATAATAATTATAATAATCAGACTTCATTAAGAACATAGATTGCAGGCTTTTGTAACAATTATTGTCCACACAAAGGGCTCGCCACTCTTTGGTGAGTATGTGCTTGGCTACGATGGGCCCCCAGCCTTTGCAGCACTACTTCCCTTTTCATGATGCTTGTCTATCCTCCTGCTGTTCTTTTTCTCTCCATCTCCCTTGGTGACTGAGTCGTATGTATTCTTCAGAGAAACGAAGTTCTTGGTCAAACTGTATATGGATTCATCCTGTCCACCCTTCTTTCTTTCCCTGTCCTTTCTTTTCTTATCCTTCCTTTGCTTTGGCATTTGTGGTCTCTCTTTTTCCTTTTCTTCATCTTCCTCCCTGTGAATTCCTAAAGGCTGGCTCATGCATTTGATGCCTAAAAGGTGACAGGTAACACTTAATTCCCAGCTGTGGTAAAGGCCAGGCCCAGGAAGGGATGGCTGCCTGAGCTGGTACCTTCCTCTATGGTGATCGGCCCTCTGTCTGGAGTCTGGAAGGTGTGACGTAAGGTGTGGATATCACATACGGTGGGTGAACCTGCCCAGATGGGGGCCCCCAGCAGGAAGGAGCGTGTCATCAGAGATGCTGACAGTCATGGGGGATTTCTCCGGAATGAGATCCTCATCTCAAAAATGTAAATGGGTTGAGGTGAAAGAATTGATGCATCTTATGGGCCCTCAGGGGTTCAGCATTTGTTTGCTGGGTATGGGCTTGGCGACCCGAGTTCCTGAGTAGAGGACTGGTAAGGGACCCGAGTCCCTTGTCACTGTAAGCTCTGGACATGCTTCATCAACCACCGTGCAGCACAACGGTGCAATGTTGTGTGTGTCAGGGAACAAGGATCTTTGCTTGACCGCCCAGATCATGAGGATGAAATTATATAACCTCAGTCCCAAGGTGTGCTGCATGCTGATGAGATGCATGGCTGTTGAGGTGGAACAGTCATTAATGGGAAACCTGCCAAGCCTCGGTTGCATAAGGCTTACCTAGGCATGCAGGACTCTTAAGTAACTATTATTTTCCTAGCTGCTTGTGGGATTGAAATGGATCCTTCGAAGTTTCCTGTTCCATCTCCCAGCAGGATGGGTGGGCCGCCAATAGGTACTAACACCCAGTCAAATCTGAGGGCTTGTGTAGCCAGTCCTCTAAACTCAGGGGTTATACAGAATTTGTCCATGGATAGTAACAGAACACATACTGCAGTCAGAATGTGTTTTTAATTTTGAAACAGAAACAAGGCAGCTTTGACGAAGTTTTGTCTTTTGTATTAGGAAAGCTTTGGAGGGCAACACAGGTTCACTGAAATCCATTAAAAGACTGTGTAGTGGCATGCTGTTGGTTGAAACTGCTAGTTCCCAACAAGCAACAAACCTCCGAAAAGCTAAATGCTTTGGAGAATATGCCATCGACGTGGAGTGCCAAAACACCTTGAACTCTAGCAAAGGTGTTGTGACCTGTTGAGATCCTGTCGACATTCCAAGGGGGAATTGAAGGATGAGTGGGCTCAGGAGGGGATTGTTGACATGCAGACTATATTGAAAAGATGATGAGTATCTCATAAAATCTGACTCCTTCATCCTTACCTTCTATAGCTTGAAACTCTGAGCATATCAAGACAGGTTTTTTTCGTCTAAGCATATGGCCATATGTCCCTAACACAATGCGCTGTTTTAAGTGCAGCATTTTGGGCACACCACCTTAGGATGTTTAAGGGTGAAGCCGCTTGTGGCAAATGCGGCAAGGCCGCCCATGATGTCATTGGCTGCTCCTCTCCTCCAAAGTGTGTAAATTGCTCTGGGGATCAACCTGCCTGGAGTAGGGATTGCAGTGTCTTCTTTGAAGAGTAGAAGATACAGGAGATTAAGACTTCAAAACACATTCCATATAGAAAGGCCAAGAAGATTTATAAGGCCATGCAGCCTCCCACATTCACTACATCTTCTGCTTCTGTCCTTAAACAGCGTATTTCGACAGCCAATGCTTCTACTCAAACAAACGTTTGTAGTGTCAGCACTAGTACCTGCATTTGTCAGTGTACCTGTCAAGCTGCTGTTGTTTTCGAGCCCATAGCCCCTCCGAGAACATCAGAGAAAGTGACAATTACCACCATTGCAGAGCTCATGGTACCTCCAAAGGGTGAGAATCCAACCACCATGATAAATTGTTCCCAGGCCCAACCCCTGTGCTTGTGTTTACTGGAAACACATTTCAAAGCTACTGATGACACCTGTACTGTGGGACTATACCCTCCACTGTAAGGAAGACCTGACTGGGGAACGAGCCAAGGGAGGTGTTGCTGTGTTTGTAAATAACACACACCACTCCTCCACTCACCCCCCTGACCTACAAGCAGTAGCTGTTGCAGTTCATCTGAGTCTGATGATCACTATCTGCTCCCTGTACTTACCTCCACAGGATGCAATAGACTCTGAGGCCCTCACAACCATATTGAACAACTCCCCTGCCCATTTCTCCTGTTTGGTGATTTCAATGCCCATAATGTATTATGGGGCTCATGCTATACTTACCACAGGATTCGAGTGTTGGAGAACCTCATGATTATTCATGAGCTGTGCATCCTTAACAAAAGCAGTCCCACAAAGTTCTCAGCTGCCACTGGGTCATTCTCTGCCATCGACCTCTCTTTCTGCTCTCCAGCACTTGCACACTCTGCAGTGGGAAGCAGCTGATGACCTTTATTCCTTTGACCACTGCACACTGTGGATCCACCTACTGGATGGAGAATTGCAGGAACAGTCACCACCTAAATGGCTGATGAGCGAAGTTAACTGGGTACTGTTCAACCAGATGCCTGGGTTTGAGCACCATGCCAGCGTCCAGGAATGGGTGGAGCACGTTCTGTGTGTAATCCTTCATGCTGCTGACCTATCCACACCACAGTCTTTGTCATCTTAGGAGGCCCACTTATTTTATGAAAGTATGAGAAGCCATCCAAAGGATTTCCTGTAAACACAGTCACTTACCAATAGCAGCAGTGCTGAACCAGGTGTCTCTCCCAACACCCAGAAACATCGCTCAGATGCTAGCTGCTCATTTTGCACAGACTACAGGCAATACAAGCCAGAATCTGGCATTTTGTTGCTACTGTGCAACTGTAAAGAGGGGCAAGTTGGACTTCAGATCCAACACTTCTGAGGCCTAAAACTTTCCTTTCTCCATGGGGAGCTCGAAACAGCACTATCTAAGTCTCATGACACTGAACTGGGCCATGACCAAATCCGGTACTGCATGTTTCAACATTTGCCAGCGGCATCAAAGGACTTCATCCTCTGATGTTTTAATCTTATATGGCAGACAAGCAATTTCCTCAACTTGTGGAGGTAAAACCAAGAAAGGACCGTACATCTCCTGTAGTTACAGAAGTATCACCTTAATGAACTGCATAGGAAAGATTCTGGAGCGAATGGTTAACCGCCATGTGGTCTGGCTGTTAGAGACCAGGCAACTCCTTAGTCGTTCTAGTGTGAATTCTGGACATGTTGGTCCACTGGAGACAACCTGACCCTGCTCAAGGCAGCTATTCAATAGTCTTTCCTATGTAACCATCACTGTATCTGTATATTCTTCAATATCAGTAAGGTGTATGATACTACTTGGAGACATTATATTCTGTTCTTGCACAACTGCATCAGTGGGGCTTTTGTGGCCACCTTCCCATCGTCATACGGTCTCTCCTGTCTCAGTGGTTTTTTAGGACACAGATTGGTGACTTGCTGTCAGATCATTTTCAGCAGGCGAATGGCGTCTCTCAGGGCAGTGTTTTAAGTGTTATCCCCATTGCTGTAACCATAAACAGTATCATGTCTACAGTAAGGAGTTGTGTACAATGCTCTTCATTTGTGGTTGACATTGCTGTTTTCTGTTCCTCTTCTGGTGTTGCAACAGTGATCCATCAGTTGCAACTTACAGTGCGGAGGTTAGAGGAGTGGTCTGCAAAGATGGATTTTCAGTTTTCTGCAGATATGAGAGAGAGAGAGAGAGAGAGAGAGAGAGAGAGAGAGAGAGAGAGAGAGAGAGAGAGAGAGAGAGAGTGCATTTTAATCGTGTTTTTCATTTGTCTGCCTTGCACATGAGGGACACCATCCTCAATTTTAGAGACTCAGTGAGATTTCTGGGCGTCATTTTTGACTCCAAATTGTCGTGGTTGCTACACTTGAGAGACCAGAAAACCAAAAGCCAGAATCCTCAAGGCCTTAGCCACAGGTCTTGGGGAGTGCACAGGGCACATCTCCTCCAGTTTTACAGGGCTTTCGTGTATCCATGGCTGGACTATGGGTGCACGGTGTATCGTTCAGTGAGGCCTTATTATTTGAGGTTCATTGACGCTCTCCACCATGAGGAATTTGGCTGGTTCTGTGCTGAGGCTGGGGAACTGCCACTTACCATCCGGCAGCAGTTCTTCATGGTGTATCAGGCATTTAAGTTCCTTGCAGCTCCAAGTTCACCCGTACCTGTTGCTCGTCTGCCTCTGGAACGCCTTTACTCCGACCAACCACAGGCCACGGTGCCATTTGGAATCAGTGTGCAGCGTGTGCTGGAGTCATTCGGGGTGGAGCAAGTACAGCCCCAAACTCATGTTTTAACTGTCTGCTGCTCTGGTTACTGGAGAGGGACAGAGTGATTTTAGATTCGATGCATTGCAGGTTAGATTGCTCCTGCTTCCTGCTTCTTAGTGTGATATTTTCTGACATTTTAGCAGAGCACTGCAACTATGTAGCTGTTTTTACGGATGGGTCGAAACGGGGATTCTTTTGGTGCTCTGCTGTTTTCCTGTATCGTGTCCTCAGTCAGACTGCCTCAAGCCTTTAATGCAGAATTATATGCTATCTTGTGGGCACTGGAGCAGATGAAACATTCTTCCAGTGCCAAATTTCTTGTCTGTTCAGGTTCTCTGAGTGCCATTCACTCATTGAAACATTTGTACCCAGCAGATAGAGCTTTCCAGGCTATCCTGGATGCCCCCTCTAACTACACTGGCTGTGGACGGAGGTGTCTTACTGTGGGTAACAAAAGGGTGGATATAACAGCCAAGGAGGCATGTCTTGATCGTGAGGTACTTCAGCTTCAGTGTGCCATCCCCCTGTATGCTATGACCTTGCTGTTGAGCTCAAGAGTCTTGCGTCATTGGGAGGATGAGCTCCGTCTAGTAAAACCCACAACCTGGCTGTGGTGTACCTCCTTCCAGCCATGTTGACAGAAAGTGGTCCTCCTCACCTGTCTCTGTGTAGGCCACAGCCCTATGAAGCATGGATTCTTGCTCTGGTGACACGACCCTCCAATGTGGGGCACGTGTGGCATATGGATCACTGTGCGCCACATTTTATAGGACTGTGTTTCATTTTTTCGACCAGCGGGCCATGGCTGATTTGCCAACGAATCTGCGATCTATTTTAGGTAATGATCAACCAAATGTGGTTGAGTTTTCAAGTTTCGTGAATTGTCCTTTTTTACCAAGATTTTAGGGACATAGTTTTATATGTTGGCAGGATGACTGGCTCACCCATATTTTATGTAAGTGGTCAATCAGTGACATTTTGCTGTGCCTTCCTTTTAGCTCCTTTGTTGTTTTACTTGTGTTTTAGTATCCTGTGTATCAGCTTTTATTCTTTCCCGTTGTCTTGCCATGTATGATTACATTTAAATAATTTGTTTACCACAACTGTCTCTTTTAATTTGCATAAGAAAGCTGATAACCTCACCGTAGAGTGCCCATAAGCACCAAATGCGTGTCCTCATCACACACACACACACACACACAAACTAACTCCCAGCTGCAGCTGCAACCTGCTACCTCATGGTGTTATGCATGGAAGATGGTCACACTTTCATGACAGTTAATCCATTTATTATTCAGAAGGGTGTAGGTACCATTGCTGGTCCTGTAAAGTCATGCTCTTGGTTGCATAATGGGACCTTGCTTTTGGAGATGGGTTTTGCTTTTCAAGCATAGAAACTGCTTAACACAACACTTCTCCACAGCTATCCAGTTAAATTAGAGGCCCACCACACTCTGAATTCCTCCCATGGTGTCATTGCACTCAGCTACTTGATGGCATGACTGAGGCTGAAATAACAGCTTATCTCACTGACCAGGGAGTGATTGCAATTCACCACATCATGAAAAGGGTTGATAAAGAATTACAATTTTGTCACATGATGACATGGTTGGAGACTGTGGCTGTTATTTGAAGTCAGCTGCCTCAACACCATCAACGTTTGTGATAAAGAATTGGTGCCAATGTGCACCCTATTCCTCACATTTGATCGTGTGGTGCTTCCGTCAAAAATTAAGGCTGGTTGAGAAGCTATTACTTTCAGATCACATGTCTTGATTCTCAAGCATGGCAAAACATGTCAGCACTACAACCACACCCAGGAATCTTGTGAAATTACAGCCAAATGTGTAACCTGTGGCAGGGTCACTCATGAGGGTGAGTGTCCACCTCCTTCCTCTCACTGTATCAACTGCAAGGGTGCTGTGTCCTCCCATGACTGTCCAATCTGTCTCATTGACAGAGCCATGCAGGAGATATGAGTGAAGGAAAAGGTTCCTACTCACATTGCTAGGAAAATGTTGGCTCACTGCAAACCTTGTACACCACCTTCTGGCAGTTACAGTACAATTTTTGCTACACCCCGACCTACGAAGGACATCGCTACGCAGGCTTGGGACTTCCAATTTAGTGCCATTGTTGTGAAATTGTCCAGCTCCAAGGTCACACCCACATCTTCACCTGCTACGGGTGCACACCACATCAAAAGACCTGCACCAGCGAAATTGGATTCCACACAAACAGAAGCACTGGAATCCAAAAAGGAGTACTCCCACAATGACTTTCTGCACACATCTAGCCAGCCAATGCCTGGGTCTGCACCTGACAGACACCAAGGTTCTAAGCAGTCAAACAAAGGCAAATGATCTTCCCCTTCTCTTCCTTGGCATTCTTCTTCACTGGTGTCTCCACGTGGTACCCTCACCTGTCCAACTTCTGTTTCACAGGAACGCACCAACAACAGTCAGTTCACTGGCCAACCAAAGGCACATACTGACACCTCTGTCGAACTAATGGACCAGAATCCTCCAGCCTCTGAACCTGGTCGTTGTGCATGTTCAAATTCGGACACTCACTGCTGTGACAGCCACCTTATTTGACCAATCTCCTGCCTATATGTAACAAGATGGTGTCAAGTGAAGTTGTATGTGATGATAAAGTGAACAAAAGTTACAGTGAAGTGGTGAAAAAGTGACCTTGTAGTGATTGCAACGGAGAAATTACGAAGTTAAAAGAGTGCATATTAAGTCTACAGCCGGCGGGAGAGGCTTTGCGGTTCTAGGCACTACAGTCTGGAGCCCAGCGACCGCTACGGTCGCAGGTTCGAATCCTGCCTCGGGCATGGATGTGTGTGATGTCATTAGGTTAGTTAGATTTAATTAGTTCTAAGTTCTAGGCAACTGATGACCTCAGAAGTTAAGTCACATAGTGCTCAGAGCCATTTGAACCATTTGAAGCCATTAAGTCTACAGTTCACAATGGATGCATTAAGGTGTGAAATTTCCTGCCTAACAAATGAAAATTCTGTGCTGCAAAAGCCACAGACAACACGTGTTCCTGCATCTCAGACAAGTAAACCTAAATTGCAAGACTGGAAACAAGTAAGTGCTGTAAAAGCAAAAAGGGTGTCAATTGTAGCAAGTGAACAAAATATTGTTGATAAAAGTAGGTATAGTGTACTCTCAACAGGTGCTCACAGTAAATCTACAGAAGTTGATAAAGAACATAGTAAATGCAAACTTGAAAGAAACACTGTGAAAAGTACGAAACTAAGATACAATACGAGATCCTCAGTTAAAAATTGTAAGGAACCTTTGAAAATTGCCGAAACAAAGTGTAATGAACTCCCAAAAACACACGGAATAATGTCAATTAATAATGAAAATGGATACAGTTCAGTGTGAATATAAACATTGCAGTGAAGTTAGTGACTCCTGCAATGAACTGTATAATTCTTGTAGTATGAAACAAACTCTGAAGTGCAATGTGCTTTTACTCTCAGGTAGTCATGGAAGAAATCTCGCGGAATCCTAAATGACACGAGCAATCATCTTCAAGTGAGTAGTGTTGTGAAACCCGGCACGAAAACAAAAAACGTTATAGAAGACGCCAACCTAAAAGGAAAAATGTTGCGTAGCAACGACTTTATATTTTGTGTAAGTGGTGCAAATGACGTGGGAAGAAATGAAGCTGATAACTGCATTTCCTTGAAGAAAATAAGCAGAAAAATACAATTGTCGCTACTGTTCCGCATCATGCGTAAACAAGGAAATACGGAAAACGAATATTAGAATTAAGGCACTATGTTCAAACTATGGAAATTGTTCTATTCTAGATATAGGAAAGTTGGGTAGAGGTCAACACACATCCCACGGATTGCACTTAAATTATGCAGGTAAATGCTATTTGTGTGAAAAATTAAGTTTAATCATAAAAGAAAGAATCGAACTGAAAAACTTAATATATAAAAACAGTTTGTTCACAACTGAAAGAATTCCGACAAACTTTTTTAGACTAACTCAGCCTTCTCCATACATACATGAAGGCGAAGTACTTGACAACATCGCAAATCACAGTAAAATCAAAATAATATCGCAAAATGTCCAATATATTACCAATAAAATTGAACAAATTGACGAATTTCTAAGTGTTAGTAGCCCTCATATTTATCTTGTGAATGAACTAGGGTGCAAAACTGAAGAATTATGCAGCATTAATTTAAGTAATTATAAAATTGTCAGTGTCTATTGCAGGGAACAACATAAAGGTGGTGGTGCTGGTATTTATGTCAAAAATAATGTCCAGTGCGAAAAAATTGATTGGATAGATAAACTTGCATGTGAGACGGTCTTTGAAATAGCTGCCATAAGAATAAAGCTCAGATATAGCAGTTTAATAATAGCTAGCCTGTACAGATCCCCTAACAGTAACATGGAAGAATTCTTTTGCCGTTTAGAGGAACTTATTGATAAACTCTCACCTCATAAAAAAAACTATAATAGTAGGGGATGTGAACATTGACTCCTTAACTAATAGTGTAAGTTACCTTAGATATATTGATATATTACAGTCCTATAATTACAACCACGTGAATTCAACATCAACAAGAATTACAGGTGACTCTCAGACATGCATTGGCCATGTTATTACAAACTTAAGTAAGGAGGACCTTGTAGTTGGAACTGTTGAGAACCACATTTCGGATCATAGTGCATTAGTCCTAGAGCTTCACACTGACAAAGAAATAGTGTCTCATAAGGAACAATTTACTTATAAAAGAAAGTTAGACTATCATGCATTAAAGGAAAAACTGGCACACACAACCTGGTATCAGGTAGGCCTATATGCAACAGAAGACATTAATGAAAAGTGGGAAATATTTTATACAACATTAACCCATTGTCTGAATCTAGTATGCCCAAGGGTCAAAATACTAAAGAAAACTGACAGTTCCAGGAATCTTAAAACTCCCCCCTAATTTGATGAAATTAAAGAATGACATGAATGATCTATATATTCTTTTTAAAGACACCAAACTGCAGTACTTTCAGTCTAAATGCAAATCCTGTAGAAAAACCTATAGGGAAGCACTTAAGAAATTAAAGGCACAGAAGTATGCAGAACAGATGAGTCAATCCTGTAATGTTAGCAAAACAGCGTGGAATATAATAAAGAAGGAAAGTGGGGGGAATGACAAGGCATTGTGTAACAACATAATAATAAAGGGCAATGAAAAATTGGTTAGTGACCCAAAAGAAGTATGCGAGAGTTTCATAGATCAATTTAGTAAGATGAGTAAGGAGGATGTGATCAACCCACCACAGGTGCTAAATCCCAGTAATGTCAGTAATTCGTTCTTCCTGAGGTGTGTTACAGAACAGAAAATCCTGAGAACCATTTCAAACTTAAAAGCAAGTACATCCATTGGCTGGGATGACATCTCAGCCAAATTTCTGAAAGAATGCAGTAATGAGTTAATAAAGCCAGTGCAACATTTAATAAACAGCTCTTTCAGACAGGGGTCATTTCCTGACTTGTTAAAAGTCACTGAAATAAGACCAGTGCATAAAAAGGGGAAAACTACTGATGTACAAAATTATAGGCCTATTTCATTGACATCAGAACTTAGTAAGTTGTTGGAAAGACTATTTCTTGATCAAATGGAATCATTTTTCTCTAAGTACAATATCTTAAAAAGTTCTCAACACGGTTTCAGGAAGGGCAAGTCTACAATAACAGCCATAGCCACATTTATTCAAGCAGTATTGAATAAACTTGATGATGGAAACAAAGTTATTGGCACCTATCTAGACCTATTTAAGGCTTTTGATACTGTAAATCACTCCATTCTTCTACATAAGTTAGAAACTTATGGGGTCAGAGGAGTGGCATTAGATTTGTTAAGATCATACCTTGCTGACAGGAGACAATGTGTTAAGTTGTATCATACAACTGGGGGACTTATACAAACAGTAAAATCATCTTATAAAATTCTTAACTGTGGAGTCCCTCAGGGAAGTATTATTGGGCCTTTTCTGTTCAATGTGTACATCAAGGATACAATAATTTAAAAAAAAATGCAGACCCTGTGAATTATGCCAACGACACCTCCTTCATAAGCTGGGGCCCTACAAGACAGCTAACAGTGCAAAATAATATGAAGAACACTAGCCTCATCACAGAATATATGACTAAAAGGAAATTGGCATTAAATAAGGAAAAGACAATTCTAATGGAGTTTATGCTAAATTACAAATCAAGACAAGTGGATACTGAGCCAGAGTTATCAATTGAAACAATTGATAAACATAAATTCCTGGGTATTATAGTTGATGAACATCTTACATGAAAGGAGCACATCAGATACATGTGTAAAAAAAATCTCGTGTAATACCTACCTGCTAAAACGCCTTTCTAGCATAATAGCGTCACCAGTCTTAAGACAAATTTATTTTGGTATTATACACTCCCACCTACAACACGGGATTGAGATTTGGGGCAGGGCACCAACAGTATACATGGATAGGGCTTTTAGAGCCCAGAAGAGAGCAATTAGGATAATAGCGAATATTAGTAAACGTCAATCCTGTAGAGAATACTTCATTAAGTATAATATACTAACAGTGTATTCATTATATGTTCTAAGGACTATACTGTTTGTAAAAGAAAATATGGAGCACAGTATAATAAATAGTGATATCCATAGTTATAATACAAGGAAGAAAGAGGATTACCACATAAAATTCAGAAATAAAAAAAGCAACTGATTATAATCCATTTTCTGCTGGAAGATTTTTTTTACAACAGACTGCCAAATACCATAAAAATGTTAAAAAGAAACATATTTAAAATAAAATTAAAGCAGCTGTTAATTGCTAAATGTTTGTACTCCATCAAGGATTTTTAATGTTGTATGTACTTTATTTCTACTACTAAACTATTATTATTGTTCATGTATGTACTGACTGACTGACTATGTCCACGACTGTAAAAGTTATTATGGACAAATAAACCATTATTGTTATTATTATTATCATCAGATGTGGTTATCCTCCAGTGGAACATTTGCAGCATTCCAATAGTGTTGAATTACAGCTCCTCTTGCAATCATTCTGGCCAGTTATTTTCTGCTTCCAGGAAACAAAATTACGACCTCACGACGGTTTTCACCTCTTGAGCCTGTTTTGACCTTCGCTTGAGGCGGGGACTCCAGCTCATGAGCTAGTCATGTTGCTCATTCGAGACGATGTCCATGGTCACACCATTTCCATCCACACCTAGCTTCAAGCTGTTGCTGTACATCTTTCCCTTCCCAGTTTCACCTTTTCTGTTTGCAGCATCTACTCACTATCATCTTCTGCTGTCACCAAGCTAGATATTTTGCAGTGGACTGTTCAACTTCCTCCTCCCTTTTTGCTGCTCAGTGACTTCAATTTCCACCATTCCCTGTGGGACTCTCCACGCCCCTGTCCAAGAGGCTCTCCCCTAGTAGATATCTTCAACCAGCTCAATCTAATGTGGGTATAATGTTTATTTTCCACTCATTCTTTTCCTACTTGGACCTTTCGATCTGTACTGCTCAGCTTGCTCGTCGTCTTGAGTGGTCCCATATGTTGGACACACATTTGGGTGACCATTTCCTTTCTGTCATTCGTTTGCTAATGTCTATCCCATCTGTGTGCCCAACCAACTGACAGCCTTCCAAAGCTGACTGGCAGCTCTATTCCTCACTGGCTGCTTTCAATGAACACCACGTCTCCTGCATTGATGACCACGTAGAATATCTTACAAAAGCCATCCTTACTGCTGCAGAATGTGCCATATCTTGCACCTCTTCCTCTCTGTGATGTGCTCCGTCCTCTGGTGGAGTAAGGCATGCCATGATGCAATCCACAGCTCTCCACGTTTTTAAATGCCATCTCACAATGACAAACTGTATCAGTTATAAACAGCTACATGTGTGTCACTGTATTTTCAAGGACAGAAAGCTAGTTGGGCTTTCTCTTCAAAGCTCTTGTAATAGTTTTACTCCCTCTTCTGTTGTTTGGGGTAATCTCTCGGCATTCAGGAATTGTGCTTCATTCACCCGTTCCTGGTCTGACCATAGTGAACAATGTCACTGTATACCCTCTTGGTATCTCTAACACCTTTGGCTGATATTCAGCAGACATTTCAAGTTCCACCCACTGCCACTACCTCTACATCTGAAACAGGCGGTGGAGGCAAAGACAATATCTCCTCCCAGAATCGTGAATGTTACAATACTGCTTTTACTATGGGGGGGCTTAAACGTGCACTGTCTTCATCCCAGTCATCCACTCCAGGAGCAGATGGCATTCACGTTCGGACTCTTTGGTGTGACGTCATAAGCGCGTGACTGCGTGTGAGATCGCTCTCTAAGTTTTCATCTATTTTTAGTTTTCAGATATATATTTTAACTGTTTTTGTGATAATATTTACTATATAAGTGACTTATTAGTGGTTTCTTCATTCACCTCTGCATTTCGTGTGTTGTGGCCTGATATTTGTGAGTGTTTCGTATCGAGCAACTTAACCTCTTACCCGTGTTTACATTCCGCGCTGACCAGTTGCAGCTGTAGCGGCGCATCGAAAGCTAAGTACTAATTAATTGTTTGTGTATAGTATTTTATTTAGGAACTTTAGTGGTCTTCAACCGGTGTTCTTGGTGTTTTCCGGTGAAATAACTTCAGAAGAAATTTTTGCGAACTGCTTTCAGTTTCGTTACTGTCATTAGACGTTTGATTTTCTTTCTGTGTTAGTATTTTGTTATATTCTCATTTGTTGTTGATTAATACTTTCAATAATAGTAGTTACTTCCCTTGTAGAGCAAGTTTGTGATAATTGTAGTCAGTTTTTAACATCTTCTTATTGTAGTAGCGGAACTTAGATAAAGTTGTTTTCTTGTTTCAATAATTGTAAAATTTTACCATGAGTGAGAAGTGTGGGCTTTGCCGTAGGTTTGTGAGTAGTGGATTGCGGTGTGAGACTTGTTCGAAGTATTTTCACTGGGGGGAATGCAGTGGGGAAGCCAGTGGGCATTCTGGTGAGATCCTCTCCTGGAACTGCAGGTTATGTAGCAAGAGTAAGTTGATAGAGGAGCAGGAGCGTAAGATCTGTGCCCTTCAGGTGCAGTTGAAAAACGCACAGGAGGAGCTAGATAGGATGAGGAGGGAGAAGGGGGTTGGGGAATGGGAGCTGGCTGTTGGCAAGAGATCTGCTAGGAGAAGGAGATTTTCAGATAGTTTTACTATTGGTGTTTGTAATAGATATGACCAACTGTCAGAGTCTAGTGGAGAGGAATCTCTAGTAGCTGTAGATGTAGGAAGTATGCAGCAGACCTCAGCAGTTACGGTGGCTAGGACAGTTGCAAAGTCTAAGAGAAAGAAGAAGGTTCTGCTGTTAGGTAGTTCTCATGGTAGAGGTGTAGGCCAGCAGTTGCAGGAAGTTTTGGGGAGTGAGTACCAGGTCACCAGCATTGTGAAGCCTAATGCAGGATTGGCTCAGGTGACTTTTAACATAGGGGGGTTATGTAGGGATTTTACTAAAGAGGATCAGGTAGTGATTGTGGGTGGGGCTGGTAATAGTATTGATAGGGATGGGAAGTATGACATAGATGGTGACCTGGAAAAGATAGCCACTCAGACTGGCAACACGAATGTGCATTTCGTGGGACTGTTTCAGCGTCACGATCGGCCTCATCTTAATATAGCCGTCAGGCGTAATAACATGAGACTTGGGGGTGCGCTGATGACAGAAGGCATGAGTCACATTTCAGTGGTGTCGGTGGAGTCTATCAGTAGGACGGGTTTCACTAGACATGGCCTGCACCTCAACAGGTATGGGAAGGGGAGGTTGGCAAAACTTATAGGTGACAGCATAGGTGGGGGTGGTGGGATCACTCATGGGAAAATTCCGGTAGTTGTGGGTGTTAGAGCTGTACCTTTTTTAGATTGAAGTCAGCTGATAGGTATTCCTGCTTAAGGGAAGTCTCTCTAACAAAGAAACCACTTTCTACAAAGCTTGGGTATCCGATTAATGAGGGAATTAGTATATTTCATCAAAATATACAAGGTATTCGAGATAAAGTTAGTGAACTGCTTATAGATGTTGACTCTGAAATTATTGGTATATCTGAACACTTCTTAAATAAGGAGATAATTCAGAGGCTTCCTTTACCAGGATACAGGTTGGCTGGCAGCTTTTCTAGGAGCTCTTTGCGGTGTGGGGGAGTAGCCATGTATGTGAGAAACGGTATCCCATTTGAGTCAATTGATGTTTCAAAGTACTGCACTGAAAAGGTGTTTGAATGTTGTGCAGGTGTGGTTAAATTTAGTGGAGCTAAACTTCTTACTGTTGTTATTTATAGATCCCCAGACTCCGATTTCACAACATTTTTGCTAAAGCTAGAGGAGGTTCTTGGTTCACTTTATAGGAAATACAAAAAGTTAGTTATATGTGGTGACTTCAATATTAATTGTATAAGTGATTGTGCAAGGAAAAGGATGCTGGTAGACCTCCTTAATTCATATAATCTTATGCAAACCGTATTCTTTCCAACGAGAGTGCAAGGGAACAGTAGAACAACCATAGACAATATTTTTGTTCATTCGTCATTATTAGAAGGGCATTCTGTTAGCAAAAAGGTGAATGGCCTTTCAGATCATGATGCACAAATTTTAAGTCTAAAAGATTTTTGTGCTTCAACACATGTTAAATATAGTTACCAACTTTTTAGGAAAGCTGATCCAGTTGCTGTACAGACTTTTGTAAACCTTATCAAGGAACAAGATTGGCAAGATGTTTATAGTGCTGATACAGTAGACGATAAATATAATGCTTTCCTCAAGACTTTTCTCGTGCTCTTTGAAAGTTGCTTTCCGTTAGAACGTTTAAAACAGGGTACTAGCACAAACAGGCAGCCTGGGTGGCTGACTAAAGGGATAAGAATATCTTGTAGAACAAAGTGGCAATTATATCAAAACGTTAGAAACAGTCAAAATCTAAATGCAGCAGCCCATTACAAACAGTATTGTAAGGTGCTTAAAAAAGTTATTAGGAAGGCAAAAAGTATGTGGTATGCAGATAGAATAGCTAAGTCTCAGGATAAAATTAAAACCATATGGTCAGTCGTAAAGGAAGTGGCTGGTCTGCAGAGACAGGTCGAGGATATAGAATCAGTGCGTAGTGGGGATGTCCGTGTTGCTGATAAGTCGCATATATGTACAGTACTTAATAATCACTTTCTGAATATAGCAGGTGAACTAAATAGAAACCTAGTCCCAACAGGGAATCATATAGCGCTCTTAGAAAAAAGTGTTCCGAGACTGTTACCTGAAATGCTCCTCCATGATACTGACAAGAGGGAGATTGAGTTAATAATTAAATCACTAAAGACCAAGAACTCTCATGGATATGACGGGGTATCTAGCAGAATACTGAAGTATTGTTCCACGTATATTAGCTCAGTACTTAGCCATATCTGTAACTTTTCCTTTAGCAGTGGTCGGTTTCCTGACCGATTAAAGTACTCGGTAGTGAAGCCACTTTATAAAAAGGGAGACAGGGATAATGTTGACAATTATAGACCTATTTCTATGCCATCGGTGTTTGCTAAAGTTATCGAGAGGCTTGTATATACAAGGTTACTGCAGCATTTAAATTCACATAATTTGCTGTCAAATGTACAGTTTGGTTTTAGAAATGGCTTAACAACTGAAAATGCTATATTCTCTTTTCTCTGTGAGGTTTTGGACGGATTAAATAAAAGGTTGAGAACGTTAGGTGTTTTCTTTGATTTAACGAAGGCTTTTGACTGTGTTGACCACAAAATATTACTGCAGAAGTTGGAACATTATGGAGTAAGGGGAGTAGCTTACAATTGGTTCGCCTCCTACTTTAAGAACAGAAAGCAGAAGGTAATCCTCCGCAATATTGAGAGTGGTAATGATGTTCAGTCCCAATGGGGCACTGTTAAATGGGGCGTTCCCCAAGGGTCGGTGCTGGGGCCACTGCTGTTCCTTATTTATGTAAATGATATGCCTTCTAGTATTACAGGTGATTCAAAAATATTTCTGTTTGCTGATGACACCACCTTGGTAGTGAAGGATCTTGTGTGTAATATTGAAACATTATCAAATAATGTAGTTCATGAAGTAAGTTCGTGGCTTGTGGAAAATAATTTGATGCTAAATCACAGTAAGACTCAGTTTTTACAGTTTCTAACCCACAATTCAACAAGAACTGACATTTTAATCAGACAGAATGGGCATGTTATAAGCGAGACGGAACAGTTCAAGTTCCTAGGCGTACGGATAGATAGTAAGCTGTTGTGGAAAGCCCATGTTCAGGATCTTGTTCAGAAACTAAATGCCGCTTTATTTACCATTAGAACAGTATCTGAAATAAGTGACATTTCAACACGAAAAGTAGTATACTTCGCATATTTTCATACGCTTATGTCATATGGTATTATTTTTTGGGGTAATTCTTCTGATTCAAAAAGGGTATTTTTGGCTCAAAAACGGGCTGTTCGAGCTATGTATGGTGTAAGTTCGAAAACCTCTTGTCGACCCCTATTCAATAGTCTGGGAATTTTGACATTGCCCTCACAGTATGTATTTTCTTTAATGTCGTTTGTTGTTAGCAATATTAGCTTATTCCCAAGAGTTAGCAGCTTTCACTCAGTTAATACTAGGCAGAAATCAAATCTGCATGTGGAATGCACTTCCTTGACTCTTGTGCAGAAAGGAGTGCAGTATTCTGCTGCATCCATTTTCAATAAGCTACCACAAGAACTCAAAAATCTTAGCAGTAGCCCAAACACTTTTAAGTCTAAACTGAAGAGTTTCCTCATGGCTCACTCCTTCTATTCTGTCGAGGAGCTCCTGGAAGAGATAAAAAATTAAGCAAATTCCAGTGTTACATTCTTGATTTTCTTTATTTAAACTAACGACTTGTTTCATTTTATGTGTTTCTACAATCGTGTTATAATTTCATGTATTGACTCGTTCCATGACCATGGAGACTTCTCCTA
This sequence comes from Schistocerca piceifrons, assembly GCF_021461385.2. NCBI lineage: Eukaryota > Metazoa > Arthropoda > Insecta > Orthoptera > Acrididae > Schistocerca > Schistocerca piceifrons. Next base: position 393,060,728 of record NC_060143.1, on the reverse strand, counting down.
AATGTGGTCCCACGGAACAATAAATAAATAAATAAATAAATAAAATAAAATGTTGCGACACCTGTCTCCTGAGGGCCTGTGCATACTCCTCAATACATATAATCACATTTGGACAGATGGAACATTTCCCAGTCGTTGGTGTGAGACCATTGTCATTCCCATATCTAAGCCTGGTAAGGGCAAGCACTTTCCTTCCAGCTACCACCCAATTTCCCTCACCAGTAGTGGCTGCTAGGTGATGGAATGTACGATTAATGATCGGCTAGTGTGGTGGCTCGAGTCTCGGAATCTCACCACTACCGCCCAGTGTGGATTCCTTAGGCACCGCTCTGCACTTGATCATCTTGTCACCCTGGAATGAGATTTTCACTCTGCAGCTGAGTGTGCACTGATATGAAACTTCCTGGCAGATTAAAACTGTGTGCCGGACCGAGACTCGAACTCGGGACCGACTTCGAGTCTCGGTCTGGCACACGGTTTTAATCTGCCAGGAAGTTTCATCTTATCACCCTGTTAACTTATATTATGAACAATTTTTTTATATACTGCTGAACTGTGGCCGTATTTTTTTGATTTGGCGAAGGTGTATGACCCTTCTGACGGATGGGTATTGTCTGTATTACGTACGAGTGGTGCTTCTGGGGTTGCCTGCCCCTTTTTATCTGGAAATTTTTAAAAGACCGTTTTTTTAAGATACATATGGGCTTGGCTCTGTCAGACCCTTTTATTCAAGGGAATGGAGTGCCTCATGGTTCTGTGCTCAGCGTCGTCGTATTTTTCCATAGCCATTAAGCCTTCTATGGATTGTCTCACACCATGTATCTCAGACTCTCCTTTCATTTGATGACTTCGCGATCTATTGCACCTCTCAGTGAACCTGTCTACTTGAGTGGCATCTTCAGCGATGTCTTGATCACCTTAACTTGTGGAGTATCAACAGTGGCGTCTGCTTTTCTGCTGATAAGACTGTCTTTATGAACTTCTGGTGGTAATGAGAGGTCCTTGTATTTAATTTTTATTTAATACTTTTTTCCTTACCTTATGATATTGGTGCTTATGATATTAGCAGTTTTGTGCCCTAAAGCACAAAAATAAACAACAATAAATATTGAAATGACTGAAACGTGTAAATGATGCTGTACAATTGTTACATCGCTGAAACAACCACTTCTGAATAATTTAAAAGACTGGAAATACACAAAGGTCTTTATCATTAATGGAGAACATGTATAAACTCAGTACTTCTTAATAAAGGCATAAATAAACTGAAGATAAGTTATTATTTCACAATTTATCATTTACAAGATAGAAAATTGACAACCTTAAGTACTGTAGCAGGGCTCGAGGAAGAATACAATATGTCATGACCTAGCATTAAAGTCTGGAATTATTTATATACTCAGGACTATTTAAGTGAATTTCAGGATATTTAGTGGAGGTCCCATTGGTCCCTGAAGTCCCTTTTTTTGCAGAGGTACTTTCTTCAGTTTGCTCCCTAAAGTACCTTTTTCTTTAAATTTTAATAATTCCAGTGAAGCTTAATGAGGCATATTTCATGTTACAACTGGTCTTAATCATTGTCTTAGCATTTTGGTTTCTTTCAGTTCCTGCATTTACAGTAACTCCCTGTCCAGGGGTGTGCAGGGAGTGATGGTAGGAGGACACTGTTGGCTGCAGGGTGAGGGAACATGCAAGGAGACAGTGTTGTACAGTACCATCAGCTTTTGCGCGACTTACTCTTCACTTTTTATGGTATAAATGGTGCATACTTAATGGTGGCTGTAATTCCAATGAGGATGAGTTGCGACTTAGACTGTCAGATATCGGTTGGAGGCAGGACATGTAGCTAGCTGCTGGGAATATGCTGCTGATTTCAGCTGCTATTGGAAACATTCATTTACTGAGTTTGACAGTCATACTACCTCATTCTTGGCCACTGTATGTGTTAGTCATGCCACACTGAATTTTGTAGCTGTGCAAAAACCATTACATGTGCAAAAGAATTGTTAGCTTTGACTGTGAAAGACCATTATAATACACTCAAAAGAATTAATTGGTATAGTAACTACTTTTGGATTAGCATTGTGTCTTAAGGTATTTTATTAGTGATTGTATGTAAAAGTGAGATTTACATATGACATGTTATGAGAGTATTTTAAAGTTTTGTTGTGGAACACCAAGGAAAATAATTGAAAATAAATTTTATGAACAGTTTCAACTTGTAGCTCACAGACAGTGTAGGATACTGCCTATCTCTCTCTCTCTCTCTCTCTCTCTCTCTCTCTCTCTCTCTCTCATATATCCCCCCAAGAGTTCTTACACAGCATGCAAACCCTTAAGAGCAGGGATCTTTCAACATTTATAAACTGTTTAAAGCGCATAAGCACACTGAAAATGGAATTGATAAGATACATCCCAAATATCGCATGACTTGAACTAAAATGCACTCAGCAATATTATACTTAAGTAGAACAGCAATACACAGTTAGAATCGGTGTTCTCAGGACTTAGTAAGCACAGCAAAAACAAATTTTAATGTATGTATATTTGCAGAATCATCATTGTTCGAGCATTCAGTATAAGCGAAATTCAATTAAAAAATCAAATCATAAATTTTAAGTAGGCAAAGTTAGTGAAATTTGGGCTACTGTCACTGCAGTGAAAGGGCTACTGTCACTGCAGTGAAAGCTTCTTTGGAAGTAATAATAGTGTATTACAATTACATTGTGTAGTAAACAGATACAATATGCATTTTCATGGAGGCAGAGAGAGAGAGAGAGAGAGAGAGAGAGAGAGAGAGAGAGAGAGAGAGAGAGAGAGAGAACACCTCTACTGTATGCGATTTCTACCATAGCATATTAACGTTACGAAATTTACATTGTTAACCCTGCTGACATGCCTGGCAGAAAAGTCTCTTGTTTACCATTTCCCGACACTTACTTGCTTCTGGAGGTAAGTTCAATTACTTCCCTCATAGACGTATATCAAGAGAAAGACGTGCCAGTTCTGAAACTGAACCAAAAAATCAAATCTGAGTAATGTACATTCAACGCAGAATTTTCTGTTGATATAATAGGCAGTCAACAGGGAACGAGGACTGATTTTACTAGAACAGAAATATGCTTTGAATTACACAAATTGTGGTGGATGATTTAAAATACAAGGTAATGGAATGTTTCGTTCATTTTCACCTTGATTGCAAAAACTGACATTTTCTGAATTTTACACTGTTTTCTAATGGCCCCCTGAAAATTGTAAAAATGATATTTTATTGAAAATCTCTGTTATTAATGAATAATGTCTTGTGTATTTAACTACACTTCTTTCCAGAAGTAATTTTGCAGTAAACCATTATGGTTGTGATGAAGTTCATAGGACACAGACAGGGAGAAGTTCGAGGTGAAGCAAATGTGGTTCAAATATCTAGATAAAAATGGGTACCGGTATTTAATTGATCACGGGCCAAGAAAAGTTCAGAAATATCGCTGTTCTGCATAGTGTGTCAGAGTGATTTTAGTACTGACCATAGTTTCTCAAGAGTTGATCAACATGTTGGAACAAAAGCTCGTAAGAACAAATGTAAGACAAAACTACACCCTCTTCAATAAGATTGGAAAAAGTGTAGATGAAATAGGTTCAAATGGTGAGGCTCAGCAGCTTCTGAATAATGACCAAAAACTGTACCACATGGGCAGATGAAATTTTCATTTTATGTAACAAAGAAAAAGCAATGAAATGGAATGGATGTGGATTGTAAAATCAGGATTGTGTAATTACTCATTGCACTGATGTTGGAGAGGTTTTCAGAGAGGCGCTTGGAAATTCTGTGTCTGATGATTTTACTTTGTCTCCATCGAAGGAGGTGTATTTGATTACTGAGGCTTAGGACCCTATTTCTGGGACCAAACTGCAGACGATTCAAGACATTCGGCATTTGCTATACTATGATGAAATCACAAATGAAGCCAGCAAAAAAGAAATACAAATTGCAATGCACTACTGATTAACAACTAAAGAAGAGGTTGTTGAAAATCATCTTCATGCTAAGGCGAAAGATCTGCATACCTTGTTTTCACAGAAGGGAAAGCAAATCTTCGCTTACGGAATTTCCTGATGATCAGTTTGTGACAATCCAAATGTGAATCAGACAATATTAAAATTAATAATGAAAATGTCCTAGCAGTATGCAGCAAATCTTTGATATAGGAACATACAGTTTGCATAAAATTAATAATTCATTTTGGATCTGATGTTGTAAATCTTATTAGTGCAATATTTCACTATTTTCATGGCTGGCCTACTACATGGGAGGATTTCCAACTATGCCAGGAGAAAGTTGGATTGCCTAAGCATTGATTCTTAAAACATGTGCCATCACGTTGTTTAACTGTAAGCCCAGCAGCCCAAAGGATTTTGGATCAGTGGTATGCTATCAATAGATATTTCCTCACAGTTTTAGCTGCTAAATCAACTTCAGTTTCAGAGAAGTTGAAAGAAATAGTCAAGCTTATAAAGCAGCCTGACATTAAAACGCAACTTATGTTTGTTAGTGAAAGTGTCAACATCTTTTCATCCTACTTGCAGTTATTTAAAAAAAGAACCTTTCTTAATCAACCATTTGTATGAACATGCAAGTGAACTTCTAATGAAGTTACAAATTTGACATTGTGTGTAATGTCTCTATTGTGGAAGCAAACGTTTTTCCTGTGAGTAATATTTTATTTCTTACAGTGAAGTCCTAATCAAGGTACCAAATAACATGGAAGAGAACGATGCTGCCTCTTTTCACACAGGTATGAAGAGCCATTGTGTTAAAAGTGCCAAGTACTTATCAGAAAGTCTCAAACCAAATGAAGCTTCTCACCGCAACAGTGTATTGTTTAATGCAGGTTTTTGAAGGCTGGAGAGGTCAGAAGCATTTTCTGAGAGGCCAAAATTGTAGCTTTAGATAATGCTTTACCTTTTGATGTGGATGCAGCTATACTGTTGGATGAGTGGAAACTCCTGAAATTTGAATTTGAAATTCCTGAAGTTGCCCAGACAGTTGATAAACACTGGTCCTCTATTTTTAATTTAAGGCCAGCTTCAAACTTTTTTAAAAATATTGTCCTGTAACAAAAATTGTAGAAGCAGTACTTGTATTGTCTCATGATAGTTCTTTGGTAGAATAATAATTTTTTCTTTGTGTACATGTTTTAACAACTAATAAGGTAAACATGAGTGTAAGTGGCACTTGTTTCTAATACAGATGAACTGCTACTGTTGGCTATAAATGCGTACCAAAGCTAAAAATGCTTCTTAGAAGAAAAAAATTAAGCAAGATGAAATGCTGAAGGAAACTGAAGAAAGATGAGCATTTGGTAAAAGAACAGAAAAGTTGAAGGCTAAAACTGCTGAATGAATAGTCACAAACTTTATTGCAGAAATCTAAGGAAAAGCTGCTGATCAGCTGCTCGGATAAACCACCCAGCTCCTTGAAAAAGGAATTACAATATATGTAAGGATTATGGACAAATCTCTCTAGCCCAAGGGGTATACTATCCAGAGTTAAAAGAATTGGAAGTGGAGAAGAAAAAAAATCCAGTCGGGTGGCTACAATTGCAGGAGACTTTAAACAAAAAATAAGTAAAATATCATACTATTTTAAGGAAAAGTAAATTGTGTCTTTGTAATGTTTTAACTTCAAGTTGATCAAATATATTTCAAGGACAGTGCAATACATGAAAGTCACAGATCAAGTAAACAGAGGAAGACGTGTGTCACTTTAACAGTCAAATCACAACTGAGTCCGAGTCTAGTGGCCGCTGGCTGGCTGGCCGTTTAGGTGGCACTGCTGCTGCATGGCTGGCAGACAACGCCGCATGTAACTGCGCGGCGGCACTTTGAAAGATCGGCGAGTCACAACACTTTTCCCCCTTTGAAGTTTTTGCACAGGTCTTGATGGAGGTGGCCTGTAGATTGCTAACATCCATAGGTGTTGTTTGACTGGCCGTAAAGTCTCGAGGACATGGGGGTTGACCGCTGGGGCCCCGTGCACCAATCTGCCCGTTGCGGCAAGTCCAGTTGTTATAACAGGAGACATGGGTGATGTGTCCGCGTCCGTAGGAGAAGGAGGTGAGTAGAGTTGCTCCGACAGATGATGGTCATCTGGTTCCTGCATGGGCACGTCTCCTGTTGGCGTCAGTTCTTGTGCTGGCACCGATATGATGGTGAGAGGACTGCGTTGTGAGTAATGAGAGATTCCAGTATCCTGAGCGTCAGGTAGAGCCGAAGATGGTGTAGCGGCATCCGGAACGGGCGTTGCCGGCACACGAGGCCGAAGCTGGTCCGAATGACGTACTGCAACACCCGCGTCCGTCTGGATTTCATACAGGTGTCCGCCACGGTGTTGTAAGATGCGGCCAGGGCTCCATTTTGGCCGCCTGCCATATCCCTGTACCCATACAAGGTCGCCGACGGTGAACCGGCCAAGCAAAGGCACCCACGGCCATGAGGTGGAAGGCTGCAGAAGATGAAGTAGCGTGCGGGGCTGTCAGCCGTGTAAGAGCTCAGCCGGGCTGTGGTCGCCCATGGGGGTGAAACGGTATGAAGCCAGAAATTGGAGAAGCGCATCATCAGCAGCAGAAGCAGTCAGGAGTTTCCTGATCTGAGCCTTAAATGTGTGGACCGGTCGTTCAGCCTCACCCTTTGGCTGTGGATGGAACGGAGGGGCCGTGACGTACCTGACGTCATGACAGGCACAAAAATCTGCAAAATCGGAAGAGGCAAATTGCGGACCATTATCAGTAACAAGAGTAGAGGGAAGGCCTTCCAAAGAGAAAATGCGAGGTAGAGCATTTGTGGTTGCTGCGGTGGTAGGCGACGTGCAACGGACAATGAAAGGAATGTTAGAATAGGCGTCAATAACGAGAAGCCAATAAGTACCTAAAAAAGGTCCCATGAAGTCAGCGTGAATACGCTCCCAGGGCTTCTCAGCCAAAGGCCATGGTGACAAAGATGACTTTGGGGCGGCGGCCTTTGACGCACAAGGGCCGCAAGCAGCGACCATGTGTGCGATTTCAGATTCGATGCTGGGCCAGTACACATGACGGCGCACTAGAGATTTTGTGCGAGAGGCACCCCAGTACCCTTGGGAGGCGCAAGACCGAAGCACGCAAAGGCACAGGTACCACAACACGCGGCGAAGCATTTTCGGTGGAAAGGAGGATAACGCCATCCCTAGCCGTGAGGCGGTAATGCAAAGCGTAGTAGTTCCGCAACTGATCAGAAGTCTTAGCGGACGGATGATCTGGCCAACCCTTCTGAATACAGCGTAAAACCCGGGAGAGGGTAGGGTCAGAACCCGTAGCAGCCACCAGCCAGTCCCTGGTGATGGGGAACCCGTCCACAACCCGCTGCTCGGCAACATCCCTGGGAAGGCGAGACAGTGCATCAGCATTCGCATGTTCAGCCGTCGGCTGGAAATGAATCTCATAATTGAAACGAGACAAGTAAAGAGCCCAACGCTGGAGGCGGTGTGCAGCCTTGTCGGGAAGTGACGTTGATGGATGAAACAAGGAAACAAGTGGTTTGTGATCCGTAACAAGATGAAATTTGGATCCATAGAGAAAAACACCAAACTTATGAAGAGCTTAAATAATGGCCAAAGCTCCTTTTTCAATTTGAGAATACTTTTGTTGGGCATCCGTGTTTTAGAGGCATAAGCAATGGGTTGTTCAGAACCGTCAGAAAAACGGTGTGCAAGGACTGCACCAACCCCGTATTGAGAGGCGTCTGTGGCAAGAACAAGATGTTGGCAGGAACGGGGCCTTTTTCAGCATAGTCTTCAATTTCTGGAAAGCCGCATCGCATGACGCGGACCAGTGAAAAGGCACATTTTTATGCAACAGGCGATGCAACGGCTGAGCCACCGAAGCAGCAGACAGTAAAAACCTGTGATAGTATGCTATTTTCCCCAAGAAGGCCTGCAGTTCCTTAACAGATGTAGGGCGAGGAAGGGCATTGATCGCAGCGACAGTTTGCTGAAGCAGACAAATACCATCCCGAGAGAGTTGAAACCCCAAGTACGTGATAGATGCCTGGAAAAATTTTGATTTCTGAAGATTACACTTAAGACCGGCAGTCTTTAAGACATAAAAAAGTGTGTGGAGACTCTGAAGATGTTCTTCAGTGGTGGAGCCAGTGACAACAATGTTGTCCATGTAATTTATACACCCAGGGACAGTGAGGAATAATTGTTCCAAGAATCGCTGAAAGAGAGCAGGGGCACTGGTAACCCCGAATGGCAATCGTTGGTATTGATAGAGGCCAAAAGGCGTGTTAAGGACCAGAAACTGCTGGGAAGCAGCGTCGAGAGGAAGTTGTTGATAAGCTTCTGACAGGTCAAGTTTAGAAAAATACTGGCCTCCAGCAAGTTTAGTGAACAATTCTTCAGGTAGAGGCATAGGGAAAGTGTCGATAAGGCGTTGAGCATTTACAGTGGCTTTGATATCGCCACAGAGACGAATATCACCATTTGGCTTAGCAACGACAACGACAGGAGAGGACCACTCACTGGAAGTGACAGGAAGCAAGACCCCTGAAGCAGTGAGACGATCCAGCTCCCATTTGACCTGATCACGAAGGGCCACAGGAATGGGCCGAACCCGAAAAAACTTAGGCCGAGCAGTGGGTTTAAGAGTGATATGAGCTTCAAAATCGTTTGCACGGCCTAACCCAGGAGAAAAAAGGGACGAAAATGTTGTTGACAAGGAATCCAATTGAGTATAAGGAATAGCATCAGAGATGAGATTGACAGAGTCATCTATGGAGAACCCAAAAGCGCAAAAGGCATCGAAACCAAAAAGATTCTCTGTGTTACTATGGTCGACCACAAATATGGGGACAGTGCGAACGACAGATTTGTAAGATACCTCAGCATCAAATTGTCCCAAGAGAGAAATCTGTTTATTGTAAGTCCGTAATTGCCTAGTAATAGGTGACAGGACTGGAGAACCTAACTGAAGATACGTCTGAGAATTGATGATAGTGGCAGCAGAACCAGTATCCACCCGCATGCGAACATCTCGACCAAGTATTTGGACAGTGAGGAATAACTTCCCTGAAAGGGAAGAAGTACAAATTGACAGACAACACAGAATCAGAATCAGCATCATGTTCATGAACATCATGTATGCGGTCGGATCTGCAAACGGATGACACATAACCCTTTTTTTTTGCATTTGTGACACGGCCCAACGTTGTGAATGTTTCGTAAAACACCGTGGACATGAAGGAAGTTGCTGTGGGTTTTGCTGCAGTTTCTTAAGGTTTTTTTTATGGTTAGGCCGAGACTGCGCTTGGGAGCATACTGCGGCCACATCAGCTGGTGGGGACACGCCACACGCTTCGTCAACATCACACTGAGGTTGTATTTCCCCGACGTCACCCATGCCTCTATTTGCGCTCCAGCGGTGTGAGAAATTTCAAAAAACTGAGCGATGGATAGGACTTCATCTAGAGTCGGATTTGCCAACTGCAGGACACATTGCCTAACTTCTTTGTCGGGCACCGATCGGAAAATAGCATCCCATACCATGGAATCGGTGTAGGATTCTTTGTGAACTTCATTAACAAATTGACACTTTCGACTGAGGCCGTGAAGTTCAGCAGCCCAAGTGCGATAGGATTGATTCAGTTGTTTTTGACAATGATAAAAGGCAACACGAGAGGCTACCACATGCGTATGCTTTTGAAAATAGACGGACAGAAGTGAGCACATTTCAACAAAGGACAAAGATGCAGGATCTTTCAAAGGAGCCAATTGCGACAACAACCGATACATTTGAGGTGAAATCCATGAAAGGAACAGAGACTTACACGTTTGGTCGTCCGCGACATGAAATACCAAGAAGTGCTGTCGAAGATGTTTTTCATAATCAGACCAGTCTTCCGCCATCTCGTTGTAAGTAGAAGGAGATAGAGACAACGATGAGAGACGCCCCGCATTTGATGCCGCGATGAAATCACGAATCGCTTTTGTGAGAAGCATTTGCTGTTCTATGAGACCTTGCAATAGTTGCTCTAAAGTAGCCATGGAAACACATGGGTCAACGATGAAAAAGAAAAATTCACTACTCGTCGCCAATTGTTTTAACTTCAAGTTGAACAAATATATTTCAAGGATGATGCAATACATGAAAGTCACAGATCAAGTAAACAGAGAAAGACGTGTGTCACTTTAACAGTCAAATCACAACTGAGTCCAAGTCTACAAGTCTAGCGGCCACTGGCTGGCTGGCCGCTTAGGTGGCGCTGCTGCTGCGTGGCTGGCAGACAGCGCCGCATGTAGAGGACGTGCGTAACTGCGCGGCGGCACTTTGAAAGATCGGCAAGTCACAACATGTAACTGCCACATTATCTGTTATTTTGATACTGTGGTTGTGCTGAGACTGTTGAAGTTTGATATATAATTTGAGTTTTTATTTTGTTTATAATTCCAATAATACAATATGTAAAAGAATGATAAAAATAAAATAAAATTGTAAATGAAACAGAAGTCACATAATTATATGCTCCTAGGAACAACACCCAGCACAGGAGGCGTTGGGCTGTTCACTCTGGGAAGCTGGAGTGCAGCCTGAGTGACTCCACCGTTGGCTTATGATAAGTGATTAGGGAGAACTGTGTCCCAAAAAGGTAGACATGACATTTAGTGGCAAACACTATCTCTGATGCTGTGTTTTTATTTGGCAATAGTTGCACTATGCAGAGGTCAGTTTCTGATGTGTATGCTATTGGCTGTTTGTAGCCATCCCAATTCCTGTGCGCCAAAAGCAGTGTGTGACCAGGGAAGAACGGTGTGAGACAAGGAGTGGATTTCAACGTGGTCTTCAGTTGGATAAAAGCCCTGTTGCAATGATTCATCCGTGATGTGAAATGCCACAAATGTTGCTTCGGGAGATGCATTTGTGTGTCCTAGTCCTCCATAGCATCAATGAAAGGCAGAAACGATGGAGTATCAATGTAGGTGTTAACTGCAGGAGGTGCTGAGGCCTGGAGCAAAGTGACCTCGTGGGCTGGGAGTTTGTCCACGTGAAGCTGAAACAACTTTTGTAACAAGTCTATCTGAAGCTGCTGCTGCTGTTGCTCCAGCATGCGAGCCAATTTAGTGTCCATGTTGCCAAACAGCTTCCTTTCTCCTCGTTACCAGTGCTATATCTTCAAGGAGCCAGATATCAGTGGATGCATCGGAACTCAAAAGAGAAACACTGAAGCCAGAAGAGGACACGACACCAAGCGGTAGCTGAGCTGAACACGATTGACTGGTGGTGGACAGGAAACAGACAAAGGACAAGACATAGGCAACTTGTGTAAACAACACAGTTCAATACGGAAACCTTCACCACAACAGTATCAACTGTCCATGAGCAAAGAGGCACACAATCCAATTCATGATGAGAGAGACAGACCAAGTGCCAAGTGAGGCTCTTATTGAATAGTCCGTAGTACAGCAGTGATAGTAATCGAGAATATCAGACGTGAACCCACAACTGACTGAGCGTTTTATGGGAAGCTGCTATGTACACGATTGGCTGTGTATTCATGTAACAGCAATCTAAGTCCATTTCCTCCAGCAGGAAGTCAACTTCTTCAGTTATCATATATTGAGCTGGATACCATATATTGAGAGCTCACGAAGTGCCAAATCAGTTGTAGTAATTAAACGTCCACCTATATTTACTAGTACCATCATTTACATGGCTGTGAACTCTATTAATACAGAAACAGATCTTTATCTTTACATTATAGCAATGAATTATGCCGTCTACATTGTGAGCCAAAATGAATATACGGTTTTTAAAGTTTTGTGGCATTTATTACATTCAGCTTATAATTATAAATAATACACCAAATGAAAGAGCAACTCAGACAGTTTTTCTTATAAGTGTTCAGCTCTTCCATTTGTTGAAAGAGCTACCGGTCTAGTGGATCAAGATACGGAACACCATCTTGTGGTGCAGTTCTTGTTGTTATGTCTGTGCTTGCTACGAAAATGGGATGAGAAATTCCGCCTTATACAAGACACCTTTTTTTCCTGTTTTGTTTCACCCATACATGTTTCAGCACTTTGGTGCTATCATCAGTGGGTTTCATTTTTATTTTTAACTGTAAAATTGTTGTTACATATTAACATTTGTGTTGTTTATAACATTATGTCAAAGTACTATGTATAGCTTAATTGGTGAAAAGTGGATGTATGCATTAGTTAACATACCTTAATGCTATTGTCCATTTATTTTGGTAGCTATTCTGCTACACAATATACAACTAGTCATCTGCAAGCAGCAAAATGTAATTTATTTTCTGTTTGTTATGCATTTACGAATGGAAATGAGTCTGTAACACGTTTTTTGTGTGTACCTTACAGTTTTGAAGTTGTGGTGCATTCTCCCGTGTTGTTGGCGAAGTAAATAGGCTTACTTCGTGACCTATGGTCGCTTGGCACTGAACTTTTTCAATTTCTCAAAACATAGGCAGAGTTTACGCTGCCATTGTGTGTTGTTGTGGCTGTGCGGTATTCATTTGTTTCCTAGTGTGTTGTATTTGGTGTCAGTGGTGTATGGTTTGTATGGGTGTACGTGTGTGTGTTGAGAACTGGGGCAGAGAGAGAGAGAGAGAGAGAGAGAGAGAGAGAGAGAGAGAGAGAGAGAGAGAGAGAGAGAGAGAGAGAGAGAGAGGGGGGGGGGGGGGGTTGTATATGTGGGCCTAACATTAAGGAATTTCATAGCCAGGTAAGCAGAACACCTCAGAGCACTGAAAAGCAACAGCTCACACTCAACATTTGCAGGCCATCTGATAGCACACAATCACCACCCAACAAATATTGAAACTGACTTACACATCCTAAAAACTAGTAGCAGCTTATACCAAAAATTAACTATAGAAGAAAACTATCACATACAAAAATCAGTAGCCCAAGGAAAGAAAGTACTCAATGAATACACATCACTGTGCAACAAAACCCTCTTCAATACAATAGAAGAACTATACAAATAACACCCACACCAAAACTACTGAGAAAAAATCTCCCCTCCCTCTCCCCCCCTCCCCCTCCTCCCTCTCTTTACATTTAATTTTGTACTACCATTTATTATTGCAGCTATGGCAGCAATCTACTTATTCTTTCTGGCAGCAATCCACTTACAAACAGGTTCTAATAACCCTTTAGGGTTAAACTGAGATATTGAAAAAATTCCATTCCACCCTACTTTACTTTCAAGGATTCTATCACATTTGTATTAATAACATCATTATTAATTATATTATGCCTAATTAATCCTTACCTACCAGGAGACCCAGATAATTTTGTACTTGCACCAATCCATTATATCCAACAAGAATGACATTTCCTATTTGCCTGCGCAATTCTACGATCAATTCCTAATGAATTAGGAGGTGTTATTGCATTATTTTTATCAATTAGAATCTTAATAATTTTACCATTTTACATCAAAACACCACTCCGAGGTATTCAATTCTACTCTATTAATCAAATTCTATTCTGAATTATAGTAGTTGTCGTATACTTGTTAACATAAATAAGTAAACAACCAGTTGAAGAACAGGACAAATCTTAACAATTGTCTACTTTACATACTTCTTAATTAATGTTCATGCTGCAAATGCAAGAGACAAACTAATTAAGGAATAAAATAAATAAGTTAATTAGCTTAGGAAAAGCATATGTTTTGAAAATATAAAACTAGAAGTTTGACTCTTCGATTAACTTTTCTCAAAAAGTTTCACTAAATAAATGAAAGAAATAAAGTCTTTAAACCAACAAAGAAAATAAAAAAATTCAAAGACAAAGGTAAAAAGCTCTTTCAAGACAAATACACTCCTGGAAATGGAAAAAAGAACACATTGACACCGGTGTGTCAGACCCACCATACTTGCTCCGTCACTGCGAGAGGGCTGTACAAGCAATGATCACACGCACAGCACAGCGGACACACCAGGAACCGCGGTGTTGGCCGTCGAATGGCGCTAGCTGCGCAGCATTTGTGCACCGCCGCCGTCAGTGTCAGCCAGTTTGCCGTGCCATACGGAGCTCCATCGCAGTCTTTAACACTGGTAGCATGCCGCGACAGCGTGGACGTGAACCGTATGTGCAGTTGACGGACTTTGAGCGAGGGCGTATAGTGGGCATGCGGGAGGCCGGGTGGACGTACCGCCGAATTGCTCAACACGTGGGGCGTGAGGTCTCCACAGTACATCGATGTTGTCGCCAGTGGTCGGCGGAAGGTGCACGTGCCCGTCGACCTGGGACCGGACCGCAGCGACGCACGGATGCACGCCAAGACCGTAGGATCCTACACAGTGCCGTAGGGGACCGCACCGCCACTTCCCAGCAAATTAGGGACACTGTTGCTCCTGGGGTATCGGCGAGGACCATTCGCAACCGTCTCCATGAAGCTGGGCTACGGTCCCGCACACCGTTAGGCCGTCTTCCGCTCACGCCCCAACATCGTGCAGCCCGCCTCTAGTGGTGTCGCGACAGGCGTGAATGGAGGGACGAATGGAGACGTGTCGTCTTCAGCGATGAGAGTCGCTTCTGCCTTGGTGCCAATGATGGTTGTATGCGCGTTTGGCGCCGTACAGGTGAGCGCCACAATCAGGACTGCATACGACCGAGGCACACAGGGCCAACACCCGGCATCATGGTGTGGGGAGCGATCTCCTACACTGGCCGTACACCACTGGTGATCGTCGAGGGGACACTGAATAGTGCACGGTACATCCAAACCGTCATCGAACCCATCGTTCTACCATTCCTAGACCGGCAAGGGAACTTGCTGTTCCAACAGGACAATGCACGTCCGCATGTATCCCGTGCCACCCAACATGCTCTAGAAGGTGTAAGTCAACTACCCTGGCCAGCAAGATCTCCGGATCTGTCCCCCATTGAGCATGTTTGGGACTGGATGAAGCGTCGTCTCACGCGGTCTGCACGTCCAGCACGAACGCTGGTCCAACTGAGGCGCCAGGTGGAAATGGCATGGCAAGCCGTTCCACAGGACTACATCCAGCATCTCTACGATCGTCTCCATGGGAGAATAGCAGCCTGCATTGCTGCGAAAGGTGGATATACACTGTACTAGTGCCGACATTGTGCATGCTCTGTTGCCTGTGTCTTTGTGCCTGTGGTTCTGTCAGTGTGATCATGTGATGTATCTGACCCCAGGAATGTGTTAATAAAGTTTCCCCTTCCTGGGACAATGAATTCACGGTGTTCTTATTTCAATTTCCAGGAGTGTATATCTCATGATGCACCACAACTTTAAAACTGTAAGTTACACACAAAAAAAACGTGACACAGAATCATTTCCGTTTGTAAATGCATAAAAAACAGAAAATAAATTATGTTTTGCTGCTTGCAGATGACAAGTTGTATGTTGTGTAGCAGAATAGCTACCAAAATAAATGGACAATGTTAACTAATGCATACATCCACTTTTTGCCAATTAAGCTCTAAATGGAACTTTGACATAATGTTATAAACAACACAAATGTTAAAATGTAACAACAATTTTACAGTTAAAAATAAAAATTAAACCCACTGGTGATAGTACAAAAGTGCTGAAACATTATGAGTGAAACAAAACAGGAAAAAAAGGTGTCTAGCACAAGGTGGAATTTCTCATCTCATAAGGAACACCATATACAGTTGCTTCACCAAGAAAGAGTGGTCCACAATGTTTCCACCAGGATATGGCACAAAAACCTTCAGTGTAGGTGAGTCTCATTGCAACTGTATCATCTCGTGAGGATACACTGAACCCAAGATGCACTTATTATGTTTATTCAGCTTCCCAGGTGAATGTCGACTCATCAGTGAAGATGACAAGATCTGGAAATTGTTCGTCATCATGCAACAACATTTGTTTGCTAATCTGGCACATAAACTGTAGTCTGTAGGCTTTAGAGACTATAAGGATGATGTTGGAAGCATCTCATTAAGAGTCTCCACACAGATGTCACTGGAATTGCTAATTCACGTCTAGCCTTCCAAACGGATTCCTTGGAGTTACACCTGAAGACTCTGTCTTGTTCAACATGTTCTTCAGCCACTCCTGATCTTTCCATATTCTTTCCTTTGTGGATGGGTATACAAATAAAACTGTTAGAGTTGCACTTTCAGTTGATGCATTATTTATTACTGTAAAGTGAATTGAATAAATGCTACGAAGCCTTAAAACCCATATATTCTTTGTGAAACACCCTTTATTTACAGATAACCAATAGTGAAGGCATTTCATCCAATGTCAGTCTCTGATTTCATCTGGCACAGAAGCACTAGGAAAAACAGATATTTATTTCAACTAAACACTTAGTACTGTAAACAGATATATGTAGATTATTTACATAGTGCATAATGTTCCTTTATGTACAGAAATGTTTCTTCTTTCTTTTTTGGAACACAGACACAGTAATCTTCAATAGAATAGCACCACATTATTTCTGCTAAATTACCAAAGGTAGTGGAATTTCTCATTCAAATTTTGATTCTGGATGTAGCCCTTGTGGAGTGCCACAACATGTATTCTTCCTTACCATAGCTCACTGTCCGTACAAGATACACACACACTAAAATGTCTCTTAATTTTGTATCTCTCAGTCAGTCATTGTGAGATGCAGCCAGTGCACTGTCTAATATACAGTTTAACTAATATGTATAAATAATATAGCAAAGATGGCCCAAGGTCACCATCAGTTACCTAAATTATCCACCTGTAGCAAGTGTCTTAGAACAAAAGCAATGATAGTGTAGGTCTCTCTCCATGTATGGATGTGGTTTCAAGATTTTCTTGTAGTTTCACCAGTTAAGTTATTTACTATCAATCAATCAATCATTCATGTATTTACAAACGTTAAAAGGCAAGAAAGAGTAATCATCAGCGTAGATACTTCTTAAGATCACAGTACTAATACAGTCCTTTACTTTTTTGGTTGTAGGATAGGCTAACAAGTAGTTCGCTTCATGAGGAATCCTGTTTATTTTGTAAGGACCTGTGTGCAGTAGATGCTATCAAACAGTTCTTGCGGTGTAGAAGTAGAGTTGCAGAACTACTGTAGTCTACCATTTATAAGTCTAGACTCAGATAGGTTTCCTAGTAGCCTTGTTCAGTTAAGATCGGTGCCACATTACCTATGTGTTAGATGTGTTGCATACCTGTCTGGCATTACCTCATGCCGATCCCTTTGTTTGCATAAGCGATTAGTCTCTTTCTAGATTCCCCTAGGAACCAGAAGCAGTGAACCATCTAGAGACTGAGGATATATAAAGGGCTGTGAAACTTGCAGAACATTTTTGTTCCTCACAGCTATCCTCCTGTTTATTACATAAAAATAAACAG